>NC_090299.1:45272500-45897500 GCF_039906515.1 Pseudorca crassidens
TACAATCTGTGTTTGAAGAAGTTTGCCTGTCCTTGTAGTATTTAGGAACAATGACTTTTCAAGACTGAGCTCACTGCTAAGCCTCCTAAAGACTTGTATATATCTGCATTAGATCTTCTATTATACTATCTGGCATTTACTTTTTAAACTAATTACCTTAATTACTTCCCCCTCATTCCCTCATTAGCCTCCAAGCTTTCAGTTGTCCTAAACCCTCTATATCCCACCAACTCCTCAAATATTGGGTTGGCTAAAATGTTTGTTCGGGTTTTTCTGTAAGATGTTATGGAAAAACCTGAACGAACTGTTTGGCCAACCCATAGAACACTTCTCAACTATCCTTTTGTATCCTCTAAGATTAACTGCTTTTTTGTTGTTGTTGTTAGATCTCTTCTTTTAAATTATCATATTATCTTTATAACTTTTATTTATTCTCCTTTATTTTACTTTTTTTGCTTCAAACAAAAACAAAATTCCCCCAATAAAATAATACACGTGTTCAACCAGTTTCCTAATTGTATCAAGTTTTTTCTAAGCTGGCTGTCATTCTTGAATCTGTTGACCTCCTTTTTATTTTTACTGCTACTGCCCTAGCTTACATATTTGTTTCATCATGTTTGGATGTTTTTCCTAATCTGGGCTCACGTTTCCATTTCATCCGTATTTCCCACTATACTCTTCATATACTTTAAGCTCTTTATTATTGAGTTTCTACAAACACTTCCTTGCCTTCCATACCTCCTTGCCTTTATTTGCATGATTGAACCTGGAGGTCTGTCAACTTTTTCATTCCTCTGTCCATCCCTGCTCATCCCTCAAGGCTTAACCCAAACTCTCTCTCTTCCTAGATTTATTTCACTAACTCTCCAAGCAGAATTTCCTTCCTGCTTTCAATAACCAGTGCTCCTCTAATACATTAGAGTGCTGACCCTATTCTTAATAAGTTTTTTAAACGTATGTCTCTATACCACTAGATTATAATACACTTGAGGGTAAGTCTGACATCTCTCTTATCTTTGTGCTTAGTGTGGTGCCTGGCACAGAAGCATATCCAATAAAGGTCTGTTAAATAAAGGAGCAAATTTAAATACATTCTAAATAACTTCAATCAAACTGTGGATAATTGCTCAGGCATACTTTTTGGGTTTGATGACACAGAAAAACAACCACAGCCACCCACACAAACCCTCTGGATGCTTGGACAGAGCTATTGCTGACCTTGTATGGCAAATTTTTATATCCATAATAATCCTGAGCAAGCAGCTCTTTGAAAATTTCTTTCTTCTTTAGGGAGTGAGTAAACCAAAGATATTAATTGTGAAAATGCAGAGAAAAGTCATAATCTGTAGAATGATGGTTTAAAAATCTCGAACTTCGGCTAAAAATAAGTAGTTTACTCAGAAACAGTTTTTTTCTACTCATCTTGAATTGTATAAAAACCTCATGATCAAAGAGTCAGCTAATCATTGTTCCTTGAAGAGTGCATGGCATTTGGTTATATATCACACTATCATCTTTACAAAGAACGTGTCGATAAACACCATGGGTCAATCTAATACCCATAAACATTGATAAAAAAGTCTAGATCTTATAGGAAGTCTGTAGGAATGAAGGTTACACAAAACTCATTTCCTGTATCAGTTACTCTGACTGTAAAAATAACTTCACGAGCTCTCACTAGAGGGCTAGAAAACAAACAGTGGAGACTCTGGAAGTGGTGGGCATGAGAAACAATACAGTATTTGTGCTTCTGGCTACCAGACTCCTAAGAGCTCCAGCCAGGACACCATGCCCAGGAGAGATTGTGACTTTGGGTAAGCTTCCTGGGGAAGGTGAGCCGAGTTTAGGGTGGGCTGATAGACCCCACCATGAAGCCTAGTTCTTTGGGGATGCATGGATGACCTTCTGGTTGGTTTTTGGTTTGAGCTCACTGGAACTAATCTGACCTCAGAGTGTACTACCATCAGTAACTACAATGAAGTATGATTAAGTATAAAAGTAGAGTCATTTGTAAAATGCAATGAGAATGCTAAACTCATTTTTTCAGTTGAGGAAATCAAGGCTAAGTATCTTTCCAGGGTGATCTAGCTAATAAATGTCAGGGTCAGGATTTGAACACAGTTCTGTTTTACTTATACATGTGTTTTTAATCAGTATGTGATTCCACATTTCTGAGACATCTATCTATATTTGTATGTGGTGTGTATATCACATATATAAACACGTATGTGTTTGTATACATATACACTCACACATATATATTATTTGCAATATGTGGTAAAAATTTAAGGGGCTCCGCACACATGGAGAACTCAGGAAACTTTGATCTATATTTATGGTTAAGGAGTCTGTATTATTTGACTATTGCCGTGTAGCAAATTACCCCAAAACTTAATGGCTTAAAACAGCAACCGTTTATCATTTCATAGTTTCTTTGGGTCAGAAATCTGGGAATGGCTTAATCAGATACTTCTGGCTCAAGCTTTCTCATGAGATTGCGATCAAGCTTTTGATTGGGGTTGTGATCTTGTCTAGAGTATGGCATGGGAGGGGCTTCTGCTTCCAGCTCACTTGTGTGGTTGTTGGCAAGCTGCAGTCTTTCACCACATAGCTCTCTTCACAGGGTTGCTCCACTACATGACAGTCTGGCAAGCAATCTAAGAAAAAGCAAGTGAGAGCACCCCAAGACAATCTTTGGAAGTGGCATACTATTATTTCTGCTATAATCTATTCATTAGAAGTGAGTTATTAAGTCCAACCCTCATTCAAGGGGAGGAGAATTACTTAAAAGCATGAATAGCAGAAGGTATGGATTATTGAGCCATCTTGTTTGCTTACCATAGGAGATGTTTCTTAGTCTTTTTTTGTTGTAGTTTTGTTTTGTTTTCAATTCTGTTTATTTTTTCAAGTCTGTCTTGAAAGTACAACCAGTGTGATTAATTGTGCCTTAAACAAAATCAGTGTCTAAACAAATTCAGTATCCAAATACATCTTCACCAATGAAATTAGGGAAAAGGGGAGGAATTTCAAAACACAGACCAGGAAACAATCACAAAATATAGGTTTAATTACTACTGTTAAACTTAAAAAAAAAATTAAAAAAAAACCTACCAAGAAAACAAACATAAGTACTTGAGTAAGTCTTGCTATTCTGAATAATGTAACATCTTTTCTAAATTGTATAAACACAGTAGAAGTTTTAGAACACACAGACACTTAGGAAAAGAAAGACTAGTTCCTTGGGAATGACTATCCAGTTTGATACAATTACTTCAGGATAACAGAAGCGGAAACTTCCTTACAATTAGATTTTATCATCAGCCTTTTCTAAGACCATGTTCAGGCTCCTGGGCTCAGTGTTACTTGCGTTTAGGGTATTGAGGAATCACTACTGCAGGCATCAGACATAAATAATGCAATATGGCATTGCATCTTATCATTTTAGGCAATCCTCACAGCTATTATTTGTTTCTAGCGATGGATCTGTAAGTGTAAAGCATTCCATTAGGATCAGTAAATTAGGTCATAGTTATTACAGTTGCCTTTGGCAAGAGCAGAGGCACAATAACATTTACCTATTCATTACACTTAATGAGGTGTTAAATAATATGTATCCATATGTCCAATAGATATTATTAAGGGCAAAATTTACAATAAGAAAATAAGTAAGGTGGCATGGATTAGGAGACTGGGACCTAGGTCTTGTCCTTGTGTGGATGTATTATTTAATCTTTCTGGTTCTCAATTTCCTTATCTGTAAAATGAGGTAACTGAGCAAGAATATGAGTTGACAACTCCAAAGCCTTCAGGGATCAGGCAAATAATGTGAGAGAGTGAAGAGACCAGGTATAAGACAGCAATGAGCAATGGGACTATGACAACTGGAGAGGGCACAGACTGTCTCCAGGAGGGACCCTTATTGCCCTGGGGAGGTATAGGCACAGTGTTGCCAGATCTTTTGACTTTTCAAAAGAACTCAGAAATCAAGGTTTTTTGTAACATTTTCCTGTTTTTAAAAACTCTGTATAGGCCAAACACTATTTATCTTGTGGGTGGTCAGTTTGAAATCCCTGAATGAGTATATATTTAAGACCTCTCCAGTTTAAAAAATTATGTTTCTATTGTTAATTTAAACATGTCAACTTAGGAATACTGTAATTTAGGACATATTTGTTGCATACATTGGAAAAAACATCTCTCCTACAGTACGATTGTTATAGGTATGAATAAAAATATTCCATGTCTTCCTTTAGGTGGTTTGTCTTTCTAACACTTCGGTTACTTTAGAAAGATCTACATTTCTGCTCCAAGGGATCAATAAAGAACAGTTAATGGGAAAGACACTTCTCATTTCATTTATATCTGACCCTTAGTGCTGCTGGGAAAATAGAACAGGAATTACAAAATGAGAAATTTAAATGAATCTTGATGCTATCTGATAGGAATCTTTACCACCTCAGGTCATGGACTCAGTGATAGCATCTATCTAATACTTGTTAAAATTAAGTCATAAATTGTATTCATAAAGATTTTTATAAATAATCTCACACAGGGTCAATGTCAACAGAAGAAATTAAAAAAGCAATTGAGGAGTCCTGATGCATGAGCTTGTGGGCCCTAGAATTGACTGTGTGATTGTCAGGACCCAATTTTTACCTAATAAACACGCAAATGCCATCGTTAATATTGACACAGGGAAGTTAAATGGAGATATTCTCCATGATAAAATGTCATTTTGGAAGAATTAATGTGAATATCATGAATTTAAATACACTGAGTAGACATGAAATGGAAAATTCTGGGCCCTGTTAGTTGTAGAAGTGATAACTGAGAGGGAGCTATTTCTAGAAGATTCTATGAAATTCTTTTTAATTGGTTAGGTGAAAGGGACTGCTATTGTGCTAATTTCAGGGAAACTATTGCTTTCACCGATGTAAGGCTTCAGAGAGAGCACACCAAACCCCAGTGAAATATTTTACCATTTCTGCTTTTACATCAGCCAGCAGGCCCCTGACTTCTGGCCCTGGAGGGAGGTTAGTACCCAGCATAGACTTAGTGATTTGTGCTCCCGGATCAGAGTTTGCTAATCATCCTCCTGAACTCTGGCTCCTGCCAAACTGACTACATAGCCCTGTTGGTTTTGAGGCCATCTAGCCAAGAGATGCTCAGCACAGACTTTGCACTGAGATGTCCTGGGTTTGCCTCCTGTTTAAATCATCTACTTGTTAACTCTGTGACCTTTGGCAAGTTGGTTAACATCTCTCTGCCTTGGTTTTCTCATCTATCAAATGGGGATAATCCTAGTACATGGGATTGAGAATTAAATTAGTTGATGCATATAAATAGTAGAAAATTCTCATAACACGCAGTATGTCTTAAATCAGTTTTAGCTATTACTGTTATTATTGTTTTTCCCTAAGTCCTTTGCCAACCTCATAGGCCTTCTCCCCTTGTTTGCTATGCCTGCTATGTCTATTGCCAGTTTCTGGTGCCAAGCTTACTTAAGGTTCCTATCTGTGATTAGATGTTCTGTCTGGTCATCCTTTTCAAAATCATCAATGGGTCTGAATTTCTTACACATGACGGGTACCTGAATCATACTTAATAGAAAGAAGTATTCCTGGATATTTTTCCACGGGACTGGCCTACTGCAGAGCTCTGTATGTGGACCCCAAGATTCTTGTAATAGGCGCCGCCACTAAAGTGGATCTTAGTATTAAACATTTTTCAGTAAGGTTTCAATCTCCTCCCTTATTTTTTTAATAAGGAAGCAACACTCACTTCTCTTTCTAGATTTAGCTCATTTATCACAATCTTTCAAAATGTTTTGAGAGCCATTGTTCCCCACATAGAAGAGACCACTTTGTCCTTGGGGCTGCCACTGTATCCTGCACCAACTTTTTATCCTGGGAACCACACCATTTTAGTGCAACTTCTGTGTCCATGTCTGATCTCTACTTATGAGTCCTTTGAAGGTATCTCCATTACTGAAAACAGGCCTGGCATACAATAGACTCTTTAAAAAATGCTTCTTGATTAAGGATGAGGAGCAGGTTGGCTGCCAGGAAAATGGCTTTTGTTGGTGAGGACCTTTGAGGGAGGAACATCTGTTTTTTTGTTCAGACAGGATCAGCCTCTGTTCAGGTATTTTTTAAGGAAGACGGGTGACTTGAGTCATATGTCTGAACACAAAAAGAGTGATTCCCAAGAAGGTTACTGAACCTGGCCTTGGTATAGCTACCTTTAGCAATGCTTGAGTGGGCTTATATAACTTAGTACTTTGTAAAGGCAATTAAAGGAATTTTTTTTTGAGAATGGAGCCCAAATTGTGGAATGAACTTGTGCTATTATTAATATTCACTGTGAGCATAAAATCACACACACACAATAATGCACAGATATATCTAATGTAGAAGAGTATTGGGGTGTGGTGTTAAACTATCAAACTCTTTTACTATAGTATGTTGAACTCCTTAACCAGGAAGGTAGTATTTCTTCTGGCTTTATTAAAGTCTTCTCATTTTTGGAGCCCTTTGTTTTGGGTCTCTAACTCACTTGATCCCCTTCTGCATCTCATGTTGGTCCTCTGGTCTAGCATCTTCCTTGTGTCCAAGCTGATATATTTAATGTGGACAGGTCTCAGCCACTTGGTCAATAACGTTTGGATATAAATTCTTCTAGGTTTTCTGATTTGATTATATTGAGTATGGCAACCACATTTCAATGATCATTGCTATTTCTATATCCAATAGGTATTACACAATTAAGTTAAAATAGTTAAGAAGCGGTAACTCTTTCTAAAGTCTTTAAATGACCTAGAGTGTCTTCGGCATAAATAGACCTTGTGATTTCCGTTGGGAATGAAAAATATTGTTTCCATTATTTATATGCCCTTCTTTCCACTCTGTTTTCTGTCTATCACTACAAATGTCTCCTGATGACATAGCTAAGGTCAAAGCCATCAGCAAAGGTGTCTGTTATAATATCCTGACTAAAGATGATGTGGTTGGACCTTTGTGAGTTAACAGTTTCATGCCAGCCACGTGTGGTAACAGAGTTTTAGTTTAAACTTGGCATTTAACCAGGCAGTTTTCCAGTGGTAGCTTTCACTATTTGGGTGAAGCAAGGAGATTAAGAGAAGAAAGTGGAAAGGCAGCATGGTGCCATAGAAAGAGTGAATTTGGAATCAGGCGCTCCTGGCTTCCAATTCCAGGCCTACCATTTATAAACCATGTTATATTGGGCAAGTTACTTAACCTCTATTAGCCTTAGGATTCTTATCAAAGATGAGTGATTACTAAATATTGCCTGTCTCATAGAGTTGTAGTGAGTATTAAATGAGATTGTATGAAATCTCAATGTTAGTTTAAAAAATAAAACCCAGTCAATTATTGAGGCCTTTGAATTAGATGATCAGTTCCTTTCCTCTCTGTGAGCAAGTCTGAAGTAGTTTTGAATAAGGAGGCAAGTGGGAAAAAGGTCTAGACACTGCAGTGACATTGAAGGGCAGAGGAGACTTTAAGGCAGAGAGTGCCGTGAAAGAAAGAAACAATAATACGGCATTGCTAGTCTGTCACAGACCTGAAGAGACTGTTTACTCATATTGTCTGACTCCATTTTTACAACCTTTTGAGTTATACATTCAGGCCATTGTGAAAATGAAAAAATTGGGGCTCTCTCAGAGAGAGGGGAAGGGACTTGGGGATTATGTAGTAGGGAAGTAACAAAGCTTCATTGACTGAGTAGAGATTGATCTGAAGTTCATGGTCTCGGCCATAGTTCTTCTCCAGGGAAAGAAATGAGGGGAGGGCTGTGGTGGGGTTAGGGGGTTGGTCTATACCAGCTTAATTCTCATCGTTTCAAAGATAGTAGTCTATATGTAGTGATGTGATAGTATTTGTCCCCTTCTTGAGGAATCCAGAGAAAAATTCACACAATCTTTCCAAGTGTTTTACAAAATAGATGATTTCTTAGATGATTTAAGAGACAATATTCCATTGGATTCTAGCTTGTTGGTTTTTTTTTTTCAAAATTGGTCAAAAGGAAAGTGTCAGGCTAAGGTGTACTCAGGCACTTGGTCCTTTAAAATAGCTTGATGCCAGCCCCACAACTCACCAGAATGGTATTAAAATTAATGAGTCCCTACTATGGGCCAAGCACTGTGCTAGGCCCTGGAAATATACATGTGAAGAAGGCAGCATGGTCTTTGCCCCCATAGAACTTTCATTCTAGACGGGAAGACAGACACTAAATAATTACGCAGAAAAGTCTGTAATTGCAATAATGAGAAGAGCTATGGAAGAAGAGTAAAGGTCATTAAGGTATTATAAGAGGATGAATAACTATGTAGAGGTGAGGAGGGGATTGTCATCGAAATCTGTCCCAAGGCTGTGATATTTCAGCTGAGCCCTGCAAGATGAGTAGAATTTATCCAGTTAAATATAGGAGGGAACTCTCCAGGCAGAGCACATACTTGTCTGTCATCTGGCATGCTGATTCCTTATTTTTCTTGAACACCTGCTCACGCTTTGATCTTGGTACCAATCTCACTCCACTCTGGGCATATTCTATTTCAGATAGAAGGTAATTGGCTTGGGCTTCGACCAGTCACTCTCCCTTGCCTTTCTCACTGGCTTTGGAACTGGTTCACAGCTTCTTCTGTATTGCCTTCTCTATGCCTCTTGGTTTTTGCTTTCTTCTGCTTGCTTTGTGCTTACATGTTAAAATCGAAGAGGAAGAGATTTTAGAAAAATACATTTTTCGTTTCAGAAAATGATAGTTGTATTGAAGAGTGGTTCCCTGAGATGCAGAGCAAATTTAAATTGCATCTCTTATTTGATACGACTGCTGGTGAACATAAGAAAATAGCATCCATTTATTAAGGAAGCCATGTGCAAATGCAGGGCATGTTTGCAAAGGCTTATTATAGTACAAGAGGCAATTGCTGCTTTGTTTATTTGGTTTGTGGCTAAGTCATTACAATGCTCCTTTTCTAAGAAAGAAAATGCACATAGACTCAGATGTCCTCTGGCAGCACAATTGCTTCCATTTTACTTAAAGATAACCCAAAATTTAAAAACCATTGTTGTATTGAACATTGCTTATTTTGGGCTGTCCAACATCCATTTGCCCAATATTCTTTGTAGTATTATATTAAAGTGTTGATGACTGTTGTAATAAACAAATGGTAAATTTTTAATGCCTAAGTGTTATAAAATACATTTCCTACTCATGTCATTGTCTGATGCAGGTGGTCCTAATAAAGTGGCTTCTACTTCCTCATATGGAGATCTCCACTCCTTCCATCTTCTTGGCTCTGCTCTCCTCTAAATTTTTAGAGTCCTATTGTTAGCAGACAGGTGGGAAAATATAGAGAGTATCACATGTGGAAGGTTGTTATGGGCAAAGCTTTCATGCCATTAGCCACAGTTGAATCACATGAACACATCTAGCTGCAAGAATAGTCGGGAAATGCATTCCTGTTTCCTGTGTGGGAGGAAAAGGAACTAGCAGTTTATGCTGCAGATATCTGCCCCTTCCCCATGTTTCAGAGGTTGCTGACTCCACCTGAAATAGCGTATATCTCATCTCTCATGTATTCTGCTCAGGGATGGACATATGACCTAAGCTAGTTCAGTCACACTGGACTCCAGATTTTTGTTGTGATTGGATGGCATACTCTTTCTTGATGGGGATAAGCAAGGAATGTAGTCCTATGGCAGCCATCCTGAGATGGGATGTGGGATGGGGGAGGTGCCTTAGAGATTGAAGCCAACACCCAAAAGCACATCCAGAAATGGAGACAGAGAAACCAGTTTCTGGTCATTGTCTTAGCTGTTGGATCAACTCTTTCCTGAAGCCTTATCTAGTTTTCCAGAGGAGCCAGTTAGTTCTCTACTTTTGTTTAATTCAGTTTGTGTTGTAGTTTCTGTTCTTGAAAACTTGCAGTCTTGCGGATGGTATCATAAGTGATACAATTACACAAAGATTTTGGGAATGTATACTGTTTATGTGACTTTGGGGAATTATTTAATTGGAGAAATGGGATGTTTCTTAATTTAAGGCACTGTAATTACATCTGATTACACAATTGCTAGTTCAACAAAGGCTTTATAATATGCACCTATTATGCTTTTTAACCTCACCTGAGGCCGTTTACATTATAAACGCTCAATTCCCTGCTGGCCAGCTTGGACTTCCCCCTTATTGGTAATATTGGTCATTTCAATGGTTACACTATTTAAACTCATATCTCTAAATACATTAGATTTCAAGCAGAAGCCAAGGTAGGGCAGGGATCAAACTTTCCCAATGGTTACACATGTGTGGGTGATCACGTTCATCATTTTCATTTAACACTTCCTGAGAGCTAACAATTAGTGCAATGGTGTGTCCAAATCTGTTTATAAATGCATGGTAAAGCACAGAACTTTAGAAGTTTCAATGTTATGGTAACAAAGGGAGCTTTCAGGATTTCTCTGAGGTGAAAGAGTAAGCAACCAGCTAGAGGAGGCATGGGCTACTTTATTAGTCAGGATTTAGATTTAGCTGTAACAATAAAAAATGTTTTAAACAAAAGAGAATTTTATTTCTCTTTCCTAGAGAAATTTGAGCTAGTACTATGGCTCTGCTCTGAGAATTCTTCAGAGACACAGGTTCCTTTCGTTTTGTTGCTCTTGTATCACCCTGATCTTGTTCATATGATCCAAGGTGGCTCACCATCATGTCTGAGTATCAGATAGGATGAAGATGGAGAGGGAAACGGGAGGGAGTTTAGTTGGAATAGGTTAGATTGTGCTATGGTAATAATCATCTTCAAAATATTAGTGGCTTATTTTTTGCTTATGTGATTTGTTTATTATGGATCACAAGTGATTCTGCCTCATGTTACTCTCACTCAGGGACAGCACAGGATGGATCTGCACCATTTGGAGCATTGCTAGGGCCTGTGGCAGGAGAAGGGCAAGCTGGATAGTCTTGCATCAGCAGTTAAAAGACTTTGCCCTTCAGCTATTGGGCAGAACTGGTGACAAGGCCACACCTAACATCAAAGAGTCAGAAATTAAAATCTTACAATAGAATGTAGGTGAACAATCTTAATGACTATTACAGACAGCATGCCCCTTCAAAGCCTGACCTGAAAGTTGCACATATCAGTTCTTCTCATATCCTACTAGTCAGGACACTGGCATATGGTTACACCTAGCTTAAAAGGAAGCTGGTAAATGTTAGTCTTCATTTCTGTTATAGTGGTTAGGATTTCTAGCATTTCCTTTTGATTTTTTTCATAGAGTTTCCATCTCTCTGCTTACATTACATCTGTTCTTCTGTGTTGTCCACTTTTTTAACTAGAAGCTTAAGATATTAATCATAGTTATTTTGCCTGGTCTGATAATTCCAAAATATCTGTCATATATGACAGATATGTCTGGTTCTGTTGCTTGCTTTGTATCTTAAGATTGTGTTCTTTTTTGCCTATAAGGCATTAGCCTACCTTGTAATTTTTTGTTGAAAGCCAGACATGGTGCGTTGGATAATAGGAACTGAGGCAAATAGGCCTTTAGTGTGAGGTTTTATTTTTATCTTACTAGGAGATGTGCTCTGTTTACCAGCTGTAGGTGTCTGAAGCTCTGGCTTTCTCTAGCATCCTTATTTTTGTCTTCTGGGTTGTCTTTGTGTTTCCCTAGGAACTCCTTCTTCAACAGAGTCTTAGCCTTGAAGTTTCTTCAGTTGAAATTTTCTGTTATTATCCTGGAACTCTGTTGTGGTGGTAAGGTGTGGGAGGAGGAGGGAAAGCATTCTATACTCCTGTGATTCACTCTCAGTCTTTTAGTGAGAGTCACTGGACTACGACCTTCACAAGTGCTTCTCAACTTTTAATTTTTCTTACTTAGGTGAGACAGGAAGGTTAGAATGGGGCCTGAAGTTGGGTATTTTCCTTCTCGTACATGAGTTAGGTTCTATAAAGTAGTTTCCCTTAAGGGCAGATGAAGAAGAGAAAGCTTTGTGTGTTCTCTACTATGATTCTCTGTTTGCCTATTTGTCTTTCCAGTTTCCAGGGCATTGGTTTGCCCTATAAACTCATTTCTCCAATAAACTTAAGCAGAGTTGTTGATTTGCATCTTGTTCAGATTTTCTTTTGTTGTGAGGAATGTAGTGTGACTTCCAAGTTCTTTACATGTCCAAGCAGAAGCTGGTTGTTAAAAGAGTTTTCATCATTAAAGTACTGTCAGCTGGTGAATGTGGTCTTTATGCCTGGAGGTCATGTGTCCAGTTAATGATCAGGATTCCATCACTATGTAATAAACAGGGGAGAATGGATATTGGGGGAAATGTCAGTCTCTGACACACACACATTAATGGAACTGCAGATGAGAACACTACAGGGCTTAGGTATCTCTGAAGAAACCACAAAAGCATCCTTAGAGAACATATCAGCATTTGGAATCTGTTAAGCACAAAGAATCCCAATGCTAAATTTATAACTGTGTTGGTGAAGTTGGAACTTTCTGTCCTCCATCTCTCTCCTTCTCCAGCTGTGACACTGGAGAGCCATTGGTGGTCTAAAATGAGGTAAGAGGAGTGGAGGTGAGGCAATACAGAAGCTAACTTTGTCCTACTTTCTAGTACACGTGGGGAAGATTTTAATTGGATGAGGGTTTGGAGTTTTAGTATTATAAAGGACAAAGTCTTTTATTATCTGACTGTGTCCAGAAGACAGCTGAATTGCTGGAAGAGCTAAGGAAGCTGTGGCAGAGACTGTCAGTTGCCTGTCCCTTCTCCCCTCTTTACTTTGTAAGAAACCTGGATTTTCAACGAGGCATGTTGTGTCCTACCTAAAAACTACCTTAAACAGCCTTCTGGACAATAAACTGCAAACAGAAGTGTTGTGTTGTACCTATAGTAAGTCTCCTTAAGCACTCCTTTCCTTTCTTTTTCCTTTATCCCACTCCTTGGAATGTGAATCTCCAGCAGCCATTTTGGACTCTGAAGATGGGGGAGGGGTATCACACTTTAGATTTGAGGGAGCAGTGAGCTAGAAAGAACTTGACCCCCTGAGGGACATGAAGCTGCAAAACCAGCCCTGCACATTTCACTCCAAACTTATTTTATATGAGATATTTATAAATATATTTCTATCTTATTTAAGCCACTCATTTTCAGGGTTCTATTTCTCCTAATAAAACCTAATTCTAACTGATATAAAACCCACCCAATATTCTATCCATGGAGAGAAAAATGGGACCATGGGGCCGGTTTGCAGGTCTGCAATGGTTAGAAAGAATTAACTTGATTTCTGTAGAGTCTAACTAACTCATTGAATAAACCAGTTAGAAAATAAGACACTCACAGCTGAGCAAAGTCTCCTACCCAAACCAAGAAAGAGGAGGGTAGCTGTGTAAGCTCGGGTCCTTCAAAGAGCAGACATCAACGTGCGATTAAATATGCAAGAATTTTATTAGGAAAAACACCTGAATGAAAGTAATGAGAGAGGCTGGGTAAGGCCGGGAGAGCCATCAGACTGCTACGCAAGTATGACCTCATGTGAAGAGAGAGAGGGAGAAGTTTGGGTTGAAGCATGGCAGACTGTCATGCAGTTGAAGGAAGATTGTGCAAAGCCATCAGGGAGACCAGGAGCCCAAGCTCACCCTTGAGGAATACCGTATGTCCCAGAGATGGGTCTGTCTTAATATCCCTGCCACACTCAGTCTGTGGCTGGGGGCAGCCTATGCAAGGCATGGCCTCACCAAATGCTGCTGAGAATTTCAGAGCTCTGCAGCTAGAGCCCTTGTCAGTTATACTCCCTAAACTGGGGGCTCTGCGAAGTGCATTCTCATGGCCATGACAGAAGCTGAGTAGGCAGCTCCAGACAATGGGTACCTAGGTGTGCCCAGTGATCTCTGTGCAAGGGGAATAGGCTCACGGCAGAATCACAGGCTCACCCTGCATCCGACAGGGTCAGGTGCCACACCGGGGTTACCTGTGGGAGGCAAGGAAGAATGTCAGTAATGTCAACTCAGGGCCACCTTGAAGCAGATGGAAAGACCTTGATGTTGATGAACACATGGACTGCCAGGCCCTGGGCAGGGGTCAAACTGCACTCAGCATCAGCTGCAGTACAAGGCTCACTGCAGGTTCAGTTCCACATAAAACATCAAAACCGTCACCTCATTTGCCAAGATTTTGGAAGTACACGGGAGAGTTCCACTATTAAAAAGGGGAGATGACTTGAAAAATCACCTGAGAGGTTTCCCAAAGCGTTGTGTATATAACAGTGGTAATATATCTTAATTAGGAGATTCATAGATAAAATTAGTTTGATAGTTGTAACTTTACTTTTAGGGTTCATGGATAGTGATACATTGCCAATTATATGATGATGTAAAGTTTTTAATTTTAATGTATTAATATTTAATTTTATTTAAATTTAAAGAAAAATATGAAATACAAGCAGATGACTTATGGATAAGGCAAAAAATTATAAGGTGAGGAGGTTATCTACTATGCTGACATAGCTGTCAGATGACAGGGCCGTGGCAAGAAGCAAGACCTTTTGACTCTAAGACATTTTGTTTTCTCTCCAAGAATGACTGGCTTTCAGAAAAGGAAAGCTGCCTATAGCATGATCTGGGTGACACGTCTTTTAGAGAGGCAGGTCCTCTGTGGAATAATATTGAAGGTTTACACAGTGTCCTAACTGCCAGTTCTATGTGCATATTCAGGAAGGTCAAATGTGAGGGGGGAAAACGTTACTCAAACAATATCCAAGCGAAAACTGAGACTGAAATTCATGAAAAGAAGTGGAAAGCACTCTCTACGAAGTAGGAAAGAGTCTGGAGGCATCAGGACAGAGCTAAGTGGACCTGAAAAGATAGAGCAGGAGAGAACATTGGCTGGAATCCTGTCATGACTGCTTTTTGTAGGGCATCTTTAACTTGTCAGTGGCTGGGAGAGGGAGCTATATAGGGGACAGGCCACTTCTGATAGGGACAATAACATTGCAGGGAGGCTTTAAAGGTTTATTTTTCGTTTCTACTTTAAACTTTGAGAAGGTACGTAGAAAAATTTAAACTATATTTTAAGCATGATCCCTACTAGTGGGTAGGAGTTGTGTCTTCTTGAACTTACTGTGTACATAGGTGTAGAATAAATGTTTAGAAGAAATAATGGAATGTTTGATGTCATTCCTTGTCAGCAAGCAGAAATAAACACTTTGGGAACATGCCTCTTTGCCATAGAATCTCTTTCCTCCTTTTGTTTTTATGCTGTCCTGTGATGACTGCGTGAACTAGAAGGACCTGTCTTGAGAGATGCCTGGATTGAATGTCTTGGAAATCAGGAGAGAGAGCACGATTCAGAGGAGAATGAGAAGATAATGACAAGAAGGTGAGCAGGTCTAGTGCTGTCAGATTTACTCTTTATTTGGGATTGTCCAATAACTTAGAACCTTGTCTTATGACTGAGTTCATGCTGCCTGTTGGTTCTTGTCCTGTAAAGGAATCTAGGGAATGAGATGTCTATGACTTGTATAATGTCTTTATGTTTTGGTTCTGCCAGAGTTTTGATAGTCACACTTGCTTTCAGGCAGCCTGTTGGGCAAATGGTGTGCAGATCCCCTCAATTCTCAGATGCCCCCAATTCTCAGATTCCCCCCGCCACATCCCTCTCAATAAAGATATGCTATCTTCTCCAAGGATTCTGGCAGGTACATTGTATCAACTCTGTTATTGAAATAGTAGAAAATTCTACCACAAAATACTGATTTATCTTTAATTTGGCCCATTGTAGATATTTAATAAGCATCTGTTAATTAAATGAATAAGAAAATGTGTCTTACTCCAATTGTAATAAATTGATTTTTATATGTATTTTCAATTATGACAGTTATTCAATACCCCCTATAGTTTGTTAATTTCTTTGAAGGCAAGGGCTGGGTAGAGTTAGTACAGTAAATTCGAAGAAGTAATATACTCCAAGAGTTAAGAAAGAAAGCACTAGATGAGACATCAGAAATCATGAGTTTCTTGGCTCCATCAAGAATAGTTATTGTAATTAACATTTCTTGCATGCTTATGATATGCTAGGCACTTTACATATCCTATGAAAATTGTCGCAGTAAAGCTCTGCACTCCTACAGCAGGGGTGCCTAGTTTTCCACCAGGATTCAGTGTTGTGTTTTTTCCTTCTTTGGCACACCTCTAGACCATATTTCCAAGCCCTCTTGCTTGTGAGAGTGGGTATATGACAGTTCTCAGCCATGGAGTGGGAATACAAGTGATGTGAGTCACCT
Organism: Pseudorca crassidens; assembly: GCF_039906515.1. Lineage (NCBI taxonomy): Eukaryota > Metazoa > Chordata > Mammalia > Artiodactyla > Delphinidae > Pseudorca > Pseudorca crassidens. The sequence goes on from NC_090299.1 coordinate 45,288,792, forward strand.
CTGGGTTGAAATGAACAGAGTTCGTGTGTTTTCTCCACACACTTTCTTCCCCATCCACTATCTGAGGCAGAGATGGGGTCCTAAAAAAGTAGCAGAGCCATATAATCAAAGTTATTATTAACTCCATTTCACAGCAGAGGAAACTGAGGCTAGAGAGATCAAGTAGCTTACACAGAGTAGGCAAGCGGCAAAGTTGGAATTTGAATCAGTAGTTTAACTCAGCATGTCTTCATAACCACTGAGTGTACAGCTAGTTATGTAAACTCAAACCACTGCAGCTTTCAAGTCTCAACTTCCTCAGCTATAAATGGAGGTATTAAGACTGTCTTATAGTCATGTTATTGGGATTAATGAGCTAACACGTTAAAAAGCTAATAAGAAAATAGCGCAAAATAACTAAAAACCGGGACTCGTGTGTGTGCGCGCGCGCACACACACACACACATGCATGTGCACACGTGTGTGCGCGCACACACACACATGTATGTGCACACATGCTAGGAACTCTGTCACATCAAGGCTACTTTTTAATAATGGTCCAGGGCTGAAGGCTGAGAATCTTTTTATCACTCAAGGATTTCTGTTCAGTGACATTTGTTAGATAGGGTTTGACCTATTGTATGAATTATGCTCTCCATCTAAGGAAACTGTTTGGATACTAATTTGCTCTCTTGCTTCTAAGCAACCATGGATAGGGAGAGGGTCAGGCAGCTCCTCAAGCTGTTTCAGGGCAGCATCTGTTACTGGGTCCTAGAGGAAGGTGTGTTCATCCCTCCTGAGAAGGAAAGGCAGCCAGGTTTAGGAAAACAGTGTGGGTGGTTAGCAAATGTGCAGCAGTGCAGGCTCTTCTGAGCTTCAGGAAAATGAAGTCAAGATCACTTCAGAGATAAGATTGTTTTGATTTTTATTTTCAAAAATAAAAAACATTTTGAGGCAACATGGTGAGAGAACTAAGAGTCAGAATAGTAGGATTTGACCCTTTAGTTAACTAATCTTTGGACTTTCATGTGCTTAATAATTTCTCAACGTTTCAGATTTTTATGTACAGAATGAGGATGACATTGACTCTTACTACTTTCCTAGAATTGTTCTGAAGACAGAATGCAGTTGTGCCCAGGAAGGTGATCTGCAAATGCTGAACAACTGTACAAATGTAAGTCCTTGTTGCTGTGACATTTTTGTGATTTGGTTACATTTGTAGTTTCCAGCATCTGAAAGAGAAAAAAAAAAAAAACACCTTGTTTTCAGTATGAAAGAAATGATGTGTCCGTTCACCAGCGCTGCCTGATTCTTTTATCACTGTATGACTGTTTCTTTTGGCTCTCTTCATTGTTAATGGGTCTGTACCCAGGGTAGACCCATGGAGGGTACAGATGTTGCCATGTGAACTTAACTAAAAAGGTCAGGAAAGATCCATTGATTAATTAATTAATTAGCTAGCTTGTTTGTTAATTCAACAGTTATTAAGAGCCTGCTAAGTGTGTTGTGTACTGGGGATACAAAAGTGAAATGAGACAGAGTCCTGGTCTGGCTGCCAAGTTACAGAATAGCAAGAAGAACATATATCTTAATGGATATTATACAGTGATGTAGCAGATGCAATGAGAGAATTAAGAACAGGGTACAGTGGAAGAACAGGGGAGGGGTACTTAATGTATGCTGTGAGTTGGATGTGGAGGTCAGGGGAGGCTTCCTACAAAGGGTGACTTCTCCAGTCTTGAAGCGTGAACCAGAAGTACTCAGGTAAAGTGATCTGGTGAAGGTGGGAACAGAAGGCATTATGGGTAGGGGAGACTACCATGATCAAAGTTACAAAAACAAGAAATAACACAGTGTAGTGTAAGCAGTTTAATGTTCCTCTGTGTGTGTGTGTGCGCATGTGCGTAAGGGTGAGAGAAATATGTTAAGAAAATTTTATCCTGAATGGAAACATCAAAGGATTTTAAGCAGGTGGTGGTTGAGGATGGGGTGGAGTTGTTCGCATCTAAGTCAGGAGAAATACCATTATAGTAACTTCTGTGCTAGATGATGGGAATCTGAACTATGGCTATGGTAGTTGAGATTGAAATTTAAAAAAAAAAGGAATGAAGAGATAATAACCTGGTGGAAAATTCAGCAGCCCTGCAAGAGGGAAGAGTTTTGGTTGAATTCCAATTTGGTTTCTAGCTTGGGTTATGGGTTGATGGACGGTTTTACCACCAACTGAGATGGTGAATGCCAGAAGAAATTAAGATATAGAAGACAGCAAATTCAATATTGTACTTCTTGAGTGTGAAAGAATTTCAGGTCACCCAGGTGGGATGGTAGCAGGCATTTGGAAGCCAGATAGTGCCCAGTCAGAGGGAGCTTGTGACTTCCTGGGCATGCGTGGGTGGATTAGACACATTTGGGGCAGGTCAGTAGTAACTAAGTGGGGGAATTTCATTCTTTTAGCAGACACTGCTCCTTGCTCTCTATGGCAGCTGTAATCTAAATGTCTTCTCTTGAAGGCTCTACCCTTAATTCTAAGTAATAGCCCTTGGGCTCTCCTGACTAAAAAGTGATAAATCAAATGCATCCTATAGTGGCAAAGAGCTCTGGGAAGGGAGTTGGGAGTCTAGAGGTCAGTTCCTATTCTGCCTCTAGGTAAGTCAGTTCACTTCTTGAGCCTCTCCTTCCTTATCTTTTAAAGGATGAAATGGGAATTGTTGGCTTCCAAATTTCATTAAAGTCTTGAGATTCTGTGACCTATCTATACTGCTTTTCTGTTTTACAATGCTGACTTTTAATTCTGAAATTAGTAAAATATTAAGCAATAGACTCTCTTAAATAAAAAGTAAAGGTGCAAAATCTTCTAAATTACTGAGTTCCTGGAAACTGGTCATAAATCTGTGCACAGTACCTCCTCTGCTACCTGGATTTCCATTAACCCAGAGCTCTATTAACAAGTTCTGCAAACGCAGTGTAATCTCAGAGTGGGGCTCTAAGTTTATGCCCTTTGTATGCTGATGATTGATATTCATTGTGGTTGCCTTGAGGCAATGTGAAAATCCAAAGTCATCAAAGACAGAGGAAATTATGTCCAGCCTAGTTTCAAAGGTGAACTAACTGTATTGCTTTCGCATGATTTGAAAGTCATTAATCTATGTGTGGTGTATATCAGGGCTCCCTGACCTTTTTGTGGGGAGAATTTTTTTAATTTCCGTGAGACAGATTCTTTGATTAACTAGAATTTCCCTTTTCCCTGAATATAATAGATAAGAGGGTTTCATATTTACTTACAAGATCCATTGCTCTATTCATCTTAATTTTATGCTTATTTGATGTTAAACACAAGGGAAGATGAATCTGATCTTTGAGGTACAGTGGAAAGACCTCTGGATTAAAAGTCAGGAGCCCCAAGTTGAAGTCCTAGCTGTGTCACTAATGAGCTGTGTGAACTTGGACAAATCATTACATTCTCTGGGCTTCAGTTTCACCATGTATAAAATTAGAAGGTTGTAGTAGGTAATCTTCAAGGTTCTTAAGGTTCTAAACTGGCATACATATCTATCTTCCAAGTGCTTCAGTTAAATGCAGCATTAATTGACTACACTATGGTATTTTTCTAGTCAAGATAGCATTAGCTTTATTTTATAACTAAGGAAACTGGGATCCAGGGAGAATAATAACCTTGTTAATGGAAGAGCCAGAGTTTGAGTTCAAGTATTTGGTTTTCAAGCCCAGTGCTCTTTCCTACACACACTCTGCTGTGCCTCTCATGAGAGCAGAGTGGGGTGGTACCTGTGAAAACTGGGACTTTGAGGACGAGACGCTTTGCTCTTGAGAAGATGATGTATATGTCACTGTCTTTCTCAGTTTAAGAAATGCTCTGCACTGCTTTTTCGTGGCTCCTGATTGTTGCTTTCAATCTTTCTTGGATCAAATCATGTCTCTTGGCAGCTGCGATACTGTAATATGAGGATCAGATCTGCCTGCCTGTCTCAATAGCTGTCAGTTTAATCTCTGGGTATTTTTAGGTGCCTCAGATAAAGGTAATATAAATATAATGAAAGAATGAATTTCTTTCTGACACTTTGTACCATTTGTATAAAAGAAAGGAAATCTCCTTTAAAAATACTGTTTTTCTCAAAATGTGTTCTCTGCATGGTGTTACAAAACCATAAAAACATTGTAGTGGCCAAATGAATTTAGGAAACCTTTCTTAATATTGTGAGAATTCTAGGAGCCTTTAAAACAATAATGCTCATTGTGAATTTAAAGGAGGGAGAAAGCATATGCCTTCTCCAACCATAGTTAACTACAAATTGTCCCCCAGCCTGTCTCCCCACTCCAAGAGCAGAATGTTACAGGACTCATTTTCTGGAATCGTCTTTGTACAGGGAGTGGTACACACTCCCTGTGTCCCAAAAGGGAGGGTAACTGTAATTTATTAAACACCTACTATGTGCCAAGGATTTTTATAAAAGTTATTTTATTTACTTTTTTCAACTCTATGGGGTGGTCTTTTGATCCATATTTATTCGGTGAAGAACTTGAGGCTCAGATAGGTTAAGGAACACAGTTTGTGAAAGCAGAGCCTGGATTCAAACCTACATCTAACTGTCAAGTCCCGGTTGTTTATGACATTTCACTATGTATTTTAGGGTGAGATAGCGACAGTCCAAACACCTGGGCTGAGGGAGCAGTGTTCTCCACTGTGGGCTCACTCTCACTGCACTCAGATCTGTGCAGAGCCAGCTAAAGGCAACTTGCAGCTTATCTCCAGTGATAGCTTTCCTATCCATTGCTCTTTCCGTCCCTCTGCAGTGTTTTCCCCAATCTTCTGGGAAGAGGGTTATTTCTGGGTATATGAACAAGACAGACCTTATGGGGTTACTGTTTAGGGTTAGGCCTGATTCAGAACACTGTATCTTCCAATATTTGGCTCTACTTTTGGAATGGGAAATTTCCCAGCAGAGAAGAGAAGCCTAACTGTATGGCACGTTTGACAGGAAGTTGCTATTCATGCACATCTTTGATGCATTTCCATGACATCTGATTGATTCGGAGTGTTTTGTTTATGCTGTTCATTTTGTGACAGAGTCAGTGGGATCATCTGGAAAGAACCAGGGGCATTGGAGGAGTCTGGCAGTCCTTGGGGTGAATTTCAGCTCCAACACCTGTTTGCTGCAGGCCGTGGATGTGTTACTTTATGTTCCTTTATGTTCCCTCATCTACCTTGCAAGGTGCTTGGAGGATTCAATTAGGCAGTGCATGCATGATCACTGGCACATGGTAGGAGTTCAGTGGATGGTAACAATGATCATGACTACTATTGGTGTAATATGTATACCTGAGCCCTTTCTTTGTACCTCAGAGTAGCTGTTCCTTGCTGTCCTTGGTGAAATGGAATTCAAAAGAATATTTGTCATGATTACTCATGGTAGTGAGAGTCATCTGGTGGTCTGTAATTTCTGGATCACTTCTCTCCACAAGGGGAGAGCAAGTTCTTAACCAGGTGATACAGAGTGAGAGGCACTCCTGACACTGATCTTCCATGGACTGAGCATAACTGAAGTATGATGTAGGTTTAAGCTCTTCTACTAAAGGATGCATATGAGTAATCTATAGTGAATTTCAGGAATCAGAAATTATGGCTTTACCTAGGTAATCTGTTACTTGTACCTTAGATAGTAAAGGAGGGGCATAGCAGGGGGGATATTAAGAAAGGATCTCATGGTTTAAGAAATCCCATGGGGACCATATCTCATCTTTTTAACCTTTCATCTTCCCACTGCCCCCTTCTGCACCCCCAATGTAATCTTTCCCTCACCTCTGGTGTCGCTAACACTGTCCTTGGATTCTTCCACCTTTCTGTATAAACAGATTCTCAGCTATATCTGTCTTTTCTTGTTTTGCAAATGCTGCCTGAGTAGGTTTCAGCTGATTATTAAAGGGATTTTCCTTTGTGTAGTCATCTGTTGCCTCCAAAGAGGTGATAGGGTAACTCTAGTCCTCTTGGTGGGAGGTTGGGAGAATGGAATGTTTTAGCTCCAATTTCACTATTTTTCAACAAAGGTGCCTATATCTACACTTGCCCACATCACCCCCAGAGGAAAATAAAATGAACTTCTCTAGAGAGGCATTCTAAGAATCCACCAGTCACAAAGGAAGACCAGTGAGATGTGCAAACAGAACATGTACCTGAAAAAATCTGGATGACAATATAAATAAAAAATTATGAAACACTGGATGAGATTCAAATGCAGCACACACACATGTTTTGTCATGGAATAACACCATCACTACCACCAACCTCCCCCCCACCCCCCACCAAAAAAAACCCAACAGTAAAACTCCCATGATTTCCTGTGTAAACAATTCTGTAGAAGAATTGAAGGAGGAGATTGTTACTGTTGAGATAAAATTTATAAGTACAAGAATTATTTCAAAGCACAAAATTAAAAAATAAAAAAGCAAAACAATAGGGAAATGATGAGGGACTTAAGGATAAATCTATGAGACTTGGATAAACATTTCAGAAGAGAAGCAATGAAACAAATCAACACCTGAAAGGGATCACTGGGTTTTAGGATCAGTTGATGAGAAAATAACCAATACATTAAGGCAAGAGAAGATAAGGAGAGAAACAAGGGTGCAGAATCAATCTCAGTTTCTCTTTCACTCTAAAAATTAGACTGAAGAGTATAAAAACAGATTGGGAATATGTAATATAAGTGCTAAACTAGGGGTCTTAAAAGAGAAGATACATACTGATTTACTGTAAGGAACAAATCAAATAATAATATAGAACTGAAAGCAATAATCCATTTTAACAAAACTAGGGTCCTGGGGTAGAGAAAGGGGAGGAAATAGCTCTTCTTATTGGGGTGGAGCAAAGGGAGGAAATAAATTGTCTTCGCGGAGGAAATAGTTGGTATTTTGTTTTCTTATAAGAATAGAGGATTCTGTGATTATGAGCACAGGAACAAAGAAGGTGGTCACCATCAAATGCAAAATATTAGAACTTCCAAATTAACAAGGGGAAAAATAGAATAGCAATTTGATCAAATCATCAAACACAAAGGAAAATGAGGAAATAATAATGCAAAGTAAACAATCAAACTAAATTATCATGAAAAGAAGAAATCAGATCATACAGAGTATGAGCAGACTGACTTTTCCCCTTTAAAAGACAAAAATTTTCAGTTGGGTTAAAACACAAAACTGAGCTATATGCCTTAACAAAATCTATGTCTATAACTATATCTTTATCTATACTTAAAAAAGTGATAAAGAAAGATAGAAGATTAAGGTGGATCAGAAAGATACAAAAGCAAAAGGAAAATGCAAACGAAAAGAAAGGAGGCATGGCAGCATTATTTTATGACATAGGTGAATTCAAGCTTAAATGTAATGAAGAAAATAACAAGGGACATTATGTAAATGCAGCAGTTTATGAGGGTAATATATTTATATTATCATTTGTCCACCAAATATTTACAAAAATCAATCGTTTACTTAACCATGAATTAAACCTTCAAAATAAAAAAATAGATTTTATAAGGCAAATTCAATCATCATAATTCAATGAAAATTAAAATAAAAAATAAAAAGGTGACAAAATCTTATCTTTTTGGAAATTATGAAAAACTCTACTAGGTAAACTTGGGACAAAAAGGATTTTGAAAGAGAAATTATAAACTACAAAAATAAAACCAACTTAGTGGCAAAACCTATGGGACATAGAACTATATACAGAGAACACTTTAGAGTTTTAATACCTATATTATGTCTTCACAATTAAAGAAGAAAGAAAAATATGAATCCTTATTTTAAGAAATTACTAGAACAACAAAGCAAACAAAAACTAGGAAGAAGGAATCAAGATAAAAAAATCGAATTAAATGAACTAAGAATAGACATAGTAGAAATAATAAATCAGCCCAAGAGCTGATAGCTGAAAAGTCCACTAAAAGTAGATAAACCCACTGTAAGTCTGATGAAGGGAAAAGAGAGACCAAACATGAAAGAGAAAGTAGATATAAACAAAGATGCAAGAGCGATGAGAACAGTCGTGGAGATTACTACACATAACCTCTAGTGGGCACTGTGGTGTGCTGCCCTGGTACCTCCTTCAGGACTAGAAGACTCATTTTCTCATTGTGGGGAGTGTTGGTGGCTAATGGCTCACAGCTGTGTCTCTTTGCAGGAATTGTTTTTGGCCAAGGGAGCTGTCTTGCCCAAGTTCCCATCCAGTGTAAATGGTCTAGTATGTATTGGGGACAGCTTACATCTCAAAACTGGTTGATACAGAAACATGAAATCCCTACCCTCTTGTCTTATTTTGGGACAGCTCTGAAGGACCTCAGCTCCTAGTGGGATAGCCACTGTCACTGTTGCTCACAGTTCAACTGCTTCATCTGCTTAATCACATCTCCCATACTTTCTTACAGGTGCTTTTGCTGAGAGCACTTCCCAATAAACCCCCTTTATACAAATCTCCATTTCAAAGTCTGTTTCAAGGAAACCTGATTTAAGGTATGGTCCTATGACAATTAAATGAAAACCTAGAGAACATGGACAGGACAGTTTCCTATGAAAAAATAAATTACGGGAATAGAGATACAGACGTAGAGACTGAACGTGTGGACACGGAGTGGAGAAGGGGGTGTGGAATGAACTGGGAGATTGGGATTGACATATATACACTACCATGTGTAAAACAGATAGCTAGTGGAAACCTGCTGTATAGCACAGGGAGCTCAGCTCAGTGCTCTGTGGTGACCTAGATGGGTGAGATGGGGGGTGGAGTGGGAGGGAGGTCCGAGAGGGAAGGCATATATGTATACATATAGCTGATTCACTTTGTTGTACAGCAGAAACTAACACAACACTGTAAAGTACCTGTACCCCAATTAAAAATAAATAAGTAAGTTACTGGAAAGGGGTGCTTATTTTCACCATTCTCATGTTTCCAAATGAACTTTACTGATGGGTAATTTACATTAAAAACTCTACCCATTTTAAGTCTACAGATGGATGAGTTTTGACAAACGTATACATTTCTGTAACCATCACCAAAATCAAAATATAGGGTATTTCCATCACCCCAAAATGTTCCTTCCAGCCAACTTCCCATCTTCCTACCTCCAACCTCAAATAACCAGTAATCTGCTCTCTATCATTATAGACTAGTTTTCTAGAGTATGTATGGTATGTACTCTTTAGTGTTGCACTTTGGTTGCTTAGCACAGTATTTTTGAGATTTGTCCATATTTCTCACAGGGCTTCCTTCCTCTCTTTCCTTTCTCTCAAGGATCATAGTCCTTTACTGCTTATTGAAGGACTGCTTATTACTGAAAACAGTTGTTTCACGTATTTTGTCTAGTTTTGTAATTCTTTAAAGCATGATGATGACTCTTGTGTCTGTACTATTCATGGATAGACGTGGGAAGCCCTTGCCATTTTTATTAAATATGTTCTTAAATGTTATAGAGAATTCTCTATGAAAACAAAAAGGAATTAGTGGTTTAAATATAGGTAAAAAGGAGATGAAGCTCATTCCACTTGCTGATGTTTAGCTTGTTTATCTGAAAAACTTTAGGAACCTTCTAACAATACTTTACATAATAAGAGAATACGGGAATTTGCCTGAATATAGGATAGAAACATAATTGGTTTTCATTGACCTAGTAATAAGCAACTAGACAAGGAAATGGGGAAAATATATTATTTTTAGTAGCCGTAAAAATCTATTAAAAATTTAAGAATAAATTTTATGAGCAAGACCAGGATTCATATGAAAAAACCCAAAATTCTTATTGGTAGATTTTTAAAAAAATAGCTAAGCACTTACTTACTTTCATCACTACTCTGAGTACTTTACATCTATCAACTCATTTAACCTTCCAAGAAACCCTGGAAGGTGTTATTATTATTTCATGTATGAGATAACTGAGATATAGAGAGATTAAGTAACTTGCCCAAGTTCATACAGCTTGCAATGGATAGAGCAGATATTTGAAATCAGGACTGAATAAATGGAAAGAAATACCCGGTTCTTCCATGAGGTTACTTCACACAAAAATATATTTTAAAAATGTGAATATGATTGTGCCACTTTCCTACTTCAAACTCTTTATTTACTGCTGCTCTTAGGATGAAGTTAAACCCTTAAACATTTCTAAACCTCCAAAATATTTCTTCTATCACTACTGTTACTGTGCTAGTTCATATCCTCATCATCCACTTATTCATTCATTCAACAAGTAGATGATCTTGGTAGCAGAGGGCAGATTTGAGGAGGCCAGGAGAGACAGGAATGAGCCCAGTTATGAGATTGTCACAGAATAGGCAGAAAATGGTGAGAAAACTAGGAGTAGATAGGACAAGGTATATTTGAAATATATTTTAAAACAAAAAAATGGCAGCACTTAAAGGCTAATTGGGTGTGAATATTGAGGGAGTTGGTCCACTCCAGCATGGCTCTCAGGATTCTAACTTAGATGACGGATAAATACTTTCAAAGTCTTTGCCTTGTTGTTGGATTAAATGATTGAGTCCTACTCTAGTGTCCTTTAGCCAGACTGACATTAATCTATTAATAAACATTTTTGGTTTAACATAAAAACTAGATTTTACTCCATCAAAAGGTACAGTCATCCTTCAGAGCTTATACTTTGAAAGTCTAAGCTGTAGAAGAATATAGCAGTTGAGAAATGTGTAGGTGTGAGGGATTGGTTTGATGTAATGGTTAGAATCTGAAATAGAATTGCATGGGCCTCAGTCAAATCTCAGTTACCACTTACCAACCATACTTAACCTCTCTGTAAATCAGCTTCTCCATCAGCAGAGTGAGGATAAAGGCGATGGGGTTTTGTATAGATTTAATGAGGTAATGGATGTAAAGCTCTTAGCAAAATATCTGGCACATAGTTTAAAATTCCCCCAAATGACGGGACCTTCAAGATAGTGGAGGAGTAAGACGTGGAGATCACCTTCCTCCCCACAAATACATCAAAAATACATCTACGGGCTTCCCTGGTGGCGCAGTGCTTGAGAGTCCACCTGCTGATGCAGGGGACACGGGTTCGTGCCCCAGTCCGGGGAGATCCCACATGCCGTGGAGTGGCTGGGCCCGCGATCCATGGCTGCTGAGCCTGTGCGTCTGGAGCCTGTGCTCTGCAACGGGAGAGGCCACAACAGTGAGAGGTCCGCGTACTGCAAAAAAAAAAAAAAAAAAAATCTACACGTGGAATAACTCCTACAGACCATCTACTGAATGCTGGCAGAAGACCTCAGAATTCCCAAAAGGCAAGAAAATCCCCACGTACCTGGATAGGGCAAAAGAAAACAGAAAAAACAGAGACAAAAAATAGGGATGGGACATACACCTCTGGGAGGGAGCTGTGAAGGAGGAAAAGTTTCCACGAACTAGGAAGACCCTTCACTGGGGGAGATGGGGTGTGGACGGGAGCCATGGAGGAGAGCGCAGCAACAGTGGTGCAGAGGGCAAAGTGGAGAGATTCCTGCACAGAGGATCGGTGCCAACCGGCACTCACCAGCCTGAGACACTTGTCTGCTCACCCACCAGGGTGGGTGGGGGCTGGGAGCTGAGGCTCAGGCTTCGGAGGTCAGACCCCAGGGAGAGGACTGGGGTTGGCTGTGTGAAGACAGCCTGAAGGAGGCTAGTGCGCCACAGCTAGCTGGAGTGTGGGAAAAAGTCTGGACCTGCCTAAGAGGCAAGAGACCATTGTTTCAGGGTGTGCAATGAGAGGGGATTCTTTCCCTGACTGCCCACAGAAGGCAGAACACCGCCTAAATGAGCTCCAGAGATGGGTGTGAGCCGCGGCTATCAGCTTGGACCCCAGAGACTGGCATGAAACACTAATGCTGCTGCTGCAGCCACCAAGAATCCTGTGTGCAAGCACAGGTCGCTATTCATACCCCCCAGGAGCCTGTGCAGCATGCCACTGCCAGGGTCCCATGATCCAGGGACCTGGTGTGCCTCAGGCTGTTGCAATATCATGCTGGGCTCTGCTGATGCAGGCTCGCCCCACATTCCAATTATAACTATCGTACCCCTCCCTGCCCCTGGCCTGAATGAGCCAGAGCCCCCTAATCAGATGCTGCTTAAACCCCATCCTGTCTGGGTGGGAACAGATGCCTGAGGGTGACCTACACACAGAGGTGGGACCAAAACCAAAGCTGAACCCCAGGAGTTGTGCAAACAAAGAATAGAAAGGGAAATTTTTCTGTGCAGCCTCAGGAGCAGCAGATTAAATCCCCACAGTCAGCCTGATGTACCCTGCATCTGTGGAATACCTGAATAGAAAATAAATCAGCCCAAAATTGAGGTGGTGGACTTTAGGAGCAAGTGAACATTTGGGATTTGCTGTCTGCGACTGATTTGTTTCTGATTTTTATGTTTCTCTTAGTATAGTTTTTAGAGCTTGTAATCATTGGTGGATTTGTTTATTGGTTTGGTTGCTCTTTTTCTTTTTTAATTACTATTTATTGATTTTAATAATTTTTAAATTATTTTATTTAATTTTTTTCTTTTTTTCTTTTTTTCTCCCTTTTCTTCTGAGCCATGTGGCTGACAGGGTCTTGGTGCTCTGGCCTGGAGTCAGGCCTGAGCCTCTGAGGTGGGAGAGCTGAGTTCAGGACATTGGACCACCAGAGACCTCCCAGCCCCACATAATATCAATTGGTGAGAGCTTTCCCAGAGATCTCTGTCTCAATGCTGAGACCCAGCTCCACCCACCGGTCAGGAAGTTCTAGTGCTGGATGCCCCATGCCAAACAACTAGCAAGACAGGAACACAACCCCACCCATTAGCAGAAAGCCTGCCTAAAATCATACTAAGTTAACAGACACCCCAAAACATAACACCAGAAGTGGTCCTGCCCACCAGAAAGAAAAGATCCAGCCCCAGCAACCAGAACACAGACACCAGTCCCCTCTACCAGGAAGCCAACAAAGCCACTGAACCAACCTCACCCACTGGGGGCAGACACTAAAGACAATGGGAACTACAAACCTGCAGCCTGTGAAAAGGAGACCCCAAACACAGTAAGTTAAACAAAATGAGAAGACAGAGAAACATGCAGCAGATGGAGCAAGGTAAAAATCCACCAGACCAAACAAATGAAGAAGAAGTAGGCAGTCTACCTGAAAAAGAATCCAGAGTAATGATGGTAAAGATGATCCAAAATCTTGGAAATAGAATGGAGAAAATACAAGAAACGTTTAACAAAGACCTAGAAGAACTGAAGCGCAAACAAACAACAATGAACAATGCAATAAATGAAATTGAAAATTCTCTAGAAGGAATCAATAGCAGAATAACTGAGGTAGAAGAACGGATAAGTGACCTGGAAGATAAAATAGTGGAAATAACTACCACAGAGCAGACTAAAGAAAAAAGAATGAAAAGAATTGAGGACAGTCTCAGAGACCTCTGGGACAACATCAAACGCACCAACATTTGAATTATAGGGGTCACAGAAGAAGGGAAAAAGAAAGGGTCTGAGAAAATATTTGAAGAGATTATAGTTGAAAACTTCCCTAATATGGGAAAGGAAATATAGTCAATCAAGTCCAGGAAGTGCAGAAAGTCCCAAACAAGAAAAATCCAAGGGGAAACACGGCAAGAGACATATTAATCAAATTATTAAAAATTAAAAACAAAGAAAAAATATTAAAAGCAGCAAGGAAAAGCAACAAATAACATACAGGGGAATCCCCATAAGGTTAACAGCTCATCTTTCAGCAGAAATTCTGCAAGCCAGAAGAGAGTGGCAGGACATATTTAAAGTGATGAAAGGGAAAAACTACAACCAAGATTACTCTACCCAGCAAGGATCTCATTCAGATTCAATGGAGAAATTAAAAGTTTTACAGACAAGCAAAAGCTAAGAGAATTCAGCACCACCACACCAGCTTTACAACAAATGTTAAAGGAACATCTCTAGGCAGGAAACACAAGAGAAGGAAAAGACCTACAAAAACAAACCCAAAACAATTAAGAAAATGGTAATAAGAACATACATATCGCTAATTTCCTTAAATGTAAATGGATTAAATGCTCCAACCCAAAGATACAGACTGGCTGAATGTATACAAAAACAAAACCCATATATATGCTGTCTACAAGAGACCCACTTCAGACCTAAGGATACATACAGACCGAAAGTGAGGGGTTGGAAAAAGATATTCCATGCAAATGGAAATCAAAAGAAAGCTAGAGTAGCAATTCTCATATCAGACAAAATAGACTTTAAAATAAAGACTATGACAAGAAACAAAGAAGGACACTACATAATGATCAAGGGATCAAACCAAGAAGAAGATATAACAATTGTAAATATTTATGCACCCAACATAGGAGCACCTCAATAAGGCAAATGCTAACATCCATAAAAGGGGAAATAGACAGTAACACAATAATAGTAGGGGACTTTAGCACCCCTCTTTCACCAAAGGACAGATCATCCAATCTGAAAATAAATAAGGAAACACAAGCTTTAAATGACACATTAAACAAGATGGACTTAATTGATATTTATAGGACATTCCATCCCAAAACAACAGAATACACTTTCTCCTCAAGTGCTCATGGAACATTCTCCAGGATAGATCATATCTTGGTTCACAAATAAAGCCTCAGTAAATTTAAGAAAACTGAAATCATATCAAGTATCTTTTCCAACCACAATGCTATGAGACTACATATCATTTATAGGGAAAAATCTGTAAAAAATACAAACACATGGAGGCTAAACAGTTTGTTACTAAATAACCAAGAGATCACTGAAGCAGTCAAAGAGGAAATCAGAAAATACCTAGAAACAAATAACAATGAAAACATGATGACCCCAAACCTATGGGATGCAGCAAAAGCAGTTCTAAGAGGGAAGTTCATAGCAAAACAATCCTACCTCAAGAAACAAGAAAAATCTCAAATAAACAACCTAACCTTACACCCAAAGTAATTAGAGAAAGAAGAACCAAAAACCCCACAGTTAGCAGAAGGAAAGAAATCATAAAGATCATATCAGAAATACATGAAAAAGAAATGCAGGAAACGATAGCAAAGATCAATAAAACTAAAAGCTGGTTCTTTGGGAAGATAAACAAAATTGATAAAGCATTAGCCAGACTCATTAAGAAAAAAAGGGAGAAGACTGAAATCAACAGAATTAGAAATGAAAAAGGAGAAGTAACAACTGACTGCAGAAATACAAAGGATCATGAGAGATTACTACAAGCAACTATATGCCCATAAAATGGACAACCTGGAAGAAATGGACAAATTCTTAGAAAAGCACCACCTTCCAAGACTGAACCAGGAAGAAATAGAAAATATAAGCGGACGAGTCACAAGTACTGAAACTGAAACTGTGATTAAACATCTACCAACAAACAAAAGCCCAGGTCCAGATGCCTTCACAGGCGAATTCTATCAAACAGTTAGAGAAGAGCTAACACCTATCCTTCCCAAACTCTTCCAAAATATAGCAGAGGGAGGAACACTCCCAAACTCATTCTACAAGGCCATAATCACCCTGATACCAAAACCAGACAAAGATGTCACAAAAAAGGAAAACTACAGGCCAATATCACTGATGAACATAGATGCAAAAATCCTCAACAAAATACTATCAAACAGAATCCAACAGCACATTAAAAGGATCATACGCCATGATCAAATGGGGTTTATCCCAGGAATGCAAAGGTTCTTCAATATACACAAATCAATCAATGTGATACACCATATTAACAAATTGAAGGCTAAAAACCATATGATAATCTCAATAGATGCAGAAAAAGTGTTCAACAAAATTCAACACCCATTTATGATAAAAAAAACTCTCCAAAAAGTGGGCATAGAGGGAACCTACCTCAACATAATAAAGGCCATATATGACAAATCCACAGCCAGCATCGTTCTCAGTGGTTAAAAGTGAAACCATTTCGTGTAAGATCAGGAACAAGACAAGGGTGCCCACTCTCACCACTATTATTCAACATAATTTTGGAAGTTTTAGCCATGGCAATCAGAGAAGAAAAAGAAATAAAAGGAATTCAAATCAGAAAAGAATAAGTAAAGCTGTCTCTGTTTGCAGATGACATGATACTATACATAGAGAATCCTAAAGATGCTACCAGAAAACTACTAGAGCTAATCAATGAATTTGGTAAAATAGCAGGATACAAAATTAGTGCACAGAAACCTCTTGCATTCCTATACACTAATGATGGAAAATCTGAAAGAGAAATTAAGAAACACTCCCATTTATCACTGAAACAAAAAGAATAAAATACCTAGGAATAAACCTACCTACTGAGACAACAGACCTGTATGCAGAAAACTACAGACACTGATGACAGAATTTAAAGATGATACAAACAGATGGAGAGATATACTATGTTTCTGGATTGGAAGAATCAACATTGCAAAAATGACTATACTACCCAACGTAATCTACAGATTCAATGCAATCCCTATCAAACTACCAATGGCATTTTTCACAAAACTAGGGCAAAAAGTTTCACAATTTGTATGGATACACAAAAGACCCCGAATAGCCAAAGAAATCTTGAGAATGAAACACGGAGCTGGAGGAGTCAGGCTTCCGGACTTCAGACTCTACTACAAAGTTACAGTAATCAAGACAGTATGGTACTGGCACAAAAACAGAAATATAGATCAATGGAACAGGATAGAAAGCCCCGAGATAAACCCACACACATATAGTCAGCTTATTTTTGATAAAGGAGGCAAGAATATATAATGTAGAACAGACAGCTTCTTCAATAAGTTGTGCTGGGAATACTGGACAGCTACACTTAAAAGAATGAAATTAGAATGCTCCCTAACACCATACACAAAAATAAACTCAAAATGGTTTAAAGACCTAAATGTAAGGCCAGACACTATAAAACTCCTAGAGGAAAGCATAAGCAGAACACTCTATTACATAAATCACAGCAAGGTCCGTTTGACCCACTTCCTAGAGAAATGGAAATAAAAACAAAAATAAACAAAGGGGACATAATGAAACTTAAAAGCTTTTGCGTAGCAAAGCAAAACATAAACAAGATGAAAAGACAGCTCTCAGAATGGGAAAAAAATATTTGCAGACGAAGCAACTGACAAAAGATTGCAAGCAGCTCATGCAGCTCAATATCAAAAAAACAACCCAATCCAAAAATGGGCAGAAGACCTAAATAGACATTTCTCCAAAGAAGATATACAGATTGTCAACAAACACATGAAAGGATGCTCAACGTCACTAATCATTAAAGAAATGCAAATCAAAACTACAATGAGGTATCACCTCTCAGCAGTCAGAATGGCCATCATCAAAAACTCCACAAACACTAAATGCTGGAAGGGGTGTGGAGAAAAGGGAACCCTCTTGCACTGATGGTGGGAATGTAAATTGGTACAGCCACTATGGAGAACAATATGGAGGTTCCTTAAAAAACTAAAAATAGAACTACCATGGGACCCAGCAATCCCACTATTGGGCATATACCCTGAGAAAACCATAATTCAGAAAGAGTCATGTACCACAATGCTCATTGCAGCTCTATTTACAATAGCCAGGGCATGGAAGCAGCCTAAGAGATCATTGACAGATGAGTGGATAAAGAAGATGTGGCACGTATATACAATGGAATATTAGCCATATAAAGAAATGAAATTGAGTTATTTGTAGTGAGGTAGATGGACCTAGAGTCTGTCATACAGTGTGAAGTGAGTCAGAAAGAGAAAAACAAATACTGTATGCTAACACATATATAAGGAATCTAAAAAAAAAAAAAGGTTCTCATGAACCTATGAGCAGGACAGGAATAAAGACAGAGGTAGAGAATGGACTTGAGGACACGGGGAGGGGGAAGCATAAGCTGGGATGAAGTGAGACAGTACCATTGTCATATATACACTACCAAATGTAAAATAGATAGCTAGTGGGAAGCAGCTGCATCACACGGGGAGATCAGTTCAGTGCTTTGTGACCATCTAGAAGGGTGTGATAGGGAGGGTAGGAGGGAGGTGCAAGAGGGAAGGGATATGATGATATATGTATACATATAGCTGATTCACTTTGTTATACAGCAGAAACTAACACAAGATTTTAAAGCAATTATTCTCCAATAAAGATGTTAAAAAAAATTTCCTGAAATGCTAGCTATTATTATTTATAATTTATAAAAGTCTTTATTTTAATTACCTAAAATAAAGCAGTAAATCCAGACAACCATATAAAGAGAATGTCAATGTAATTTTGTGTTTGTCAATTTGATAAACATGAATACTGTACAGTTGATTCCTATGAGTTATTTTTTACTTGCCAGGGAATTTTCTAAAAATGGTTTTACTACTTTATTTTATTTTAATTAATTATTAAATAAAAATTTTAAATTGTATTTATTTATTTTTGGCTGCGTTTGGTCTTCATTGCTGCTCACAGGCTTTGTCTAGCTGTGGTGAGCCGGGGCTACTCTTCATTGCGGTGCGGGGGCTTCTCATTGTGGTGGCTTCTGTTGTTGCAGAGCACAGCCTCTAAGCATGCGGGCCTCAGTAGTTGTGTCACGTGGGCTCAGCAGCTGTGGCTCGCAGGCTCTAGAGCGCAGGCTCAGTAGTTGTGGCATATGGGCCCAGCTGCTCTGCAGCATGTGGGATCCTCCCAGAACAGGGCTCGAACCCATGTCCCCTGCATTGGCAGGCAGATTCTTAACCACTGAGATACCAGGGAAGCCCCGCCAGAGAAATTTTATGGTGGTAAAATATACGTAACATGAAATTTGCCATTTTTAAATGTACAGTTTAATGGCATTAAGTACATTCACGTTGTTATGCAGCTATTACCATTATCTATCTCCAGAACTTTTTCATCATTCCCAACTACCAGAGAATTTTAACCATTGCTCTTCTCCAGAGTTTCAGAGAAAGTTGTGTAGACATTTTGCTTTTTTGGAGATACTGCAAGTATTAAGAGTAAACATGTTCTAAGTTTAGTCTCCCTTCTAAATGTTTGATGCCTTTATGATTTTATGGTTGAAAGGTATTGACTCTCTCCCTTCCCCTGAGTATTGTTGCATATAAAAGCCCAGAACTTCTGTAGCATCTCACTTCCAGCCTGAGGATGGGGCTGACACTTGGATGTAAGCTTCTCTGAAGCCAACTTTCAATTGAGCCAATGCATTTCCATGGTTGAAGCTAGTCTGAGTTGAATTCTCTTTTATTTGCTGTGGAAGTCATCTCAGCTAAAACACTGCTCCAAGGGTTAAGTTTTTAAAAATTATGTCACTTGATGGAATACACTTTAGGTATCTGAAAATTCACTTATGACAATCTACATGCTATTTTTCTATGTTTTTTCCCCTTAGGACTTTTGAATTATCCTAAACCAAGATTAATAATATAGTGACTAAGTCCTCTCTGCATCAGGTTGGGGAAGCCATCTCTTTTCCTCCTTCATATGGTTCTCAGACCAGGAGTAAGAGAATGAGTTAGTTAACTCCCTATCTAGAGCATTCTAACATGAGCTGTGGCTTGTCTTTCTCCCTTAGAATTGGAGGATAGGTCTTCTGAATTTTTGATGACTGCTTTTCAGGAGTATTTAATTGTGCTGCTTATGACTTCTCATAATAGGCTTCTCATGGCTTAGCCTTGTGAATCTTCTTCCTACTTTTTCCCCAGTAGTGTTGTGTCTGCCCCTCCCACCTCACAACTCTTCATCATTCCAGAGGAAATGAGCTACTGGGACCATGTTGTATAGTCCTGGACTAATTCTTAATAGAGGGCATGAATGTGAACCTTAGGGATCAATTCAGAAAATTCTCAATTGTTATCCTTTAAAATATTTTTTCTCTCCCATTATCTCTATTTTTTCTTTCTGGAAGTCCAGTTAGGTGGTTTTAGACTTCATCATTTTATTCTCAATATTTTTTTATTTTTCTTCATATTTTCTATCATCTCTCTTGGTGCTGTATTCTTGTAACCCCTCTTCAACTTTCAGTTCACTAGTTTTGTCTTCTTATATATCTAAATTGTTGTTTTACCATGTCCACTGAATTCCTATTTTACACTTTAAAAAACTGAAGTGTAGTTGATTTACAATGTTGCGTTAGTTTCAGGGGTATAGCAAAGTGATTCAGTTATACATACATATGTATCTATTTTTTTCAGATTCTTTTCCCTTATAGGTTATTACAAAATATTGAATATAGTTCCCTGTGCTATACAGTAGGTCCTTGTTGGTTATCTATTTTATATATAGTAGTGTGTATATGTTAATCCCAAACTCCTAATTTATCCCTGCCCCTGCTTTTCTCTTTGGTAACCATAAGTTTGTTTTCTATGCCTGTGGGTCTATTTCTGTTTTGTATATAAGTTCATTTGTATCTTTTTTTTTAAAGATTCCACATATGTGATATCATGTGGTATTTGTCATTCTCCGTCTGGCTTACTTCATTTAGTTTGATAATCTCTTGGTCTATCCATGTTGCTGCAAATGGCATTATTTCATTCTTTTTTATGGCTGAGTAGTATTCCACTGTATATATGTACCACATCTTCTTTATCCATTCATCTGTCTTGGACACTTAGGTTGCTTCCATGTCTTGGCTATTGTAAATAGTGCTGCAGTGAACATTGGGGTGCATGTATCTTTTCAAATTATGGTTATTTTTAGTGACCATATTTTTCATTTCTAGCAGTTTTACTTTTCTGTCTTTTTCAGCTTAGCCTGATATCTTTAAATAATATTCTGATCCTTTTTTGTACTTTTGCTACTCTATTTTATTACTTTAAATATTTATTTTATATTTTGGTTTTACATCTCCAGTATCTTTGCCTTTGCAGGTCTGATTCTGCCATCTGTTGCTTGTGCTGACTATTCACACTCACAATGGCTTGTTTCCTCGTGGTTTGCCACTTCTAATTAAGTTCATATTCCTTGGAAGTTTGTCAGTAGGTTTTATTTGAATCTTGGGTTTAGAGTATGTTCTCAAGAGAAGATTCAGGTCTGTTCCTGCCTGACAGCTGGTGAGGCAAAACCCAGGAAATACTTATTTGGTTTGAGCTTTTGCTTTTTTAGATCGCACGAGAGTGTGAATTCTGGCCCTAAAAGCCTATGAGTGTGGGTTTTGGTTCATTATAAAATACATTTTTATATTATTCAGTGACTTTGAGGGTCCTATCCTGGGAGTTATCTTCTGGACATCGAATTCTCCACGATGCCTAAAACGGGAGTGCTCTTTTTAATATGGCATGATCTCCCCCCAAGTTATCCCCCTTCAAATATTTTCTACCTAGAGTTTCCTGGAGAGTCTGGTTCATGAGTGATCCACAGCAAGGGCCTCAAGTTAATATTGGCCAAATGGCTTAATTCCTACTTTGCTATTTCTATGACTTGTGACCACTCAGAGATCACTTCTGTGCTTGGTGACTATTGCTGATATCCCCACTGTATTCCTGTGGACAAAGGACTGCAACTATCCTTTTTTAAAAAAAAGTACAAGTTCTGGCCAATTTTATTAAAGAAAAATTTTGCAAGATTTACTTTTTACTAGTCTGTTCTGACATGCTTCTAATGATAATCAGAATCACCTAGATCAATGATACCCAGTGTGCATACTCTGTAGTTTTTTCCCACACCCTGTGCCCCATTCAGTATTATTGCCACTGTAGTGATGGACACCAGTTTTGGCTAACATGGTA
This sequence comes from Pseudorca crassidens, assembly GCF_039906515.1. Taxonomy (NCBI): domain Eukaryota; kingdom Metazoa; phylum Chordata; class Mammalia; order Artiodactyla; family Delphinidae; genus Pseudorca; species Pseudorca crassidens. Next base: position 45,310,495 of record NC_090299.1, read on the forward strand.
TAGTACTCTATTTCAGATTTCCTGAAGGTGTGGCAGTTGTTGGTGAGGATGACCAGTTTCACTTTGCCTTGTTTGATCATTCCCTTAGCTACTCCTTCTGGAGCATATACAGACTCTATCCATTTCCCCACCTCTAGGCCTGGAGATATTAGAAATAGAACACAAGTTATGCCACCACTAGAAGTAGCACCCACAGGCCCAATGCTATCCTTAGAATTCTTTACCAGGTAGGCTTTATACCTTTAGACTTGTAGTCATGTGCTTGTGGTTCTTTCATCCTCTTCCACTGGGAGTACCTCATCTCTTCGGTCCTCAGAATTCAATCCAAATTGAGCAACAGTAGTCTCACCCTTATAAGCCCTTTACCCTCAAATTTTATATGCCAGCCCCATTGCTGCTCTAGGATTTATCTCTTCAAAGGATAATTGATATGGAAATATCCATTCTGGTCAGGTTTAATTCCCTTCTCTCTTTTAGGAGTATAATCTGGCCACATCAGTCCCCAAGACAGTGAGAACGTCATTACATTTTCTAAAGCCAGGCATTCTGTGTTAAAGAGCTCTCCCATATCCCCATGTCTGATACACAAACAGTTGGGTCCAGGCTGTGCGGGGCCAAGCACAGTCCAGCCCCTTCCTTCCAGTCTGAGGTAATGAGGTAAGAGGTATGAGGTAAGAGAAGGTCAGCCCTGCATGGCTGCCTGCCATAGCCTGAGCTCTGCTGCTTAAATATGGACAAGGATATGCATAGTTTCCTAAGAACAACTAACATAATGTTGAGAGCTAGGTCTTTCTGTATCTGTATTTAGAGTTAAAAATACCATTCTCTTATTATACAGAGAATCAGGAGCTTAAAGTGACTGTTTGCCTTTGTGATGGTTAATTTTATGTGTCAACTTGACTGGGCCATGGTGCCCAGATATTTGGTCAAAATTGTTCTGGAAGTTTCTGTGAAGGTGTTTTTGGATGATATTTATATTTAAATCTGTGGGATTTCAGTAAAACAGATTGCCCTTCATAAAGTGGGTAGGGCTCATCCAATCATATGAGGACCTGAATAGAACAAAAGACTGGATCACAGTCTTGCCCTACCTTCTTGGGATAGCATGACTTTAAGCATTCTCCCTTTGTTTGGTATCATGAAATTGCTCAGTTAGACTGCAAACTTTACCCAAAGGTGTGTGTAGGTAACAGTGAGTCTCAAGGGGAGATGGGTCACATCTGACAATCAGGTGTATTTGCTATTGCAGAAGGTAAATCAGCTATAGGTAAATCTAATAAAATTAGTAGTTGTTTTAAACCTATTATATGCTCACTATGGTAAAAAATATCAAGAGGATGTAAGGATGCATTTTCTACTGTTGCTAGAGAGATAAGAGGTATAGACTGGGAAAAAAACTGTATCATGAAAAATACTTTGGCTGATAATTTATTAAGGTATTAAACTGTGTCTCTCCTACACTCTTCTCTCTTTTTCCATATATATATAAAAATATATATTATATATATATATATATATATATTTAATATATGTTATATATTGTGTGTGTGTGTTTTGGTACTCTAAAGGCTTCATTCTTCCAGGAGTCATTTTACTGAGGAACAAATGTTGAAATAACACTACAATTAGATGGCATGATTAGGTGACTTAGTGTTGAGAAGAATTCCAGTGTATGTTTGATGAGCCAGTTTTTCCTTTTTGAGACATAGATTAATTATGCCGTACGCTGGAAAAGAGAATATGCCAGGAAAGGGACCCTAGAGCTTGATAGCCATGAGAGAGAAGCTGTGAAGTCCACCAGAGCCAGTTCCATCCCTTGTCCGCACCAGGGGCTGCATGGGAGGCCAGCCAGGGTGAAGCTGTTCTCTGGCTGCTGCCTGGTTTGGACTAGCTACCAAATGTAGGGCTCGACCTATAGATAGTCATCTATGCCCTGAGATTCTGCCTTTGCCTTGTCTGACTCATCATGTGGGAATGCCCTCTTTTCCATCCAGGTCCCTGGAAACTTCTTCTAGATTAGCAGGTGGGGTATTTGGACGCTTTATAAAGTGTTAGTAGTCTGAGGTCTTTGTGTCTGCCCAAAGGGAGACTACTCATAACACATTTGAAATCTCCCCCTGAGCCAGGAATGTGATAGAATACATCTCACGGGTAGTAAGTTCTCACAGGGTGAATAGTAGGTGGGTGTGAGAAGCTTAAAGATGATACTTGTGTCTCTAATGATGTTGCTCTTTTTTTTTTTTTTTTTTTTTTTTTTTTTTGCGGTACGTGGGCCTCTCACTGTTGTGGCCTCTCCCATTGCGGAGCACAGGCTCTGGACGTGCAGGCTCAACGGCCATGGCTCACGGGCCTAGCCGCTCCGCGGCATGTGGGATCCTCCCGGACCGGGGCACGAACCTGTGTCCCCTGCATCAGCAGGCGGACTCTCAACCACTGCGCCACCAGGGAAGCCCTGATGTTGCTCTTGATCATGCCTTGTGCAGATACAGCTTAGGTCTGAATCAGGTCTGAATAAACCATTCAAGAGTCAGAAGATAGGGGTCTGAATCCTGATCTGACACAAGGCATGAGAGCTTCAGCAATTCACTTAACTTTCTGGGATTAATTTCCTTCTCTATTGAAATGGAAATAAAAACAAAAATAAGCAAATGGGACCGAATGAAACTTCAAAGCTTTTGCACAGCAAAGGAAACCATAAACAAAATACCAAAAGACAACCCTCAGAATGGGAGAAAATATTTGCAAATGAAGCAGCTGACAAAGGATTAATCTCCAAAATTTATAAGCAGCTCATGCAGCTCAATAACAAAAAAACAAACAACCCAATCAAAAAATGGGCAGAAGACCTAAATAGACATTTCTCCAAAGAAGATATACAGACTGCCAACAAACACATGAAAGAATGCTCAACATCATTAATCATTAGAGAAATGCAAATCAAGACTACAACGAGATATCATCTCACACCAGTCAGAATGGCCATCATCAAAAAATCTAGAAACAATAAATGCTGGAGAGGGTGTGGAGAAAAGGGAACACTCTTGCACTGCTCGTGGGAGTGTGAATTGGTACAGCCACTGTGGAGAACAGTATGGAGTTTCCTTGATAAACTACAAATAGAACTACCATATGACCCAGCAATCCCACTACTGGGCATATACCCTGAGAAAACCATAATTCAAAAAGAGTCATGTACCAAAATGTTCATTGCAGCTCTGTTTACAATAGCCCGGAGATGGAAACAACCTAAGTGCCCATCATCGGATGAATGGATAAAGAAGATGTGGCAGATATATACAATGGAATATTACTCAGCCATAAAAAGAAACGAAATTGAGCTATTTGTAATGAGGTGGATAGACCTAGAGTCTGTCATACAGAGTGAAGTAATTCAGAAAGAGAAAGACAAATACCATATGCTAACACATATATATGGAATTTAAGAAAAAAAAATGTCATGAAGAACCTAGGGGTAAGACAGGAATAAAGACACAGACCTACTAGAGAATGGACTTGAGGATATGAGGAGGGGGAAGGGTAAGCTGTGACAAAGCGAGAGAGTGGCATGGACATATATACACTACCAAACGTAAGGTAGATAGTGGGAAACAGCCGCATAGCACAGGGAGATCAGTGCTTTGTGACCGCCTGGAGGGGTGGGATAGGGAGGGTGGGAGGGAGGGAGACGCGGGAGGGAGGAGATGTAGGAACATATGTATATGTGTGGCTGATTCACTTTGTTGTAGAGCAGAGGCTGACACACCATTGTAAAGCAATTATACTCCAATAAACATGTAAAAAAAAAATTTCCTTCTCTATTAGACGTGGTTAATCATTTCAAAAATTAATTATATTTGTGAAATCCCTTTGGAAACTAGAAAGCACAATATAAATATGAGTTTTTACTAATTCTTTCCTCACCTACAAAATTAGGATAAGAATGATTTTTATGCTTAAGGGTTGTTATAAAGGTTAGGTAAGTAAGGCAACAAGAAATAATTTCAAAAATGCTTTGTATCTAGAAGAGTTATTTTTTTAAGTGCATATATGGATTTAATTAATTTGTGCTTTAAAGTGAGGTCGTTTTTGGCCTAACTTCCTCTTTCCTTCCCCTTATCCTCCACCACCCCCATCTTTTCAGTACGAGAATTTAATAATATTTTGCATGCTCCATATGGCTAATAAAGACTCTGTTTTGCTCATGTAAATAGAGTTACGGGAGACAAACCCTTTCTCTTGGTGGCTGAGTCTTACCTAAGTAGGAATTAACACATATTCATGGATATTTCTTCCTGACATTATGATATTCATGCACAAAATCTATCCCTGGGTGGTGGTTTGTTTAACTATCATCACCATACTCCATCTATTTCACTGAAATGCACAGTGAATGTTCCTAATGCAACTCTCTACTCAAATTGTGGTAAAATTATATCAAGCACCTCTTTAGACCAAAATAACTCCATTACTTCGTTTATATTTTAAGTGGCAGAGGCTCCTGGAATTAGCATTCATCCTTCTGATGCAGATGCTCCCTGGAGAAAAATAGTCACACCCACCATAACATGATTAATAAATAATGATCAGACCATTGAGGGACAGTGTAATTACTCATCATACTGATACTGTTTAGTTGCTTGTAAGCATTTTGTCAAAAAATGCATCCATATAATGTAACACAAAGTAAATTTTATTTTTTCAAAAATGTTTTATACCTAGTTAAATCTTAACTGCAGACTTAGTAACTTTGTAGACAAAAAAAAAAAAAAACACCCATAATTTAAAATATAGTTTGGATGTTCTCCTTGGCTCCTCATCAATCATTTTATTTTTACATAGTTATTGTCAAGATATATGGAGTCTGTAAGGCTCTTTTTTCACTCATGTTTGTATTTTCATGAAGTAAGTTCTACATACCTTTTTTCTGGGTTGTTGTTTGATGTTGTTTTATCTCATACTTTGCTTAATCATCCCCCTCTTGTGGGCCAGTTGTATTAAAACCGTTTACCTGGATATAAAAATGTCAGCTTCTCTTTATTCATTACTAATATCTCCATCTTCAAATTGTTTAAATAAGTAGTTTTCCCCATTTGATGAACATCTAAGTCACCTTTGGAGATTTGTAAAATAAAGAGATTATTTTGTCTCATGCTAAATTTACTGAATAGTATCTGTGGGGATGCTTGCTTGTGAATTTTGAGAAAGCTCTTCAGCTAATTTTGATGAAGAAAGAAGTCTGTGTTGACCATATGGAGCAGATACTATATACTCTGTGGATACAGCTAAAATAAGCTCCGTAACAACCATTATCTTCTTTAGCTAACGCTTATACACATACACATGAGCACATACAGTTTTTGTATAATTTTAACTTCAGTGGACATAGTCAGCTCTAGCATGATGTCACAACTGTTCTACGTAGTTCTGCCAGCTTCATGGGTTTATCTGCCTCGTATCTTCTCAACTAGAGAATAAACTAAATGATTGAAACCTAAGTTTCTGTTTCCTCTGTATCCCCGGAGTACTCAGCACAGGGCTGAGTGCACAGTAGGGTCTCTGGTAATATTGTCTTCTCCATTCCTAGCCAGATGAAGCCAGCTCATCCATACTGTGAAGCAGATGCTAAAATACAGCTCCAGTCTCAGGTGTTTATCCAGGCTCACCCTGAGAGCTTAGCTCCTGTGATTCCTTTTGTTGGTTTCAGTGTTCTTAGAGATTTATTCATTTATTTGTTCATCCAAATATTCATTGAGTCCCCATGTGTCTATGCCAGATACTGAGGACATAGAGCCCATCCTATCCTATATATCCTGTCCCATCTGCCAGCAAGGATCCTATCATCTGGTGTTGCCTCTGGTTAAGAGTTCCCTTCCTCAGAGAAAGAAGTCAGGCAGCTAATTGGAGCCCTGTGTTTGGGTAGGAGGATACACTGCCCTAGCTGCCATGTTTTAGCTCACATTAAAATACGTGAAAGTTTTCAAACTCACAGCCAACATAATACTAAATGTTGAAAAGCTGAAAGCCTACCTGCTAAATTCTGGAACAAGACAAGTATGCCCACTCTCACCACTTCTATTCAACATATTATTGGAAGCCTTAGCCACAGCAATCAGAGAAGAAAAAGAAATAAAAAGTATCCAAATTAGAAGGGAAGAGGTAAAATTGTCATTATATGCAGTTGACATGATACTCTATATAGAAAAATGCAAAGACTCCGCACAAAAACTATTAGAACTGATAAAGGAATTCAGCAAGGTAGCAGGATACAAGATAAACACACAGAAATCTGTTGCATTTCTTTACACTAACAATGAAATATAAGAAAGAGAAAGTAAAAAAAAAATCCCATTTAAAATTATATTAAAAAAATTACCTAGGAATAAATCTAACCAAGGAGGTGAAAGACTTACATGCTGAGAACTATAAAACACTGATAAAGGAAATCAAAGATGATTCAAGGATATGGAAAGATATCCCATGCTCTTGGTTTGGAAGAATTAGTATAGTTAAAATGGCCATACTACCCAAATGAATCTACAGATTTAATGCGATCCCTATCAAATTACCCATGACATTTTTCACAGAACTAGAACAAATAATCCTAAAATTTATATGGAACCACAAAAGACCTAGAATTGCCAAAGCAATCATGAGGAAAAAGAACTAACTCAGTCATAATCCTTCCAGACTTCAGACTATACTACAAAGCTACAGTACTGGTATTGGCACAAAAACAGACATATAGATCAATGGAACAGAATAGAGAACCCAGAAATAAACCCACACACCTGCGGTCAATTAATCTTCCAACAAGGGAGGCAAGAATATACATACAATGAAGACGAGACAGTCTCTTCAGCAAGTGGTGTTGGTAAAGCTGGACAGCTGCATGTAAATCAATGAAGTTAGAACACTCCCTCACACCATACACAAAAATAAACTCAAAAATGGCTTAAAGACTTAAATATAAGACATGACACCATAAAACTCCTAGAAGAGAACTTGGGCAAAACATTCTCTGACATAAATCCCAGCAATATTTTCTTAGGTCAGTCTCCCAAGGCAGAAGAAATACAAGCGGAAATAAACAAATAGGACCCAATTAAACTTATATGCTTTTGCACAGTAAAAGAAACTGTAAACAAAATGAAAACATAACCTATGGACTGCGATAAAACATTTGAAAATGATGCTACTGACAAGGGCTAAATTTCCAAAATATACAAATAGCGCATACAATGCAATATCAAAAAAACAAACAACCCAATCAAAAAATGGACAGAAGACCTAAATAGACATTTTTCCAAAGAAAACATACAGATGGTCAACAGGCACATAAAAAGATACTCAACACTGCTAATTATTAGAGAAATGCAAATCAAAACTACGATGAGGGTACCATCTCACATTGCTCGGAATGGCCATCATCAAAAAGCTCACAAATAATAAATGCTGGAGAGGGTGTGGAGAAAAGGGAAAACTGTTGGTGGGAATGTAAATTGGTGCAGCCAGTACAGAAAATAATATGGAGGTTGCTTAAAAACCTAGAAATAGAGTTACCATATGATCCAGCAATCCTGCTCCTGGGCATATATCCAGAAAAGAAGAAAACTCTAATTGGAAAAGATACATGCACCTCAAATTTCATTGCAGCACTATTTACAAGAGCCAAGACATGGAAGCTACCTAAATGTCCACTGACAGATGAATGGATAAAGGAGATGTGGTATGTATATAACAATGGAATATTACTCAGCCATAAAAAAGAGTGAAATAATGCCATTTGCAGCAACATGGATGAACCAAGAGATTATCATACTAAGTGAAGTAAGTCAGACAGAAGAAGACAAATATCATATATCACTTATATGTGGAATCTAAAGTAACGATAAAAACGAATTTATCTGCAAAACAGAGACTGAGTCACAGACATGAAGAACAAACTTATGGTTACCAAATGGGAGGAAGGGAGGAGGGATAAACTAAGAGTATGAGATTGACAGATACACACTACTATATATAAAATGGATAGACAGCAAGGATTTGCTGTATAGCACAGGGAACTATGTTCGATATCTTGTAATAACCTATAAAGGAAAATAATCGAAAAAGAATATATATATATTCTTTTTCGATTATTTTCCTTCATATATATATGTGTGTGTGTGTATATATATATATATATACACACACACACACATATATATATATATACACACACACACACATATATATATATACACACACACACATAAAATATCCAAACCACATTGCTGTACACCTAAAACTAACACCATATTGTAGACCAGCTATACTTCAATAGCAAATAAATAAATAATATAGCTAAATTTTTTTGTGTGGGACATATATTGATTTATGTATTAATCTTATTCCTCCAGCTAGGCTGTAAGCTTCTTGAGGAAAAAAATGTTATTTGTGTCTGTCAGAATGCACTCACGAAACATATAATGTGTTGATTTATCAATTTCTATAATGAAGAGATGGATTGGCTATGAAACTTAGCTCATATTCCTAAATGATTTGACTTGTCTTTCACTGCTTTGCACATCTCACTTCCTTCTCCACTTACCCTGATCTTCAGGGTTGACCAATTGGATCCTTTTCTTTCAACATCTTCCAGCCTTTTGACTCCTAGCAGACATCCAGTCTTGGATCTAAGACTGTTTTACTGCGTTACACCCTGGTGGCTGAGCCCTTTGGAGGAAAATAACTGGCACAATGATGGAGACAAAGACCCCAACAAACTCCTTATCTCTGTGTCCAGCTGGGCCTTAACTCTGGCACACACTTTTTGCTAGCTACTCTCATCCTCAATTTCTTCCTCCTGTTTGAAAGGAAGTGACTCTTTGCCTCTTCCCTTTCCTCCTAAGGCCAATCCCTCCACCTGTGCCCTTGATCCGCTTCCCTCTTGCCTTTTCAGGCTCTTGTTCCATCAATTAATCAGTTTCTTTCTTGAATCATTAACCCCTCCCTCTCTACTGGCTGTTTCCTTTCAGAAAAAAATAAGACACAAATATCATCTATCCTAAAGAAAAACTGTTTTTCTTTCTTGCCATAGGATGATAGATTGGACATTTTGACTGAGGTAACCTGATAGATGTGAAATACTAGAATGAGCTATGAGACAGACCTAGAACTGGTTAGGTGACTGGCTTGCAACCAAGGTATAAAGATGGGATCAGGCAAAATGGTGAGATCTTCCATGGAGCTCACAAGAGTGCAAGTGCCAAGACAAACTGAGCCAATTGCATGGAGGAGTCCTGACTCCAACCCTTAGCCTGGAGCCTGGATCCTACAAGTTCAGTTTGGCCCAGCCAATTGGCAGCTGGTCTGAAGACCTCTGAAACAAGAAATAAAGCTCAGTAATTGGGGAAGGTTTGTCTTGTGGCGTTATTGCAGCAATAGCTGACTAATACAAGCTGGCACTTAAAAAGTGGAGAAACAAGAGTCAAAGGGTGACTCCTCTTACTTCCATGCCCAGAAGGTCCTATTTCTTCCACCCTTCTGGTTGTCAGGGGAAGAAGTTAATCTACCACAATGATGATTATCTTAATGCATTAAAGTCCTTTCTTTCTGATTTGCTTTCTTTGCTTTCACTTTTCTTCCTTTCTTCTTTCATTCTTTTCTTCTTTTATCTTCTTTTACTACTGAACCCTTACATTTGGTTGGGCCCTAGGAATACAAAACAAATAAGATCCATCTTCTGGTTTAAATGAGGAAATGAACTGGAAACAGATAATTGATCCACATGTAAGGGGTATAAAGTTGTATATAGAAGGTGGTTTTATATAGAAGGTAGAAAAAAAGGGAGAGGTCAGCTCTGGGTATTGCTGCTAACAGTCACTGATCACTTGGGCCAGGCCCTGTGCTAGGGGCAGAGTTGAACAGTCCCTGCCCTTGCTCCCTTCCTTCCAACTTTTTGGAGTCTATGTCGTCACTTCTGTGATTGCACCGTGCTCTCCCTACTCTGGGTCCTCCGCACACATTATTCCCTGTTCGGGAAATCTCTTCCTCTTTATCTAGCTACCAACTTTGGATCTTTTCCCATGGGAGGTCTTCTCAACATCCAGGGGTGGGCTGGATTTCCCTTCTAGAGCAATCATAGCACTTGATAGGTCTCTCACTGTAATATGTGTCATATTTGAATTAAATGTCTGTTTTCCTTGCTAGCTAACTAGTCCAAATCAAATCTGTCTGGTTTACTGCCTTTTCTCTGGCAACTGGTTTACTATAGGATACATAGAAGGGACTCAATAAATATTCAGTGAACTGGATGGAATTGAATCACTAAAAGTCTGATATGTGTGGGACAGCAGGTGTGGGAACAGAAGAAGATTTGCAGGAATTACCCTAAAATGATCAATTAGTTCACTTCCTAGCCTCTCGACCAAACACTCAAATTGCTACCCAAATACCCAAATGCTACCCAAGTTGATCCTTGAAGTGGGCAAAAAAGAAAAAAAATAGAAATCCAATTTGGGTCTCCAAGAAGCTCAGCAGCACTTGCCTTGCTGAGAACCCTTGAACAGCTAGAGAATTCCACTCCTGAGCAGCTGGCCTCGCTCATGGCTCGTGACGCAGGCAGTGCTTGGTGATAACATTTCCTGGAATTGATGCGTATCTGCTATGTGTGCGACTCAAGGGCCTTGTTTTATTCACGCAAATACAAACCCCCTGGCAGTGCAGCATAGCCTTTGAATCCTGCTTATCCTGGCAGGAGAGGCCGTGGGAGGCTGTGTGGGAGGCCACTGGCTCCACCAGCTTGGGTTGGGGCCTGGGGGTGCAGAATTGCAGCATGGGGCCCTGTCTGCTCAGGCACTGTCTTTTGTCTTATTGTTGAGAGGCTACTGCCTGTTCTCTGTGTGGTGAAATCACTCAGTTCCTTCTCCTCTTTTTATTGCTGCAAACAGTAAAAATATGAAAATTTTTACCTCCTAGAACCAGACGCCCTGTAGTATCTATGTGACAATTTGAAAAGATTGCTCAGAATGAAAAGGACTATTTTGTACACACGAAATCATCTCCACATGGAATCACACATAAAAATGGCAGGGTTTTCTTAAAACTAACTTCCCATCACCACCCAAAAACAGTAGCTTTACTGATACAAGGGGGGTAGCAAATGGCTGGAGCTAAGAATCGTCTTTACATTTTTAAATGGTTACCAAAAAGGTCAAAAGAAAAACAATATTTCTGGAAAGGGAAAATTAGATGTCATTGACATTTCAATGTCCATTAATAAAGTTTGATTGGAACAGAGCCCTGCCTATTTGTTGAGGGCTTGTCTGGAGCTGCTTTCCTGCTCCAAGAGCAGAGGTGAAGAGTTGGCACAGAGACTCGGTATGACTGGGAAAACTTAAAATATTTACTGTCTTGCTGTTTACAGAAAATGTTTGCTGACCCCTGCACCGGAGGTATATGGATTTGTTAACTGACCCATCCTAAAGTTACCAGAGACTTGCTCAAGGGCCTGTTTTGTGTTTCCAGTAGACTGAACTGAATTCCCTCTTTGAGAAAAGACGTGTGGGCACAGACAGCTCTGATTGCTCTTCAGCTGCCCTTCTCCACCCTCCATATTAGGGTGTGTGTGTGATAATCGTAACCCAGAGAACAGAACTGCCCCAGCAGGAACCACATCATGGTTCAGCACAGAAGGTAGAACTAGTGCTCAGATCTGCTGCCTGCACGTCTAGTGAGGTCTTCTTCTTTTAACAGTGTCCTGGGTACTCAAGAAAACCCAAATAATTCTTTTTTCTTCTTCTTCTTCTTTAAAGGGGCTCACACCTCTGGGAAGAATTATTAGGCAAAGACTCTTATCTGAATTATCTCAATGAAACTTTGATAGGTCTCAATGCCCTCCACTGCTCCTCACACAGAGTTACAAGTCTGGGAAGTCCATGGTGGTGTGACAAGAGGTCCCTGAAGCCACAGATTACACATGGCCTACCTTTCGGGGTATTGATATAGTACTTAAAGACCTACAGTAAAAATCCTGATTTTTAGACTTAAACAAGCATGGCTAGGTTACAGAGTAAAGACTCAGAATGTTTAAAGGTGGAGCACAGACTTCAAAGAACTTAACCTGCTTGTGGTGGCCATTTAGGTCAGGGGTCTACATCAGGTCCCTGGAGTAGGAAGGAGGGTGACAGGTACAAATGCATTCTGTCCTATGCTCAGAGGTCTTTGGGTGGAATTGTCAGAGAAGGACTAAAATACTATATTTCTGCAAGTGCTAAACGGGGTATTATTACAGTGGGATTCAGGGCAGTCAAATCGAACCTTCTGGTTTGCGGAGGAGGCAGGAAGGTGGAACAGAGAGGCCTTTGGCCAGACAGGGCCAACTTGATCAGTACTGACAGATGCATCATACCCTTTGTCAGGGATCCTCAGACATCCACGTGGATCTGTAGCCCAAGGGGTCCTTTGAGAATCTGCTAAAAGCTGTAGACTCTAAGAAACTGCACTATTAACTTGGGTGTAGAAAAATGATACCTTAACGTAATGTTTATCATAATCTTTGCTGCCGGAGGGGGGCGTATCTTAATCTCAACCAATTTAGGGTAATTCCCTGGGAGTGACTAAGACCTCGGTAATATGGGGAAGGGTAAAAAGTGAGTCAATGTCTAGTGGGGCATATGGTCTGCATTGTTATCCTAGATGACATTGTCCTTGATTCCTTCTGGTCTTCAGTGGTTTTTCCAGCAGTTCACTCATAAGCTGTCAGTCACAAGCAGTCTCTCACTCCTTTCTGTCCTCTCCCTCTGTGCTAATCCTTTAAGGTATTTTGTTCCTCCCCTGATGCACTGGGCCACTGGCCATTAGAATGTGGATGGAGCTGGCTACAGCCCTTCCCTACTTCCCTGTCAATCTTGGAGGTGTTAGGGATCGTGCAACACACACCAAGCTTTTGCATACAATTCCGTTGTGTCCGTGGATCTCAGGTTAGTAACCTCTGCCCAAGTCTAAGTCTGAAAAAGGAGGTCTACTATTTTCAGGGTGAGTGGAGGTGAGGAAGAGAGAATGAGATGAACCAGGAGGTTCTCTACTGTTGTTGAATTCCTGGCAAGGGAAAGAAGGGGAGAGAAGGAGTAGGCACCAGTGTGTAGAACATCACTGGCAGCAGGCGGCAGCTAACATCCAAACATAGCCACATGCCTACTGTACTGTGTAATTCTATGGCTCTTTTGGCAGTGCTTGCAGGCACGCTCTCTCTGAGTGCTATTGATTTCTTGGGGAAAAGAGATCAAAAACAAGTGTTATACTTGGTGTCATGTGTTTTCTGGGGGAGGTAGATAGATTAGCCAAATTGGACAGACAAGATCAGGGCAAAGAGAGAGGAGGTCTCTGGCACTGTCTTCCCTGAAATGGGATCTCTTAAAATGATCCACAGGGGAAATAAAATGATTGGGCATGGCAGGGGTTTGTCCTGAACTCAGATCGAGTGCACATTTTGTTTCCATCTCAGCTTCATGTCCTGAGACTCAAACGCCTCTGCTCTCCATTGGATTGCTGTTTGATATCAGCAATTCTGCTTACCTGTATCTTGATCGTTCCCATCCCCCAAGCTGCCAGGGCTGATTGTCCCTCTGTTTCTGGATATTTTTCTATAACAGAACTGTCCAATAAAACTTTTTGTGATGATGGAAATATTTGAACTCTGCTGTTAAATACAGTAGCCACTGGCCTCATGTGGCTTTTGAGCACTTGAAATATGGCCTAGCATGACTGTAGAACTGGATTTTTAATTTTAGTTAATTTAAATGGAAGTAGCCACATGTAGCTGTTTGCTATCATCTTGGACAGTGCAGTTGTAGATTTTGCAATACTGCTAGTGTGAATTAGTGGCATCCACACATACCACGTGGGATTGGGAGATTGTTAGAAATGTAATACCTTGGGCCTCATCCCAGATCTACTGAACAAGAATCTGCATTTTTAACAATATCTCCAGGCATTAGACTGCACATTAAAGTTTGAGAAGCAGTGCTTGAAATGACTGAGTCTCAGGAAAAGACTTGGTATCAATTGGGGTAAACTGGGTTATGCTGCAGTAACAAACAATCCCCAAATCCTAGTGGCTTAAAGTAAACAAGTTTTACTTCTCACTAATGCTTCTTGTTTACTGTGGGCTAGAGGGGTCTCTGTTGTCCGTCATTCTCATTCCAGGTCCTAGGCTAATGGACCAGTACTCTCTGTATCATTTTTCATTGCTGTGGCAGAAGGGAAAACAGAGAGCTCACAGTGAATTTTGTCATTTCTACTCACATTTTATTGGGCAAAGCAAATCATATGACCACACCTAACTCTAAGGAGGCAAGGGGCAATCCTATGAACCATGTATCCAGAAGAGGGAGAAACAGAATATCTGGTGAACATACTTGGTGAACAGCACTAATGACTGCCACACACAACAAGCATAATTAGATCTTTTTTGTTTTGTTTTAACGACCAGTTTTAAGCATTACCATTTCAAGCCTGGACTTGCAATAGCTTTCTAATTGGTCTCTCTGCTGTCCTTCCTTCCTTTGCATCTCTACCACATTAATTCTCCTAAGGCATAGCTCTGAGTTATGTCATTTCTCCACTCAAAACCCTTCAATGACACCTCATTGTCCACCCAGCTAAGTAAATTCCCTTTAGAATGATGTAGTGGAAAGAATGCTACTAATTTATCTGTGTGACCTTGGATAGCATTGCTTAAATTCTCTGAATCTCAGTTTTCTTCTCATTTAACTTGGAGATAAAAATACCTACCTTCAAGGACGGCTATGAATCTTAAATTAAATAATGTGTGTAAAGTGCCTAGTGCATTAAACATTTAGTAAATAAGAGCATAATCATTATCACGAACTCTTAGGGTATACTAAGAGAAGCTCCCCTTCCATCCTTGCTCAATGGCTTACATTCTGAAGATTACTTGTTACAAAATGGCTGCTGGAGCTCCTAGCATCACGTCCCCACTTCTGGCAGTAGGAGGGAAGAAGCAGGAAAGAATGAATGCTTCCTGAGAGTTCCATATAATGCATCTGCTTGCATAGCTATACCATAACATTTACCCAAAACATAGTGAAATGACCTATTTCAAGTCTCTTTCTCCTAGTACATTTGAATTCCTTAAGAGTAGGGACTGTGCCTTTGATTTTACAGCTACTGAATCTAGAGTGAAACTCTGCATGTAGAAGGTTCTTATTAAACGTCGTTTTAACTGTACATCATTAGTCAAGCATTTAAAACTTGAATAGTAAGGTTGCCTTATGTGTGTATCCAGTGTCATAACTAAGCTGGAGACTTGCTGCTCCTCTAATGAACAGCAAGTTTCTCACCTCTGAGCCTTTGTGCATGTTATTTGAGTTTCTGATATGTACTTTTTTCTTCCTCTACCTTAACCTTTCAAATGTTTACTCATCACTCAAGGTAATTTAAAATGGCAACTCTGCAACTAATATTTTTCTAATTCCTAAACCTGAAAGCAACATCTCCATTCTTTGAACATCTGTAGTATTCAGAGAAGACTTCACACAAGAAGGTCATGATCTGGGATTTTCTCTGAAAAAATGACAGCCAGGGAATTCTACTAGGAAGGCAAAGTTGAGAGCATGAAACAGGGAGGACACTCCAGACAGATGAGGGAGGGATTATACATTTTTACATGGCTGAAGTGTGGGGAATATAGGGAAAGAAGGCAGAAACAAGGCCAGAGAGACAGGAAGGTGCTAGAAGAGGCTGAACTTGCAGGCCATGGTAGGGAGTTTGAATTTTATTTGGAGTCAATGGAGATGGCTTTAAGCAGGGAAGTGACATGATCATATTTATGACCTGGAAGAACCAGTTTATTGAGGATGAGGATAGATATTTAACAATTGACATCCAATTCTCTCTGTTAAGTCAGTTAGCATTCTCTGTGTTTTCTGATCATGTTTTCGTTTCTCCAGTGTTTCTCTTTTACTTGTGTAGTTTATTTATTCCAACTACCTACCTATTGCTGGAAGATGTGTGCATTTTCAGCCCTTTTCTTAAGCCTGCATTCCAAGCTTCATCTCATAGCTTCAGTCGTCTATCAATTAGAAATTACATTTGGGTTTTTATAAAAAGTCCCTTCTCTCAATAGTGGCTTCAATAAGATACAAGCTTAATTCTCCCATGTAAAAGAAGTCTGGAGATAGGTTTCACAGTTTTATCAGGGACTAAGACTTGTATTTGTTTTCCCTTCCATCCTTGCTCAATGGCTTACATTCTGAAGATTACTTGTTACAAAATGGCTGCTGGAGCTCCTACCATCACATCCCCACTTCTGGCAGTAGGAGGGAAGAAGCAGGAAAGAATGAATGCTTCCTGAGAGTTCCATATAATGCATCTGCTTGTAATTATTGTTAAACAGTCACAGGGCTACAAGGGAGGTGAAAAATGTAGACTTTTTTTCTAAGTGGCAGTGTGCCCAGCTACAAATTAATTTTTTTAACTAAGAAGGAAGCAGAGACTTGTGGAAGTAGGAAACTGGCAGCTTCTGATATAGTATGTTACTCCAGCCTTCATTGTAATACATATAGTTTTTGGAAGACTTTATACTTCCACTAATGTATACTTGCCAAAAATTCCATCCTACCAAATCCTAGTGGTGTCTGTTTGTCTTGTTGCATTTAAATGTCAATTTCAGCTTATGTATTACTTACACTCTATGCCTTGATGCATGCACATCTGCTCATCCTGCCTATGATAATTCTTAGTCAGAATCCATCTTTCTTAATCTTAACCTTCAGTCCTTCATTGCAACAAGGGAAAGAACAACCAAGAGGTACTGTGCAAAGTGACTGCAGATACCCCAGATGCATTTGACCAGACATGTCTCAGTCAGTGCCCATCTAAATGAGAAATACATTATTTTCTTTGCCCAAATTTACTTGTTCCAAATGTGCTCTGTTTTGATGGTTTGTTGTCAACTTTGCATCCCTATGACCCCTTCTCGTGTTTTCTCTGTGTTGCAGAAGCGAAGTCAGGAACTACATTTATCCATGTCCCCGTTCCTATATTGCTCCGGTTTAGAATTTGCTAATGAAAGGAATTTATATAAGATTTCCAGGCAGAAGAGTGGGAGAAACCAGTGTTCTCTGGAGGCCATTGCAGACCCAGAGGAGCTTCCTGGGGAGCTTTGTGCCCTACCTACTTTAAAGCCTCAAGCTCAGCTCCAGCTGCTGACCAAGCAGCCCTTGGGTAGCACTTTCCTGATTGTACTGGCAGCTCCCTATGCCTCTGTTCCCCTGGATCTTCCAATGGCTGAGTGGAATTAATTCTCTAATTCCTATATTAAATGTTTTATATTGAAATAATAGAGCAGCTTCTCTTTTCCTAAATGAGACCTGATTGATATATCCCCTCTCCTCTGAGTTATTTGGTTACAAAAATTTCGAAGACTCTTTTCTTGGAATACTATTTATATAGTCCAGCAGGTATATTCATTTACATCGCAAAGGTCCTTTGAAACTATATAGATAAGAATATATAAGATAATAATAAGATATCTCATATGATTATATATTACAATTTATAATTTATTACATCTTATAAATGTGTTTCTCTCACCCCCTCGAAGGTTTGATTTCCCAGAGTACTAGAGAGTACCTAATACCTATTACTTTAATAACATTATGACAAGAAGGTCTTCCATTTTGCTCTGTAGAAAGGCATTAGGAACCAGTAATGAGTTGGGTGGGGGGTGTAGCAGGAGTAGTGATGGAGTCAAAAAGTGAAGGGGTTGCTCCAAGCCTGGTGGGACTCCAACCTGAATTCCCAGCTCTGCACACCTACTTCAGTGTAGAGCTCAGCTTCCATTGGTTGGCATATGAGTGATCCACCCAAGATTTCATTTGACAGAAATTATTTCACTGCTTAAAAATAAACTTGAAAACTACTACTTTAAAACCTGAGATTTGAGAAGTGTATTAGAAGTCTCAGGTCTTTCACTTAGTAGCCATGTGACCTTGGGCAGGTCATGAGAACTCTCTGAGTTCACCTTCCTCAGTGGCACAATAATACCAATGTCAAAGCATTGCTGAGAGGATGAAGAGAAATAATGCCCGCCAATGTGAAGGGCTATACCAGTCAAGGGTCATGCCCTCCAATGCCTGTAGGGGCTAGGCTGGGGACATAAATGAATGAAATAGGCCAGCATGAATGGGAAAGCATATGTCCCAATGAAAAGGGGCATCCTCAGCTTACTGTTTTGGTTAACATTTGGGAATGTGGTCAGATCTTTCCATTTTTGAAGAAAATCTGGAAATATGGTTTTTTCGAGGGGAATCTCAGGATTTTAAAACGTTGATACTAATTTAACTTTTAAAAGACCAATCAGAGCACATTTGCTCATTTGTGGCTTTTTTGTATGCTCTTTAAGTTACACAGATATCAATTATTATTGTTATTTAAAAATTTTTTTATTTTATATTGGAGTATAGTTAATTAACAATGCTGTGTTACTTTCAGATGTACAGCAGTGATTCAGTTATGCATATACATGTATCTATTCTTTTTTTTTTAGATGAAGAAGGTTAGTAGCTTTAATAAAGTGTGACATATATGAAATGTATTGATACATAAGACTGTAAACCATGTTTTAGCATCAACTGCTGATCCTCACCTGATTAAATTATTATATTGGGGTTGCAAAATAATAATTTTTCTGATTATCACATTCATTATATATTTATTATCTTGCATTCTTCTCCATGTATCTATTCTTTTTCAAATTATTTTCCCATTTAGATTATTATAGAATATTGAGCAGAGTTCCCTGTGCTATACAGTAAGTCCTTGTTGGTTATCTATTTTAAATATAGCAGTGTGTACATGTCAATCCCAAACTCTCAATGGGCCTTGGAAGCTGTTGTTCTGTAGCCTTTCCTGTGAGCCTGCCTGTCTCCTTGCTTCTGGTAACATACCCTCCCCCTTGACCCAGTCTGGCTGATTGTAGTTTCCCATCTAAGGGGTGGGTATTTGACTGGGGTCGGGCCAATCAGGTTCTTTCTAGGGATCGATATGTGGACTCCATGGGAATTAGGCTATCCTTTCTCACTTGTGTGAGATCACCTTTCTCACTTGTGTATCACACAAGATACACTTGTGTGTATCCTTTCTCACTCAACTGGTCTGACTTAGGCGTAGAGATGCCAATGGCCATATTTCTTAGTCACTTGGTAAAAATCCAGCTGTGGGAAAGAATGAGGCCAAACAGCAGAGGTAAAAGAGGCCAAGAGTCTTGGCAACACCGAGTCAGGGAGAACTTCATTTTTTCAGCTCTTGTTTAATCCTGAGAGTTAATAAATTCCCTGTTGGTTTGCTTATCATAATTTGAACTGAACTTTCCTCTATAATGTCCAGCCAAAAGACTATATACCACTATTAGTAATAGTATTAGTAGAGGTAAAATTTCATTATCCATCAATTACTTTAAACACAAGCCAAAAGTAAAATTTTGGATTTTAAAGAACTATCCTTGAACTAAAATTTAGTTTTGAAGAGTTTAAGAACTGTAGTAAGAGACTTGGTATTTGGGATAGTGCAAAGGATAAGCACAAAATGAGACTTTCTATTCTCATGGGCCGTGGTGTGCACTGGCTCTTCATATATTCTCTGCAGTCATTCATCTCTTCATAGAATCTTCCTTTTAGGGAAGTTTCCTGGTACCATTGTGTGAATGTTTCAATAGATTTTTATTCTCCCAGGGCAGAAACCAAGAGCACCGGTCTGGAAGAAAAGATTCAGGCACCAATATTATCTGTCTGGGATAAGTACCAATTTGATAAGAAAATGAAAAATAATGCCTCAGACAGAGCACTTTCCTAGATATGTGTGATGTGCATAACTAAATAGGTGGGTTTGTCTTTTGCTAAATATAACTTAATGGCACTTAAAACCAGGCTATGAAGGGAAGAATTAGAAGGCACAGAATAATATGTAGGATTCACACATGAGATAATTTAAAGGCAAAACATAATCAAAAGTTGAAATGTCTCACTTAGTATAATAGGAGTTTGTAAAGCCTGGAAGTTTAGAGAATTGATACTGGTGATAGGAAAAATTATATATTAACTTGATGACACTTCATAAAGATGTAGTGATTTCTGAATGGGTACTGTTAGTTTTATTTTAAATACTGTCTAAGTGAGCAGAGAAAAACTTCCCCAGAGATAGGCAAGCAACCTGCTGGGAGCACAGTTAGGCAAATGTTCCTCAGAGCTGGCAGAAAGCCCGGCAGTGTGTTTCTAAGCATCATTTAAGGTACCTCAAACTCCTTCTTCATTCAAGCCCATGGTTTTTTGAAATGAGCCTTTACTGGGGAGGAAATCTTAGATGTCAAAACAGAGTTGAATCAGTGAATTCTGTGGGCACTTGGGTTAAAAAAAAAAAAAACCTCTTTTGATACTGCTCCCTAATTGGGATTGTTTTTGTGAATTTAATCACATTAATCCATGTCTCAGTTAATTATGCAATAACATTTACATGCCTGGAGGCAAATTTACAATTTTTGCTCAGACTTTTTCTGAAAATGTGTTGTTACACTTTGAAAAACAGTGCCAAGATACTAAATATAAATTGAATTTTGAGGAGGTTAGAATTTCTGATCTGGCTCTACTACATGTTAGAATATGAGGGGGTGGTCCCTGCCATTGTACTCATCCATGACACTAGGCTGAATTTTCTACTGAAGTTTCACATTTTATCTGCTGACTTGACTTCTGAAAAAGTTCCTTTACTCTTGTCTGTGAGATAAAGATCTAAACATTTCAACCTATCATTAAATATGCTAGCTTCACCATTCAAGACTATGCCTCATGCTGGGCCAGAGTGATCCTCTCAATGCTGATGATAAATGCTTGTTGGAGGTGTGAAGTCTGAACTATGAGGCCAAGTATGATCTTCACTTCACTGAGCTACAGTGTGGCCAGGTGGAGAGTTAAGGTGTGTTTCAGTTTCCAAGTCTTTCCTTCAGAGTCTTGAGATTATAGAAGCCTACTGATTGCATAGGGGTAGATATAAACTATGCCTAAATATTCCCAAAAGTTTGTTGGTGATGCTATTAATTTTGTCTGCTATTAATTAAAATTCCACAAGTATTTATGCTAATATATTTTGATTGATCATAACTTTGAGAATCAGAGGATTATTGAATCTGGGAAGAGTGACTCTTTAACTCATTTAGCTTTCCATTCAAGGCCTAAATCTCTTCTACCATGTCTTTCATGCATTCACTCAGCTGGAAAATTCTTATTAAATGCTGTGCTGAGCCAGAGATTGCACTAGGTTTTTGTGAAAGACTCAGAGACAGGTAAAATGTGCTCTGTCCTTGGGGGGTTATAATCTCATGGCAATTGTGCTACATGTTTGTAAATATACTAGCTGATAGACAGGGATAGGTGGCTTAATAGAACCAGAGATGGAATGATAGAGGAGTTTCAGGTAGAAGAGATTTGGCTGATGGAATAATGATAAAGTATTAGAGGAAGTGGGTTTTCAGCTGAGGCATAAAGAAGTGTAGTTAGGTTTGAACCTGTAGGGATGGGAGAGAAGGACATTCCAGTTGGAAGGATAATTTGAGAAAATTAGGGGATTTTATAAAGGGGACATGGAGAAGTTAGGTGTGGCTAGAACATAGGATATGATTAGCGGGTTAACTGGTTGGAAGCATGGTTAGAAGGATGCATAAGAAGTGGATTTTTGCCAGGTCACTGATTCTTTTGAAAGGCAGCCAAAATATGTTGTATGCTATCCTGCAGGAACTGTGGAGGCACTGGCAGTTTTCAAGCAAAGAAATGAATTGATCAAACTGAACGATAGGAAGATGACTGTGGGTGCTGAATATCAGGTGGATTAGGGAACAAAGAGACTAGAGTCAGGGAAATGAGCTGGGGACCATTACATGGTTCAGATAAAAAGTTATTAGAGCTCTAACTAGAGAAGTGGATAGGGGTCAAACCTGTGGGATTTCATGACTGACTATTTGTGGAGGGCAAGGGAAAGAAAGAAGTAGAAGTTACCTTAGCAGTTTTTATCCAAGTATCTGGAAAAGCGGTGATGCTGAGGAGGAAGAACAGATCTGGTGGAGGTAACAGTGGTAATTAGGACGAGTATGCATAAGAAGCTGGCAGCTTATCGAGTTGGCAATGTCCAGAAAACAATGGAAAGTGTGACAGTGAAAGTAGGAAGAAGCATTAGCACTATAAACAGAGCCTTGGGAATACAAATGACATTTGATGACATGAAATTGTAGGAGGTCACCCAAGGAGAGTGTAGAGAGGAGGAAAAGAGGGACAAATTCAGAGATTTACTTTGGAGAATTCATACATTAAGGGATGGGGAGTTCCACAGAGTGAGTATGAACTAGAAAAGGAACAATAACAGAGGAAGGAAGACAGTCAGAGAAAACAAATGAAGTGAGAGTGTCTTAGACCCAGGGATGTGCTCAATATGAAATATCCCAAGAAGATCAATGAGGGTAAGGCTTGAGAGAAAGCCAGTATATCTCTTAGATAAAGTAGCTAGATGATCACTTAAGAGAACCCTTTTTGGAGAGCATTGTTGCCATAAATCAGCTTGTAAAGGCCTTAAAAAGAGTTGAAACATCTGTTCAAGATGGGGCAATGAGTTCATGCTGTGTAAATACTTTTTTTTTTCAAGCACACAATAATAGATTTATAAAAGTAAAAACGTTACAAAAGACTTAGTGGGAGATTCTAAATTCAAGGCCAATAAAAATACACAGTGTTGGTGACAGCTGTATCGCAAACCTACTGGGCTTTCTGATTTGAAGCCGGGAGTGGATCTTAGTTTCTGCAAATGTGCTCCTTGTGAGGTGGGGGAGCACAGCCATGCCACTGAGTGAGGCTGCACAGTCTCTACCACTTGGGAAAGGAGACTGTAATAAAAAAAAGTGCCTCATGATGTGTAATTGGTCATTGGCTTTAAAAAGCTGTGGGCTGTGGGGTGGGGAGGAGTTTGGGAAGTGGAAGTGGGAGCAGAGGTTCAGAGGGACAAAAACACAGTCTCATGACTAGGAACTAGGTTCCAGTTACCAGGTGGCTTTGCACCTGTATCTGTGCATTCCCATTATAATGGAGCAGGCTTGGATCTGACCGGTGGAGATAACTACAAAACTTCTATAAAGGAAAGATGTGAGTGTGAAAAGCTGAAACAAGCGCACACACAAAGATAGCATTTAAATTAAAAAAAAAAAATCTGTCTACTCCAAGCAAGCTTATAAACAAAATTTTAAAAACATGAAAAATTAATGCTAAAAAGGATAATGAACAAAATTTTTAAAAATCAGAACATGAATTCACTCCAAATGAAATTGTTTAGGTACCAGTCTGGCAAAAACTTTTGTGTGTGTTTAAGGCATCAAAGCAAAAAACAAATACGTACCTTCTATTAAAACTGAAGTATTACAAATAAGATGAGCCAAAGAACCCAATACAAAAAAACTGTACCATATGATTCCTGTTTTATAAAGTTTAAAAACTGACAAAACTGATGTGGTTTTAGAGGTCAGGATAAGTATAGTGTAATTTTGTAGGATGAGGAAGAGAGAGGGTACAAGGGGACATTTGAGAGAACTTTGGGATAATAATAATATTTTATATGTTGACTAGGTTGTGATAATTCATTAACTTATATATACTTAGGATTTATGTACTTTTCTGTATGTATATTATAATACGAAGAGTTTATTTAAAAAATGGGAAAAGAAATAAAGAAAGCTAGGCTTAGAACAAGTGGCTTTATAAATAACCCTTGGGGATTAAAAGTATAGCTATTGAAACTAAGAAGTAGAAAATTACGTGTGGTTTTGTGGGCTCCATAAATAATACCCCTCTTTATACCACATTTTTGAAACAAATTGAGAGGTAGATTCAGGAGCCAGATAGAGAGTAAAAGTGAGCTTTATTAAAAGGAAGAAGCCAGACCCAAAAAAAAAGCCACATGTTGTATGATTCCATTTATACAAAATGACCAGAATAGACAAATCCACATTGATGGAAAGTAGATTAGTTGTTTCCTGGAGCTGGGAATTGGGTAGGGGTTGTGACTGCTAACGGGTACAAGGTTCGTTTTTGTCATGATGAAAATGTTCTAGAAGTAAACGGTACGGTTCCACAACTTTGTGGGTATATTGAAAATAAATAAAACAGTACACTTTAAAGGGATGAATATTATGGTATGTGAATTACATCTCAATTTTAAAAAAAGTAAAATGAGTTTTATCACTGCTACAAAAGCTGGGCTGGAGGACAAGGCCACACTATGCAACCAAGTGCCAACCAGGTTTGGTGATGTTTCCTGCTTGCCCTGCCTCTTATCCCCACACCACAGTCTGGATCCCACCCATGGAAAAGTTGGGGGTGGCACTGCACCCAGAATTGCTCACACCAGTTCAGAATGCAGAAGGAGAAAGACTGAACTCCTAGGCTGACAGCCTTTATGATGGATTGGCTCCATACAATCAAAGGATGTGAAGTAATGGCTGTCACTGAGCAGTCAGGTAGAAGGAGTATGGAAGGGGTGGAGCAGGAAGAAGGAACGTCCCTCCATCTAGATCCTCAGGAGTGGGGAATAATAAGGCTTACTCCCTAACAAAATTGTCTCTAGACCGGACACGATGGGAGAATTCGTGAAGTAAAGATAGTACTGAGGAATTTGCTCTGGGTTCAACACTGTTTTCTCATTGTAGGGAAACTGCAAAATATCAGAGAGAAAGGAAAATCTTAAAGTCATGACAGAAAAGACAGTACCTACAAAGAATCAGCAATTAGACGCAATTAGACTCATAATAGACTTTTCAGTCAGCAAAAACAGAGGCCAGAAAACTTTTAAGTACAGTTGCAATCAAGAATAATAACCCAGCTGAATTATTATTCAAGAAAGGAGGCAAATGAATATATTTTAGGTATATAAAATTATAAGAGTTTATTAAACCAAGATTGTCAATGTGAGAATTATTAAAGATATTCTATAGAAGGTAGAAAAGTGAATGCAGAGGGAAGCCCTGGGGTACAAGTATGATGGACGGCACTGAAATTAATAAAGTACAATGGAAAATTTCATTGAGAAACAAAATTTTAAAAAACCAATTTCATGTTTTTCTTAAAACTAAGTGGGAGTGGGGAGGCATTTGATGGATATAGAGTGTGAAATCCTTGTTGTGTCTAAGAGGGAGATAAAATACTATAATCTTTAGAGTATTAGAATAATGTATAGCTAATTATGTATGCTAAACAGTTAACTAAAACCATGGAAATAAAGTCTCCATGTGGATAAAAAGGGCTCTTAAAAATCATAATCCACCTCATGGAGACAAGAAAAGAAGAAAATGTGAAGGAGCAAAGAGAAAAAAAAAGCTGGCAAACTCTAAACCCAAAGTAAGATGCAGAAATAATTCCATGTATATCAGGTATTACAATATGCCTAAGTAGATTAAGGCTTCAAAAGACTGAGATTATTAGATGGATATAAAAGCAAAACAAAATCCAGCCATATGCTGCTGATGAAGGATACCACAAAAACAAAATCACACAGAGAGGTTAAAAACAAAGAGCTGGGAAAATAAACAATTAGTGTAACAATATTAATATGACACAAAATAGGTTTAAAGCATTAGTAGAAAAAGAGGACAATTGCGTGAAGAACAGTCCTCTGAGAAGATGTAACAATCATAATCCATTTGCACCTAACAGCGTATTCTTGGAAAACATAAAGTAAAAATGGACAAAAATATAAGGAGAGATGGTCAAATCAACAATTTTAGTGAGAGATTCAATCCCTGTCAGATACTTACAGAACAAGCTGAAGAAACAGTAAGAACAGAGAAAATTTAAGCAGCACAATTAAGAAGCTAACTCTAATAGATAGCATACAGCTCTGAGTTGAACAAAAGGGGAATACTAGATGCCTTTCAAGTACACACGTAGCATTTACACAATGATCACATTAGGACACAGAAGAAGTCTCAATAAATTTCAAAGAATCAGTGTAATAAATTCCATGTTCTCTAACAAGAAGGCAATTAAATTTGAAATCAATAAGAAAATATTTAAAAATGATGGCAATATGTTTCAAAAATAAAATTATACTTGAAAATAATTAAGAGTTAAAGAGTAAAACCCAATGAGAATGACTAAATATTGGAAGTTTACACCAACAATAGTACCTTAAGTGCCTTTCTTCACCAATAAATGATTGAACATAGATGAATTGTTTGGTTCAGTAAGCTTATATCTATATCTATATCTACTTAAAGATCATAGGAAAAAGAAACAAAAGACAAAAAGTTAAACAGAAAATAAAGGGACTATACAAAGAACCAAGAAAATCTAAACATTGTTCTTTGATTAAAAAAACATAATAATAGGTAAGTCCTTTGCAAAACTGATAAGAATAGAAAGGTGTGAAGGAATAAAAAAGAATATGTATGCATACAATAGGGATATAAAAACATCAGAAAAATACTATAAACATACTTATGCTATAAAAATAAATTTCAACAGATAAACAATTTTCTAGGAAAATTTGTTTAAAATAACCAATTTGAGTCAGAAAGCTAGAGAACCTAAATAAAAGAGTAATCATAAAGAAGCTGAGACAGTATTTAAAATTCTCCCTCTCTCTCCCTATAAACCCTGACTCCCATCACCCCCACCACACAAGGATTAAAGTCATTTGGCTTCTGGCCCAGATGGTTTTAACAAGTAAGTTTTACCAGTCTTTGAGGAACAGAAGATCCTAATTTTTTTCTTTTTTTTCAGAAGATCCTCATTTTATAAAACTGTTTCTAAGAATTAAAATAGAGGGAAAGCTGCTCAGGTTATTTTGTGACAATATTCTATTGTTGATATTCAAACTAGACCAAGAAAATAAAAATAAAATTACAAATCAATTTCAGTTAGGAATACAAATGCAGAAATCCTGAATAAAATATAAGCAAATCGAACTCAGCATATGTGTGGGCTACATATATACTCTCAGGTATAAGTAGAGGTTATTCCAGCAAGGTAAGGATAGCTCTATATGAGAAAATTGAATCATGTAATTCATTATATTAACAGATTAAAAGGTAATACCATATGATCATATCAATGGATGGAGGAAAAAGTTGATAAAATTCAATACCCAGACATATTATATATTTTTAAAAATTCTCAGCCAATTGGAAATAAAAGGAAACTTCATCAAATTATTTTTTAAAAAAATTTATAGCAAACATTAATGAATTATAATACTTTGTAAATATTCTTAGTAGTGTCAGGAAAAATTGGAGAAGGCAACTTAAACATTTCTATTATCATTATATTAGAAAACATATCCAATGCAACAAATCAAATGTAGAGAGAGATTAGGGTTTGAAAGGAGAACAAATGTTTTTAATTGCAGACAATGATTGTCTCCATAGAACAATCCAATAGAATCTTGAAACAGTTAGAAAGACTAGAGCTCAACAAGCTTATAAGTTATGAGATCAATGTACAAATTTTTTTTTTTTTTTTTTTGCGGTACACGGGCCTCTCACTGTGTGGCCCCTCCCGTTGTGGAGCACAGGCTCCGGACGCCCAGGCTCAGGGGCCATGGCTCACGAACCTAGCCGCTCCGCGGCATGTGGGATCTTCCCGGACCGGGGCACGAACCCGTGTCCCCTGCATCGGCAGGTGGACTCTCAACCACTGCGCCACCAGGGAAGACCTACAAATGTTAATAGCCATCTTAAAACACCAGAAGTAGCAAAGAGGAATATATAACAACATAACACTGTAAGGTATTAAGGGGTAAATTTAACATAAGGTATTTAATGTCTTCATGGAGAAAATTATGAAATATTTTTGAAAGTCAAAATGACATGAATCCATTGAGAGATATAGTATATGTTCATGGATAGAAAGATTATATCATAAAGATCTCAGTCCTCCAAAGTTATTCTAGATATTCAGTGAAATTTTAAGTAAAACTCTAATTTTTCATGGATTTTGAAAAGCTTGTCCTATAAATCACATGGAAGAAGAAGAGGACAGAATCAAGTTTTAGGAAAAAAAGATGATAAATTGCCTTACCATAGAATAAGAATTATTAAATTATTAAAATATCAAGAATTATTATTTAAAACCATAGTAATTAAGACATTTGGCATTGGGTAAGGGTTAGACAAATGGACCAATGCAACAAAAGAGGTCCATGATTTTGTGGAAACTTTTTATATGACACAAATGGCATTAAAAACTATTTGCCAAAAAATCATATGGCAGAAAGCTATTTGGAAAAAAATAATTAAAATCAAATTCCTACCACACACCTTACAGAAAATGGCTAAAGAGAGAAATGTGACAAGCAAATGTTTAAATATTTAGAGGAAAATAAAGGAGAAAATCTTTATGACCTTGGGTTTGGAAAAGATTTTATAAAATCAAAAACAAAAAACACAAACTCTATAGAAAAAGAGAAACAAATTTTGAGTATATTGAAGTGAAAAATTTTCAACTATAAGATAGCATAAATTTAAAAGGCAAGTCACAGATTAGGTGAAGATGTTTACAACCCATGTAAATTTCAAAGGTTTAACTTCCAGAATCTCAATGGGAGAAAATATTTGCAAACGAAGCAACTGACAAAGGATTAATCTCCAAAATATACAAGCAGCTCATGAAGCTCAATAACAAAAAAACAAACAACCCAATCAAAAAATGGGCGGAAGACCTAAATAGACATTTTTCCAAAGAAGACATACAGATGGGCAACAAACACATGAAAGGATGCTCAACATCACTAATCATCAGAGAAATGCAAATCAAAACTACAATAAGGTATCACCTCACACCGGTTAGAATGGCCATCATCAGAAAATCTACAAACAACAAATGCTGGAGAGGGTGTGGAGAAAAGGAAACACTCTTGCACTGTTGGTGGGAATGTAAATTGATACAGCCACTATGGAGAACAGTATGGAGGTTCCTTAAAAAACTACGAATAGAACTACCATATGACCCAGCAATCCCACTACTGGGCATATACCCAGAGAAAACCATAATTCAAAAAGACACATGCACCCCAATGTTCACAGCAGCACTATTTACAATAGCCAGGACATGGAAGCAACCTAAATGTCCATCAACAAAGGAATGGATAAAGAAGATGTTGTACATATATGCAATGGAATATTACTCGGCCAGAAAAAGGAATGAAATTGGGTCACTTTTAGAGGTGTGGATGGACCTAGAGAGTGTCATACAGAGTGAAGTAAGTCAGAAAGAGAAAAACAAGTATCATATTTTAATGCATATATGTGGAATCTAGAAAAATGGTATAGATGATCTTATTTGCAAAGCCAAAATAGAGACATGGAAGTAGAGAACAAATGTATGGATACCAAGGGGGAAAGGAGGGGGGTGGGAGGAATTGGGAGATTGGGATTGACGCATATACACTATTGATACTATGTATAAAATATATAACTAATGAGAACTTGTATAGCACAGGGAACTCTACTTAATGCACTGTGGTGACCTAAATGGGAAGGAAATCCAAAAAAGAGGGGATACATGTGTATGTATAGCTGAGTCATTTTTCTGTACAGTAGAAACTTAATACAAATTCGTAAAGCAACTATACTCCAATAAAAATTAGTTAAAAAAGAAAAAGAAAAAGAACTCCTACATATTAGTAAGAAAAGGCAAACACTTCAATAGGATAATGGATAAAAACAACACACAGGCAATCAGCAGAAGAGGAAATGTGAGTGGCCAACAGACATAAGGAAAATGTAAAATAAAACAATGAGATACCTTTTGCACACCTGTCAGATTGAAAGAACAGAATTAAAGTTGGCTAACTCCAAAGTTTGAGGATGATGTAGAGACTTGGCAAATCACATGTCCCTGCTGGGGAGAGTACTACCGGTTCAATCAATTTAGAGAGTAATTCGGCAGTATTTGGTCAGTTTGAAATGTGGCTCAATTTTGGTCAGGTCCTCCAGAAGCCGACCCTGAGATGAGATTTGTGTACAAGTGATTAAGAAAGTGCTCTCAGAGAAAACTAGTAAGGGAGTGGGCAAGCAGGACGTGGAAGGAGAGGAAGACAAGTAATGGTAAAATGTCAGGCAGAGTCCCACAGAGCTTGCCTCCCCCTGCCCCGAGGGGAGCTCTGGAATGAAAGTTACTCTGAAGAATTGTTCTCAGAGGAAGCAGGGGGAGTTGGTCTTTCCCTCTTTTCTTTAGTCCAGCCTCAAGGGCAGATGAGATGGGGAAATGAATGCTTGATAGTTCAAGGTCAGGTTCAGATGCTCCATGTTAGATTTCACCCCTAAGACCTGGGGTAGGGGGAGAACACAATAAATGGGGGAAAAGATTTGGGTTGGATACCAACAGTGGTAATGCATGTCTATACCACAGTCCAGGAGTTCCACTTTCTCCTTGCTAATTGTACACCAGGATACACATACAGGAACATTCATAGAAAACATTCATAGCAAAACACCAGAAGTAATCTGAATGAACATGATAATAGTTAACTAAATTGTGATGTGTAAATACTAGAAATACTTTATAACAGTTAAAACAAATGAATGAGACTATATGTTTCTTTATAGACACAGTTCAAACACACAAAGTAGTATAGTTAAAAAAGCAACCTGCAAGCTCTGAAAAATATAGTACGACATCATTTATATAAAGTTTGGAAAACCTACAAAATTCTGTATTTTAGGGATGCATACATAGGCAATAGTAGTATAAGACACACAAAGGAAAAATAAATGCAAAATCAAGATAATGATTACCACTGGGGAGGCAGGAGGTAATGTGTTTGGGCAACTGTACAGAGGGAGTGTTAACATCTGTAATGTTTGGTTCTGTCTAAAAATCTGAAGCATAACTTGATTAAACTCAGGTGGTGAATACATGGTGATTCCTAACTGACTTAGATGGGGAGGAGGTATATTGCTTTTCAGAAGGTTGGAACAATGATAGCTTAAGAAAGTGATTTGATTGAATAAAGAATATTATTTTTTAGAATCAGGACGCAATCTATTGGAAAATGAGACATTGAAAATGTAATAGAAAAAGGATAATTGATGAGTTTGTTTTAAATATTTCCATATCCTTTATGTCTTCACTTGAATACTTTCTACTCACTCTTTAAGATTTGTCTCAGCTGTCATCTTCTCCAGAAAGACTTCTTTGCCATTTCCAGAATGAGGTATTCCCTCAGATGTGCCTCTCTAAGAACCTGTACAGACTACTTCACTGTTGTAGTATTTTATAATTGTATGCCACACACGTGACTTTATTTGAGGATAATGACTATTTTTAATTACTTTTGTATTTTCAGTGCCAAGCATGGCGCCTGGCACATATAGGCATTGAATACCCATTTAACT
This sequence comes from Pseudorca crassidens, assembly GCF_039906515.1. NCBI lineage: Eukaryota > Metazoa > Chordata > Mammalia > Artiodactyla > Delphinidae > Pseudorca > Pseudorca crassidens. The sequence goes on from NC_090299.1 coordinate 45,341,918, forward strand.
TAATAAATTAAAAATTAATTTTGTTTGAGTAGCTGCCATTTGTGAGGTGGGAACTTAATTTAAATATTGGCTGACTTTCAGATAAGTGGATAGTTAGGAAACAGGGCATCTAGATGGAAATCTTTATCAGGCTTTTTGAGATGTTCAGTTTGGAGCTGTGAGAGAAGGTGAAGGCATAGGAGACTTGGAAGTCAAGGAGGCAAGAAACAGAATTTCAATATGAGAAGAAATAATTATTAACAATAAAAATAGTTATTAAAATAGTTATTATATTATTAAAAATAAATAATATGCTCATGGTCACACAGCTAGGAAATGAGGCGGCCAGATTTTAAACCCAGGGCTTTTTCCCTCCAAATCTATGCTACCAACTACAATACTGTTTTTCTAGGAAATAACCATCAGTGTTCATTCTTTAAAAAAGTTTAACTTCCTCCAATTGGTATATAAGATTAAAGAGCCAATGCTAGATCCTGTGTTAGCTATATTATGTGGTTTTACCAGGAACAATGTGTTGGTCATTAAGCTATTGTTTTTCAGCTCCACACCCATGTGTCTATGCCTGACCATGGGCTGTTGAGCTGGGACTCTGAAAATTACCGTTCTCCTTTGCCAGCTGGATCCCTGTAAGGGATCCATGGGAGGACTTGGAGGGAGACAGGAAGGATGGAGGACAGAAAAGGGACATGCTTCTTACTGTTTGCTATCTTTTCCTCTTAGCGTTGTCCCCAGAAGGCATTTTGTCTCAAGTCAGTGGCTTCTCTCAGCAATCTCAGAAGCAGTCCCAGTCATACCTCTCAGAAATCCCAATGCCAGTTGGGCACCACCCCCTCCTCAGAGATTGAGCTCCAACTTCCCTGTGTCCCTCCTATGAGTTTCTGAGGACTGGTACCTGGCAGGCAGCACTTTCTTAGTGGTCTAAGTCCCAGCCTGGCAGGGCTCCTCCTCTGAGCTTCCAGGTTCTGAACATCTAAACTTCTTTCCTTTTATTCCCCAGTCCTGCATATTATCTGTGTGCTCCACCTCAGTGTTTCCTTTTTGCATCTCCAATACTTCAACCTGTTTAACCAATTCCCTATATTAAATTCTCTGCTGAAATATCTAGGGTGCTATTTGTTTTCCTGTCTGGACTCTAATCAATACAAATTGCTTGTTGAGTTTTCTCTCTCTAGGATGTTGAATAGAGGATAAACCTCATTGCTCCAGTAACTAATGAGAAGACCAGGTTTCACTTTTGGAGAAACTGAGGCTCAGGGAAATTAAGCAAAATACCCAAGGTAAAATTACAGAGAAGTTTTTAAACTCAGATACATACTATTCCAGATTCTATCTTCTCTCTATTGTCTCATACTAACTTCCTTGAATATAGCATATGTTGTTCTTCCTTTTCAATCTTGTTTTTTTCTTCACTGTGAAACTCTAGTTCATATTCATTTGGTTCCAAATAACTTTTCCTAAACTTCAGAAATTTTGATGTGAGTGCATATGAATTTCCAGCCTTCTAACCTTTCCATATGAAAGATTTTTGTAATAATGAAGTTCTGGGGAAAAGCCAAGGTAGAATAAACCCAGGTCTTGAAATTACGTTTGTCACTTTTGATGAGGAGGAAGTGGAGGTGAGAGTATGTGGGGCCGACAGAGCCAAGCCTTGGTTTTATTTTATTTTATTTTTTTGTTGTCACTGTTTACTCTTTATTTATTTATTTAACATCTTTATTGGAGTATGATTGCTTTACAGTGGTGTGTTAGTTTCTGCTTTATAGCGAAGTGAATCAGCTGTACATATACATATATCCCCATATCTCATCCCTCTTGAGCCTCCCTCCCACCCTCCCTATCCCACCCCTCTAGGTGGTCACAAAGCACCGAGCTGATCTCCCTGTGCTATGCAGCTGCTTCCCACTAAAGGGACAAAATGCAAGCCTTAGTTTTAAACATCAGCTGCCATTACTGACCACCTGTGAAGCACCAGGCACTGGATTACCTGCCTTTCACACTCTATCACATTTAACACCGTGATGCAAGGTAGATGTAGCAGAACTGCCTCATACAATCTTATATGCATTTAACTTGGGTGCATTGCAACTGGCATGGGGGAAGGAAAGAAATAGGGAGAAAAAGCAGAAGAGGAAAAGAGGGAGAAGGAGGAAAATGGGAGGAGATAAGGGGAAGAAGGAAGGAGTGTGCACAGGATATATTTAAATAGTGCATTCAATTCTGGTTAGCCCTCTACTAATTAGTGTTTGGCTTGGAGTTACTGAGATGGGCACATGAAACCATTATTCCCTAAAATGTTCTCTGTTTCAAATGCTTCTCATTTTGTGAGCATCAGCTGTGCTGAGTGCAATTCTAAAAATTTAAATCTAAACAATTCCCATTCAACACCACACTCAAATGCAAGCAAACAGCTTCATCTGGTCCTTGAATAAAGAGGCAGCCATTTTTTCCAACCCTGGAGGAAAACCTGGCCTTGCTGGTCTTAATAAAATATGTAGTGACACATGGATTCCAAAGTAGCAGAATTATCAGAGATTAAACAAAAAATCTGCATGACTTTTACCTTACAGTCTGACTAGAGTCAAACCACTGAATGTGCCCCATTAGTATTGTTTTCTCTAATCCTAAAATGCTGAAACTGATGCCTGGAAAGGGTTATCCATGTCCCCATGGTCACACAGGGAATAAGGCCGCATTGAATCGGCTGTGTTGGGATTTGAGCCTTTTTCCTTCCTCTAAAAGCTCTGTTCTTGTCTTATCTGGGGCGTCATGCAAATTATAGAACAAAGGTTGGCAGGTGTATTTTGAGTGCCAGATTGAGGAGAAACAATGCACAAGTTTTCCTGGGGTCTGACTGAAGCAAGGTGCTAGAATGACCTAACGATGCTGGATTCAAAACCAACATCACTGCAGGTAAAACTCTGAACTTTAATTTTTGCAAAACAGTTTCCTTAGATAACACTATTCCCTTGATGGAGTAGCTTCTAAGGGCATCTTTCTCTTCCCTTTAGGGAGGTTAGTGAATTCCCTAGAAATCAAATGGGCCTATTTTTCACTTGAAATAACCTGGTGACTTAGAATAGCTCTGCTTATTTCTGCAATTTGTCTTTCCCTTGTCTTCACCATGGTCATCTGGGTTTAATATCCTGGGTGGTTGGAAATGAAAGGCAGTGTGTATTTTTCCTTGAGATTTTCAAATTTGAATTTCCTGCTGTGAGTCCTCTTGCTGCTCAGTTGAAATTAGAACAGGATAAACTTCTTGAACTGTCACCAACTTGGACACGGCTGACTCCAGGACCTCCTACAGGGAAAGTTCCCTGAAGGGACAGCATGAAATGTCTCTACAGGAGAGATTAAATGGTTTAATAATATCCTATTAAACCCACAGTTTTCAAACAAAACTGAGCTTTCAGTACCACTTGTCACCCCAAAGCTCCTACTGAAGTGATTTTAATCTCAGATAAGGCTTTTACTGTTAGAAAGAAGGCACTGGCAACATTATCGCTTTTTGGTTTTTTGGGTGGTGAGAGACGGTGAACTTTTGTCAAATTCTCATAAAGCTTGTTAGAGTGGGAGGTGGGAGGAGAAAGGAGTGAGTTTTGGGAATAAACAGGAATAAATAATAATAAAATATAATGGGTGAATTAAGCACCAGTGATGACCATATACCATGAATTGAGAAGTTTGATTGCCTCAACTCTGTCCATAAATTAAAGAGAAAAACAAATAGAAGAAAACAAAAGAAGGAAACAAACCAGATCTCACCAGAATAGAGTACCTCTGTGTTGTTTCCTTTCCCAATGAACTAATGAAGTTTCAAAGGTAAGCGTATAATCTCATTAGGGACATCAGCAGAGAGACTCCAAATAGATTTTTTTTTCTTTTTTTTTTTTTCGGTACGCGGGCCTCTCACTGCTGTGGCCTCTCCCGTTGCGGAGCCCAGGCTCCGGACGCGCAGGCTCAGCGGCCATGGCTCACGGGCCCAGCTGCTCTGCGGCATGTGGGATCTTCCCGGACCGGGGCACAAATCTGTGTCCCCTGCATCGGCAGGCGGACTCTCAACCACTGCGCCACCAGGGAAGCCCCCAAATAGATTTTTGATGCTCATTGTTCCTACTTTCTTAGAGTGATTGGACATCACAGTCTTCTTTAAAATGCCATTTGTGTTCTTACTGTAGTCATGTGATTTTTTAAAATAAGCTTTTAATTTTAGAACAGTTTTAGATTTACAGAAGAATTTCAAAGATTGTACAGACTTACAATATACCCTGTGGCCTAGTTCCCCTATTATTAACAGCTTACATTGGTGTGGCATATTTGTTATACTTAATGAGCCAATATTGATACATTATTATTAACTAAAGTACGTACTTTATTCATATTTCCTTATATTTTACCTAATGTCTTCTTCTGTTCAAGTAGCTCATCCAGGATATCACATTACGTTTAGTTGTAGTTGTCATGTCGTCCTGGCTTCTCTTAGCTGTGACAGTTTCTCAGCCCTTCCTCATTTTTGATGACTTTGACACTTTTGAGGGGTACTGATTGGATCTTTTGTATAATATACCTCCAATGGAATTTGTCTGATGTTTTTCTCATGATTAGACTGGGGTTATGTGTCTTTTGGAATAAGATCACAGAGGTAAAGGGCCATTTTTACCACCCCCTTCTCTCTCTGTCTCTATTTCCCTATCTGTCTCTGTCTCATCTCTATCTCTTGATGTATATTTTCTATCTATGTGTATGTGTACACTCATAGATACGTATACACATAGATAGGTGTATACACACACACACACACACATATATATATATATATATGTGTGTGTGTGTATATATATATGTATTAGAGAGAAAGAGAGCAAACAAGAGACTTTAAGGAATTGACTTAGGCTATTGTGGAGATATAAGTCCAAAACCTACAGGGCAGGGTGGAGTTGTAGTCTGAGTCCAAAAGGCAGTCTGTTGGCAGAATTCCTTCTTGATCAGAGCAAGTCAGTCTTTGTTCTATTAAGTCACTCAACTGATTGTATGAGGCCCACCAAATTATGTAGGGTAATCTGCTTTACTCAAAGTCCTTTGATTTAAATGTTACTCTCATCCAAAATAATCTTGTCAGAAATGTTCAGAATAATGTTGACTAAATATCTGAGTAATGTGGCCCAGCCAATTTGACACATGAAATTAACCATCAGAAGCAGACGGATGCAAAGATGATAATACTTTCTTCTTGTACCCCTATTCCAACCCCAGCCTTGTATTCTAAGGGACCAAGGAAGATTTCATGGCACTTTGTTTTCATTAAGAAATGGAGCTTGATTATTTGATGAGGGGCAGAAAAAGGTCTAAGGATGAAGTGTTGGAAGTTACCTGAGTTCAGAGGCAGAGCATTGGGTTCCCCAAGACTTGGAATTTGAAGAGATAGCAGGTTTCTCAGTGACACAAGTTCTGTGCCCCACACCCATGAAGTTCCTGGTGGTGGTCAGATGAGGTGCTGGTGTGGAAGGTTGTGTGGACTGGAAACAGGGTGCCAAGGCTTGGACACCTCTGGTAAACATTGAGAGAATAGACCATCACCCTTCTAATGGAGCACAAGGACACGGACACTGAGCATCTCCACTGCAATTAGGATGGATTGAAAACTAAAGGCCTTTCTCCATCTAGGTGCCATTCAAATCCTAGGATTTTTGTTGAACCTCAGGAGAAAAGGAGGAAGTGAAATAGGAAATTTGATTACAGTTGATTCTCTTGTTATGCCGATGGATGGAACCTTAGATTAAGCAGGTTAACTATAATTCTGAGTAAGTAAAGTAATGGGCTGCACTTGGTCTCTCAGTGTGTGGAGCAAACCATTCTACTATAATAACTTTAATCTTTAAAATTGTTTCTCAGAGTTTTTTGGCAACTAACTTATTTTGAAATAACTATAATTTTAAACCATAAGAAATCTGAGAAATCCTCATGTGCAAAAACCTTTCTTCAGTAATGAGGAAAGTGACTTGTTCAAGGTTACATAGTGAAGAGTAAAGGCAAGACTAAAACACAGACCTCCCAATCCTTTGTCCACATGCTTTCTCTTTATCCCAATTTTATATAAATCTGCTACTTTACATTGTATAGCTCCATTATTTCAATTTTAAATATAATAAATTAGTTTTTCACTTTTAGAAACTGTTATGAGCTGAATTGTGTTGCCCCCAAATTTGTATGTTGAAGTACTAATCCCCAATGTGACTGTATGTGGAGATGGGACTTTTAAAGAAGTAACTGAGGTCAAATAAAGTCAAAAGGTTGGGACCCTTAGGTCCAATAGGACTGTGTCCTTTCAAAAGAGAAAGAGACACAGGGATGTGCACACACAGAGAAAAGGGCACGTGAGGACACAGCAAGAAGATGGCTGTCTGCAGGGCAAGGAAAGAGCCCTCAGGAGATATCCAACCTGCCCATACCTTGATTTTGGACTTCAAGCCTCCAGAACTGTGAGAAATAAATTTCTATTGATTAAACCTTCCAGTCTGTGTGGGCATTATGGTGGCCATAGCAAATTAATTCAGAAATCATTTTCTTTATCCTATTTATCTTTAATACAAATTTGATTAAAGAAAATAAATCACCCATAGAAGACCTTCAAGATGGCGCAGGAGTAAGATGTGGAGATCACCTTCCTCCCCACAGATACATCAAAAATACATCTACATGTGGAAAAACTCCTACAGAACACCTACTGAATGCTGGCAGAAAACCACAGACTTCCAAAAAAGGCAAGAAAATCCCCATGTACCTGGGTAGGGCAAAAGAAAAAAGAAAAAAAGACAAAAGCATAGGGATGGGACTTGTGCTTCTGGGAGGGAGCTGTGAAGGAGGAAAAGTTTCCACACACTTAGGAAGCCCCCTCACTCGTGGGGACGGTGGCAGGGGGGAGCTTCAGAGCCACAGAGGAGAGCTCAGCAACAGGGGTGCAGAGGGCAAAGTGGAGAGATTCCCACACAGAGGATCAGTGCTGACCAGCACTCAACAGCCTGAGAAGCTAGTCTGCTCACCCACCAGGGCAGATGGGGGCTGGGAGCTGAGGCTTGGGCTTTGGAGGTCAGACCCCAGGGAGAGGACTGGGGTTGGCTGTGTGAAGACAGCCTGAAGAGGGCTAGTGCGCCACAGCTAGCCAGGATGGAGTCCAGGAAAAAGTCTGGAACTGCCAGAGAGACAAGAGACCATTGTCTCAGGGTGTTCTCGGAGAGGGGCTTCCTGCTGCATGTGCCCACAGATGACAGAGCACTGCCTAAGCAAGTTCCAGAGACGGGTGTGAGCTGCAGCTATCATCTCAGAACCTAGAGGCAGGCATGGAGTGCTACCGCTGCCGCCACTGCCACCAAGGATCCTGTGTGCAAATGCAGGTCACTACCCACACCCTCCTGGAGGCTGTGCAGCACGGTGCTGCCAGGGTCCCATGATCCAGGAGCAACTTCCCTGGGAGAACACACGGTGCACCTCAGGCTGTTGCAACGGCACGCCAGCCTCTGTCACTGCAGGCATGCCCCACATTCCAATTGTCTCTACCATAAACCTCCATCTACCCAGCCTGAGTGAGCAAGAGAGCCCTAATCAGCCGCTGCTTTAACCACCTCCTGTCTGGGTGGGGAACAGACGCCTGAGCGTGACCTACATGCAGAGGCGGGGCCAAAACCAAAGCTGAACCCCAGGAGCTGTGCGGGGAAAAAAAAAAAGAAAGGGAAATTTCTCTGTGCAGCTTCAGGAGCAGCGGACTAAATCCCCGCAACCAGCTTGATAAACCCTGCATGTGCGGAATACCTGAATAGACAACATGTGTTTCCAAAATTGAGGCAGTGGACTTTGGGAGCAACTGTAGACTTGGGGTTTGCCTTCTGCATTTGATTTCGTTTTGGTTTTATGTTTATCTTAGTTTGGTTTTTAGTGATTGTTTTCATTTGTCTGTTTATTGGTTTGGTTGCTCTCTTCCTTTTTTCTTTTTTTTTCTCTTTTTCTGAGTGTGTGTGTGTGTATATGTTTCTTTGTGTGATTTTTGTCTATTTAGATTTGCTTTTACCATTTGTCTTGGGGTTCTGTCAGTTCATATTTTTTTCTTCCTTTTCTTCTTAGCTGTGTGACTGTCAGGGTCTAGGTGCTCTGGCTGGGTGTTGGGCCTAAGCCTCCACGGTGGGAGAGCCAAGTCCAGGACGTAGGATCACCAGAGATCTCCCAGCCCCATGTAATGTTAATCGCTGAGAGATCTCCATCTCAGCACTAAGACCCAGCTTCACCAAATGACCAGCAAGCTCCAGTGCTGGACGCCTCATGCCAAACATCTAACGAGACAGGAGCACAACCCCACCCATTAGTGGAGAGGCTGCCTAAAGTCATACTAAGTTCACAGACACCCTAAAACACAACACTGGATGCGGCCCTGCCCACCAGAGGGACAAAATCTAACCCCACCCAACAGAACACAGGCACCAGTCCCCTCCACCAGGAAACATACACAAGCCACTGAATCACCCTCACCCACTGGGGGCAGACACCAGAAATAAGAGGAATTACGAATGTGCAGCCTGCGAAAAGGAGACCCCAAACACAGTAAGTTAAATAAAATGAGCAGGCAGAGAAATATGTGGCAGATAAAGGAGGAAGGTAAAAACCCACTAGAACAAACAAATGAGAAATGGCAGTCTACCTGAAAAAGAATTCAGAGTAATTATAGTAAAGATGACCCAAAATCTTGGAAATAGAATGGAAAAGTATAAGAAACGTTTAACAAGGATCTAGAAGAACTAAAGAGCAAGCAATGATGAACAACACAATAAATGAAATTAAAAATACTCTAGAAGGAATCAATAGAGAATAACTGAGGCAGAAGAACAAATAAATGACCTGGAAGATGGAATAGTGGGAATAACTGCTACAGAGCAGAATAAAGAAAAGAGAATGAAAAGAATTGAGGACAGTCTCAGAGACATCTGGGACAATATTAAATGCACCAACATCCAAATTATAGGGGTAGCAGAAGAAGAAGAGAAAAAGAAGGAGTCTGAGAAAACATTTGAGGAGATTAGAGTGGAAAACATCCCTAACATGGGAAAGGAAATAGTCATTCACTTCCAAGAAGCACAGAGAGTCCCATACAGGATAAACCCAAGGAAAATAGGCCAAGATACATATTAATCAAACTATCAAAATTAAGTACGAAGAAAAAATATTAAAAATAGCAAGGGAAAAGCAACAAATAACATACAAGGGAACTCCATAAGGTTAACAGCTGATCTTTCAGCAGAAACTCTGTAAGCCAGAGGGAGTGACAGGACATATTTAAAGTGATGAAAGGGAAAAACCTACAACCAAGATTACTCTACCCAGCAAGGATATCATTCAGATTTGACAGAGAAATTAAAACCTTTACAGACAAGTAAAAGCTAACACAATTCAACACCACCAAATGAGCTTTACAACAAATGCTAAAGGAACTTCTCTAGGCAGGAAACACAAGAGAAGGAAAAGACCTACAAAAACAAACCCAAAACAATTAAGAAAATGGTAATAAGAACATACATATTGCTAATTTCCTTAAATGTAAATGGATTAAATGCTCCCACCAAAAGACATAAAATGGCTGAATGGATACAAAAACAAGACCCATATATATGCTGTCTACAAGAGACCCACTTCAGACCTAGGGACACATACAGACTGAAAGTGAGGAGATGGAAAAAGATATTCCATGCAAATGGAAATCAAAAGAAAGCTGGAGTAGCAATTCTCATATCAGACAAAATAGACTTTAAAAGAAAGACTATTACAAGAGACAAAGAATGACACTACATAATGATCAAGGGATCGACCCAAGAAGAAGATATAACAATTGTAAATATTTATGCACCCAACATAGGAGCACCTCAAAACATAAGGCAAATACTAACAGCCATAAAAGGGGAAATCAACAGTAACACAGTCATAGTAGGGGACTTTAACACCCCACGTTCACCAGTGGACAGATCATCCAAAATGAAAATAAATAATGAAACACAAGCTTTAAATGACATATTAAACAAGAGGGGCTTAATTGATATTTACAGGACATGCCAACCAAAAACAACAGAATACACTTTCTTCTCAAGTGCTCATGGAACATTCTCCAGGATAGATCATATCTTGGTTCACAAATAAAGCCTCGGTAAATTTAAGAAAATTGAAATCCTATCAAGTATCTTTTCCGACCACAATGCTATGAGTCTAGATATCAATTATAGGAAAAAAACTGTAAAAAATACAAACACATGGAGGCTAAACAATACGATGCTACTAAATAACCAAGAGATCACTGAAGAAATCAAAGAGGAAATCAGAAAATACCTAGAAACAAATAACAATGAAAACATGACAAACCAAAACCTATGGGATGCAGCCAAAGCAGTTCTAAGAGGGAAGTTCATAGCAAAACAATCCTACCTCAAGAAACAAGAAAAATCTCAAATAAACAACCTAAGCTTTCACCTAAAGCAATTAGAGAAAGAAGAACCAAAAAACCCCAAAGCTAGCAGAAGGAAAGAAATCATTAAGATCAGATCAGAAATAAATGAAAAAGAATTGAAGGAAACAATGGCAAAGATCAATAAAACTAAAAGCTGGTTCTTTGAGAAGATAAACAAAATTGATAAAGCATTAGCCAGACTCATCAACAAAAAAAGAGAGAAGACTGAAATCAACAGAATTAGAAATGAAAAAGGAGAAGTAACAACTGCCACTGCTGAAATACAAGGGTTCATGAGAGACTACTACAAGCAACTCTATGCCAATAAAATGGATAACCTGGAAGAAATGGACAAATTCTTAGAAAAGCACAACTTTCCAAGACTGAACCAAAAAGAAATAGAAAATATGAATAGACCAGTCACAAACACTGAAATTGAAACTGTGATTAAAAAGTTTCCAACAGGGCTTCCCTGGTGGCGCAGTGGTTGAGAGTCCGCCTGCCGATGCAGGGGGCACAGGTTCGTGCCCCGGTCTGGGAAGATCCCACATGCCGTGGAGCAGCTGGGCCCATGAGCCATGGCCATTGGGCCTGCACGTCCGGAGCCTGTGCTCCGCAACGGGAGAGGCAGCAACAGTGAGAGCCCGCAACAGTGAGAGGCCTGCGTACCGCAAAAAAAAAAAAAAAGTTTCCAGCAAACAAAAGCCCAGGTCAAGAAGGCTTCACAGGTGAATTCTATCAAACATTTACAGAAGACCTAACACCTGTCCTTCGCAAACCCTTCCAAAATATAGCAGAGGAAGGAACACTCCCAAACTCATTCTGTGAGGCCACCATCACCCTGATACCAAAACCAGACAAAGATGTTACAAAAAAGAAAACTACAGGCCAATATCACTGATGAACATAGATGTGAAAATCCTGCACAAAATACTAGCAAACAGAATCCACCAGCACCTTAAAAGGATCATACACCATGCTCAAGTGGGTTTATCCCAGGAATGCAAGGATTCTTCAATATACACAAATCAATCAATATGATACACCATATTAACAAATTGAAAGATTGAAAGCCATATGATAATCTCAATAGACACAGATAAAGCTTTTGACACAATTCAACACCCATTTATGGTAAAAACTCTCCAGATAGTCGGCATAGAGGGGACCTACCTCTACATAATAAAGGACATATATGACAAACCCACAGGCAACATCATTCTCAATGTTGAAAAACTGAAACCATTTCCTCTAAGATCAGGAATAAGACAAGGGTGCCCACTCTCACAACTATCATTCATCATAGTTTTGGAAGTTTTAGCCACGGCAATCAGAGAAGAAAAAGAAATAAAAGAATCCAAATCCGAAAAGAAGTAAAACTGTAACTGTTTGCAGATTATATGCTATTATACTTAGAGAATCCTAAAGATGACACCAGAAAACTACTAGAGCTAATCAATGAATTTGGTAAAGTAGCAGGATACAAAATTAATGCACAGAAATCTCTTGCATTCCTATACACTAACAATGAAAAATCTGAAAGAGAAATTAAGGAAACACTCCCATTCACCATTGCAACAAAAAGAATAATATACCCTGGAATAAGCCTACCTAAGGAGACAAAATACCTATAAGCAGAAAGTTAGAAGACACTGATGAAAGAAATCAAAGATGATACACACAGATGGAGAGGTATACCTTGTTCCTGGATTGGAAGAATCAACATTGTGAAAATGACTCTGCTACCCAAAGCAATCTACAGATTCAGTGCAATCCCTATCAAACTGCCAATGGCATTTTTCACAGAAATAGAGCAAAAAAAATCTTAAAATTTGTATGGAGATACAGAAGACCCCGAATAGCCAAAGCAGTATTGAGGGAAAAAAACGGAGCTGGAGGAGTCAGACTCCCTGACTTCAGACTATACTACAAACCTACAGTAATTAAGACAGTATGGTACTGACACAAAAACAGAAATATAGATCAATGGAACAGGATAGAAAGCCTAGAGATAAGTCTACAAACATATGGCCACCTTATCTTTGACAAAGGAGGCCAGAATATACAATGGAGAAATGACAGCCTCTTCAATTAGTGGTGCTGGGAAAACTGGACAGCTACTTGTAGAAGAATGAAATTAGAACACTTCTGAACACCATACACAAAAATAAACTCAAAATGGATTAAAGACCTAAATGTAAGGCCAGACACTATGAAACGCTTAGAGGAAAACATAGGCAAAACACTCTATGTCATAAATCACAGCAAGATCCTTTTTTGACCCTCCTCCTAGAATAATGGAAATAAAAATAAACAAATGGGACCTAATGAAACTTAAAACTTTTGCACAGCAAAGGAAACCATAAACAAGACGAAAGACAGCTGTTAGAATGGGAGGAAATATTTACAAATGAAGAAACTGACAAAAGATTAATCTCCAAAATATACAAGCAGCTCATGCAGCTCAGTATCAAAAAACAAACAACCCAATCCAAAAATGGACAGAAGCCCTAAATAGACAATTCTCCAAAGAAGACGTACAGATGGCCAAGAGGCACATGAAAAGCTGCTCAACATCACTAATTATTAGAGAAATACAAATCAAAACTACAATGAGGTATCACCTGACACCGGTTAGAATGGGCATCATCAGAAAATCTACAAACAACAAATGCTGGAGAGGGTGTGGAGAAAAGGGAACCCTCTTGCACTGTTGGTGGGAATGTAAATTGCTACAGCCACTATGGAGAACAGCATGGAGGTTCCTTATAAAACTAAAAATAGAACTACCTTATGACCCAACAATATCACTATTGGGCATATACCCTGAGAAAAACGTAATTTAAAAAGAGACATGTACCATGATGTTCATTGCAGCAGTATTTACAATAGCCAGGGCATGGAAGCAAGTGTCCATCGACAGATGAATGGATAAAGAAGATGTGGCACATATATGCAATGGAATATTACTCAGCCATAAAAAGAAATGAAATTGAGTTATTTGTAGTAGGGTGGATGGACCTAGAGTCTGTCATACTGGAGTGAAGTAAGTGAGAAAGGGAAAAACAAATGCTGTATGCTAACACATATATATATGGAATTTAAAAAAAATGGTTCTGATGAACCTAGGAGAAGGACAGGAATAAAGACGCAGACATAGAGAACGGATTTGAGGACATAGGGTGGGGGGAAGGGAAAGCTGGGACGAAGTGAGAGAGTAGCATTGGCATATATATGCTACCAAATGTAAAATAGATAGCTAGTGGGAAGCAGCCGCATAGCACAGGGAGATCAGCTCCATGCTTTGTGACCACCTAGAGGGGTGGGATAGGGAGGGTGGGAGGGAGGCTCAAGAGGGAGGGGATGTGGTGATATATGTATACATATAGCTGATTCACTTTGTTATACACCAGAAACTAGCACAACCTTGTAAAGCAATTATACTCCAATAAAGATGTAAAAAAAATCACCCATAAATCCATCACCATATCACAATATTTCCCCCTTTGCACATGTCCTTTTAGTACTTTCCATGTATACATATTTATACAGATAATTCACTTCTAAAACTGCTTATTCGTGGTGGACTAAAACCTTCTCAAGTGCTCCCTTAAATATTTTTCTTCTTTCAGCTGTTCTATTTTGTTAGTTTCTGCTCATGCTCCATGTTGTGTTCTTTCTTCTACTATGGACTTTTGAGAAGTGCCGTATGTTCCCCTGCTGGCTACTTGAGACTGAGGTCCTGCTGCTGGAGTATGTTAAGAGACAACAGCCTCACCGTTCTGGAAGGCAGAGTGATCTTAGACACATCTGATGGTTCTAGGAACACTGTTAATGAATCATAAGGAAGCTTCTTTTTTCTCTGGTTCTTCATGAACGAGAGCTGCAAATCTCACTCAGCTAGCTTCAGAGCCAGAGGGGACTGAATGACCAAGTGGTTTAGCTCTCCTGTGGCTCTCCTGCAGGTTGAAGGAATCAGAGGATCAGCTGGTCCCCACAGTAAACTCATATAGGTACACCTAGCCTCTTTGCCCGTGGATCCTTAGATCTCCCAGGTCAGGCTCTTTCCAGAATTTATCCCTTAGGTTCTTTACGTCAGAACTGGTGCCCAGCCTCTCATCTGGCCCAGAGCATAATAATTCCCCTGTATCCCTACTTTCCCCTTCTGGACCTCAGCAGAGCTGAGATATTGCTTATTTAAGGACCCCCAGCTCTGGTAGCTGGTGGGCTCAGGAAAGTTAGGTTTAGCACTTGAATTTTAAACTTAGGTGGTCGTGTGAAGCATTTCAGGGAGGACAGATAGATATTGTAAAGGAGTGTGTGATATTGTGATTTTTAATAAGAAATATATAGATCTTCATCTCCTTTTCTGGCACAGAGCTCCGAAAACCCTTTGAACTTCCTATATGATGAGAGCAATAAAAGTTATCTTCAGTTATGTTAATGAGGTGACTTTTGGACCCCTCCTAAATAGGGGCTGGTTGCGAGGAGAACCAATCATGTGAATAGAGGATGTTGGTTCAAAACCTCAGGCATTTCCCCAGTGAAATCTGACACTGGCCCCTATACACAGAGGGAAAGAAGAGACCAAAGAAAGAGGCAGACAAGTCCAGATTGGAAGGTGGCTGGTGTAATAAGCAAGGGAACTTACTTACAAGGCTTGTCTTGGGCAGCTGCAAGGTGAGTAGGTCTCTGCACACACCCCTGGCAAAATCTTAAAAGTTTACATAGAGGCCTTATCTGGGTTCATTCACATATTCAGTTCAGGTAGTCTCAACAGCACATTATTCTCTCAAGGCTGCATCCTTGAAATGACTCCTAGTGTGGGGACAGTGGGTAGAATGTACATTCCAAGAACAGGGGAGTGGAGGAGCATGTGGTTGCCTGGATCTAACTCACAGGTCAACTGGAGGTCGTGTCTTCTTGACGACCTCCTCCAATGAAGGGTTGGAATTTTCAGTCCCACACCCTAACCTCTGGGGAAGGGAGAGGGCCTGGAGGCTGAATCAATCTCCAGTGGCCAATGATTTAATCAAGTATACATATGTAATTAATCCTACATAAAGCCTAAAAGGATGGGGTTCAGAGAGCTTCTGGGTTGGTAAACATGTTGGGAGATTGGTGCACTCAGAGAGCATTGAAGCTCTGCTCCCTTCCCCGCATACCTTGTGCTATGCATCTTTTCCATCTGGCTGTTTCTGAGTCATATCGTTTTATAGTAAACTGGTGATCTAGTAGGTAGAGTGTTTCTCAGAGTTCTGTGAGCTGCTCTAGCAAATTAATAGAACCGGAGGGGGTTGTGGGAACCTCTAATTTATAGCCAATTGGTCAGAAGTACAGGTAACAATCTGGAGTTGTGATGGGCATCTGAAGTCCAAGGAGGGGGTCATTGGACCTCCAATCTATAGCTGGTTGGTTGGTGAGAAGCACAGGTGATAACCTGGGCTGGGGACTGGCATCTGAAGTTGATAGGGGGAGTCTTATAAGACTGAGCCCTTAACCTGTGGGATCTGATGCTATCTCTGGGTAGATAGTATTCTGATTGAATTGAATTGCAAGACACCCAGCTGGTGTCCAGAGACTTGCTTGTTGGTGTGGGAGAAACTGCCCTCCCCCCACACATTGGAATTGGGTCCAAGAACCTATAAAGAGAGTGCGAAAGACATTTTAGGCTGGGTAAAATACATGAGCAAAGATGGGGAAAATCAAAGATATGTCCTGGGAGTAGGGAATAAATGAATCTGGCTATAACCAAAGCTCTACACTTGTAAAATCACAGCACATCTGTTCCACAAAATACATCATGAGGAACAGCTACTTTGAAAAATCATTATATACTTCCTTATTATAAATATATATTTATTATACACATAAATTTATATTGTATACGAAGGTGTCCATAAAGTTCTTGTGTAGTTTGAATTTGTAATAAATTTACTTCTACATATGATGTAAACAATCTGCAAAATGTGACAGAGGATTTACTCAGATTTAAAATTTTGAAATGTTAGCATTCAGCAAGTCTACCATCATCTCTGATACACTTGGATATAGCCATTATTATGCATGGGGTTTATTACCTAGAAAGTGGAATATAGATATTAAAACAAATTAACAGTTTATTTATATCTTGAGTAATTATCCTCCTGCATTTTGAAAATTGTTTTATATGTTACACAGATATGATTTATTTACTCTTCACACTGAGCTAGGACTTCATGTACACCTTCTACTTAGAGGACACACACATACCACAGTAGTTCTCAAACTTGAAAATGCATCAGAATTACCTAGATGGCTTGTTAAAACACAGATTGCTGGGTCTCATCTGAGAGATTATGATTCAGTTAACATGGAATAGGACCCCAAAATTTGTCTTTTTAACAAGCTTCCAGGTGATGCTTTTGCTTCTAGTAGGGAGCTGCATTGCGAGAACCACTGGTTTATAAAATACATTGAGCAAAATATACCGGGGGTACGTGCTCTTTCTTTCCTTTCTTCCCTCCCTCCCTCCTTTCCTCCCTGCTCCCCTGGCCCCCTGCTTTCACATTCTATCTCCTATGTATGCATGTATGTAGGTACATGTGTATGCATGACTGTGTTTCAACCTTCCCCAGGTGGGACTGATTTGACATGGCAATTGTTGCCAATTTTTGGTAATCCTAGTTAACAGGAAAGAATGATATGATCATTTATTACCTCTTGTCCTGCTGGTTGCCATGGTCTCTTTACTTTTCCTTGCCTCCCATCTTCTTTGTCGGATTCCTTCCCTCCACAGGTGCCAGCAACTCTCTGAAAACAGGTCGCTTCTAGAAACATCTAGTGAGTTCCCCTGATACTCAGATGGAGAGGGAATTCAGACTCAGCTCTGCCTAACTTTGAAGCAAGTAGCACTTTTAACTATTACAATATCTTGTCTTCCTCATCTGTGTGAACAGAATGGATAATTAAAACATGAGCTTTACCATTTTAGGAAATAATTTAGACCTTATTCCTCATTAAGTTATTAAATTCTGACCTATAAAGGAATTGGTTGGTTGAAGTCTAAAAACATTTAATAAATCCCTATGATGGATCCAACATTTCGTGATGGACCCAGCGTCGTGTGGATGAAGGTATCCTTCCTATTTTATATACATACCTTTGGATTTGAATAATGTCTTGATCAAACAAACCAAAAAATCCAAAGGGCAAAAAAATAAAAAACACCCTTCAGAAACAAAAGGCAGAACATAAGAGGGAGATGAGACAACCATTCCCTGAGATTGCAGAGTGAATGCTTTAAAAAAGACTTTCATGAAATCTGTCTCTAAAAACTCAGGCACACCTATCCAAGAAGAAACTCAGGAAAAGTAGAAATTGTATAGAATTAACTTGAATTCTAGCATCAACTCTTCTAAAAATAGCCTCTGTATTTTTTATCAGTTCACTTTAAATCTCTATTGCTTTGTCTGTAAGATGAAGGACCAGGCCAGGGTTATCTTGGGAGCGTCTTGCAGCACCAGTGTTCTAGGATTGCAATGTTCTGTGGACAAACACACACAGACAGTCTTTAATTATAAGTTTGCAAAGGCATCTAGGGGGCCAAGTCCATCTGCTTCTGAGGCCTTAAACCTTTATTAATTACTTGTTTCCCAAGGCCACCTCTGTTAGTGGGAGGGGGCAGAAAAGCAGAGAAACTCCTTGGACCACAGGCCTTCCACTTCTGGTTTCTCACCGCAAAATATTTCCCACAACTTGGGGGCCAGATGGCAACATTTTTGAAGATGCACTAAGGATTTGAATTCTGGTTCATATTAAATATCACATGTAAATTATTAATCTGTGGCAGATGTAACTGTGTATTACTACACTACATTAAACATTAATATTGCAAAGGCCAGCCTATGGACCACATGGAGCTGCTGGGGGACCACCATTGGTCCTCCAATTAAAATCCAGATTTAGAATCTAGGTAAATTAGGCAGAAGTCTTTAGAAGGACTATTTATTACTAATGGGATATACAAACAATATGGGCATTGTTTCAAAGTAAATGATAATATCTAGCATTCATTGAGGTCTTACTATGTGACAAGTATTCTTCTAAGAGCTTAACACATATTGATAAATTTAATTTTCCTGACAACTCTGTAAGCTAAGCATTATTACTTATTATTGTTAGGGAGCAACCTTTGCTAAGTACCAACTCTGTAACAGGAGCTGTTCTAGGTAGTGTGGCTACAGAGGTTGGATAAGACATTGTCATGGTTTTATGGAACTTTCTGATGAGATGAGACAGATAATATACCCCCCCCCAATAATAATTGGACACAATAATTTCAGCGAAAGATAGTGCCATGAAGTAAATACAACAGAGTTATGTGATCACAAGGGACTGGTAGAGGGTTACTATAGATCGGCTGGTCTGGAGAGTCCTCTCTGAGGAGAAGACGTTTGGGCTAGTTGTTCTAGGTCAATTGGCTTAATAGCAGTTTCCTAAAAGCAACTGGTTGAATATTAGTTCTTCAGATTACCAGTGTGTTAAAATAACAATTTGCCAAAAACGTGTTTTAATAAACCACCTATCAATTGTATAGCATTTCATGCTTCTCCAAGGTCACTTAATGTACAGTGTATTTTTAAGAAGACAGTTTCCCAAGTAATGTGAATTTTAGCTGTTGTGCATGCCACTGATGTCAAGAATATTATTAACGGTAGTGTGGGTTTCTGTTTTCCAAAGCATTTTCTTTCCAGTCTACAGCTTTTTTTTTTTCTCAGTTTACATCGGTTTGGGTTATTCCATTTTAAAATTTTGCCTCAGCGTGTCTGTGAATTGTTTGAAATAGCTTGTAGAAAGAAAAGCTGGGCTGTCCCAGTGTAAAAACAAATGTAAATTAAACAGAATAGATATACAGTCTAGAAATCGCTGCTGTCACTTTAGGCTTTCTTCAAGTCGGTCCATCTTTTCATCTCCCAGATACGATGACCAAGAAAATGACCTTGTTATTACCTCTTGAATAGCACCATCTTTGGAGCCCTCTGTCCTCTTTTGGGAGACCTTTTCTTTTGACCCCTTGGCCTGCCTTAGAAACCAGTCAAGCCCTATTCCAGGTCTCCTCAATTTTTATCTCTGTTTACTTGATAACTACTATAGATCAAAAGCTGTATGTTTGTTGCATCAAAACTCATTCTAATCCACTTGAAAATTGCTTTCCTTTATTACAGGGCCTGGAGAGCCAAAACAACCTTGTTTGAACTACTTTGTAGCTAGGGTGTAAGCACATGACCTAGGATCTATGAATTAAAAGACCCCCAGGGCTTCCCTGGTGGCGCAGTGGTTGAGAGTGCGCCTGCCGATGCAAGGGACACGGATTCGTGCCACATGCCGCCGAGAGGCTGGGCCCGTGAGCCGTGGCCGCTGAGCCTGCACGTCCGGAGCCTGTGCTCCGCAACGGGAGAGGCCACAACAGTGAGAGGCCCGCGTACCGCAAAAAAAAAAAAGAGACACCCAGATTTGGAGGTGAAAATAAGCAAAGTGAAGGGGCAGTATGCCACACAGAGACCAACAATCTAGGATGGTCCTTTGGTGGGCTAGAATGGTTTTTCTAGATGCATTTTACCTAACCGCGTCTATCCTGGGTTATATAGCATAAATCTGGTAATTTGGGTCTCACAGAGATTGTATGAACAACATAATGTCTTTTACTAAATTACTTTATGCTTAAACTAACTGGAGTGGATTCTGTTGTCTTTGATGAAGAACTCTGATCACCACACCTGCTGTGTTTACATTTTATTGAGATACTTGATGAAGGTATCTTAGTCTCTTTGGGCTGCTGTAACAACACAGACCGGGTGGCTTATAAACAATGTTTATTTCTCATAGTTCTGGAGGCTAGGAAGTCCAAGTTTATGGTGGCAGCAGATTTGGTGTTTGGTAAGGGTCTTCTATGTAGCTGTCTTCTTGATGTGTCTTCTCTCATGGAAGTGGCAAGGGAGTTTTCTTGGTCCTTTTTTTATAGCGGCACTAATCCCATTCATGAGGGCTTCATTATAACCTAATAACCTCACAAAGGCCCTCACTTCCTAATTTCATCACCTTGGGGATTAGGATTCAACATATGACTTTTGGGGGGACACAAACATTCAGACCATAATAGATGGAAAAGCATCATAGGAAGGTTGTTATAATGATGGAATGACCAGTACTGAACTCATTTGGGAGATCTAATTCATACCATGTGGGGGGTCACTTATTCTTTACCCTCATAAATCTAGTTGCCTTTTCATTTTTCCTATATATCCCTTCTTTAACACATGCTACAGCTTTTTCATTTATATGAGAATCATAACCATAACTATCTCACAGGCATGTTGTTTTAAGTAAAATGATTAGAATAACATCTATGCATAGAAGTTTAGTAGTAAAACGTGGCTAGTATTTTTTTAGTATTAGGAGGGACTCATTAGTACTGTCTAGGATAGCATTAGAGTTGATGTCTTCAAACAAGAAATATCAAGTCTGGGAGAAGAAACCGGGAGAGGGAAAATTTCCAAAATCAGATATATAAAAGAGAAGAGCGCATTGAAGGAGCCAAAAGGGTTCTAGGTGACTAAATTCTTCTATGGTAGGATTGGAACGGTTGGAGGGGTACTCCTAGAATAAGTAGTGGGATTGGAGAGTAAGGAGAGGGCTAGATCATACACAAAAAATTATAGGCCCCTTTCATAATGGGGCAGCCATGCTCTCAGCCCCTTCATCCCAGTCCAGTTGGAAGGACTTCCTCCTTCCTCCTTTCCCAACATTAACTCAGGTAGTCACCTCCAGTTTTCAACCATGTGCATATCCTTGTTAGCTACCTGAGGGCAGGATCTTGATCTAATGACTGAATTCATCTCTCTGAAACATTGAGGAGATTGGGCTAAATGCATGCTAAGGCTATGGCAGAGATAGGGAGAAGTATTTTAAAAATTCTTTGATATATATATATGCTTAAAAACTTCTGGTTAATTGAGGGGGTTGGATCACTTGGGTTCTGGTAAATGCCCTCATGTATTTGTGCTCTAGTAAAAAAAAAAAAAAAAAAAAACACACTTTTGGAAAAACTATGAATTCAATAACAAAACTGAATCTTTCCAATGCAAGAGTCCAAAGGGCCAATTTTCCACTTAACAATGCATAGGTTTGGCATAATACGTTTAGAATTTCTTCTTTTTCTTTCCTACCTTCCTCCTTCTCTTCCTTCTCCTCCTTCTCCTTTTTAGTTAAACCCAAATTCTCTATTGAAGTTTAGAATTGACATCTTGGTGCTTAATCCAGAGTTACTTCTGTCGGTTTCTGGAAATGGTCTCTATTTCAGATGATTTACAAGGAACTGCTGATTTTATCTGAAGTTTGCGCAAGTACTATTAGCACAAAGAATAGTGATTTCATATAAAATAATCAGAAAAACTTTAGTAGTCATAGGTCAGTGACAGGAAAAATAGTCATTTTTTTGGGCCAGGGCAAATCCAGCCATGATTTTTTAAATTTTGTTTTATTTTTTTAAAATGTGTTACAACTGAAAACATATTTTGTCAGCCACCTCCTCCCTTGTCTTTTCAAAGTCCATATGTTCTTCAGGGGAAAATTGAATTCAGCTTCACTTGAGTCTTTGGAAAAATTTAAAAGAACCATTTGATGTGCAAGATTTCTAGGTCTTTAGAAATCAGATCTAAAGTCAATTGCTTGGAGAAAATTCAAATTGCATTTTCTCAACACTTTAAAAAAATATTTGGGTCAGATTCAAAAGTTCAGACTTCTACTTAGAAGTAGACGCGCACACTGGCAGGGCATATTTACACATTGCTTATTTTTCAGTAGACTTTAAGAGGTCATAAATTTTGTCCACATTTAGTATTCAGTTATTCATATTCAATAAACATGTTTTGCTTTGAACTAGCATCTGGGTGTAGTAGCTTTTGTGATTCCCCTCTCTCATGTAGAGTAGAGAGAGAGGGGAATCACAAAAGATTGTGAGTGTAGAGTAGAGTGTATTAATTTTCTTAGTAGAAGAATACATTGCTCTATGTGTCAAGCAATGTTGAGAGAAAATAACCCGTTGAGGGTTGTCAGGAGGATCTGAGCCTTCTAAAATCTGTTTACACCTGCTCTGGATTGGGCACAAACCTGCTTATCACAGTGTTTGAGTCCAGATTAAGATACCATTCAAATGCGAGAAGCATGAGGGCTGAACTGGGGTTAGGAGGCAGTTGGGTGCTAATCATTTGCATTCTCATCACATGGCTGTGTGACCCCGTGAACATTTTTTTTTTTTCTCCATAGGCCTGAGCTTCCTTATCTAAAACAGAAGGGGATAGTGCTTTCAAACTGGGTGGGCTCTTTATAGCTCTGTGGTTCCAAAAAGCTGTCTCCAGAGCTCCCTGGCTTTTACAGGATCTATATGTAAAAATTTTGCAGAAAACTACTTTGGATTAAAAAGATTTTGTTACTACAAAACAAAGAGAGAACAACCCTCAACTCTAGTATTTTAGATTTTTAAGTTTGTTCGTTTTACTTTAAGTTATTGAACTTAGCAATTACTATGTCTTGTCAAGGGCTTTAAATTACCTAAAAGAAATGATATCTGGATCTGAGCTCAGGAAAAAGAAATTTGGTTTTACTTGTTGACACTGATATCTTCATTCCATGGTCCACAAACCTGGAATTGCTTCTCTGCTATTTGAAACATACTGCTAGGTATTAAAAGTGGCGTACATTACAAGCACCTTGGAAAAACTGGGTGGCAATATCTCTTAGAGCTAAACATATGCATAACCTATGACCAGAGATTCCACTCCTAGACAAATGCCCAACAGAAATGTATGTAGATGTTTCCCAAAAGATGTGCACAAGAATGTTCATAGCAGCATTATTTGTAATAACTCTAAAATGGACACTCTAAATGTTCATCAACAGTGGAAAAGATAAACAAATTTGTGTTGCACTGTCATAATGGAAAATTACACAGCAATGGGAATGATGGATCTACAACTACACACAGCAATATAAAGGAACTTCCCAGGCACGAAAGAATACATAATTACAAATTCATTTATAAAATATAAGAACAGGCAAAACTAATCTATGTTGTTAAAAGTCAGGATTGTGGATACCATTGTAGGGCGAGAAGAAGAGTGGGAAGGGATCGTGAGGGGGGGTTTCCAGGATGCTGCTAATGGACTGTTTCTTAACCTGGGTACTGGTACACATGTGTGTTCAGTTTGTGAAAATGTATTAAGCTGTCACTTATGATGTATCTTTTATATGTACATCTTATTTATTAAAATTAAAAAAAAAATCCTCTAGAGTGTCTTCTCAAATCTGCTACTTAAGATTAGTTAGTGCAAAAGGAAATAGAATAGACATGGTAAACCCTATTGTCCCAGTTTACTCCTTGAAAGGGGAACTAGAACAGGGTTAGTGGCCTCGCTGAGTTGAGGAGACAGAGGTTGGAGTTTGGGAGGTGGAGGCAGCTAAAATTTGAGGACAGAGAGGAGGGAGCTAGAGAAAGTGAGAGAGTGTGAGAGAGCCTGAGATCAACAGAGGGGTCCCTCTAATCTTTGATCAAGTACTAACGTGTGCATATATGAGAGGAAAGTGCCTGAGGCTAGGGAAAGGACCACTTAAAAAAATAGGCTAAGATTTTCTGAAGCTTCCAAAGGACTAATTGTATTCCCACAAGCCACAGATTGTTATTCTAGGGCATTTGGTAAAATCTTCAGAAGAGTGTACTATTAGTAGTGGGGTTACATTAGCTCCAGCAAAGTGTCTGCTCTGGACCTGCCATAACAAAACTTAAAAGCAAGCATTGTAAGGATTAGCTTGCTCTTCAAGTTACTTAAGTGAGTGCTATGGTAAGCTGAATAATGTCTCCCCAAAATATAAAGGTCCTAATCCTTGAAAACTAAATAGAACCTGATATTTAAAAAGAGACTTTGGAGATGTAAATATGTTAAGGGTCTTGAGACGGGAAGATTATCTTGGATTACCTGGGTGGTGCCTAAGATTTCACCATAGAAGAGAAGGCAAGGTACTGACGGAAGCAGAGACTGGAGTGATGTGGTCATAAGATAAGGATTTCTGGCAGCTACCAGAAGCTAGAAGAGTCAAGTAACAGATTCCTTAGGAAGAACCAGACTTGTCAACAACTTGACTTTAACTTCCTAAGACTCATTTTGGACTCTGGCCTCCAAAACTATAAGAGGATAAAGTTTTGTTGTTTTAGCCACTAAGTTTGTGGTGATTTGTTTTAGCATCAATAGGAAACTAATACAGGGACCAAAGCAAAATTCAATAGTCATTAAAGGAATAAAAAAAAATAGCAACCAACAATGTAAAATTCATGAAGTCTGCAATTTAATAAAATATTACTAGAAATGTGAAGAAACAGAAATGTATGACACATAACCAAGAAAAAAATCAGTCAATAGAAACATACCCCCTAAATGAGACAGATGATGGATTTAGGAAAGGGCTTTAAAACAGCTACTATAAATCTTCTAAATATGCTCAAGGATATAAAATTTTTTAAGGCTTGAATATGGTAAGCAGAGAAATGAAAGATATAAAAGACACAAATGGAACTTTTAAACATGAAAACACAATATCTGAAATGAAATATTCACTAGATGGGATACACGGATTTGATTAGATATTACAAAAGAAAATACTAGTGAATTTGAAGACATAGCAATAGAACTATCTAAATTGAAGCATAATGAGAAAAGTGACTGGAGAAAAAAGCCTCAGTGAGCTGTGGGATAATATCAGGTGAATTAACATACATGTAATTGGAATCTCAGAAGGAAGGGAGGTCAGAAAAACTATTTGCAGAAATGATGGTTGAGCACTTTCCAATTTTGATGACAACACTAAACCTACAGATACAAGAAACTCAAAAATTCCCAAGAAGAAGAAACCTATTAAGAATCACACCAAACCACATCATAATCAAACTAGAGAAAACCAGTGAGAGTCTATCATATAGAGTCTGTCATACAGAGTGAAGTAAGTCAGAAAGAGAAAAAACAAATACTGAATGCTAATACATATATAAGGAATCTAAAAGAAAAAAAAATGGTTCTGAAGAACCTAGGGGCAGCACAGGAATAAAGACGCAGACGTAGAGAATGGCCTTGAAGACACAGAGAGGGGGAAGGGTAAGCTGGGACGAAGTGAGAGAGTGGCACTGACATATATACACTACCAAATGTAAAATAGATATCTAGTGGGAAGCAGCTGCATAGCACAGGGAGATCAGCTCGGTGCTTTGTGTCCACCTAGGGGGGTGGGATAGGGAGGGTGGGAGGGAGATGCAAGAGGGAGGGGATATGGGGATATATGTATACGTGTAGCTGATTCACTTTGTTATAAAGCAGAAACTAACACATCATTGTAAAGCAATTATACTCCAATAAAGATGTTTAAAAAAATAAAAAAGAAAAAGAAAAATATGCTATCTATGATTGTTCAGTCCCACCTTCTGGATAAGTGATGGCCAGTAGGCATGATAATGCCCTATGTCTTTGGCAGCTGTGGAGGTGGGCGTCAAGTATGAGAGAGCAGAATGAGAAGTGGTTCCATGATGAAGACCAGACCTGGGTAGCTTGTATGAAATGATGTCACTAAACATCACACATGACCAAGGTAGGGAGGAGCTGATGAGAGTACAGATTCAAATTGGAATTTAAATATGGGGCTCAGAAGGACTCCTGTTGAGAGGAGTAGGTAGCTATGATGACTTTATTTGGTTTCTATGTTCAACCTGGTGCCAGGAGAATTTAGAAGTGCACTTTCAATTCTAGGAAAGGCAAGCTAATTTAGGGTGATAGGAAGGAGAGATCAGTGGTTGCCTGGGGATGGCAGTGGGTGGGCAGGGAAGGATGGGAGGGAGGGATTTCAAAGGGACAGGAGGAAACTCTTAGGGGAGACAGATATGTTCATTACCTTGATTGTGGTGATGGTTTCGCAGATGTGTACGTATGTCAAAACTTAACAAGTCGTATACTTTAAACACACGCAGTTTATTATATGTTAATTAGATGTCAGTGAAGCTGTTTGCTTTCTTACCCTACTTGCTTAAACATGTGATATTGCAGAGGTGGCTGTTGATGCTTTCATTTCATCTTAACTCTTCTGGAGTTAGACTTGTTATCATATTGAAAGTCGCAGGCATTTGAGATGGTTTACATGACACAAGAGGCAAGTCAGTAATTCAATTTAGGAACACCAGCAAGTTCCAGAAGGTGAGGGGAAGTTTGGTTTTATTTTTATTTATTTATTTTTAACATCTTTATTGGAGTATAATTGCTTTACAATGGTGTGTTAGTTTCTGCTTTATAACAAAGTGAATCAGTTATACATACACATATGTCCCCATATCCCCTCCCTCTTGCGTCTCCCTCCCTCCCACCCTCCCTATCCCACCCCTCTAGGCGGTCACAAAGCACGAAGCTGATCTCCCTGTGCTATGCGGCTGCTTCCCACTAGCTATCTATTTTACGTTTGGTAGTGTTTGGTTTTAGATACATGCGGGGAGGCCACTTCTTTTGTCCAATTTTCTGCTCAGTTCTCTATCTAAGACTCTTTGGATACTCACATTCCTATATTTCTGGCACCAAGCTGTCTGGATCTCACCTTCTCAGTTTCTACCCCTTGTTGACCTAGAATGAACACATGCAAATCACATGCAAATGAAGAGTATTCACACATTTAATCATTTTCCAGTGAAATATGGATCTGTTTAATTTTTGACAAGACTATTCATTGCGGTGATAAAAATTTCCAGACTTGTATTTGAAATTTGTTATTTGCCAGAATAATATCTTACTATTGAAGCATTTATTCAAACAAGGATGGGACTTTTAAAAATTAATATTCCTTGATTCCTTCAGAATGTGAAACATTGGAAAAGGCAGGGACTTTTAAATCAAATTAGGTAGACCTGAGTTCAAATCTTTTACAGACAAAAACGGTAATATTGGGTAAGTTGTTTAAATTTTCTACACTGCCGCTTCCTTCAGTGTAAAATGGAAATATTACTAGCTTTCTTGTAGTTTTTTTTTCCTTTTTTTTGGTGAAGATTAGAGATAATGCTTGTAAAGTGCCTATAATAATGCCTGAATGGACACTTATTAAACAATAGTTGATTGTTAGTTTGTAAACACAACCAGATTTCATGACTTTTTAAAAATTACTTTTTAATGATAAAACTAGGGCCATATATTTAGATTCTGATTTTTTTCCCCTCTACACTCACTCCTTTATGCATATGTATTATAATTTCCTCAATTCTTTTTCACTTGATGAGTGAAACATTAATTTTGGCTTTCCTGAAGTTAGTCCTTTTGTGGTGAATTCTACCCTTGTCCTCCTCTCCCATTCAGAGCTCCTTTTCCTTTGTTTCCAAGCCAAGACAAAAATGTTGGCTATGGGAAACATTTATTGGGTGCCATTTAGACAAGTATAAGAAAACGATTGAATACTCTTCACAATTGTCGGTTGAAACTAAACACAGAGTTGCCATGGATACTGGTTGCTTGGCCTCTGCTCCAGCACATTAGAGCCTTTTTAGTTCAACAATGTGCAGACCACAGATGTTGCCATGCATTGTATTCATAATCAGCTTGGATATCTTAGTGGAAGAATATCTTGGGTTTGCTTTAGCAGAGAAGGATCTAAATTCTCAGAAGAAACAGAACACCCTGTGCCCTCCATTGTTTCTCCAGGTATATAGGTGGTAACCTCTGCAGACACTGTTTTTATCTTTCTCAATGCTTCATTTAATCTAGATAGACTACTCCTCTCTTGATATTTATTTGTAAATAAGAAATTCTACTACATATTTTGTAAAACACAACAGGGACATCAGCTAGGAAAATTGCACAACTTTGGGTATAGGACTTAAGACAAGGCATAATCGAAGGAGAGAGGATATAAGAAAATCCCCAGGGTTCCTTTGAGAGCTGGAGTAGAGTCACAGCAGAGAGATCCCAGGTTGATTCAAAAAGTACTGGCTTTGCCACCTACTAGCTGCGTGTCCTTGGGCATATTAAACGATGAAAACCTTAGTTTCCTCACTCCAATGGCTCTTCCACTTGTAAGGGCCTTTGTGAGTACATGGGGCCCACCTGGACAATCCAGGGTAATCTCGATTATTTAAGGCCAGTTGATTGTCAAGCATAATTCCATCTGCAACCTTAATTTCCCTTTGCCATGTTACATAGCCACATGCTCTGGGGATCCAAAGAGGTATGTGGACATCTTTGGGAGGGCGACATTGTTCTATAATGCAGTGGTGCAAAATAAATTTCTCTTTATTTAGTGCCCACACATGTCTATGAATTCCCTTTCCACTGCTCATTTAATTCCCTTTTCATTGTTAGCAAAAGGAGACAATTCTAAATATCTGTTTTCGGTTTTCTCAGCCTCTTTTGATAAATATTCAGTTTAACTCTCATCCTGGGCTATTTGTCTCATTCTTTTCCACTCTCTCTCTCAAGCTGGTAACGGGCATCTAAAGGCTTAAGTGACTTCATGATGATGGTGTTAGCATGAGAGAGACAGTGCGGAAGGAGACTGGGGAGTGCTCTCTCCCCCTCTCCTTGTACAAATACTCAACACTACTACCTTTACTCTTCTGAGGCTGCCTAGACTTATTAAAACTGAGAGACCTTCTCTCTTCTAATGCATATGGTGTGTAAAAAACTATTTTATATTTTTGATCATCGAATTTTTAAAAATGCTTCCATAGATAATATGCTCTTATCAACAAGGCATTGAACCCAGAAATATTTTGTGCAAGAAATATCCCCTTGCTCACTCCCTTCCAGTTGGAGTGTGATGTCTAAAGTCCACAATTACAGTCTTGTTGCCTTAAGCCGGCTCTAATCGCTGGGTATTTTATGGCTAAAACAATGATATGATTTTCCACCTTGTTGCTGAGTAGACAATTAGGCAAATAGAATTCCAAACTGAAGAGTGTTTACAGGAAAAATGGATTGTTCTGTTAAAAAAAACCTGTGGTTATTATAAAGAGAAGGGACATCCACTTCCCTTTACTGAAGTCAAGTGGCCACAAGCCTACTGGAAACAACATAATCCAAGCATCTTCTCTTCCCACAAATTTCTGGTTGTCAAGAATAATTATAAGTAAGAGAGTTGTGTCAATAGCACTGTGAGCCACTCTCATGTGGTTTTCCTTCCTGTTGAGCTGCCTCACTGTGAATAGTGAGTGCATCATTTATTGTTAGCCATAGGCAGAGCTCATTGCTGAGGAGAGGTAAACTGAAATCAGGTTTGTTAGTCAGCCCTAGGTAAAATATTCGGTGAGCCAAGTTTCGTGATTAGTGACCCAGCCTTTCCTACTCTGGTCTCCCACAGTGATAAGACAATGATATAATTTGAAGAAGAAAATGTAATTGTTGATCTGTAATTATTGCTGTAATTGTTGTTCCCTCCCTGGAACAGAGTGGCCGTGATGATGGTGGGGTAGAGGTGAGAAGAGAATGGGAGCCAACCTTACTGAACCCTGAGAGTGTGATGTGCTAGATTCTTTTGCAAATAAGCTTTATTTATCCTCCCTAAAATTCTGCAGGCTGGTAGTACTACTGTGGACATGGAGATAGTAACTGACTCTCCTTTTCATACTCCCCACATTCATCTATTGCAAGTTATAATGATTTCTGAACATTTCTACTTTTGTCATTATAATTCAAGGCACCATTAACTCTGTCTGAACACCTGTAATCACGCTTCAAACTATTCTCTTTCTGTACAGCTATTCTTTGCCCTCTCAATCCATGTACACATATTTATAAACATAAATTATACTGTCATGACCCTGATTAATTTCCCCAATGTCTTTTCAAAGAGCCTAGAATAAAATATCACATCAGTCAAGATGGGTTAGTTTCTTGTGCCATAACAAAAAGAATGTTTACTTTTCTTGCATGTTGCACATCCATTGTGAGTTGTTATACTATGGGCTGAATTATTTTCTCCTGCCGAAATTCATATATTGAAGCCCTAACCCAAAAGTGATAGTATTTGGAGATGGGGCCTTTAAGAAGTAATTAGTATTGGATGAGGTCATGAGGATAGGGCTCTGATGATGAGATTTGTGGCCTTATAAGAAGAGACATCAGAGAGCTTGCTTCCTCTCTCTCTCTCCCCACCATGTGAGGACACAGTGAGAAAGTGACCACTTGCAAGCCAGGAAGAGGGCTATCATCAGGAACTGAATCAATGTAAACCTTGATCTTAGGCCTTCCAGGCTCCAGAACAATGAGAAAAGAATATCTGTTGCTTAAGTCATCCAATTTATGGTATTTTGTTATGGCAGCCTGAGCAGATTAATATAGTCTGCTTACAGGCTCCAGTCACTATAGGCACTCAAGGACCTAGACTGATGGCACTCTATATTAATCCCAGGCTTCCATAATCACTGAGGCAAGACAAACAGATTCAGTGAATCCCAGGCTGGCTCTTTAAGCTTCTGTGGGGAAGCGACCCATTTGGTTTCTTGAGTTTTATTGATAAAAGCAAGAATATGACCTTACTTGCATTCAACTGGGTAGAGAACAGCTGTTATATCACATTTCACTAAATGAGAGAACTAAAACATTGTGAACAGTCCCAACGACCACCACAGGTATAAACCTTTATCAGTATTGGCAAGGGTGTGTTTGATCTGATGCTCTTCACTTGTGGATTTCATTTCCTTTTATCATGCACTTTGCTTGCTATGTGTTGAGGCATTTGTGCCAGCTGTTCCCTCTGCTTGGAATGCCCTTTCCTCAATTCTTTACTTAGCTGTCTCCTACTGCTCATTAAAATCTCAGTAAAAAATGTCACATCTTTAGATGATTCAGTCTTAACAGGGCTTTCCCTCCTTTGTCTAAATTCTTACCACTATGTCACCAATTTTTGTTTGCTTTCATTTTTAATTTATTATTATTATTATTCATAATGTGTCCTTTTGGGATTCCTCAAGTCTTACATTCTTTTGTTAGCTTGTTCGCTAATTCATTCATTTGCTGATTTCAGTTTTTGGAGATGCAATGACACATGACACCATGTATACTCTTAAGGAACTCACAGTCTGGGGGAGAGATAGATATAAACACAAAATATTACAAACTGGCAAAGAAAGTACTAAGCATAAGCCCATAATAAGATGCTCATGACATTGTTAATACATCAAAATCATGAGATACCACTTTACGTGCACTAAGATAGCTACAACAAAAATGATAGACAATAACAAGTGCTGGTGAGAATGTAGAGAAATTGGAACCCTCATATATTGCTTGTGAAAGTGTAAAATGGTACAGCCAATTTAGAAAATAGTTTGGCCATTCCTCAAAAAGTTAAACATATAGTCACCATGTAATACGGCAACTCCACTCCTAGGAACATCCAAAAGAAATAAAAAACATATGTTCACACAAAAACTTGTACATGAATGTTCATAGCAGCATTATTCATAGTAGCCAAAAAGTGGAAACAAGCCAAATGTTTATCGACTGACGAATGGAAAAGCAAAATGTGGCATATCCATACAACAGAATGTTATTCAGCCATAAAAGGAGATGAAGTACTTTAATCCATTTTGAGTTTATTTTTGTATATGGTGTGAAGAAATGTTCTAATTTCATTGTTTTACATGTAGCTTTCCAGTTTTCCCAGCACCACTTCTTGAAGAGATTATCTTTTCTCCATTGTATATTCTTGCCTCCTTTGTTGTATGTTAATTGACCATAGGTGCATGGGTTTATTTCTGAGCTCTCTAATCTGTTCCATTGATTTATGTATTTGTTTTTGTGCCAGTACCATGTTGTTTTGACTACTGTAGCTTTGTAGTATAGTCTGAAGTCTGGGACCCTGATTCCTCCAGCTTTGTTCTTTTTTCTCAAGATTGCTTTGGCAATTCGGGGTCTTTTGTGTTTCTGTATGAATTTTAGGATTACTTGTTCTACTTCTTTGAAAAAAGTCATGGGTATTTTGATAGGGATTGCATTAAACCTGTAGATTGCATTGGGTAGTATGGCAATTTTAGCAATATTTATTCTTCCTATCCAAGAGCATGGGATATCTTTCTATTTCTTTGTATCATCTTCAGTTTCCTTCATCAGTGTTTTATAGTTTTCAGAGGATAGACCTTTCACCTCCTTGGTTAAGCTTATTCCTAGGTATTTTATTCTTTGTGATATGATTTTAAAAGGGATTTTTTTTTTCTTTCTCTTTCTGATACTTCATTATTAGTGTATAGAAAAGCAACATATTTTTGTATATTAATCTGGTATCCTGCAACTTTTCTGAACTCGTTTATTCTAATAGTTTTTGAGTGGAGACTGTAGAGTTTCTATATAAAAGTGTCATCTGCAAATAGTGACAGTTTTACTTCTTCCTTTCCAATTTGGATGCCTTTTATTTCTTTTACTTGTCTGATTGCTGTGGCTGGGACTTCCAATACTGTGTTAAATAGAAGTGGTGAGAGAGGGCATCCTTGTCTTGTTCTTGAATTCAGAGGAAAGGCTTTCAGCTTTTCACCATTGAGTATAATGTTAGCTGTGGGTTTGTCACATATGGTCTTTTTTAAAATCTCTGTACCCACTTTGATGAGTATTTTTATGATGAATGGATGTTGAATTTTGTCAAATGCATTTTCTGCATTTTTTTAACGTGGTGTATCACATTGATTGATTTGTGAATATTGAACCATTGTTGCATCCCTGGAATAAATCCAACCTGATTGTGGTATATGATCCTTTAAATATATTGGTGGATTTGGTTTGCAAATATTTTGTTAAGAATTTTTACATCTATATTCATCAAAAATATTGGCCTGTAATTTTCCTTTTTTTTTAGTGTCTTTGGTTTTGGTATCAGGGAATGGTGGTCTCATAGAATGATTTTGGGAGTGTTCTGTGTTCTTCATGTTTTTGGAATAGTTTGAGGAGGATAGATAACAACTATTCTTTATATGTTTGGTAGAATTCCTCTATGAAGCTGTCCAAGACTGGACTTTTGTTTGCTGGGAGTTTTGTTTTTATTACAAATTCAATTTCACTACTAATGATCAGTCTGTTCAAATTGGCTGTTTCTTCTTGATACATGGTGCAACATGGGTGAACCAGGAAAAGTTTATGCTAAGTGAAAGAAGCCAGACACGAAAGATCATGTATTGCAGTGGTCCTCAACCTTTTGGCACCAGGGACCAGTTTCGTGGAAGACAATTTTTCCATGGGTGGTGGTGGGGATGGTGCAGGTGATAATGCGAGTGATGGGGAGTGGCGGATGAAGCTTTGCTTGCTCGCCCGCCGCTCACCTCTCGCTGTGTGGCCTGGTTCCTAACAGGCCGCAGACTGGCACTGGTCCATGGCCCGGGGTTTGGGGACCCCTGAGGTATTGTATGTTCCCACTGATATGAAATATTCAGAAAAGGCAAATCCATAGAAACAGAAAACAGATTAGTGGTTGCCAGAAGCTGTGATAAGGTAGGAATAGGGAATGATTACTAATGGGTACAAGTTTACTTCTTGGGGTGATGAAAATGTTCTGGAATTAGATAGTGGTGATGGTTGCTGTTACAGCAGGTCACTGGATGGTATATATGATGAACCCAGTTAAGGCCTTTATATAGACTTTTAAGAATATGGTGGGTGGGTATGGAGATATGCTCATCTTGCAGCCACCCAAGACAAGCTTCACGGTAAGTTCCTCACTTATTAAACCTTTCACATACCAATCTGGGGTAGTCTGTCTCTTTCTTCAGTCTCTCCTTTCCCTCTGTTGATGGGTGCCAGTTTGCAAACCAGTAGTTGCACAATTTCTGAAAATAATAAAAATTGCTGAATTGTGTACACTTTGAAAAGGTGACTTTTTATGATATGTGAATTACATCTTAAAAATAAATAAATAAATAAATAGGTATGAAAAGAGGCAGGAGCAGAGTTGTTCATACCCTGAAGATTGGAGTGTAAATATCCTGGGAATCTACTTATAGCAATGCTTTGTAATGTGGAAAAATAGTCCTATGCAAAAAATGTTAACTTCATTTTAAAGGAAGCAGTATTTGCATTAGAGTAGCAGGAGGTTTATGTTTTTATTTTTTCATTTTTCCCATATTTTGTCATGAGCTTGTAAAACTTTTCTAATAAAAATGCACACAATTAAAAAGACATCTCATAGTGCAGAATGGGGTAACTGGGCCTCAGAGTATCAGGACAGGGGTGACATTTGGTCAGAATCTTAGGTGATAGGACTTGCCCAATGGGACAAAGAGAGGTAGGAGGAAGACTGGGTACTCCAGGCAGAGTGAGCAGCATGTGCAAAGGGCCAGAGGTGAGATGGGCCACCATATATCTGAGCACTGAACATAGTGTGGTATGATTGAAAGGCAGAGTATGAGAGAGAAATACCAGCCAGGTGAGGTGGAAAATTAGGTGGCTTGGTCATTGGTTGGCTCACCCAGCTAGTAAGTGGTGTATCTTGGAGGGGAAGGGAAGAAAGTACGGTCAAGAGGTTATTGTAAAAAACATGCAAAAATTCCATTTAAGATCCTCCAATAACTACTCATTATCCTTAGAATAAAATCCAAACTCCTTACTCTGCCTATGAGGCTTGGGAGTAGTGATGGTTGCACAATTTTTTTTTTTTTTTTTTTTTCGGTACGCGGGCCTCTCAGGCCCCGCGGGCCGATGCAGGGTACACGGGTTCGTGCCCCAGTCCGGGAAGATCCCACATGCCGCGGAGCGGCTGGGCCCGTGAGCCATGGCCACTGAGCCTGCGCGTCCAGAGCCTGTGCTCCGCAACGGGAAAGGCCACAACAGTGAGAGGCCCGCATACCGCAAAAAAATAAAAAATAAATAAATAAATATATATATATATATATATTTTAATATATATAAAAATATATTATATATATATAAATGAAGCAGAAAAAGAGAAAATTTAGAAAACATACACGTGAATAGAAGTTCATTAAAATTATTCATCACTCCATCATCTAGAGATAACACCTGTTGGTATGTATCTTTTTTGCCTGTTTGCAATGGTAAATAAAATAACGAAATTGTAAAAAACATTTAATAACCTCAACATATCTAATAGCTCAAACCAAAACTAAATTACAATGCTAAAATGGAATATTTTTCCTATCTAAATATAAAAAAGTATTAAATATTATATTGATATTCAGGCTAAATCTTTCCCTTATGAGGTATTCGACATAAACATCTTTTAATATGTAACTCTTGGCAGTGTTTTGCATTAGGATAGTGGGATCTTTATGTTCACATGTTTCACTTTTTCATGACAACGTGTTTGTTGTCAAGAGATTAGGTCCTGCCTGTCTCCAACCTCAGCCCCTACCAGGCTCGCTCCTTCCTCTTCCCATACTGTGCTCCAGCTGCCCTGACATTTATTCTGTTCCTCTGACCTCCCAGCAGGGCTCCTGGGCAGGGCTTTTCAGAAGACTCTTCCTCCAGGCCCCTTGTGTCAGAGGACTTCTCATGGTTCCGGACCTGGTATCACTGTCACCTCCCCAGGAGGTCTTAAAGAGCTACATACGGGAACTGTCATCTGTCCTTATCTCTCAATCCTTGGCTCATCATCCGGTTCTCTTCAGCACTTATCACCATCTGCAGCAATCTTTTTCGTTAGTTTATGTATTGATTTTTCATCTGCTCCTAAAAGAATATGTTTGAGGAGGGCAGTGGTTTTGCCTTTCTTGCTTACTCCAGTATCACCAGAATCTTGAGCTCTACCCAGCACTTCAGAGGTCTCAATAAATATTTGTGGATGAAACTACTGAATAAGCTCAGTTTAGAGTGTGTGTTTTTAAAAATAGACAGACGTGTCAGTCCCCTTTTCTACCATTTACTTGAGGTGAGACCCTCACCCTTAGTCAATCTTAACCTCTCTGTTTCCTATATTTAAAATGGACTCAAGAAAAGTGCTATTGTGCTTTTTGAAAGGAACAGTATACTGTATAGTGCTCAGTACTGCACCTGCCAAAGAATAAACCTTCAAGAAGTGTTATCTGTATGGTAAATAGCATTATCCTTTTGTCATTTTCTTGTGACTTTTAGCCTTGACCAATGGGATATCTTGTTCTGCTTTGTAAACAGCCATAGTTCACATGTAATGTATAATTTTGCCAAATGTCCGTCTGGGGGCTTATAAATATGATTAGAAAGTTACCTTTTTAAATATTACCTTAAACCATAAAAAGTTTTACTTTAGTTTGAATAGAATTATTCAATTTGATTTCTCTTTTGATTAAATCAGAAGCATATTAAAAATACTAGATATAGGTGTTTACTCACTGGCTTCATCACAGTATTTTTTAGCACCTAAAATTTTTCAGCTTGAAATAAATCTCTGAGATTAGACCCATGCCAAGATAGTGATAAATACCTTTTAACATATGGTTGTCTAGTTGTACATATTTTTAATACTCAAAACATTCTTTGGAAGGAATGGTGAGATGGGAGATATTTTGAAGGGAAATAGAATTTCACATTTCTACTTGTATTAATCATTTCCCTCTAGATAAATAATGGAGAGGAGGTAACATATGCACAAAAACGAGTCTAGTTGTTGAGTGAATAAAAGAAAATGGAAGAGAAGACAAGTGGGACTTGAGCACCCAGGACATCTGTCTGGGTGAAAACTTATTCAAGTACAGCATCAGGAAGACCTATATATAGGATGCTGAAAGGAGAAATAGAGTATCAAAGGATGTGAAAAACTACGGAGTTACATCTGTATCAGAGTTCCAGTCCTTTGTGAGTGCCCATCACTGCAATATTCGCAGGGAATGTACACTCACCTCATCATGAATTTATTTTCTACATTTATATGTTTTAAAAAACCATTAGAATTAATGATCTAATAATTTTTGACAATTTAATAAAGTTACCTTCTAGTTTTCTCAGGGATCACACTGAATGTGCCTGGATTCTGGGGTGGTATACACAGGGAGAATAATATTTCACTCCTTTATTTCTAAATTTTTC
The DNA here is from genome assembly GCF_039906515.1 of Pseudorca crassidens. Lineage (NCBI taxonomy): Eukaryota > Metazoa > Chordata > Mammalia > Artiodactyla > Delphinidae > Pseudorca > Pseudorca crassidens. Next base: position 45,379,439 of record NC_090299.1, read on the forward strand.
ATAAGGCTGCCTAGAATTTGCCATCTTTTGGGCTTTGTGGGTAACTGGATTTTTTTTCCTGTACGAAGATATAAGCATCTTCCATTTCTCATGTTTTGCATTTGTGTCTCTTCGGTGGACTTCTTTCCCTCAGTTATTTTCATGAATCTGTGGATCATGGTTATGTTTTGTACTTGGATAAAGAGTCCTATGTAGAGAGACAGTACCCCCCAGGCGAGGAAGTCCTGCTTCATCCAGCACGGTGTAAATGTTAAGAATTCATTAACAAGGTCACACAAAAATAGAAATTTGGGAAATTTTTAAATGCAGACATGGGGAACATGTTCTTAACAGAATGCTAATGAACAGGAGAGATGCTGGAGATGTGCCCAGCAAAGGGCGGCTCTCAGTGAAAGATAATACCTATGTTCAGAGATTGCAGGCCTGTCGGGCCCAGAGCAGAATTTCTTACCCTCTTTACTAATCTAAGTGGATGCAAGAATAAATATGAATCAGCAAGGTAGTCTGTGTGAAAAAGGCAGCAGGAAGTTGGGTAGGAAATATAAGGCATAGAGATATAATGGAAAATGTCGTGTTTTTAAAATCAAAAGACAGGGTTTAGGCCTTTGTTGCTGCCTATGATCTTGGCAGGTTACTGAATTTCTCCAAGTTCTCTTTGTAAAATGAAGAGAATAATAACTCTTATTTAATGCTCATTACAAGGCAGGTACTGTGCAAAGTTCTCATAATAGTCCTACGCAGTCTATACTATTCTTATTCCCACTTTACAGATGGAGAAAATGAGGCTCAGAGAGGTTAAGTGACTTTCTCTAAGATACTCAGTTAATAGGTAGCTAAGCAAAGATTCTAGCCCAGCTTTTATTTTTAAATTTTGTACTTTACTATGCTACCTTGCCCAGAGAGTTGAAGAAAAAATATAATTGTTTCTGAAAGGTTTTCAGACATGAAATTCAAATTATTATTAATCACTCCATTGTCCAGATCCATACAAGTAAAAGTGGTTAAACTATTAAGAAATAAGGTACACAATCAGTAATTTCCATTATTGTTTTGAATGTTATCAGCTTGCAGGGAAGAAAAATCTCCAGGGAAGGGACAAAGACTTTTTGGATTGGAATCATCCTCAGGTCAAACTGATCTCCATCAGTGCTTGGCAAAGAGAAATCATACGTATTCATGGTGAAGGGAAGTTCAGCGTCTCTGGAGCAGTGAGGCTCACCAGCACAGACATTAACACCCAGCCTCCTTATTCAAGGGCTGGGTACAGCTTCTGCAGCAGTGGTCACTGAGCCGCCAGAGCACACAAGCCCATGAGAGACGATGCTGTTTTCTACTTTATCCTCTGTGTGAGGCACACACAGACAGAGCCGGCACCTTGCCTTGTATTCACAGAGGAAAAAGGAGACCCTGATTTATTTCTCATCATTCTCTTTTACTCTCATGTTGGTTCACAAGGTTCTTTCCTGATTCATTATTTCATTCAGCCCTGGGCCCAACACTTAACCAGTTTTCATGAGCGCCACCTCAGTGGCATGAAAGATAAGGCCAGACAGACCTGGGTCTCACCACTTAGGAGATGTATAATTCTTGAAAAAGACACTGGATTTATTGGAGCCAGTTTCTTCATCTTAATGTGGGCATAATACACTTCATCTTCCTAGGTGGCTTTAAGAATTAAGTGAAATGGGATATGAAAAGTATCTGGCACATGGGCCATATCCAGTAGAAAATTGATGTTTTTGGCTGCTCAACATTTAATCTTGATTTTGGGAAACATCCCTCATGCTCTATCTCTTCCCATGAGAGAAAACTGTCCCTCTTTCTGCTATCTGGTAGCCAGGGGTTGGGCAGGTAACCTAGCCTGAGCCAATTTGCTGCTTCCATCTAGGATTTCGAATTGGGAGCAAGTGCTGCAAAGACCAGGAGAAGTTGGGAAACATCCAAGATGTCATGGTGATGCTCATGGTGGGAGAGGAGACACCACTCTTGCTAAGACGTGTTTGTGTTCTTGATTCCGTGCAGCCTCCTTCTTTCCTGTGTTAAAGAAAATTGTTCTGATACTGCTAAAAGGACAAGGAAGACTTTATTCAAGATTATTGTAATAGGAGTTAATTATGACTATTGTAATAAGGGAGAGAGATGGCACTCAGCTCTGAATCCAACAAGGAATAGCTGGGGATTTGCAGTGAGGAAGAGAATCAGAGGGTGTCAGTGGGTAGAAAATTACTAAGAGGGGACAGAAAGGGTAGGGAGTTTCTTGCTAAACTGACCTAACAGGATTCTTGCTAAAGACAGGCCAAGGACTTCACATCAAAGGTGAGGGATGAGGAACTTGATCAGATATGAAGGGTGACAAGATATTAAGGCTGGGAGATTCTTACAAACTGGCTTAGCAGTGTTCTTGCTAAAACTAGGCTAGACAGGGACGTAGATCAAGGCCTAGTTGAGAACAGAGCTCAGAGGAGTCTAATTAAAATGTGGTCAAGGAGAGAGTCCTTGTCACCTGCTACATTTGATGTCTGGCTTTTAAGCCTCTTTTTAATTCTATGCTCCTTGATAAACTTCTAGTACATCTTTTCTGTTGAAGATAGCCAGTTGCTTACTGACAAGCATACAGATACACTGTAGTCTCAAATAGTATTACATAAGTAAACTGCAGCCCAATTAATGGGGATATTTAAGGAATCAAGAATTCATTTTCTCTACTCTTGTATTTTGAAGAAAGAATTAACTGATCATACAAAAAAATCCATTCCATGATTTTACTTAATCATTATTAGTTTTTAGTGAGCTGCCATCAGGGTAATTTTGGTTTGAGTATCCATTCAGAAAAATCTCTTTGCTTTCTATCTTCCAGCATGTTTGAAATACATTTCTTGGGCTGATGCCTCTTCTAATCCTGTGAGGTAGGTTCTCTGCTGATCAACTCCATGTTTATGGATGAGGTTCCAGAGCTTGAGTGACCGGCCCAGAGTCATATACTTTGTGGTGAAGCTAGGATTCAAACTCAGGTTTTCTGATGGCAAACCCAAGCTCTTCTAGTAATAATTTTAGTGACAAATCTAGGGCTCTGCAAATTCAAACCAAATGCCTGAAATTTGATTTGATTAGGATCATCCATTCCCTTCAGCAAGCTCGCTTATGGGGGGCTCTGTTACTTGAATACCAGCTACTGAGGAGTATGTCTGATGCATTACATGAATCGTGTCTAGGCTTAGATGAGGACCACCTAAGACTGGAGTTTGGACGTGGTCCTTGTCCCACACTGTATGATTGTCAGCTTAGACAGAATGAATCAGACTGGTGAAATCCTTGCTGAAGCTAATAGTTGACTGATGGCTTTCTAACCTCCTGCTCCAACCATTAACCCCGCCTAAGGGAATTTGCTCATGGAACTACAAATAAATGAGTGGCAGGTCTGGGAATAAAATGGGAACATCCATGGAACCAGGCACCACTGGGTAATTTTTCCCATTATGACATGACTCTGTGACAGGTGCAGGGTGAATGTGTTTTTATCTCAATAATTTTCCGGGACATTCTTCTCTGTAGAGAGAAAATGTCAGATGTACACACTCCTCCATGGCGTGCATGTGAGGTTGCAAAGCCAGGTTAACTGTTTCCTAAGATTTCTGTGTCAGGGTAACTCTGTTGTTTGAATTGATCCACGAAGAAATCCCTAGTGGTGCTCTTGTTAATTCCAGCTAATCGCTCTCCAGCAGGAGAACGAAGGCAGGCTTGTTCCCCTGGTGGGTCTTAGATCCTTAAATGCTGTGACTTCAAGTACTAATGAGCTAAAGGAAATCTTCCCCACACAGTTTAACCTACTGCTTCTTAAATGACAATCCTCAGGGTCTTTCCTTCACATTGAATCTCTGATAAGCTATGTTACAATTTCCTGATGACAGTTAAATTGAGTCTGCTCTTTAGCGTAGTTACCCTGTTTGCTTCCAATAATTCTGCCTTAAGAAGCTTCTGATGAGGAGGTTGCAGGCATGCTACCTCTAGCAATCCCTATAGGGAGGGTGGGGGGCACGTGAAAATGAAGTAGCTGGGTTTTAAAAGAGAAAAGGAGGAGAAATCATTAAAAAAAAAAAAAAAAAAAAGCATGTCTCTAAGTGCAGGGACCATTTCCCAGGATTTTGTGTGGTTAATGAAAAGTCAGACAGCACATGACATTTACCCTGTTGAATGTTGATGATTAAGAAGGAAAAGGTTATATACCCTGCCTGCTTTTTTCCTTCTGGAGCTTCTGTACTAGGGGGTCAACATGAATTTCACACAGAAGGAATTTCCTGTTTGTGAACAACCCAGAGCCCAACTCCAGTATTGTTGTAATTGTTCTTGATGATGGTAATTACTTTGTGTCCCCCCCACCCCGCCCCACCCCCCACCCCCCCACCCCGCCCCACACCCCACCCCCCCACCCCCCCCACCCCACACACCCCACACACCGCCCACCACACCCCCGCCACGGGTATTCCCTTCTCTGAATCTGGCCAATTGAAAGCCTTGCTCCAGTCTCCCAGCCTCTGATAGCCAGCTCCCTCCTGGACACATGCCAGCAGCCCATAATTAAAGTATTTTCTGGAGGGAGTGTCTCCATGTACTACCCATTGTGAAAGGCGTCCTTGGAGTCTGGATATAGTAACTGAAAAGAAATGAGACCTTTCCAATTTGTCCCTTTTTCTGCAGCCCCTGCCGCGCCCCTTTCCCAGGACAAAAACATTGTGAAATGCCACACAAGAAGGAAGGATCCTTTTCAGTGAATTTGAAAGCTAGAGCATAATACATCCCCTTCCCCCCACCCCCAAGAGTGGATGTTTCAAGTGTAACCTTCCTATTACAATTATTCTTGCATGATTAAATAGAAACTGTCCTCCTATTATGCTCTTTGTTGATACATTAAATGTTCCAGTGAGACATTAGACTGTATTATAATGAAGCATTTCTGGAATGTCAGATTATAAATTAGGTATGTCTTTGAAGATTACCTTCAATGAGATTTGATTATGTGACTGTTAATTCTAAAAACAATAAACATTATCAGCATTTTCATACGTATATTATCTCACTGGATATTGATAATTATTTTATGACGTAGTTAGCACTGACATTATAAATCCATTTTCACCAGTGAGAAAACCTGAACTCAGAGAAGTTAAATAGCTTTCCCTGGGTTCTCTAGCTAGTAAGTGGAACTGAGACATGAATCCAGATTTCTTGATTTCCATAGTGAGGTTCTTTTCATTGCACTATTAGATTATTTATAAAGTCAAGGTACAGAAAATATATATCGATTCTTACAAAATTCTGCAAATTTTGTATCTCCAAGTGCAAAGGGAATAAAATTGGAAAATTATAATGGTTTGCAAAAAGTAGAGTTTTGATGGAGTTGTGCTTTCTCCTATCAAGTAGCCCAAACACACAGAGGGAGAACAATTATATTACCAAACCCCATTCTCAACAATGCAACTTATATGCAAAACTTGGAAGGCTTGTTGGCTTCTGTTCCACAATGAACATGGGAAAAGAGATCAGTGTTTACTTCATGGAAACCCTAATTCAAATTTCTAATTGGGTATAATGAACAAAGGAGAATGTCCCGAATGCTTGAGAACTGTAAACAGTGCAGTGTTCTTTTAGTGATCACACACTGATTATCTTAGTGAATCTAAATTATGTGGGTCCAACTGCTGCTGTGGGAGGCATAGCTCCTTCACTGTGTTTCCAATAAACTGTGGGCTGTCATGGTTAGTGAATGTGGGGCAGGGAGGGCTTTTGCTAGCTGGCATCATGACGGAGTAGCCAGACAGGAGGACAATCACTTTTCAAAGAATTGTAAAAAAGGAAAACCTGTTGCTATGACTGTGATTTAAGGAGACTGTCTTTTGAAAGTTACGTGTGGTGGTAAGATAGTTAATGTTTAAATTAAGAGTCTCCAGAGACTAAGCCACCAATTCTAAAGATGCTCAAGATTATTTCTGGAACCTACGCTGGGGATTGTCTTTAGAATTTATTATCAACTTCCTTTAACTTCTTCAGCAGTTGCAAATCTTTGTCCATAGGAGACAACTTGATTTTGGAAAAAGAGTAATAGTATTTGGAATCAGACCAGGTCTGGACAATTAAATGAGGGGATGAGTTGCGGGGGGCAAGACTATTTTGGGTCAAAGTGAAGTGTGACAAAGGATGGGGAGTCATTTTCATGTGCCTTGCCCGCTATCTCTGAGGGCAGTTCCAGAAGAGACAGTCCTAAAATATTTTTGGTGGTAGAAACATCATGGAAATAATTCTACTCCTTAGATTTTTCAAAAATAAAATTGCTTTTCTCATAAAATTTATATATATATATATATATGTATACATATACATATGTATGTATGTAAATGAATATATATGTATATATACATATGTAAAATACTTATATATGGGGGTCTTTTTGGTAGAAAAGTTAGAAAGTATAGGTATGTAGAAAGAGGAAAACAATCACCAAGTTTACTGGGTAGCCTCTACCCACGTGCTGGTGCCTGCTCTCTGTTCTGAGTCTTTTCACAGACACACATGTGTACATTAGAGAGGAAGTAGAATATAGTGGTTATAAGTTTAGCGGGGAGAACTGGGAGGTTTAAGTTCAAATCCCAACTCTGCAATTTCCTAGCTCTGTGATTTTGGCCAAGTTACCCAAAATCTCCTATTCTCCTTTTTCTCACCTATTATATGGAGTTGAGTTGTACTAACTTTACTGGATTATTATTGATCATTTATTTTTTATGTATTTATCCATTTACTAAAAAAATGTTTATTGAGCACCTATTACATACCTGACTCTGTTTTAAGTCCTGGGAACAAAAAAGGAATGAACACAACAGGTGTCCTGGACCTGAAGGAATGTACTAGAAAGGAGATGTAGACAAAAATCTTATAGATACATTAAAATACATAATATGGAAGGTGCTTGCATCAGTCCCTGAGCCTTAATTCTCACAGGGCAATGTCAAGAGGGCCAGATAATGCCTGCACACATAGTGGCTTGCATTACAGGAGAATCATGAGCTTAGGGAATCTTCATCTTTTATAATGGACAGTAAGTCTGCTTGAACTTTGCCCTGTGGAGAGAGACATAATTATCTTTATTATATACAGGACAGTAAATAAACCTGCCTTTTACTATCTCCATCTTCTAAGGCTGTTCGCTCTACAAATGTTCTTGAAAAGTAGTCCAGAATAAAGGAGGCCAGTGCCTCTGCTTGCAAGATGTGAAGAATTGCAAGAGACTCGTGGAGAATTATCTCAAAACACTTGTCAGAAATGCAAATCCTTAAGCCTCATTTAGACCTGCTGAATCTGAGACTCTGAGGGTAGAGCTGAGCAAGTTTTGTTTTAGCAGGCATCCAGGTGATTTTGAAGCAGCTAAAGTTGGAGATCCACTCTACAGGGAACAAACTGAGGATTGACTGGGAAATTTGGATAGAAGTGGATGTGAATCAGTAGGGCTGTATCCTAGAGCAGTGCCTGCAGTAGACAGACCAAGATGTACCTGGGGCTGGTTGTCATGGTAATACCTCCAGGTAGAGAGGGATGGAGGGTAGGACCTGGAGAGGCAGTATCAATAAACGTGAACTGATCTAGAAATCAGGATACTGGGTTTCTGCCATTCCTATTCCCATGTAAAGTTGAACAAATAATTCAGTTTTAAAGACTTTTTTGAATCTGAAAAAGATTTTGAAGATCCCCTAGTTCTAGGGTTTCAAATACAGATTTTCTCTTGTGACAACTCTAATCTCCTGAAACACAGGCTTTAGAGAGATTTGCAGGTATCTTCCATGGGTAAGGAATGGGATGTGGGGATACCCTTACAGCTGACATCACTAATCTGTCCAAATGCCATATTTTTCTTTAGGATGAGAGAAGACAAGTTATCTATCCTTTGATATTTGCTAGTCTTCTGTTCTCCATGTTCTTATCAGGGACCACCCCAGTGCTAGCTTTCTTTCACAAGTTTACTTTATGTTATGATTTTGCGTTGTTTGGGTGAATCATCACTGAGATGAATGGAAAAGTGTAGGGCATTTGGATTCTCAGACTGTGACTTTGCACTAAAATTCAGCCCAGATTAATGACTTCTGAGGCAAAGGTCTTTGTCAATTTACTTTCTTTGAAGTGTTACTTGTTCCAAAACCAAATGGATTTTTTAGTGCACCTGCAATCAGCAACAACTAGAGAGAGAGAGAGAGAGAAAAAAATCATTTTGAAGTAGTTTCTTGGAAATCTGTTTAAAGGTTTTAGCAAGTTGGATATATTATTAACCACCATGTGAGTTCTCAAAAACAGCTTTGGAACTCTTAGAATCTTGTCTATTTTTACATTTTCAAATTAAACATTTTTAGTCAGCCAAGCACATTGAAAAAAGTAAAAATTTGATTTGAATAGTAGTGATTTCTTTAAGGTGAATCTTTAATTTTAAATGTGACTAATACTTCAAAATGAAATTAACATTCGTACGTAATGGTTTTGATTTGTTTCCAAGAAAATAATAGTTCATAGCTGTGGATCTGTTATGGTACTATTAGTTATTGTGCCAGCAATCACAATATTCAGAAAGCTGAGGAGAAACTATGAAACATTAACAGCAGTAGTGTGAGGACAAAAAGAGGGAAAACTAGATCGGAGAGAGGAAAGAGGAAGAAAAAAGGAGTAAGTAAGGAGAGGAAAAGGAGAGAGAGTGAAAGTAAGAGGGAGAGACAGGCAGACAGACGCACAAGCGATAGAGAGAAGGAGTAAGAATATATGAAAGGTGGTGGCCAGCCTCTGCTCCCTCTACGCCGCCCTTGCTAAAATTGTGTCATTTCCAAGGGATGAGCAGCTACTTTTCAGTTTTAAGCTAATGCTTTCCCAGAAAATGTTTTCGTTGCTCCCTAAATCATTGATTGGGCTATTAAGGGTCTAAAATGAAAATTTAATTCATTGTTAGAGTCTTCCCAAAGTGTGGCCTCCTGGAACACACTGATTGAGCTACACTGCTGTCTGACTAATTGAAGAGAGAGGATGGAAGTGCATGAGAGCAGAAAGTAAATGCCTGTGGGCAGCAGGGGCAGACCCTCTGCAGGGGCCCCTCTGCAAGCCTGAGTTTGTGGGGATGGAGAGACCAATAAGAGGATGGGAATTGTTCTACATTGTCCTTACTGAGAAGGAGTATAGGATCCTCCTGCCAGTCCCAATTAGCAGGGTTGAAATTGTCATTGGACTCTGCTTAGAGGTCAAGAGCACCTACCCCAACCCATCTGTCACACCTGACCACTGAGAAATTGGTGACCCAGAGGCAGAGGGTACCCAGTCAGGGCATGGAAAGGTTCTGAGAGTCTGGGAGGTGCAGTGGAATAGCTGTGGAAAGGGCAGTATTTGGCATCATAAAACCCTGGATTTAAGTCTTTTCTCTGCCTCTTCGTGACCGTAATCTTGGAAAAGGCAGTGTGTGTTTCTGAGTGTCCTCATCTGTAAAATGGAGATGATGATAAAACAATAAGGCCAACCTGTGGAGAAAAGGACGTAATGTAAATAAAATGTTTAGCATCGTTCCTGGGAAGCATCTCCTTAAATTTTAACTGTCATTCTCTTTGCAATTCCATTTATGTTGTCATCAATTCTATCGTTGTCAGAGGCAGGAAGATAAGAGCCAGATTGGGGTGTTAGTTCACCAGAACAGGAGCAAGTCAAAGGATCTGCGAGCAGGGATGTGTACAAGGTGCAAAATCAAGCAGGTCTTAGGAAAAAGACGGGCAGAGTATGGAGATCTAAAACTTAAGCGAACGCCTCACTAGTATATTACTAATACTAGCACCTATCATTTGTACCTTACCGGCCAAGTGCTACTCTCTTTCTCTTGTATTATACTATTGTTTCTAATCCTCATATCTATTCTATAGGAAAAGAGAGTATTATTTTCCCATTTTCACTGGTGAGGAACAAAGAGCTCAGAACACTTACATAGCAACTGAGAACCCAAGTCCTCATCCCAAGGCCTGTAATCTTTCCGTTGCCCTCACATTTCAGATGACTGCTGTCTGGGCCATTGGAAATATCTGTAGGTTCTGGTCTCTTTTCTGCTTTTTTCCTTTTTTGCTGTAATTGCTAGAACTTTGGGCCCCAGAGGTAAAGGGAGAGGTCTGCTCCTCACCCATGTCTTTTTCTTCTCATCTCCCTTTAACTTCCTGGCTCCTGTTTTATTTTGTGTTGTTGTTGGATCTTATTGTACCTCTGGTTTTATTATGAACAAAACATTTCAGAGTAAAGAGTATATCAGCTCGATATTGTGTGTAACAAGTCAGCCCCCAACAACCATTTCTTATTTCTCACAGTCTGTGAGTTGGCTGGGGGTTGGTGGATCTAGGCTGGCTTTGGCTGCAGGTGGCTCTGCTCACAATGTCTCATTCTCATTCTAGGACCATCAGGCCAGCCCCAGAATGGTCTTGGCATGCAAATGGCAGAGGTGCAAGAGAGCACGTAGAAGCACACGAGTCTTCTTAAAGCTTAAATTCAGCACTGGCACACCTCGTTTCCACCTCATTCTGTTGGTCAAAGCAAATCGTATGGCTGAGCCCAAAGTCAAGAAGCAGGGAGTGCCCTCGCTTACAGTGGAGGGCACTAGAGAGTATATTTGTATATTTCCAAAGTATATGTTTCCTATTTACATATTCACAGAAGTATGTATTTCCAAAGGATAGGGAAATAGGAAGGAGGGGTGGAGAATTGGGGCCATTGACACAATTTATCACAGAGATGTGTCAACCAAGCAACCATTTTGCAACCTACTGTTGCCTGTTGGTTTCTCTTCCTCTATCTGACTCTGACTTGAGGGTTAGCTCTCTTTCAAGTCCTGACAACAACCATGGGATTCAGATGTATTCCTTGGAGTGGTTGACATGGTGTTGCTTTTTCCCTGCTCCCTCTCCACCACATGAAATTTGTAAGCCCCAGAGTAGAAGCAGGGTCTTCACGCTCTTGCATCACCAAGTAGGACACATTTGTGAAGTAACAGAGGTTTTTTTCTTTGAATCCCCAAACAACTTTTTTGAAAGTCTCTATTTTCTTTAATAAGTTTAGGGACAACACAAGTGGGTAATTCACACCATAGTCTGGTATTCTTGTATTTTACATGGTATTTTACTTCTGTATTGCTTTTCCTAGTATTATTGTATTTTCACTGAAACTTTGCCAGACACAGTACCTTTTGTTGAATAATGGTAGAATTTCAAGTGAGAAACATGCTGATTGGATAACAGAGGGGCTCTGAAATTGAAATGACTTCCTGTACGTGGGTATGAATCCTGATTATTGCATAGAATGGATGCTCAAACATGACACTAATGGACTACATGAATAAAACTCTCTCTCTCTCTCTTCTTTTGGCTCTGCAAAATTCTGTCCTTCCAAGGTTGGAATCTGAAACTTTTTGACCAAGTTCTTAGGAGGGGTTATAACATGCCATTTAAATCACTGTTAACCTGGCCTCCAAAACCACGTGTAATCTGGGCCTCTCATTCTTTGCATCTTGCACTCTTCCTCTCCCTTTCCGACAACATTCTTACCACACAAACCTTTCTGCCTCTTAAATGCCAAGTTACTTCATGCCTTATATTTTTGCACCACTCCATTCCCTCTGCCTGGAATGTTCTTCCCTCAGCCATCTATCCTTCACCTGGCTAAATTCCTGCATGTCCTTCAAGATTCAGTTAACTCCTAACTTATTTGAGAAGCTGTCCTGACTTCACAGTTGAGATTATCCAATCTGTTACCCTGTCCTAACACTCTCCATCTTTCTTCCTAGAACATTTCACACTTCTAGTGAGTGAATGAATAATTGTATAGCTTTTGTTTCATGTCTGCTTTCCTCTCCAGTCTCTCAGCTCCTTGAGGATAAGAACCATTTCAATATCATATCCTTTGCATCCATGGCCGTTAACCTGTAGCCTTTGGCACAGAGTCAGTGTTTTGTTACTTGTTGAATGAATGAATGAACAAATGAAACTTTGCAGAGACATAGACGCTCAGATCTGGAACAGACTCTCGACACAGCTCATGTTATGAGCTCCACAACAGCCCTCCTGGTCTCCAGGTAGCTGACTGCCTCTGCTTGAACCTTCCCCCACCTGGGAACTCACTCTTCTTGAGGCTGACAATTCCATCTAACAGTTACAAAATTTCAATGTCCATTAAACTAAAGTTTGTCATTCTATAACTCATCCATTGATTTTATGTCTTGCCCCTTGGGATTTTACAAAACAACCCTAATCTACCTTTTATTTGGCAGTATTTTGGAATTTTAAAACAGCGATTGTAACTCCTAAGCATTCTTTACTGAATACCCACTGTTTGATACGCACACATTATCACCATTATCTCATTTAATTCTCAACACAGCCCTCAGTGTGTTGGTATTACTATCCCCATTTTACAGATAAATTTAAACAATTAGCCAACAGCATGGAGCTAGTAAGTGGGGGCACCTGGATTTGAAACCAGGGGCCATAATTTGTGCAACCTAGATTCTTGTATGTCCAGAGGACTAATATAGCTAATACATTCAACAAATATGAAGGACTCTACAAAACTTATTTACAACATTGGGTGGTTGTTCCTTTCTTATTTTTGAACCTTTATATTCTTTTGTATAGTTCTACAGAATTCTTTTGTCCGTACTTCCTTAGTGTTGGTGATATTTGATTCCTTTCTGCATTCACCTAATGGACAACTATATATATATATATATATATATATATATATATATATACACACTTCATGCAGCCCTGGGGAACAACTTGAAATAATCTCTGTATCAATTTAGCTACATTATGCTGCTATAATAAACAATGCCCAAGTCTTAGTGGCTTACACAGCAAAGGTTTATTTCTAAATCATGCTAAATATCTTTGATGGGTTAATAAGCAGGCTATTTATCATAGTGCACCAGAGACCCAGGCTAATAGAGCAACCACCATCTTGAACATGAAAAAGCAATGAAAGAACCCTGACGTTTCTCACCAACAATGGAATGTTTGGCCTGAAAGTGACACTAGTTACATGGCTCCACCCATTCATAAGGGGCCAGAGTGTACAATCCTGCCATGTGTGCAGACACTGGGGGACTAAGAAATATTTGGTTTATATTCAATAACTTCCACAAGACTAAGATATGTCAGAGATAATTTGATTGTATTAAATAGAAACCTACTCAATATAACTCAAGTAAAATGATAATTTATTATAAGGAATCAGGGAGTTTAATGGAATCCAAGGGTTAAAATACAGTTAACTGTGTACTTCATAAACTCCAAAGTACATAAACTATAGATGTCCACAGTTATCATAAACTGTGAATATTGAGAACTGGAGGGCTTCCAAAGACTAGCCAGGAAATTCCCTTACTTTCTTTGTCTTTAGGAACAAATGGCCTCCTATCTCTGTTTTCTTGCACATTTGAGTCATTCTTCTTCTTCTTCTTTTTTTTTTTTTTCCTGTGCAAACCAGCCTTCTCTGTTTATTTCTTAGCACGTGTCCTTAAAGTTGATCAGCCCAAAATGGGAGATGTAACCCTTGAGTCTATTTGACTTTACAGTTTCAGGGCCTGCATCTGGCTAACTGAGACTGTCTTGGATCCTTGTGTCAGTATCCTCCCATAGTCCAGTTAATAATGACTATTGGCAAGGGCAAAGATGATGTCAGATGGTAGTTAGTCGTCCTGTCTCTAGGGAGCACAGAGGAGGAATTGATAGGCATCTTTATCACATTAGCCTTTCCTAGCACCAGCTTAAATGACCAATAATTTACAGTTCCTGAAAAAGGAATTAGTCATCATCTTCCCAAATGGTGTGGAACATTAGGCAAGCCTCAGTGTTCTTCTTTTGTCTTGTCTTTTCCAGATGACTTCTGAAATTCTACCTTATCACTGTATCTCTTAAATATTAAGATTTAATTCTCACTTAAATTTAACATTCTCTCCCCCAACCACTTCATATAGTCTCATCAACTAACTAATAATTAAACAAATGATTATCGAATGGCTAGTATGTAAGGGAGTATACTTTGTGTTGGATATAACCACAAGGGACTGCCCTCAAATTGCTTACAATCAAGTATGACAGGTTTATGTGAACTGAGATTCTAATATCATGTTTCTGCGGCCAACAGGTGACAGACATCTGAGGATGGAGGGACAAGAACTGACTTTTACAGAATATCCACTATGTGCCATGTACCATGTGCTGGGCACTCAATGAATAATTTCTCGTAAATCCTTACATTACACCAACAGAAACAGACATCATCAGTCTAATTTAAAGAGAAGCAAGGTTTTAGATTCCAAAGCCAGTTTTTCTTCCTAGGTCAAGCTCCCTCTAAGAATGCGGTGGTGATATTGGCCAGAGTTGACTACATTGGGTAGGTCTTTGACTCTGCTCATTCTTTCTGGCTTGTAGCACTACATTTAGAATCTTTCTTCTAAATCACTTTATGAGAAAACTTGCTTCTCATAGTCAATAAATAACTGGGTGGTTTTTGATTTGGGTTCTTTATTATTTATTATATTTACATTCAAATTCAAGTAAAGCTTCATGATAAGATGAAAAGGCCAAATGAGTGTGTTGACCATTAAAGCTGGAAGTGATGATTTCTGACACTGTCATGATGGGAAATAAATTCTTATCAGAAACTGAGTTAACAACTGACCAGGTTGTCCCTGTATGAATGCCTGTCTTCATGAGGTAGCTGACCCTTGGGGAGGATGTAAGACCTGTTTGCACTGTTTTACCTCAGAGTAGATAATTGTCTTTTCTATTTCAGAGGCTCATCCAGCAGTTTATTAAATGGTACCCTCATGGCCTCAGAGAGCTCTGTCTTCTTCTATAAATTACCATCGCATTCTGGGGAAATTGCTTAAGTCCTGGTGGAATACTGCAAACTGTAAAACTTCTTGACTTTCTCTACTCTAAAGGGTATTCACTAACAATGGATAAATTAAGGAGAGGCACAGTGGAATGGTGGAAAAAGCATAAAGCAAGGAAGACCTGGGTTTTAATCCTGGCTCCTCTATTTAGTAACTATGTAGATGTGGGTAAGTTATTTAACCTCACTGCTAGTTAGTTTCCAGATCTGGATAAAAAAGGGTAACAAAATCTACCTCAGAGGCATGTTGCAGGGCTTAAATGAGGTAAAGCATGTAGAAGATGTTCAATGCAATCATGCAATTGTAATGTATTTATACAAGCCTGCCATGAATGACCATGTAGACTGGGCACTGTATGACTCTAAGGAGTGCCGTTCACATGTGGTCGGTACTGTGTAGTGGTACTGTGCAGTCGTTATTATTACTCCTCTCATGGAATTTTCCCACCTGGTACTGTCTCTTGACATTTTACTTTTGGATCATTGGTTCTATTGAGCAACCTACCTAACTTCAGTTTTTTGACTCTGGCTGGACATTGCTTCTTCAATAACCCACTTCCATTTTGGACGCAGCAGACCGTGACCTGGAATCTTGGAGTACTTTTTCCCATCCTTGAGCTAGAGATTAGCTTTTCTGTTTGCCTGGAAGGTGGAATCAGAGACCATGAATAGCATGAGCTCGGTTTGGAGACAGAGGACCTGCTTTTGTGACTGAGGGTTGTAGCTTCAAACTGTTGGCACTTGAAATTGAAAATTGTGGTTATTTTCTTGAACTTTTATTTCATTATCACAGAAGCACACAAAGACCTTTGGAAGTGGTGACGAAAAGAGTTAAAGGATCAGGGCTTCCCTGGTGGCGCAGTGGTTGAGAGTCTGCTTGCTGATGCAGGAGACACAGGTTCGTGCCCCGGTCAGGGAAGATCCCACATGCCGCAGAGCGGCTGGGCCCGTGAGCCATGGCCGCTGAGCCTGCGCGTCCGGAGCCTGTGCTCCGCAACGGGAGAGGCCACAACAGTGAGAGGCCCACGTATCGCAAAAAAAAAAAAAAAAAAAAAAAAAAAAAAGAGTTAAAGGATCAATAGAACTCTGTGAGTAGGAATTTGGCACTTCTTTAGAGAATATATGTGGGAGGCAAAATTTGCAATTGGGTCATCAGGCGTTAATACAAATTTGTGAATACTGAACCTTAGGTGCAACCAAATTCCATTGTTAACTGGAGGGAAAGCATTTTATGAATCTTAAAACGCATTGCTTTTGAATAGCTTGGCATCATATTCCCGTTTTTCACATGCTGATTACAAGGTGACGTCTTACTCAAATTGATGCTATTTGCTCCATTCCTTCGGAAGTGCATCAGGAGAAAGAAACGGGAAGAGAAAAATGAGAAATTAACACCCCCTTGGGAATCATAAGAAGTCTTGGTTTTTATCCTTCCTATGTAAGTGAATTTATTTGAACTAAACTTTTTGTAGGTTGAAATTTGTACTGCTGAATAGAAGGGGAGTGGGTATGTGGTGGGTGAAGAATGAAGGATGGAACAATTAATATTTGTAAGGTCTACTCTGATCCAAATTCTCTCCATATTTGTTTAATCCTCATAATATCTCCATGAGGCTGGGGTTATTGTTTCATTTAACAATGAGAAAAACCATGTTCAGAGCAGATACTTTGCTCAATATCACATCTTTATCACAGCTTTCGTGTTTTCAGAGTTTGGGTTTTAACCCATACCTGCTGACTCCAAGTCAATTCTCTTTCCTTTAGAGCAGGTCAGCAAACATTTTTGGGAAAGGGCTATAGTATAAATAGGTTCTGTGGGCCATATGGTCTCTGTTGCAACCACACAACATGCTCGTGTAGTACAAAACCAACCATTGACAATATTTGAACACATGAGTACTGCTGTGTTCCAATAAAGCTTTATTTATAAAAACAGGCAGTGAGTGGGATTTAGCCTGCAAGCCCTAGTTTGCCAAGCCCTGCAAGCCTCAGAATAAAAACCAAACTGACAAACCCTCAAACCAAGAGAACAAAAAAGAGCTAAATGAAAGTAGAGTTTGGAGGGGGACACTTTGTAAAGGGCATCATAAAAAATATATATTCTTTTCCGCATATTTGAGAAGAAAGGCCATTTCATATACACTGTGTGACTGTATCAGTTGTTTGATTGTGTCAGTCTCTGGAAGGCAACCAAACTCTTCCTTAAATATATACATGACTAGAATTTCAAATGTTACATCTTAGTTAACCACAAAAGACTAGGTCAGAGTATTCCCCTACACACACAAACTGTCACAGTTCCTCTCCATTTGGGTGGCTCGTTCCTTCTCTTCTTGTCGTTGACTGAATTTTAATGTAATCCTTAAATTCCATTATATAAACAGATAACCATGTTGTTGAAACAATTCTGATATACATCCAGACAGATAAAATTTACTTTTAGGGTAAAACTATAGTGTTATTTTTCTCTACTGAAGATACCATGGATAAAAGATGTCTAAAAAAAATATTTCTTTGACATTTGTTTATTTATCTTTACATGACAAACAGATAGAGACTGGGAGGCCCAAAACAAAGTGCTAACTAAAATATGGTGAAAAAAATATTTCTTTACAAACACCAATGTAAGTATATGAAAAATGTGAAAAGAACAACTTCTTAACTCTCACTAAATTCCATAGGAAATCACCAACTTGGTCCCCTATAAAAATATGCAGGACGTGTGATAGTCTAAAATTACCTAGTGCAATAACTAAACCAAATAATGTAACTGAGGAATAGGAAAGACTCAAAGCCATTTTGCAGTGGGTTTCAGGTTCAGTGGCTTAATATTCTGGTTCAGGAATCCTACTGCAGTTGTTCAGACTAGAAAAGACGAAAGTCTGAATTGCAATAGTAACTCTTACTGTGCAAGGAAAGAGGAATATTAGAAGTTTTTGTATGTAGAATTGACAAAATGTAGTGTATTAGTTTAAAGTCAGTATAGTTGATGATGATGATTATGATGATTTTTGGTGGCAGGTAACAGAAACTGGCCAGTGAACGTATGCAGAAATGGTGACTTATTGGCAGGATTCTGGGTAGCTCACATAATTGAAGAAAGAAAGTGTACATAATTGATCAAATCTTGGGAAGGCAGAAATCAGGGAATCTCTAGGGATGTTAGCACTGAGCCTCCATATATCTTCTTTCTGGGGTGCTGTCATACGATTATTGACTTCCAATCTGTGGTTGGTTAGTTGTGTTAATGGTCCCAATTAAAGACCTCATTGTATCCATGCCCTTTGCTCTGTAACTCTATAGTCCCGTCTCATTCTGATTCTGAAACTGGCCCTGGACCAGTAGCAAATGTGATATAATCAGAAACTTGAATAAGCACTTACAGATTTCTGCTTCCTTGCTTGCTCCTTGTCTTTGCCATGAGAATGTGTCCAAGCTAGCCTACAGGATGATGTGGCACGTGGAGAAGAGCTGAATCATCCCAGCTATCTGAACTGAGCCACCAGCTATGGCAGAAATCTCATTTGAGAACTGCGTATCCCACCAGCAGCAGACTGATATGCAACAGTAAGCCCCACCAAACCTAGTGCAGATCAGCAGAACTGTCCACCGTTCCCATAGACTCATGAGAAAAAACGAATTGTTGTTTTAAGTTAATTTTGTGAGTGTTTTTTACAAGCATCAGCTGACTGATACACCACCTCTGTGTCTCTTGATTCAAGTTTCATTTTCTTGAATAAGAGTGTCTGTTTGATTCAGCTTGGTTCTTGTGTTATACTCCTGAGTCATTTAGCTGTGACCAGAGGGGTAGGTGGCATGGTTAACAGGAGAGACATTGTGAGCTGGAGAAATACCCTAACTGGTAATTTATACATGGGGGAGGGACCAAGATAAAGGTGGAGAGTAAAAAGCTCCTGGAATATTTGTAAACATTCTCAGGGTTTCACCAAACTCTTGAGAAGAAGGGCTTTTAGAGTTGCACTGGTGTAGTTGTGAATCAGCTTTGGAGAAACTGCTTGTTCATAAGAAGCCAAGAAATGACTGATCAAATCTATGAAGAAGCTGATTGAATGGAGAACGTAAAAGGGACTTGCTTTTCATCTTTGCCTCCTCAGTGCCTAGCAAAATATGGCACATAGAAAGCAATATTTTTTTAGAGAGGGGCCAAACATCAAAAGAATTGTCCAGAATAAAGTATGAACTGTTGATATTGAAAAAAGAGCGACCAAATTATGCTGGTTTTAGATATATCAGTACATGATGCCTATACAATATTAATTATAAAAAAGTAATAATTTGTGCCAGAAACAAAAACATTGATGTTATCATATAATAAAAAAATGCATTTTTCCAGCAATCAGCCCATGGAACCACCTGCTTGTGGTATTTATGGCTGTGCTTTTCTTCTTTGCCATAATCTTGGAATTTTAGAACTGGAGGGGAACTGAAACCCTCTGGTCTAGAGAGCCTACCGCAGAGTCTGGGTGCCTGGCTGTCAAATCGGTGCCTTCCCACTGCCGCACATGTTCTTCCCTCATGGAAGGTTCTCATTGGCTTGTTAGAGCTCCCATTCACGAAGTCACTCAATCAGCACATAGTTACTGAGCTCCAGCCATGTGCCTATGCTTATGTCCCAGGAGTCATGTGCTTCTGACTACTGGTCAGTCTGTGATTAATGGGATCCTAATCACAAGGAAAGCATTCATTTCCCCCATTTTTATTTCCCATACATTATAACCCTCTGCATGCACATTTGGGCTAAGTCCCTGTTACCCTGGCAGCTGAGCTGAGGGGAATGCATAGAGAAGAGTGGCATGTAGGAGCACTTTTCCTTATGAGTTCTTGCAGTTAGTTACATTTTAACTATCATTCCCTTCCTTCCTTCCTCCCTCTCTCCTTCCTTCCTTCCATCCTTCCTTTCCTTTCCCTTTGGAAAAAAAGGTGTAAATTCTGGTTTTTAAAAGTGTTATGTAGAACTAAAGACACCTTTGCTAACCTCAAGTTGTCCACACTCCAGCTTATGTTGTAAAAAAAAAAAAAGGAAAAAAGCAGAGGAAAAAAAAAGCAGAGGTTTTAATCAGATCTAAGAAGGAAGCTAACAATTGTGGACAACTATGGTTTTTATGTCATTCTGGATGTTGACATAAAATATCTCATTTAATCCATACAGCTACTCTATAAACTAGGTATTCTTATCTTTATTAGTAGATAAAGAAGATAAGGATCGTACTGTTAGGTAATTTTCTCAAAGTCACACAAGTAAGGCACAGTAGAACTAGGATTTGAATCCTAGTTCTTAGAGTTGTTCCTGCAAAGCCTGTGCTCCTTTCTCTGCACGTTGCCATAGCTCCATCGCCCTTCAGCCAAATTTCCTTTTAGCAAAGGAAACATAGTCCTTGTATTATTTAGCTATTACTGTAATATTGCTGTGTAACAGACAACCCCCAAACTCACTGGCTTGTAGCAACAGCATTTATTTTTCTCATTGAGGAGCCTGCAAGTTGGCTAGGCTTTGGCTGATCTCAGCTGAGCCTAGATGGATTCATCTGGGTTTGGCTCTCCATGCACGTTGGACGCAGGTCTACTCCAAATGTCTTCTCAAATTCCATCTACCAGATCCTTGGGTATCTTCTCATGGTGAATGGTAGGAGTGCAAGAGAGCCATTCAAGCCATACAAACCCTCTAAAGCTACTGCTCACATTATGTTCATTAACATTTCATTGGACAAAGGGAGTTACATGGTCAGCCAGACCTCAAGGTGGCAAGGAGTTATAGCCAAACATCAAGGAGTCAGGGAATTATAGCCCACCCACGGTGGGAGGAACTATAAAGTTATATGACAAAGCGTTCAGATGCATTAATTCTATAACACAGTGCAGGTGAAAAATTGGGAGTAATAATTCAGTCTACCACAGTCCCAAACCAGCAAGATGGCCAAGCAGGTGTGTGTTAGTGATCTGTCTTTTAGTGATAGAGTTTGAAATTCTGTCACTTCCTGGCCATGAAGCATTTGGCCTATCAACCCTTCTGAGCCCTCACCTGTTCTGAGATGGTCATCATAATCCCTGTCCCATATTCCTCATAGACTTATTTTATATCTATGGAGCAAATGTGAACATCTTTATAAACTTTACTGCAGTATTTAAAGTTAATTGTTAGTAATGTTATTTATTTTTTATCAATATTATTACACCTTAATTAGAGTATTCTTGAAGTCTCTTTGGGGACCACCTGATAATCCGCAGTTGGAGAACCAGGTGGTCTGTGGGCTGTGGCATCAGTGTTTGTTTATTTTACTGTTATATCTGTGGCTTGGTTACTGGTATTATTAAGTCAGTTGCTTATAATATTTAATAAAAGCAGGCATTGTCTGGTCTGCAGCCCATCAGAGGCAGTACCAGCCTTTCATTTCCTGGGGTGTGGTTTCCATCTGGGGAAGCCTCAAGTGGGAATGAGGATGGTTGGTGGTTCGTGGGCATCCTCCGTTTCACCAAAGTGGTCTGCAGTCTGCAGGAGCTTGAGAGCCTTACTTCCCATAAGTGCACTGACTCTTGAGTTGAAAGCATTCACACAATTTCTATTGCTTCATAATGGGCTGAATTCTGTCTTCATCAGACAAACACAAATAGTGCTTGAGGTGAGCAAGAAAGAGCAGGAGGTAGCCTCTGCCAGAACCAACTAGCTGTAAGTATAGACACAAATAATATCTCCCTGAAGAAAGAAACATTAGCAATGAGGGGAGGAGGGAGAGGCAGAAGTTGCTATTATAAACCAAATAGAATGTTCCTAAGATAAACCTAAACATAGTTTTACAAGGCTTGCATGTTTGTTCAGTTCAACTCAAATCTATGAAATTCATTTCTCTACAGTTCAATTCAATCAATATTTCTAGAGATTATAGGGCCAACAATCCAGGGATAGGCTCTAACTCAGAGATGAATGAAATATAAACTCTGCTGTAAAAAAACTCCAGCTAGTGGTGAACATACACCCATGTAAGAAAAGTTAGGAGACAGTTGCTAGAGTTTGCAGTTAGGCAGGGCTTGATTAGAATCCTGGAGCAAAGTCCTGACCTTGTTGAAGTCTTAGTTTCCTCATCCGTTAAAAGGGGACAATAATGAATAAGTCTCTGTTTTGAGTCAGGGGATATGGAAGCCTTCAAGGAGCCAACAGGCTTACATGGAAGGCAGATAATTAACAATAATTTTAAAAAGTTCTGCCAAAATCAAATTCAAGATACGTGGGATCTGGGGTAATGGAAGAGTAGGGTACGGGGTATGGGGTGTTTAGGGGACTTAGGCTAGACAGTCATGGACTGCTTCCCTTTTAAACAGAAGGAGAAAGGATGCTTGTGACTTAGCAAGGCACAAATGTGTACGTTCATGCACACACACATTTCATATGTTAGGGTTGGAGGAGCAGAATATTTCAGGGAGAAGGAACGACATATGAAAAGACTTTTTGGTGAAAGGGAGAACAACACCCCAAGAAGTAAGAGAAGTGGTGGGAGTGGAGTGAAAGGGTTGAAGAGATTGAAGAGACTGAGGCCATGTGCATAGAAATCATAGTAAGGGTTTGGACTTTGTTCTAGGAGCAGTGTGAAGCTATTATAGGGATTTAAATGGTGGTAGTGGTGATGGCTAGAATTAGATGTGCTTCAGTGTGGGCAGTGGTTGGAAAGAAGGCAAAGATGGATGTGGGGAGGCCAGTTGTTAGTCTACTGCAGTCTTCTAGGAGAGAGGTAATATTAGCCTCCTAGCTGGTGGGAGTAGAGATGAAGAAAAAGACAGTGTAGAAACAGTCTTAGAAGGTCACCAGTGTCAAGGTCACGATTGATCTCCATGTTGCCAAATTCGATATTCAATTCTCTGCCCTAATCTTGCTGTACGTTTGACACAATTGATCATGCCCTTATTGTATCCTCTTCTTCCCTTTGTTTCTGGGATGCCACCCTCCCTTGGATCTCCCCTAATGCACCAGTCACTTCTTAGTCTGCTTTTCTGCATCTCTCTAATATTCAAGGCTTATAAATTATTTTCCCTTCTGCAATGGACTGAATGTTTGTGTCCCTCAACCCCCAAATTCATATATTGAAATCCTAACCCCCAATGTAGAGGTATTAGGAGATGGGGCCTTTGGGAGATGATTAGTTCATGAGGGTGGAGCCTCCCTTCATGAATGGGATTAGTGCTCTTATAAAGGGGACATCAGAGAGCTCTCTAGCTCTCTTTCTGTTGTATGAGAACATAATAAGTCTGCAAACCAGGAAGAGGGCTCTCAACAGAACCCAACCAAGCTGGCACCTTGATCTCAGACTTCCAGTCTCCAGGACTGTTAAGAAATAGATTTCTGTTGTTTATAAGCCACCCAATCAGCCTGAACTAGGATTTCTACTTTTAGTCAATCCCTTACAAATTATTATTTCCAGCCGAACTCCACCATGACTTCTATATCCAGTTGATATCTCCACTTAGATTTCTAATAGTCTTACAAGGTATCAAATCCAAAATGGAACTGTTAATTCTACCCCTGGTCTTCTATATTTTATGACTCTATTTTCCCAGTTACTTAGGAGTCATCAGTGCTTTTCTCATAATTCATATCTAGTCCCTTAGCACATCCTGGATACTTGTTGTGGGTTAACTGCCTTAATGAACTCAGTTAATGACATCCTTGTATCCATATCCTTTGCAATGTGGCTTTGCAACTTCTTCCATAAAAATATAGAGTCTATTTCCCCACCCTTGAATGTAAACTAATTTTGCGACTTGTTTTGTCAATAAAATGAGAGACTGTAGAACAGAGGCAGACAATGGCCAGACTATGTATAAAAGCAGAACTCTGACCCACAGCCTGCAGCAACCAGACCACAGGGCCAAGCTTCAGTAACCAAGAAGTCAAACCACTCTCCGGAGCAACCAGACTAGGAAGTCAAACAATAGTCTCTGTAACAATTGGCCCCAAATGGCCAGGACTTGATTAGTAACTGACAGCTTTCGTAATTTTTGACCCCACTTCCAAATGAGAACCAACCACAGAAAGCTAAATAGGCACCCCTAACCAATCACATGGGATGACCCCCTTCTAGTTAGCCCGGCTACAGCTTTTTCAGGCCAACAGCCTCCAATCAGGACATACCTGAAGCCTTCCCCTTTTCCGCTATAATGCTTTTTTACTCCTCTGCCTGCCTTTGAGTCTCTGCCAAATGCAAGTGATGGTTGCTGACTCCCTTGCTGTACCAATCTCTGAATAAGTAGCCTTGGCTTGGTCTCATTTGGGTGGTCTTCATTTATTTCCACAAGAATATGGTAGAAGTAACAATGTGGCCATTCTACGTCTACATCTCAAGAGGCCTTTCTCTTGCTTTTCTGCTTTCACCAAGAACAAGCCTGGGCTGGACTCCTGGGAGTTCAAGGGCCTCTTACAACTCAGGTGTTCTTTTGAAATAGAGTATACTTGGCAATAAAGTAAGAAGCCAAAATAAGGAAGCAGAGAAACTTAGTCATTTGGGGTTTATTTGGACAACGTGAGGGGAGGTGAAGGATTTAACTTTTCAGTCAAGTAACAAACAAGCTGTCTGGGAATAGTGCTAACTTGGGTTGCTCTTTGATGGCTGCAGGAAGTTAATGAGGAGGCAGACTCATTTGGAGGCTGAACTATGATGCTGCTGCCAGTAACCATTGAGCCAATCAGCTTCTACTTCACCCTGACCTGTTGAGGGTGGAAACCTCTCAGAAAGTAGCGTAAACAAAGCAACCGTATTTCCTGGGGCATTTTAAACATAGCTTAAATAAGAAATAGTTTTTTACAGAGCTGTGAGTGGAGACTTTGGGTGTTTATTAATGCTTAACAAGTATTATGAAAAAGAAAAACAGACACACATTTAGCCTGGGAAATCTGCTGGTGTGATGAGCTTAACACCCCCCCTAGGTTGGAGTTTCTGTTGTGGGGAAGTAACGCAAATCAGTCCTTCTGAGCAGTCTCAAAAGGTTTGCAAAAAGGCCATGGTTTGCATTAACTAGACCACAGCTTATACGTTGCCGAGAATACAACAACCAAAGAAATATTAATGAAATGGAATTTGAACCACACGGGCTAGGTTTTCAGTTGCCCAGGTTTTTCTTTTTTCTTTTTCCCTTTGTACAAAGGATACTTTGATTTCTTTCATGACATTTCTTTTTCTTTGTGATTTGTATCAAACACAGGCCCCTTATACATGTATTGTGTTTGGGGTCCAAGAGTTTCTAGTCTCTTTACAAATCAGGCCCCAAGGACAATGCAGCGAGCCCCCCATGAAAGCAGGAGCTATTTTCCCCTAAGAAGTTCACTAAGAAATACCCCAAGGTCTGTCTGTGGTTCATTGTTTATTCAATAGGGTCTGAGTGGGACTCTGCCTCTGGCCTGTGGGTCCAACCCCAGCATTGTTTCTGGTGAGTTCACAAGTTGGGGATCATTGAAGCCTTGCTTTTAGTTTCCTCTCTAGAAATTGAACAGGCTAGAGACAATCTTGATGTCATGTGAAAGGCTTTATGTTGGCTTTTATTGTTTTATTATTAAACAACTATGTCTAAGAGTCTGTGGGCATATATACAAAATAACTAGGTGTAGCAAAGAACATATCAGGAATTCCAGGTTGAATTCCTAGCTGGGTGACTCAGGGCAGGTCATTGGCTATGGTTTCTTCCACTACGAAGAGACATGGTCTCCAGTCTTTCCACTTAACATTGGATAACTTCAACTATACACAAATTCTAAAATTTGAATAAATTCTAAATCTCATTTATTGTGTGCTTATTACATCATCATGTGATTTTAAGACATCCATTGAACAAGCATTAATTGCCCCCTCCTATGTACCAAGCATCCTTCCAGGTGCTGGGATAGAGCAGTGCAGAAGACAGAAATGGTTCCTGCAATCCTGGAACAAATGTCCTAGTGTTAAAACTGGCTTAAATTTCCTCTGTGATAAACTCATATTTGAACCTAGGTCTGTGTGACTCCAACACACTTGTTTTTAATTCCCTAAGCTCTCTTGTCTCCTAACAATAGAAAGACTCAGACTTGGAGCTCCTGGCTTTGTCTTGTAGGGCCACACAGTGGTCGTTAGGAGGTTTTTAATCATTCTAGAAGTTCAAACCCATGATCAACAATATGCTTATCAAAAGAATAATTCTGGGAGTACAGCAAATTGTGGCATGACACTTTGTATTTCTCTTCATACCTGCCTCATAAAGATGTACAGTTGATATTGAGCCTTATTCTCCCAAGTCTTAAGGTACTTCCTCTGTTCTTCAACTCTGCAATAGGTTTGCTGTAAGGATAAGTGAGAACATGAAGATTTCCTCTAAAAGGATAGACTGTATAAAATTAAGTATTTCTTCTACTTAGTATCAGATCAGCCTGGGCTTCAGCAAAGACTTTAAACTCAGAATAAAAATAAACAAAAATAACAAATAAATAGAACTCAGCACTATACTAGCTGTGTGACTTTGGCTCACTTAACTTCTCTGATCTCCTATCAGAGGATTTTCATGTGTGTCTACCTCAAGTGAGACCTAACCTGTTAAGTGCTTGACATAGTGTCTGAACCCAGTATAGGTATTCAGTAAATATTGGTTCCTTACTTTCTCTAGAAGTGAATACATGTCTACACATGTTAGTATCACCAACTTGGCAATAGCACCTGGAGGCTTAGCACTAGAAGGGCTTAGCTGAGTGAAACCTGCAGCCTAAGGGAATAGCTAGGTAAAGCTAATAGTTGTTTAACTTCAGGGTGATGATCTTCTATCCATTTATTCATATCTTTATGTTACACCTATGTTACATATGGGGAAAACTAAGAAACAGTGGAAATTAATTCCTCTCAATAAGGCTAAAATTAAACCCTAGAGTTTAACTGGATGAAAGGTTTTATAGCCATCATTGCTGCTTTCTTCATTGTCGGCAGACATGAAGGGAAAATATGTTTATCCTGAACTGGAGAGGATATTCCTTCCACTGGAGAGGATAGCCAGAAGGCTATTGACAATTCCTCAGAAAACAAGTACTAACAGAGTAGGACTACCTCTTTCCTCCATCAAAGGTCAAAGGGCAGGTGTGATATCTATGATTCAGACTTTTTTGTTTGTTTGTTTGTTTTGCGGTACGGGGGCCTCTCACTGTTGTGGCCTCTCCTGTTGCGGAGCACAGGCTCTGGATGCGCAGGCTTAGCGGCCATGGCTCATGGGCCCAGCTGCTCTGTGGCCTGTGGGATCCTCCTGGACCGGGGCACGAACCCGTGTCCCCCGCATCGGCAGGCAGACTCTCAATCACTGCGCCACCAGGGAAGCCCCTGATTCAGACTTTAGATTTCTCTCCACACTATTGGCAAATGTGGTTTATTTGTTATTATTTTTAATAAACAGCTTTATGAGGTGTAAATGATATACAAAAAGGTGCCCATGTTTAATGCCTGCAATTTGGTGGGTTTGAACTTATGCAGACACTTGTGGAACTAACACTACAAATCAAGTCAATACAGCGCATAGCCAGAATGGTTTAGACTGTGGAAAAAGGACATTTGCTGAAATAGACACCAGCCCTCAGAATATGTCATCTATGTTCATCCATTCCTTCACTCATTCAAACACTTAAACTTTGATCACTAGCTTTTGGCCAGCACTATGCTAGACACAAGTGGGACCCATAGATGAACTGGACACATGCCTCATTCTCATGGAACTGAGAGCTAAGCAGAGAAGTGAAGCCGTTTGCTTATATAGCTCTGAGATAAAGTATGATGTGACAAGTGGAGAGGCATAAACACACTTTCCCAGCATTGCCAAGGGAAGAGAGTCGAGAGCTGTGGGAATTGTGGGCTAAAAGGCTGAGGCAGGCTTGAGAAATGTTAAACTTCTCAACTTGGCTAGGGTTTAAGGTGCTTTACTAACTACAAATTATTGGACATTTAATATGTCTCAGACAACAGGTTATACTTTATTCTGTTCAATCAGAACAGCTATGTAGTAGATGTTAATACTCTCTTTTGCAGATGATCAAATTCCAATGAAGAGAGGCCAATTAATAGTTCAGGGTCAATCAGGAAGTGAGTGGTAGAGTAAGGATTCCTTAATTCATTAATTCAATGAGTAGTATTGATGGCCAACCAGCTGGGTGCCAGGCTCTCTGCTAGGTTCTGGGAAGACATGGCTTCTTCTGGTCTGGAAGCCTGTGCTGTCCATTGCTCCTTCATGCTGATTCTCCCATGATGGGGGTGGGGAAGGAAGCCAGGTTGAGAATGATCTCTTAGTTCCATCCATTAGGCAATAGGGAACCACAGAAGATCGAAAGGGAGTGTAGCCCTTCTGGTCAGCATTAGGTTTTGGGAAAGGATGGAATTTATGAGGGGTTTGAAGAGAACAAAATGATAAGAAAGAAGTTTGTATCTTACCAAATACAAAGTGAGTAAAGAGGGAGGTAGATACTTAAACAAGAGATCAGTTGAAACTCCTTGTAAACAAAGCATTTCTATAGCTGACAGACTGTGGTTGAGAAGGGAGGTTGCACTGGCCACAGTGGCTTTTGGTCTGCTCAGGCTGCTATAGCAAAGTACCATAGACTAGGTGGCTTAAATAACACGCGTTATTTCTCCCAGTTCTGGAGGCTGGGAATTCCAGGGTTAGAGGGACAGTGATTTGGTTCTTGGTGAAGGCCCTCTTCCTGGCTTGCAGATAGCTACCTTCTCACTGTATCCTCACATGGCAGAGATTGGAAACTCTGGTCTCTTCTGCTTCTTATAGGGGCACTAATCCCATCGTGAGGCCCTACCCTGATGACCTCAGCTAATCCTAATTACCTCCCAAAGGCCTCACCTTTTAATACCATTATATTGGGGGTTAGGACTTCAATATAGGAATTTGGGGAGACATAAACATTCAGCCCATAACAGTGGCTTATTCAGTGTTTTAGATTTCTTGGAACACCAGGCAGGTGTGTCCAGCTTACACTTTGTCATTAGTTGGTTTATTATTGATTTGGATTTGAAGAGCATCAAGAAGGTTGTTAGGTTTTGGTGATTAATTTGCAATTAATTGCAATTCAGCCTAGATGGCAATAAGTAGTTTATATTTATTTAGTTCTTTATGCCTAGTAAAGCACTTTTATGCGTGGTATTTAAGATCCGTTTTATGGAAGAGGAAGCTGAGGCTCTGAGAAGTTATGTAAATTTCCAAAGTTCACATGTTTACTAAAAAGCTGGAAAGGAAATAGAATTCATAGTTTACGACTAAATCCTGCATTCTTTCGAGGCTACCAAAAACTTCTCTAGTGACCTCAAACTCCAAGGGTCTAAACAGTATCCCTAAAACATAAAATGTTTGAGCTAAAAGGGAATGCAGGGATCATCTAGTCCCAGCTCTTTGTTTTGAGGTCCAGAGAAATTCCATGATTTGATATATTCCAAATTTAGGACATAATGGAGTTAAGATGAGAACTTTTGTCTTTCAATAGGTGATCCAAGATCCTCTTGACCCTAGAACATGTCTACCAATTTTCACTCTACCAATCACCTTCCCTTAAATTATTACCTTTACTTATCTTGTAAAACAAGGCAAATGTCAGCCCATTTTACTGATGAGAAAACAGAGGCTTTGAAAGATTAGGAAACTTGTCTCATATTATCCAGCTGGTAAGAGGCGAACTAGGTATTATGAACCTCCTTTTGAGGATGGGTTTACTAATTTCCGATAAGTTAAGTAATGTGTCCATTAAGTCAGGCATGAAGCCAGACCTTATGATTGCAAATCAAGTGCAATTGCACCCCTTTTGCTCTGTGCCCCTCTTTCTCCCTAAGGCAGGGAGAGGATGTCCCCTCCAGTTTTTACCTGTCATTGTCTGAGTCTGATTGCTTCCCTGGAGTTGTAGTAGCAGCGTGGCTGTGAGCTCACTCTCCTCACCCTCAGATACCTGTTAACACTCTGACCTTCCCCACAGATTTGCTCCATGGATCACTTTCCACCCAGACAGTCCGTTTATAGAAGGAGGACATCTCCTTATTGCCTGCGTCATAAACTGCTGGCTATGTCCCATCCTCTTTCACTCCTCATCTGTCATGTGGGCTTGTGTCAGAAGCAGGGTCAATTAACTTCCTATAGAGAGGTTAGCTTGGCAGATACCACTTGATTGATTTGTTGTAATCTGACCAATTTTTGCAGTCAGCATCCCAGGTAGGAGGGATAGCCAAGCCTGGGAGCTGGGTGAATATCAAGATTGACTGCTCTGTTATTTTAGAAGAAACACAAAGTAAATAGTAGATTGGGGCAGATGGCAGATTTGTCTGATAGATTGGTGTCATCCAAAGCTTGAATGGATTGCTTCCTTTTTACAGTATTCCTGCTTCACAGCATCAACTTCCACTTCTCCATGTCATCATCTTTCTCTTTAAGAGCACCTGCTCTTTCTTGGGTACTGTCTTCGCTATTCATCTAATGGCTCAATCTAGAAACGAGTAATCATCCTTACCAACCTCCTTACCCTCCCTCACCTAATCTAGATGGTCCTTATATCCTAACCCACTTAATCTAATTTAGGGTGCCATCTTTTCTCAAGTGATAGTTGCCATCTCCTCCTAACTGTTCCTCCAGTCTTAACTTCTCCAATCCATTTTCCAATCTACTCTTGACTGGCGAGCATATTTGATTATATTACTTCCCTGCTTAAAAGCCTCAGTGACTTGCCCTGTTATGAGTGAATTCACAACATTTATGCATTTCATATATAGCTCTCCATTGTATGACCCCTGCACATCCCTTCAGTCTTATGTCCATCCATTTCCATCTTTGAAGCAATGCCAAACTCCTGCATTTCCAGAAATTTGCTATGATGTTTCACATAGTTCTATCTTCGTACATACTCCCTTTGTCTGAAAGAATCTTTCCCCTTTTTTTTTTTTTTTTTTACCATTGGACAACTCATTCATCTTTAAGAACAAGTTCATATATCACAGCTTTAGATCAGTCTTCCTTTATGCTTAGGTTGAATTGAATGGCACTGCTGTACCTTATACTAGACCTCTATTATAGCAAATATCCCACTGACTGACAATTATTTTTTCATATGTTTGTTTCTCCTACTCGTTTTGAGCTCTTCAGGAAGAGGAACCGTGTCTTATAGATCATTGTATCCCTATCACTTTGCAAGATGCTGGCATAATAAATTCTCACTAAATGTTTTGGAATTCTATGCAGTGATTGCTCCCAAATCCTACTGCCAGCAAAGACATAATGAGAGCTCTTTAGATGCAGAGCACAGTTACTCCTTCCCACTATGATATTTTATATTTCTGATGTTTTGCATGTGCTTCCTCTGCTTGAAGTGACCTTATCACAGTGTCACCTCAAACACGTTATGTACTCCTTAAATCTCAGCTCTACCCTCAGTCACATCTTCCACACTAGACCTGTACTCTCAATCCGTGGTATACTCCTTGAGACTCTTCATCTGATAACTCTGTGTTGAGTGTCAGATAATGAGTCAAGGCATACCACTCGGTGCTTAGCCACATGTCAAGTCAAACATATGGGATTCTAACTTAAAACCTCGTGTGCAGAGATGTTCTGCAGGCAATAGATTCAAACACAAGATGGAAATTGAAAAATGCCGCATGAGAGGTTAAAATCAAATAGTTGGCATGTAGGTGTATACTTAACTCTCCCCTACCCACAAAGTGTCTGGCAGGCAGTGGGAACTCAGTAATACTGTAGGTAAATCCAATAAGGTTACTTTGGATTTAAAAAGGTAGTTTTGTTCAATAGTCTCATGTGTACTTTGTCCGAGGCAGTGAAGACATAAAATAACCATGAATCTCAAAGGACTGCAAAAGGTCCCAATAACCTAATGTGGAGAGTAGAGCCGTTGTCTGAAAGTGGTGAAGAGACTCAGTTGAGATTGAGAATGTGTGTTGTGTCCTTGCATTGTTTGATTCGATCTCTACAGAGTGGATGATATTCCATTTAGTTTTATATTTACAGTTTACAGTCACTTTGTGTCCACGGATTCAATCAACTATGGATTGAAAATATTTTTTAAAAAATCTAGAAAATCCCAAAATGCAAAACTTAAATTTCCTGTGCACTGGCAGCTATTCACATACCATTTACATTGTATTTACAGCCATTTAGATATCGTTTACACTGTATCAGGTATTATAAGTAATCTAGAGATGATTTAAAGTGTACAGGAGGATGTGCATAGGTTATATGCAAATATTATGCCATTTTTTATAGTGAACTTGAACATCCATGGATTTTAGTATCTGTGGGGGGTCCTGGAACCAATCCCCCATGGGTACCAAGGGACATCTTCAGCCTGCACTGTCCATTAAAGTAGCCACTAATGACAGCGGCTAGTGAGAACTTGAAATGTGGCCATTTTGAATTGAGATGTGTTGTCAAGTGTAAAGGATACACTAGATTTCAAAGATTAGCCTGAAAAAGGAAGGCAGAACATCTCGCTAACATTTTTATGTTGATTGCATGTTAAAATGATAATATCGCAGATTCAGTGGGTTAAATAAAGCATTGTTAACACTAATTTCACCTGTTTCTTTTTTTCTTTTAGGTAGCTACTAGAAAGTTTAAAATTGCCCATGTGGCTCACATTATATTTTTGTTGGACAGTGCTCCCTTAGAGTATGGTTTTCAAAGGCCACACACAGTTATGGAGCACATATAATGTGCTGAGCCTTTGGCAAGTTACCGGGGATTAAAAGATAAATGAGATTAAACTCATGGACTTGAGAGAGAATAAGCACTTACCTGATACAGAGTAATGAGTGTTGGACTTGGGCAGCAATGTTGTGTGGAAAAAAGTTAATAGATTTGAGTCATATTGGGTTGGATTTGAATTATACTTCTTCTATCTGCTGGTTGAATAAGTTCATTTGCACCTCTAATTCTCAGTCTCCTTACCTGTATAATGGTAATCCTTATATTTACCTTATTTTTATGTGTAGTATATGCATAGCTTGTAGTAGGTGTTTAATAAATGAGAGTTAATATCATTCAATTTTATGATCGAAGTTCTATGATGCTACGGTAGAAAATGAAGTGTCTTTTATGTCTAATGGTGATAATGTGCAGGAGGTGAGGTTTGTAGAAAAGTGCCCTTTGACAAGAGTCACTAAGATCCCTAAGAGTATGCCAAGTGGACAAGAGATGGCAAGAATCAGTGATAACAGTAAAAGCTAATACTTACATAACTGCTCACTGTGTACTGGGCACTGTTCTAAGCATTGCACCTGTAATAGCTCATTAAGAAATGCTATATGTGGGCAATTTCATTATATTCCCATTTTGCAGATGTGAAGAATGGGCACAGAGAAGTTAAGTAACTTCTCCAAGTTCACACAGCTAAGAAGAGACGTAGATGAGGTTGGACCCAGGTGCTTAGGCTCCAGAATCCATGCTTTTAAGCACTCTGCTGCCCAAACAGAAACTATCAAGAGCAGGGTCATGGGAGGACCTGGCGGACCTTCTACCATGGCTGGAAGGTAGCATATGGGAGGGCAGGGGCTGGAAGTATGAGGGTTGCAACTGCCTAGCGGTGAGGCTGAAGAAGTTGGTGAGGGTTTACTAGTGAGGAACTTTGATTGCCTCACTAAGGAATCTAGATTTAATTCTATAAACAGGGGGAAGCCATGGAGGATTTCTAAGTTGGAAGTGTCATGACCAGAGTTTTAGTTTAGAAAGAGAATTCTAGTGACATGGTAGAGAGTGAGCAGAAGATAGAGGCCAGAAGGAAGGAGACTACTTATGAGGATACAAGAGGACTGCACCAGTCCAAGCAAGGAATGTTGATGGCTTGAGCTAGGGTAGAGGCAGCAGGGTTACACCCAAGAGGTAGAGTTCATGGACTTGCTGGTAGGAATCACACTGTGTAAATCATTATGTCATTTTATTATTTCCCATTTCCCCAGTTGTCCTTGCTTATTTTTACCTGGCATATGCTTCCTAGTTGGTCCAGATAAAGGTTTTTTCTTTTTCTGTTTTTTTTCCTGTCTTTTTTCTTTCTCTCTTTCAAATGACCTTTACACTGTTATTTATATTGTGGAGATTATAGCACATGACAGTTATTATGCTTCAGGTTATAGCTCTATGTAAAATACAGTGTGATTATTGTTCATCTGTATTTTTTCCTTAATGCTTAATGGTATACCAGGCATCAATAATCATCTAATTGCTATGTAGTTATTGAAATCAGATATAATGCTCTGTTAAAGATTACCCTGATTATGAGGCAAATTTATAAGATAGATCCTTTCATTGCCTAGTTTTAGGCCTGCAAAATTTTTAAGAAGCAAAAGGTTGAATAGGGCATTGAAATCTCAATATTCTTCCGTTCAGTGCCTATCTCATTTGGCTGTTAGGGCAACCTTTATAGACAAACGGGCCAACTCTGGTCACACTCACCGGCACCATGAGAACCTGTAGTAATGCCCTGAAGCATTCTGTGAAAACCATTGTTGCCTAAAATGAGGGCTGTCTGAGAGGACATAAGACACTTATGCTTTTGTTTCTAGCTAGATTTTCAACCATTATTAAAATATTTTCTCTCCTCTATTCACTATTTGTATGTTCTTGTTCTGATGTACACCCCATGGGTTTCTTTTTTTTTTTCATAACTCTACTTAATTAGGTTTTTGCTAATATTTTTAACATGATAACAGCAGTTTAACTTTCCAATTATTAAGCAAAAATTTAAATGTAACTTCATTAGGGGAAAAACTGTGTAAGTGTAAGAAGGAAATGCACCCCAGCTTGAGCCAAGCAAATGCTCCATCCCCACTCACTCCAATTTGCAGCTCAGCACTGGATCTGGGGTGGCCACAACTAGGCAGAAGACTTGGTTGTGGGATGCAGAGGTGACCAAGTCCTGGAGCCTGGGTTGGGATGTGGCAGCCTTTGCTGGCACTTAAACAGTACATCAGAAGCAGCCCAGATCTCTGACAGTGACTGCTCCACCACAGTTCACACCCTGATATGTGCCAAGAATCCACATGGGCCCATACTGCCCTGCAATGTGACTCTATAATAGGGGAGGGGGCAGAGGTAGCTGGGGGCAGTGATATACTGTGAGGGACAAAGGGGACTTGCACCTGAGGCTGCGTCTGAGCAGAGCAAGGAAAACAATTGCAGGTTTCTGCACAGGAAGTACATCAGAGACAGCTCAGACCTCTGTCTGTGGCTGACAGGAGCCAAGAGCCCACCTGTGCCCCCTTTATTTCAGCACTCCCCACCTCTGAGGCAAGGGTCCTGGTGCTGGGAAAGTGGGAAAAACACACTTAAAGGGAACAAAGCCAACTCAGGACTGATCCTCATGGCTTTTGCTCCAGCAACTTGGGATCAGACCCTACCTCTGATAGGGCAGTGATTGCCACTGAGCAGAGGGGAAGCCCTGTCTCATACCCCATGCCAGCTCTATCCAGTCCATCTTCAGCCCCACTCCATAAGAAGGTGATAGCTGCCAGCATACCCTGAGGAAAGACATGACTTTTGTCCATGTCAAATCCAGCTCTCCCACCAAAGGCACTGGGCACACACAGTCTGTACACGAACACTCCCACATAACACCCTTTCAGCACCACAATAGGTAACTGTTTCACCTAAATTTATAGAGTCAGAGGAAGTTAAACAAAATGAAAAGGCAGAGGAACTGCTCTCAGTTTAAAGAGCAAGAGAAAATCCCTGAAAAAAATAAATATTAAAACATAAATAAACCATCTGTAAAGGTACAGAATTCAAAGCATTGGTAATAAGAATGTTAACTGAATTAGGGTAAATAATAGATGAACACAGTGAAATTTTTAGCAAGGAACTCAAAAATATAGAAAAGGCCCAATCATAAATGAAAAATTCAGTAACTGAAATAAAAAACAGACTAAAAAGAATGAAGAGCAGACTAAGTGATACAGAAGAATGCATAATTGATCTGGAAGACAGAATAATGTAAATCACTCAATCAGAACAGCAAAAAGAAAAACAAATTAAAAAATGAAAACAGTTTAAGAGATCCCTAGAATAACATTAAGTGTACTAACATTCATATTATAGGGGTCCCAGAAGGAGAAGGGAGAGAGAAGTGGATTGAAAATGTATTTGAAGAAATTATGGCTGAAAAATTCCCAAACCTGAAGAAGGAAACAGATATCCAGATACAGGAAGCACAGAGAATCCCAAAGAAGATGAACTCAAATAAACCAAGACATATCATAATTCAAATGGCAAAAGTTAAAGAGAGAATCCTAAAGGTGGAAAGAGAAAAATAGTCATATACAAGGGAATCCCCATAAGGCTATTAGCTGATTTCTCTGCAGAAACTTTGCAGGTCAGAAGAGAGTGGCATGGTATATTCAAAAAGCTGAAAGGGAAAAACTTACAACCTAAGATACTCTACTCAGCAAGATTATCATTTAGAATAGAAGGAGAAATAAAGGGCTTCTCAGATAAGCAAGTGCTAAAAGAGTTCATCAATATTAAACCTACCCTAAAAGAAATGTTAAAGGCTCTTCTCTAAGTGGAAAAGAAGTAAGAATCTGTAGGAAAGGGAAAATCCCACTAGGAAAGGCAAATATATAGTAAGGAATGAAGATCAACCACTTAAATAAGCCAGTACAAAGATTAAAAGACAAAAAATTGTAAAGGCAACAATAATTACAATAAACAGTTAAGGGGTAAGCATGAAGATTTAAAATGTGACATCAAAACCCCAAGATGGGGCGGGGTGAAGAGGATAAAAATGTAGATCTTTTAGAATATGTTTGAACTTAAATGACTACCAGTTTAAAACAAGTAGTTATAGTTATAGGCCAACATATATGAACCCCATAGTAACCACAAATCAAAAACCTGCAATAGATACACAAAAACTAAAAAGAAAGGCACACAAGCATACTACTAAAGGAAATCATCAAACCATAGGTGAAGAAACAAAAAGAAGAAGTGAACAGAGAAGAACTACAAAAACAACCAGAAAACAAGTAATAAAATGGCAACAAGCACACACCTATCAGTCATTACTTTAAATGTCAACAGATTAAATGCTGATTGGAAAAAAAACCAAGAGCCTTCTATAAGCTGCCTACAAGAGACTCACTTCAGAGCTAAAGACACACACAGACTGAAAGTGAGGTGATAGGAAAAGATATTTGATGTATATGGAAATGACAAGAAAATGGGGGTAGCAGTACTCATATCAGACAAAACAGACTTTAAAAAAAGATGTAACAAAAGACAAAGATGAGCATTATATAATGATAAAAAGATAAATACAAGAAGTAGATATTACACATTTTTAACATGTATGCACCCAATATAGGAGCACCTAAATATATAAAGCAAATACTAATGGATATAAAGGGAGAAACTGACAATAATGCAACAACAGTAGACTGACATCAATGGACAGATAATCCAGACAGAAAATCAACAAAGCAACAGTGGTCTTAAATGACAAAACATACAGTAGGACTTAATAAATATCTGCAGGACATTACATCCAAAAACAGCAGAATACACATTCTTTTCAAGTGCACATGGAACGTTCCCCAGGATAGATCACATGCTTGGTCACAAAATAAGCCTCAACAAATTTAAGAAGATAGAAATATCAAGGTTTTTTTCTGACCACAATTGTATGAAACTAGAAATCGATTACAGAGAAGAAATGGGAGAAGAACCAACACGTGGAGACTAAACAACATGCTACTAAAAAACCAATGGGTCAATGAGGAAACTAAAGGGGAAATCATAAAATACATTGAGACAAAGGAAAATGGAAACACAACTTTCCAGAATCTATGGGATGCAGCAAAAGCAGTTCTAAGAGAGAAGTTCATAGTGATACAAGCCTTCCTCTGGAAATAAGAGAAATCTCAAATAAACAACCTAACTGACCACCTAAAAGAATTGGAAATAGAAGAACAAATAAAGCTCAAGTCAGCAGAAATAAGAAAATAAAGAGAAGAGAAGAAATAAATAAAGTAGAGATAAAAAGTAGAAAAAATCAATGAAACCAAGAGCTGGTTTTCTAATAAGATAAATAAAATTGATAAACCTTTAACCAGGCTCGCCAAGAACAAAAGAGAGTGGATCCAAATAAAGAAAATGAGAAATGAAGGAGGAGAAGTAACAACCAATATCATGGACATACAAAAAAAATCATAAGAAAATACTACAAACAGCTATAAGCCAAAAAATTGGACATCCTAGAAGAAATAGACAAATTTCTAGAAACATACAACCTGTCAAGACTGAATCAAGAAGAAACAGAAAATTTTAAAAGACTGAACACTACTAGTGAAATTGAATTTGTAATTTAAAAACTCCCAGCAAGCAAAAGTCCAGGGCTGGATGGCTTCACAGGGGAATTCTACCAAGCATATAAAGAAAAGCTACTACCTATACTTCTCAAACTATTCCAAAATAATGAAGAGGATAGAACACTCCCAAATTCATTCAAAACCAAACAAAGACACTAAAAAAGAGAAAATTATTGGCCAGTATCTTTGATGAGTATGGATGTAAAAACCCTCAACAAAATGTTAGCAAACCATACCCAACAATATATAAAAAAGATCATACAGGGCTTCCCTGGTGGCGCAGTGGTTGAGAGTCCACCTGCCGATGCAGGGGACACGGGTTCGTGCCCCGGTCCGGGAGGATCCCACATGCCATGGAGCAGCTGGGCCCGTGAGCCATGGCCACTAAGCCTGCGCATCCGGAGCCTGTGCTCCGCAATGGGAGAGGCCACAGCAGTGAGAGGCCCGCGTACTGCAAAAAAAAAAAAAAAAAAAAAAAGATCATACACATTGATTAAGTTGGATTTATTCCAGGGATGCAAGGATGGCTCAATATTCACAAATCAATCAATCTGCTATACCAGATTAACAAAAAGAAGGATAAAAACCACATGATCATCTCAATAGACTCAGAAAAAGCATTTAACAAAATTCAGCATCCATTTATGATGAAAACTATCATCAAAGTGGGCATAGAGGTAACATAACTCAATGTGATAAAGGCTGTTTATGACAAACCAACAGCTATCATCACACTCAACAGTGAAAAGCTGAAAGTCTTTCCTCTAAATTCAGGAGAAAGACAAGGATGCCCACTCTCACCACCTCTATTTAATACAGTGTTGGAAGTCCTAGCCACAGCAATCAAACAAGACGAAGAAATAAAAGGCATCCAAACTGGAAGCAAAGAAGGAAAACTGTCACTACTTGCAAATGACATGATACTTTATACAGAAAACCATAAACTCTCCACCCCAAAACTATTAGAACTAATAAACGAATTCAGCAAAGCTGCAGGTTACAAGATTAATATACAGAAATCTATTGCTTTTGTATATACTAATAATGAACTATCAGAAGGAGAAAGTAAGAAAAAATCCCTTTTAAAATCACATCGAAAAGAATAAAATACTTAGGAATAAACTTAACCAAGGAGGTGAAAGATGTATCCTTTGAAAACTATAAAACATTGATGAAGGACATTGAAGATGATACAAAGAAATGGAAAGAAATGCCATGCTCTTGGATTGGAAGAGTTCATAGTGTTGAAATTGCCATACTACCCAAAGCAATCTACAGATTTAATGCAATCCCTATCAAAATATCCATGACTTTCTTCAAAGAACTAGAATTAGAAATAATTCTAAAATTCATATGGAACCAAAAAAGACCCTGAACTACCAAAGCAATCTTGAGAAAAAAGAACAAATCTGGAGGTATCATCCTCCCAGACTTCAGACTGTATTACAAAGTTACAGTAACAAAAACAGCATGATACTGGCACAGAAAAAGACACACAGATCAATGGAACAGAATAGATAGCCCAGAAATAAACCCACACACTTATGGTCAATTAATCTATGACAAAGGAGGCAAGAATATACAGTGGAGAAAAGACAGTCTCTTCAATAAGTGGTGCTGTGAAAACTGGACAGCTATATGTAAAAGAATAAAATTAGAACATTCTCTAACACAATATACAAAAATAAACTCAAAAAGGATTAAAAGTCTAAATGTAAGTCCTGAAACCAGAAGACTCTTAGAGGAAAACATAGCAGAACACTCTTTAACATAAATCAGAGCAATATTGTTTTGTATCTGTCTCCTAAAGCAAAAGAAATAAAAGCCTAAGTGAACAAATAGGACTTAATTAGACTTAATAGACTTTGCACAGCAAACGAAACCATTGACAAAATGAAAAGACAGCATATGAATGGGAGAAAATATTTGCAAATGATATGACTGAAAATGGGTTAATATAAAAATATAAACAGCTCATACAACTCGATATCAAAAACAACCCAGTCAAAAAATGTGCAAAAGACCTGAATAGACATTTTTCCAAAGACATACAGATGGCTAACAGGCACATGAAAATGTGCTCAACATCACTAATTATTAGAGAAATGCAAATTAAACCTCGTACCTGTCATAATGGCTATAATCAAAATGTCTACAAATAAAATATGTTGCTGAGGGTGTGGAGAAAAGGGAACCTCTGTGCACTGTTGGTGGGAATGGACATTGGTGCAACCACTGAGGAAAACATATGGAAGTTCCTCACAAAACTAAAAATAGAACTGCTATATGACCCAGTAAATCCACTCCTGGTAATATAACTGGAAAAAAAAGAAAACAACTGATTTGGAGAGATACATGCACCCCAATGTTCATAGCAGCACTATGTACAATAACCAATATATGGAAACAACTTAACAGTTCATGAGCGGATGAGTAGATAAAGATGTATACATACACAATGGGATATTACTCAGTAATAAGAAAATTAAAATCTGCTATTTGCAGCATCATGTATGGACCTAGAAAATATTATGCTTAGTGAAATAAGTAAGACAGAGAAAGACAAATACTGTATGATTCACTTATATGTGGAATCTTAAAAATAAAACAAATGAAACTATATAGCAAAACAGAAACAGACTCACAGATATAGAAAACCAACTAGCAGTTACCAGTTGGGAGAGGGAAGTGGGGAGGAGCAAGTTAGGAGTATGGGATTAAGAGATACAAGCTACTATGTATAAAATAGATAAGCAACAAGGATACAGCACAGGGAATTATAAACATTATCTTGTAATAACTTTTAATAGAGTATAATCTGTAAAGACACTGAATTACTATGCAGTATACCTGAAACTACTATAATATTGTAAATCAACTATACTTCAATTAAAAAAAAAGACTATAGTTGGAAAGGTTAGCCTGTGAAGAGATGAAGGATACATCTTCTTCTGGGACAGGAGGGGAGGAGGTAAGCATGAGTAAACCCGAAACCATCTTAAAGTTACGAGGATCATGTGGTGATAAGGGCAGAGGCGATGAAGATATATTGAAGTGGGGAAGCTTCAGCTTTCTTAGAAATAGTAGATGAAGTCATCTGCTAAATGTAAAAAGGTGCCATTTGGAGCTGGAGAATTGTGAAAAAAGAAACTGCAGATCTGGTAAATGTCAATGCATGATGAGGAGTAACTTGAAGTGTAAAGATGTGAGGTCTTGGTGTGACCTTGTTAAGTAAAAATTGGATCCTGTCACTCTCTTGATTGAAATGCTACAGTGAGCTCCCATTGCTCTTTGGGATGAAGATCAAAATTCTTAACATGATGCACAGTCCCTTCATGATCTTGCCTGCTTTCCTCAGTAGCCTCACCTGTTCCTGACTCCACTGTGCTAAATGCCCTATGTTTAGTCCCACTAACCCACCATGTGCTTCATGCTTCAAGGCTCTGCCTGGAATGTGCTTCTCCCAGCTCTTGGACTCCTTAGTATCCACTCATCCTTCAGAACCCAGAAGAAATCTGACCGTCTTAAGAAGGCTTCCCTAACTCCTCAGACTACACATTCCCATAGCACTCTTTCTTTATAATATTTCCCTCCAAATATAATTAAATAACTCATTGCACAAATCAGTCAAGAGAAGGTTGCTTTGAAATTAGAATGAGTTTATGTGAGCTCAGCACTGGCAGTATAATTTGTGGGGTGCAGTGCAAAATGAAAATGCAAGCACCTTGTTCAAAAATTATTAAGAATTTCAAGACAGTGACAGCAGAGCATTAAACCAAGCAGGAAGCCCTTCTGAATATGGTGCCTGGTGCAACTGTATAAGTCATCCACTCATGAAGCTGCCCTGTGAGAGGTTCTCCTGCAGGAAAAAGGGTCTATGAACTCTGGATTTATTATTCCAATGGAAGTTTGAGGGGTGACACTCTACAGTGCTAGTGAGGGTAGTGCTGAAATGATGAACCACTGTGTTTAGAACAGAATGGGCTACAAAATGAAGTCCGAATGAGGCTGATGGGCTGGTTGAGTAGGGAGGAGCAGAATGTCATTGCAGTGAAATTTGGTGGTGACAGATGATATAATTGAATGTTCATGCATTATTTATTAATGCATCAAGTCAACATTTAATATTTTAGCTCTTATTTTATGTTGATGGAAGGAGTGATTGAATTTTTCAGTCTCCCCAGGAAGAAGACCTTGAGAAATTTTAGAGGGGGAAGGTATGGAGTCTGAGTGATTTAAAGAACAGGTTCTAGAGCCAGAGAGCCTGTGTTTCAAGTTCAGGTTTACCAGTTATAAGCTCTGTGACCTTGACAGTTACAAACTTCTCTGTGCTTTAGTTTTGGGAGGGAGGATATAAACTGGAATAATGTTAATATCTCCTGTGAGTGTTTAAGGAAAAAATGAGTGAATTAATAGTGCCGGGTTCATAGTAAGTTCTTATAATTTTGCACTAGTGAACTCTTAATTTCCTCTTCAATGCTATTTTCTCTCAGTGAGGTAGTTGAACTCAGTCACAGTACTGCCATGTAATATAAACAGCTCAACTTCATTAATGGACTTAGGTGAATGCAAAGAATTTATTAGCATGCTTTGTGAAACTTGTAATGGGATCCGTTTAAGCAAAAGGAACATAAAATACAAGATAATTCATCTTCATTATAGTGCAGTATGTGCCAAACACATATCTAGAACGCATTAACATACTAATGCATAATATATTTCAACGAACTCCAGCATTTTATATTTGTATCTTTAAAGTCAGAGAGCCTTCTTTTGGGGACCTTAAGATGATGACCAACTGTTAGAAATTGTGGACAACAAACTGGATTTAATGTCTTCTGTTTTGGTAATTCCTTTGAAATTGTCAGTATCTAGTATTATTGAGCAGATAGTATAATATTTTTTTTTTAGTTGTTAGGATGTCATTTTATTTTAGGTTGCTCTGCTCTGGAGAATGTTCTGATCAATTCCTGCATCGTTATCCCAGGTATTTTCATTGTATGTAGGGCCATCAACAAGGTCATCTGTGGGAGAACCTATAACTGCCAATGGCTTCCTGATCTACATCTCCAGCCTACCTCTCTCTTGTGAGCTCCAGGTCTGAATCTACAATTATACACTGAACATTTTCACCTGGATATCCCCCAACACCTCTAACTTTATTTTCGCCAAGCCAAATTTACCATCTTTTTTGAAAACCCAACTTCTTTACTTAACTGATTTGTAGAATCCAGCTTCTATATAATTCCTGAATTCATGCTCATCTTTTTATTCCTTTTGCCATTGGCCTAGTTCAAATCCTCATCATGTTTGTCTTTGGCCACTGTAGTAGCCTGTTAACCACCTCTTACTTTCAGTCTTCCTTTCCTTGAATCTACTCTACTCGCAGATTAATCAGGACAATTTTTCTAAACTACATTTTTCTGATCATGCTTTCAGTTATTTCCCTGTTGTTCACTAGGTAAATTCCAAACGTTTTAGTATGAAATATAGAGACTTGCACAATCTATACCTAACACTTCTTTCTGCCCACATCTTCTGCCACTTCACTGATCTTAGGCAGATACAACAGGTATCACCAGAGCACATCAAAATACACCTTACACCAGTGGAGAGTCTCCTTAGAGGACATGACATCTGTGTTGACTTAGCCAGGTAAACACGAGAGAATCCCTGTAATGAGATATATACCACAAATTATAATTACTTATTTACATGGGCAAATACTATCCATGCTAGGAAGCCTCAATTTTTTCCACCTTTGTTGAGATGTAATTGGTATACAAAAAACTGCATGTAATTAATGAATACAATTTGGTGAGTTGGAACATAAGTATACACTTGTGTTACCATCCTCATAATCAAAGTAATAATCACATCCATTACCTCTAGAAGTTTGCTTGTGTCCATTTTTTCTTTTTGTGGTAAGAACACTTAACATGAAATCTACCCTCTTAACAGATTTTGAAGTGCACAATTATACACCTTATTGTTAACTATAGGCAGACACAATGTTAAACAGCAGATCTCTGAAATTTATTTATCTTGTATAACTGTAACTTTATGCCCACTGACAACAACTCTTCATATCCTGCTCTCCCAT
The DNA here is from genome assembly GCF_039906515.1 of Pseudorca crassidens. Taxonomy (NCBI): domain Eukaryota; kingdom Metazoa; phylum Chordata; class Mammalia; order Artiodactyla; family Delphinidae; genus Pseudorca; species Pseudorca crassidens. The sequence continues at coordinate 45,423,836 of NC_090299.1, forward strand.
CCCCTGGTAACTACCTTTCTGTTGTCTACTTGTATATGTTTGACTATTTTAGATATTCATATACGAGGAATCATGTAGTATTTGTCCTTCTGTGACTGACTTGTGGAGAAATTGGAACTCTCATACACTGTTGGTAGGAATGTAAAATGGTGCAGCCATTATGGAAAATGTATGGGGGGGGTCCTCAGAAAATTAAAAGTAAAACTACCATGTAATCTAGCAATCCTGTTACTGAGTATATATATCCAAAAAATTGAAATCAGGATCTTGAAGAGATACCTGCGCTCTCATGTTCATTGCAGCATTATTCACAATAGTCAATTTATGGAAACAACCCAAATATCCATTGACAGATGAGTGGATAAAGAAAATATGGCATATACATATAAAAAGAAAGAAAGCCTACAATTTGTGATAACATGGATGGACCTGGAAGGAAGCTTTACTTTTCTGATATTTCCTAAGTTTCATAAATATTCGTTTTAGTTGCATTTTCTCTCTGGCTGTCAGACTGTCCCAATTTTATCTGCCTTGGAGATTCTCTCTAGTCTAGTGGGACTCTCTTTGTGGGACATAGGTCTTTAGTCTTAGAACCCAAATTGTGTTATCTATTAATTCAACACATAATTGCTGTGTACTTAAAAGTTCCATGCACTGTATTAGTTGCTAAGGATATAATGGAAAATAAAACTGTCATCGTCCCTGCCTTAATGGAACTTATATTTTATGTGGAGAGGATCTTAGGAGCCCAAGATAAAGAATGCTAGGTGATAACAAATTTTACCTAATGTAGTGGACACAAGAGGCTTCTCTGAAGAGGTGATGTTGAACCTGAGATCTGAAGAATGAGAATGGTGTGTGGAGAGAAACATTCCAACTGGAGGGATTAACATATATTAAGGTTTAGGGGAGGAGAATATGGTGTGTTTGTTGAGGGATGGAAGCCAGTATGACTGAAGTGTAGTGAGTAGGGGAGTGAAATAGAGGCAGAAAATAAGGTTTTGGAAAAAAATCCATGTCTGTGGTCTTTGTTCTCAGAGCATTGGAAAGCCAGCAAGAGGTTTTAAGCAATCATGATGGGGAGAGAGAGATGCAGTGGGGAAGTGTTGGTGGCATGATCTTCACTTTTAGAAGCTCTTTCTGGCTACTGCATTCAGAATAGAGAAATGGAAGACAAGCGTGGTAACAGGAAGGTTGTTGTAATTGTCTAGGTTAGAGTTGATAGTGGACTAGCTAATTCGGTCTTTAATGAAACACTTAACATCTACTTTGTCCCAGGCCTTTTGCTAGGGGTTGACATAGGACAAGATACCATCACTACACATAAAGAACAAATCCTTTAGTAGAGGAGAAAGATTCAAAAACATTTCTTATAGGATTTACACATGCTGTATTAGCGGTATGAAAAATGAGCTGAGGCAACTAAGAGAAGGGAATAATCATCCCTGCTGTAGCTACAATCAGTAGGCTTCACAGAGGAGACAGCAGTAGCTGGATCATGGTCACCAAGGTTGATACAAGTTTGCAGGTGGCAAGGAGGTATGAAGAACATTCCCTGCTGTTGTGCTCTGTGGTAGGTGATGGGAATTGAGGGCAAGTTCTTAGATCTTGGTTCTGAAGAACTGGAAGCAGGGAGCAAAAGTATGCAAAATACAGCCAGGTGTATGTCTTTCACAGCCTAATTCTTATCAGCTTCAAGAGTAACAATTTTTGCCTGCCTTCTGATCTTTTCCAGTTTCCTTGCTTGACATAGTCATTGGTGAAGAGACTACTGCTAATGAAGTGGAGCTGACATCATAACCCCTGATTATTCAGGTGCGCTATTTTATGGCTGAAGTTTTCACTTTGATTGGATGAGACCCAGAACAAAGAGTTGACTACTTCTGGTGATTAAAAGCTCCCTTGACAATTTTTTAAAGGGATTGTTCAAAGCTTTTTGTGCCCCTGAGTAGGGAATTACACTTTGCTTCCCTAAAACTCCTCCAGAAATTGCACATGGACGTGGCAGACTTTCTTTCCCGCTGTCCAACACTGCAGAGAATTTCCTTTTAAGAGTAGTGGCCTTTTAGTAGGAGGTTAAGTGATCCCTGTATATATAATTTATAAGGCACTCTGAGCTTTTTGTATGCAAGCACATTGGAAATGTAAAATTATTATTACTTATATTGTTATTAGCTTATTTTCTCCTGTCCTCATATGAGACATTTGTTTCTGAGCTAAGGATTCAGAGCAGAACTGTTGATCATAAAGGTAAGAAGGAATAGATTGGACAACCATGAAAATTAGGGATGAGCAGCCAAAACAGATAAAGATGAGTAGTGTATAACATTTGTTTTTCCTTGAATGATAACTTTTTGATAAGTGTTGTGTAAACATTTTTTCTCAGGGTTTTTTTTTAACATCTTTATTGGAGTATAATTGCTTTACAGTGGTGTGTTGGTTTCTGCTTTATAACATAGTGAATCAGCTATACATATACATATATCCCCATATCCCCTCCCTCTTGCATCTCCCTCCTACCCTCCCTATCCCACTCCTCTAGGTGGTCACAAAGCACAGAGCTGATCTCCCTGTGCTATGCAGCTGCTTCCCACTAGCTATCTATTTTACATTTGGTAGTGTATATATGTCCCTGCCACTCTCATTTCATCCCAGCTTACCGTTCCCCCTCCCTGTGTCCTCAAATCCATTCTCTACATCTGTGTCTTTATTCCTGTCCTGCCCCTAGGTTCATCAAAGGTCCTGCAAGTGGTGAGTTTCTCTCTCTCTCTCTCTCTCTCTCTCTCTCTCTCTCTCTCTCACACACACACACACACACACACACACACACACAATACCTAAACCTCAAATTATTTGAAACCTCAATTTCACTTCTGCCTCCATGCATCGGACAAATAAACAGCTGAATTACATAATTGGAATTGTAATGCTTTTAATTAAGATACAGAAAAGGAAATATTAATTTTGCCTCTCTGCCTCCCTTCAAAGTGCTTGTCCTAGATATTGGTACCTTGTCCAGCTTTAGAAATTTAATATGCTCAGGGGATAGGAATGAGAATGGGAGAATAATATAAAGTTTGATTAATGTTTCGATCTCTTTAGGATAAAAAAAATCATGGGTTAAATCAGTCTTATGTTTTCAATTATTGTCATGTTAATTAAAACATTCTAAGGTCTTTTAGATATATATTTTGTATATTTATGTTATTTAGGATTAGATGTGATTGTATACAACAGAAAAACACCAAATAACAGGGACTCAAGTAAGAAAGAAGTTTATTTTTAAATTAAAGTAGTACTGGATGTAGGTAGGACTACAACCCTACCTAGTTATTAGGGCTTCCTGATTATTAGGGATCCAGGCTCCTTCTATCTTGTTGCTCTGCCATCCGTAGCATCCATTGCCTCCAGGTCCAAAATGGACATCAAAGTTTCAGCCAATATATTAACATTCCTGTTTATATTTCACTGGCCAGAAATTAGTCACATAATGGGGAGCCAGCTGAAAAGGATACTGGGCAATACAGTTTTTCTGACAGTGTACCCAGCTAAAAACTTATTTTCTTATATCTAAGGAACATACGGAGAATGTATATCAGAAGCCAGTTTGCAATTTCTGCCATAGTACTTACTTCAACTTGATTTGAATCATATTTTTTTTCCTGAAGATGGAGAATTTGACTTGGTTTAAATTTGGTTGATTTTATTGGGTGTAAAAGATGTGGTGTGGTGCAGTGGAATGAGTACTGGAGTACTAGATTCTGATTCCAGCCTAATATGACATTTGGCTTCAGTATCTCACACTAAATAAGGGGGTTTGTGTTATGGGTCCTCTAAGAATTCTTTCAATTCTTATTCCCTTATCTGGTTCCCAAAGTTTTACAACAAAGGTAGGTGTGTATGTTTATGTACACACATTTATCACTATATGATGCAGAATTTAAAAACCTATTTCTATAGAAATAAAAGATGTACACATATGACCACATTAGCAGAGTGACTTGATTAATATTTTTTCAGTTTTCACATCCCTTGCTCTTAATGAAAGCAATTGAAACCTGCATGGAAGTTGAAAGGCTGAGAGATTGAAGTTGGAATTTAACTGTCCTCTTCCAAACTAGAAGTCAACTTTTCATCCCAAAGAACAGGCCCTTCTTACATTTTTCATGTTTCCATTACTATTGTGTTTCACCCATCACTATCTGTAGAAACCTATGAGCTGGCAGAATTGGAATTAGTGTCCTTAAATATGTGATGTGACAGAGTCCCTGATACTTTGGAGCGCCTGGGTATATGAATGCTGGTCTTCTTAGGAAATAATAATGTGGATAATAGCATTCTCTCTGTCTCTTATTTCCTACTTGGTTTCAGTTGATTGTGATTCTTTGTCCTGGGGAAGTTGCTATGCAGCACTAGGTAAACTCTTTCACGGGAAATTGCTTTGTGCTGCTTGGTGGCTACACAAGTCACACAGGTGTCCCCGTTAGGACACCGGATAGCTATGCCCTTTCTAAAGTGTCCCAGTATGTTTCTATCAGAGGGAATAATTCTGATGACACTAATGATTCTAAAGAGAGATAATAGAAAAAGCAAAACAAAACAACAATAACAAATATTACTTGCATTTTCTTCCTAACTGTTGTAATGTTAGGAAGGGGTGGTGGGGAGTGGGGAACCATAGAATGCCATCATCCCTTTCAAATCCTATATGGAATAAGGTGAAGGTACAAACAAAATGAATAAAACTACCTTTCTATGTAGTTGAAGTGAAAAGATGATTGATCAGTTAGGTAGTTTAGATTGAATCATATGAAACTGCTATTTTTGTAGATCCAAAGTGTTCGGATACAGGCAATTTCTAATGGTTCAACCTAGTAGTGGTTTCTATTCTGTCTACACAATAGAAATTACCTTAAAACTAACACCATTTGAAGTTACTCCTTAGCAACATGTCTCCATTGTAAAAGCATCTGGTTATTTGGAGATATTTTTAAATTCAAGGAAATATATATTTATTATTGGTATTAAATTAATGTAATTTAAAAAATCCATCCATAACCCTGCTGTTCTTAAATAACTATTTTATTATCTATGTTTCTTTCCCAACTTTATCCACATATTATAACTGATATCTTCTAAGGTGAAGAGTTAAAAAATTTAAATCATACTTTCATAAAGACTGCATAGATTTTTTAAAAATCCAAATGCCTGATCCTTAAATTTCTAAATCTATAAGTGCACACACAATACAGTGGAGCTGAAACAAAGCCTTTGCATAATGAAATCTGTGACAAACTGTATTGTGGAAAACAACACCCTCTGATAGCCTCCAGTACTCTCCAAAGGCAAAAATATTTTTACAAATTATCTTAACGAGCTGAGGGACATACATTTCCATCAGGAATGACTGAACATCCACACAGTCAAGCCTGAGCTATTTGGGAGGAAACAAGATTCCTTCCCCCTCTCTGCTTGGAGATGACCCACTCCAGTGCCGTTGTTCATGGTCTTGAAGGCCTCAAGCAATTCTTCAGCCTGGGTCACCTCTCTCCAGGGTCAAGGAAGATAAGGGGTACAGTACAAAAAGTGACAGGTAGGGCCAGGATGGAGTAATTGAAGGGCTCATTGTGACTTGTTATTTCTCGACACTCCAGGGAACACTGGCTGTGTCTACCTTGCATGGCCCTGATTTCTTTCGGCTATAGAGGTACTGAAACCACCAGCTAGCTACCTGCTGGCTCCAGGGGGCTGAAACCTTGTAAGGTAAATGCTAAGTGCCCCAGTTAGCCAACGGCTGACCTGTGTGGTTACTAAGAAACCATCTGCCCAGCTGGTTACTAAGAGATGGAGGAGGAAAGAGAGGAAGAAAATCAGTCTAGGATGCAGAGCCCCTCCCCCCTCACTCTCACTTCATTATGCTTTAAAATTTTAGACTCAGACCTGAGAAGAGAAGCAATTCCCTAAAAACTAGGAATCCTCTGGATGTAAAAAAATGTCCTTAATGGCATTTTAGGTTTTTTTCCTGAATTGATATGCAAATTTCTAATTTACTTAAAGCACACTGTCACGCATTATAATAGTCTAATACATGCTTCCATGTAATTAGGCGTAATAACCAGTGATCAGTGGGAGGAGGGAAGGGGAGAGGGAATTGTGTTTCCAGCTGGCCCTCCACACCTGCAAATAACAGACAACTCCTTTCAGTGTAGAGGAAACAAGATAATGACAGTATGATATTAAATACAAACATTAATTCTTAGGAACAAAGCATAAGGAAAAGGTCTGTCAATTAAGATGTGTGATAGTGAGCAACTTAAATTATACTCTGCACCATCTTAAAGAAAAATAAGGACCAAGCAGAATTGAAACTTTGATTTTTTATTTACTGAAATACTCCCAATGCCATTTTTTTGGTTTTCTTTTTAGAAGAAATGTATGTGGGCCAGTCGAATCCTATGTTGAGTCCCACTGTTCATGCTCATTTGGTTTGATTTAAGAATCGAGTTGCAATAATGTTCTGTCTCTCTCTGTCTCTGAAAGGACAAGTCAGACCTTGGAAAAATCTTAGGAGCCCAGTGGGGCCTCCAGTTCTGGGGAAACAAGGCAATATAAGGAAATGCTTTGTGAACAGGAAACTTCAGATCTAATGTGAGAGACTATTATTGTCCTGGCTGCTGTCAGTGCAGGTTTTGTTATATAAGAGGTGTGTAAAGCCTTTTGCAGAAAGAATTTCTTGACATCTAAACATACATTTTCACGTGTCAGGCAGTTTAACATAGTGGTTAGGATCTTCGTAGTCTTTCCGGCTTGGTTTTCTTCCTATTAGTGGAGTGATGTTGGGTGTGTTATTTAAGCTTCTCTAAGCCTCAGTTTCCACGTCTGTAAAATGGGAGTAAAAATAATTCAACCACTCGATGGCATTTGAATCAAATGAAATAACGTACCTATTGTATACTAGGCTTAATTCCTGGGGCCCATAGATGTTGCTTGTAAATAAATAATTTATTTGTAAGTAAAGAATCTATTTTCAGGAGTAATCATTTATATCAGAATGCAGGTTCGCCACATTGGTTTATATGCATAAAAAGAAGTGGTGGATCAATAGAATCCATGGGCTGCAAAAGTTTCTGGTAACTGTTTGTATGTATTGTGGTGTAGAGTAGTCAAGAATGAGTGTTCACATAGAGCAGGAGAGGAGCCAGGAGTAAAGGGTTTAATTCCAGCCTTTCCACTTACTGTATGGTCTTGGGCAAGTTGGTTAACTTCTCTGGGTTACTCAGAGAAAACTGTCTCTTTGGAATATGTATCTGATATATACAAAATGTATCAGATCCACAAGCTACCTTTTACTTCTCTTCACTTATGTGGGAATGAAAGTACAGTCACCTTCCAGTTCCTGGGACAATAGATAGGTAGTTCCCCTGATTCCATCCCTCCTTAGCCCCACAGAGAGCAGCAGGATCTTTTGTGTCTCTCTCTGGGAGGCCATTACGTTCCACTGGGGGAGAAATATATACCTTTTGGTATTGTAGTGTTGATAAGAGACAGAGAACAGGCATGAAAGGACAAGATGTGGGAAGGTAAAGGGAAGAATGGAGATTTAGAAACTTGAACTCCATAGAGCCAAGTCTCCTAAAGTGCTAAGGCCAGTGGACCATGGATAGTGCTACCAGGAGTGTGTTGTGGGAAGTTCTAGAAATCGTTGGATTTCTGAATGCATCCCATCACAATACCCTGGGGAACAGGTCACTCCAGGAGTAGAATCCTTGCTTGGTTTTAAGTACTTCACTATTAATGCCTTGCCTCTGTGTAAATTTAATCTGTGCTGTGCTTGTGCTTCAAGTCTTACCCTACAAGCCTTTGATGACTGAATGAGGAAACATCTCAGTACCCAGGACACTGGACAGCTTCTGGACATTAAGATACCAAAAGGGATGGGAAAGATTAACTGTGGTAAAATTAGCCCTAGATTAAAGGCTTCTCTAATGTTGCTAAATAAGATTGAAAGCAAGGTTTGAAGAGATCAAATAATTTAAGGGTAACTTGACTGTGTCCCAGAACAAACTTCAAGAATGAAAAAAAAATGACATAACAGAATGTTCATCCTGTTGGAAAATTCACAAAATCTGGCATCCAAAATTATAATCAAATTGCTTAGAACTAGTGATAAAGAGAAAATCTTAAAGCAGCCATAGAAAAAGACATTATGCATAGAAGAACAACTAAGAATAGTAACAGACTCTGCAGTGGTAATAATATGGGCATGAAGGCAGTGCAACAACTGAAAGAAAAACCCTACTAACCTAGAATTCTTACCCAGTGAAAGTATCTTTCAAAAGAGAGAGGGGGAAAAAGACATTTTCAGACATATGAAAAATAAAAGAATTTATCACCAGCAGTCTTGTACTATGAGAAATAGTAAAAAAAAATCTTTCACTTCACATCAAAAAGAATAAAATACCTAGGAATAAACCTACCAAAGGAGGTAAAAGATCTGTGCTTGGAAAACTATAAGATACTGATGAAAGAAATTGAAGATAACACAGAGGGAAAGATATACAATGTTCTTGGGTTGGAAGATTAATATTGTTAGAATAACTATACTACCCAAGGCAACCTACAGATTTAATGCAATCCCTATCAAAATACCAATGGTATTTTTCATAGAACTAAAACAAATAATTTAAAAATGTGTAAGGAAACAGAAGAGACCCAAATAGCCAGGACAATCTTGAGGAAGAAGAACAGAGCTGGAGGAATCATGCTCCCAGACTTCAGACTATACTACAAAGCTACAGTAATAAAAACAGTATGGTACAGGTGCAAAACCAGACATAATAGATCAATGAAAAGAATAGAGAACCCAGAAATAAACCCATGCACTTATGGTCAATTAATCTATGACAAAGGAGGCAAGAATATACAATGGAGAAAAGACAGTCTTTTCAATAAGTGGTGCTGGGAAAACTGGACAGCTACATGTAAAAAATGAAATTAGAACATTCTATAGCACCATATACAAAAATAAACTCAAAACAGATTAAAGATCTAAATGTAAGACCAGAAGCCATAAAACCCCTAGAGGAAAACATAGGCAGAACTCTTTGATGTAAATCATATCAATATTTTTATTTTTGGATCTGTCTCCTAAAGCAAAGGAAATAAAATCAAAAATAAACAAATGGGACCTAATTAAACTTAAAGGCTTTTGAACAGCAAAGGACACCATTGACAAAATGAAAAGACAACCTACAGAATGGGAGAAAATATTTGCAAATATGACTGATAAGGGGTTAATATCCAAAATATACAAACAGCTCATGCAACTCAACATCAAAGGATAAGCAGCCCAATTAAAAAATGGGCAGAAGAACAAAACAGACATTTTTCCAAAGAGGACATGCAGATGGCCAACAGGCACATGAAAATATGCTCAACAGTGCTAATTGTCAGGGAAATGCAAATCAAAACAACAGTGAGATATCACCTTACACCAGTCAAAATGGCTATTATCAAAAAGAACACAAATAACAAATGGTGGTGAGGATGTGGAGAAAAGGGAACACTCGCAAACTGTTGGTGGGAATGTAAATTTGTTCAGCCACTGTGGAAAACAGTATGGGAGTTTCTCAAAAAACTAAAGATAAAACTGCCATAAAACCCAGAAATTCCACTCCTGGGTATATAGACAAAAGAAACAAAAACACTAATTTGAAAAGATAAATGCACCCCAGTGTTCATAGCTGCATTATTTACAATTGCTTAGACATGGAAACAACCTAAGTGTCCCTCAACAGATGAATGAATAAAGAAGATGTGGTATGCATAAGTGTGTTTGCATATATGTGTGTGTGTGCACACACACACACACAATGGAATACTACTCAGCCATAAAAAGAATGAAATTTTGCCATTTGCAACAACATGGATGGACTTGGAGGGTATTATGATAAGTGAAATAGGTCAGACAGAGAAAGACAAATACTGTGTAATATCAATTATGTGGAATCTAAAAAATACAACAAACTAGTGAATATAACAAAAAAAGAAACAGACTCACAGATATAGAAATCAAATTAGTGATTACCAAAGAGGAAGGGCGACATAGAGGTAGGGGATTAAAAGGTACAAACTATTATGTATAAAATAAGCTACAAGGATATATTGTACAACACAGGGAATATATACAATATTCTATAATAACTATAATTGGAGTATAAGCTTTAAAAATTGTGAATCACTGTATTGCACAACTGTAACTTATATAATATTGTACATTAATTATACTTCAATTAAAAAATGAAAGAAAATCTTTCAGGTAGAGGAAAAGTAATATCAACAGAAATCTGTATCTACAAAATGTAATAAAGAGCACCAGAAATGGTAAATATGTCAGTAAGTATATAGCGTTTTCTTATATTTTAAATCACTCCAAAAGATAATTGACCATTTGAAGGAAAAATCATTACAGTGTATTGCAGTGTTTATAACAAATGTAAAAGTAAAATGTATGACACATTTACAAAATGAGAAAAACTGAAGGAGAAATGGAAATACAGTATTGTAAGGTTATAATACTATGTATGAAGTTACATAATATTATTTAGGTCACATTTAAGTTAAATTTGTATAATAAAACACTAAAATACTACTAAAAAATGTGTAGATTATAAGCCAAAGGGGAGAAAAATGGAATCATAAAAAATACATAGTCAATAGGCTACAAAGAAATAAAGAGAGGACAAAGAATAGATGGGACAAATAAAAAATAGATATCAAGATTTTAGATTTAAATACAATTATATCAATAATCACATTAAATGAACTAAACCTTAAAAGGGAAAATTTCAGATTGAATAAAACACAAGACCCAACTATATACTGCCTGCAATATATATACTGTAAATATAAAGACACAAATAAGTTAAAAGAATAATGATGGGGCTTCCCTGGTGGCGCAGTGGTTGAGAGTCCGCCTGCCGATGCAGGGGATGTGGGTTTGTGCCCCGGTCCAGGAAGATCCCACATGCCGCGGAGTGACTGGGCGCGTGAGCCATGGCCGCTGAGCCTACGCGTCTGGAGCCTGTGCTCCGTAACGGGAGAGGCCACAACAGTGAGAGGCCCGCGTACCGCAAAAAAAAGAATAATGATGGAAGCAAATATATCAGGCTAAAGTAATCAAAAGAAAGCTGCTTAGTGTTTGACTAAGTAGATTTCAAAGCAAATAGAATGAGCAGAGATAAAGACCTTAGTTTAATAAACATAAAGAGATCAGTTTTTCAAAAGGACATACATATGCTAAACATATTGAGGACATAAATATGCTAAGCATGTTGTGCTTCAAAAACATGAAACAAAAACTGATAAACTATAATAAGAAATAATCAAACTCACAAATATAGTGGAGATTTCAATACCCCTTTCTCAATAATTGACAGATTGCTGCAAATCAGTAAGCATATAGAAGACTTTGTCATCACTATCAACAACTTGATCATATTGACGTTTATAAAATATCACACTCATAAAAGCAGAATATACATCCTTTTCAAGTATACATGGAACATTTACCAAGATAGAATATATTATGGACTGAAAAATGTAAATTTATTCAAGTCACATAAAGCATGTTTTCTGACCACATGGACTTTAGAAATCAGTAACACAAAACTCTGGAAAATCCTCAAGTATTTTTATTTTATTAGTTTTTTGGGGAGTAACATTTTTTTTAACATCTTTATTAGAGTATAATTGCTTTACAATGGTGTGTTAGTTTCTGCTTTATAACAAAGTGAATCAGCTATATATATACATATATCCCCATATCTCCTCCCTCTTGCATATACATATATCCCCATATCTCCTCCCTCTCACCCTCCCTATCCCACCCCTCTAAGTGGTCACAAAGCACCGAGCTGATCTCCCTGTGCTATGTGGCTGCTTTAAAACCAACATACTTTAAAATAACTCACAAGCAAAATTAAAAGTATTTTAGACTGAATGAAAATAAGCCCCAACATTTCAAAATTTAGGGAATGCTGATAAAGCAACGATTACAGGGACATTTATAGCAGTAAACATCTATATTAGAGCAGAAATAAATAAAATAGAAATGAGAAAAATTGAGAAAAAAATCACTAAAACCAAAGGATGGTTCTTTGGGAAGATCAATAAAATTGATAAACTCTAGCTAAACTGATAAAGAAAAAAGAGAGAAGACATAAGTCGCCAATATCGGGAATGAGAGGGGGGATATTAGTATAGACACTATGAACAACAAAGGGATAATTAGGGATTATTAACTTTATCCCAATAAATTTGATAAGATAACCAAATTCCTTGAAAGACACAAACTATTCAAGCTTACTCAAAGAGAATTTGATAAAGTTGAATATCCCTATATCTAGGAAATTTTATATTTGTTCTTAAATCTTTCTCTGGAAGAAAACTCAAGCCCAGATGGCTTCATGAGTGAATTTAACTAAACATTCAATTAAGAAATAATAGAAAATCTATATTAAGTATTCCAAAAAAATTAAGAGGAGGGAACACTTCCTAACACATTCTATGAGGCCGTCATTACCCTGATACCAAAACCAGGTAAAGATATTATGAGAAAGGAAAATCAATGTCTCTCATGAACACAGCACATGCAAAAATTCTTAACAAAATGAATCCAGCAATAAATAGAAGGGATAATATATCATGACCAAGTTTTGTTTAATTCAAGAATACAATGCTGGTTCAGTATTCTAAAATCAGTCAATAAAATTCACATCAACAGATTCAAAAAAACCCTATGATCATTTAAAAATGCAGAAAAATCATTTAACATAATTCAACATAACATTCATGAAAGAAACTTTAAGCAAACTAGGAATAGGAGGGAATTTCCTTAACCTGATTTAGGACATCTATCTAAAATCTGCAGATAATATATTCAATGTGGAAAGACTGAATGCTTTTCTTCTACGAATAAACAAGGGTAAGCACTCTCTCTGATGCTATTCCACATGGTACTGGAAGTCTTAGCATAATAAGGCAAGAGAAAAATATAATGCTTAGCGATTGGATAGGAAGTTAAGACAGTCTGTATTTGCAGATGACATGATCATTTACATAGAAAAATCTGAAAGAATCTATATAAAAGCTTTCTATAAATAATAAATGAGCTTAGCAAGGACACAGGATATAAAGTCAATATATAAGATCAACTGTATTTCTGTATACTTGTAATGGACTATTGGAAAAAGAAAATTTTTTAAAAGTTCCATTTACAATAGTACACCCAAACCGTGAAATACTTGGGTACACATCTAGCAGCTTACACAAAAGATCCGATGTTTAAAACCAGAAAAACACCAGAATTTGATAAGCCTATTGAAAAATTTATATAGAAAACTAAAGAAAGTAGAATAGCCAAAATAATATTGAAAAGGAACAAAGTTGGAGGATTCATACTATCTGATTTAATGACTTAGTATAAGGCTACAATAATCAAGAAGGTGTGGATATTAGCAAGAGGATAGATATATTGATTAGTGGAACAAAATAAATATTACAGGGAAACACCCATGCATATGTGGTCAGTTGATTTTCATCACAGGTGAAAAGACAATTCAATAATAAAGAATAATCTTTTGAATGAATAATGCTGGACTCATTGAATATACACATGTAAAAACAATGACTCAACTTCTTGCCGCTTACAAAACTTAACTCAAAATGTATCTCAGACCAAAATGTAAAAAATATAAAATATTTAACTTGTAGAAGAAAACTTAGGGGAAGTTCTTTGGGCCTTGAGTTAAGCAAAGGTTGCTTAGATAAGACAACAAAAATATGACTTATAAACAAATTTTTTTTTTTTTTTTGTGGTATGCGGGCCTCTCACTGTTGTGGCCTCTCCCGTTGTGGAGCACAGGCTCCGGACACGCAGGCTCAGCGGCCATGGCTCACGGGCCTAGCCGCTCCGTGGCATGTGGGATCTTCCCGGACCGGGGCACTTTCAACCACTGCACCACCAGGGAAGCCCCTAAAACAAAATATTTTTATATTAGATTTCATTCTGTGCTCTCATAAAAACAGTTTTAAAATAATGACTTAACAAGCCATAGACTGGGAAAAAATATTTGCAAATACCATATTTGATAAAGTTACATTTTTTTTTCAGAATATATAAAGAACTCTAAAATTTCAGTAATAAGAAAACAGATACTTCACCACAAAATATATATGGATTGGGCTTCCCTGGTGGCGCAGTGGTTAAGAATCCTCCTGCCAATGCAGGGGACACGGGTTCAAGCCCTGGTCCGGGAAGATCCCACATGCCACGGAGCAACTAAACCTGTGCGCCACAGCTACTGAGCCTGTGCTCTACAGCCCACAAGCCACAACTACTGAGCCCACATGCCACAACTACCGAAGCCCGTGAGCCTAGAGCCCGTGCCCTGCAACAAGAGAAGCCACCATAATGAGAAGCCCTCACACCGCAACAAAGAGTAGCCCCCGCTCGCTGCAACTAGGGAAAGCCCGTACACGGCAATGAAGACCCAATGCAGCCAAAAATAAAATAATTTAAAAAAAATATATATATATATATGGATATAAAATAAACATATGAAAATCTTCTCAACACCATTAGTCATTAGGGAGATGCAAATTAAAGCCACAATGAGATAATACTATACACCTCGTATAATGGATAAAATTTTAAGAAGAAACTGAAAATGCCAAGTACTGGTGAGGAGTCATTGTTAATTCTGAAATGGGGGTTGTATAAATGATAAGACAATTCCCTCTTTATTAAGAGGGGGAATTAAAGACCGTAATTAAAATTGTTCTATTTGACAAGTAGGGACATGACAGGGCACTGAAAAGAGGTCGCAGCCCTTCTGAGCAAAGTAAGAGTGGGTATCCTGAAAGGCTTTCTTTCTGGAGGAAAAGAGGGTCACTATCACCACTTGCATTTATTAGAAATCTTTCCATCTCCTTCAGTTCTTTAAAATGCCTTGGCTTATTCCTCACTATTAGCCTGAAAGGAAATAAACCTTACACTACCTTTTTCACAGATAGGGAAGATGGACTTCCTTTTTGTCCTTTCATGAAGGCTTCTGTTTCTATTCCATCCAGTATTCATGAGGGAAGCTGCCAGAAACAGCGGAATGATCCTGAAACAGTATGTTGACATTGGTAAAGACTGATTTTGACATATTCTTCTGACAACCTTTTGATTAATTTTCTGCTTCATTAAAACCCTTAATTAAATTAACATGGAGTGTGGCAATATCCTTGACAGATTTTGTTTATTAGCAAACAAGTCCTCCAGTTTCAAAGACAGTGGCAGTGCAGGGCCCCTGAAACCAGGTTAGTAGTTTCTGGGAGCCTGTGGTCATGAACGGACTGAACTTGTTGTTTGTCCAAAAGCCCAGTTGGATTTGGGCAGTGAAGCTGATGAGGACATAGAGGAAGTCCTCTGTGGATTGGTTTCACCATGCTGAGACCCCAGCCTTCCACCGTTGCCTGTCCTCCACCCACCCCTCCCTTGCCTGCGTCTGTTCTACTTCACACAAGGCATTACAGCTGAGTACAGTTAAACTCCTGAGCAGATCATTCCCCCTATACCAAGTTTATTCCTTGATGTGTCCTCTTGAGACTTACAGATATAGCTTTGTAGGCATGCTTTTTAACGTGAGTGTTGAAAATGAAGTGCCAGGACTCATATCTTGAAAAATTCTAAAAATGATAAGTTGATCATTTTTAAATTTCCTCTTTCACCTCTCCCCATATGTTGGATTTAGCAGCACATATGTTACCGTTGGCATGATAATGATCCCTGCATTGTGTAGAACTTCAAACATGAGGGTGGGGGAAGGTAATAAAAATCAAAAGTATATAAAAGTGCCTAAAATTATTAATACTTATAAATTCATAAATTTATTCCTTAAGTCAAATTATTTTTTAAATGAAATATATTGACATTCAAATTTCATAGAGAAAAATTTTTAATTTTCCAACAGATTTTTTTCTAATACAACTACCTAACAGAGACAGGTTGTGGGTTGTTCACAGTCTCCTATATTCGTGTATGAGTGGGATTAACACCCTTTTTACCATTGTAATCACTGACATAAGCCAGATGCAGGCTTACATATGTTTTGATGAGCAAGAAAAGTTTACCACTTTTCTTCACTCGGTAGCATAAAAACACAATGATATGCTTCCTACCTTTTGGAGGAGCATCACGTGGGTTAGTTTATGAATTTCCATGCGAATGTACCTGTTTTGAATGAGTTTAGTTGAGTTTCATCCACTTGTTCATTCATTCGGCATAGGAGAATTTAATGTCTACTGTGTGTCAAGCATGACCTGGAAATACAGAGACGAAAAACACAGTTTCTGTCCTCAAAAATGTCGCAGGTCAATTCACCAAGTGTAGTGATTGAGGTTAGCACATGGGGATATGGGCATGTTTAGGAAACCAGATTCAGTGGGGCTGGGGATGTGGTCAGCAAAGTCATCCTAGGGTCCCCAGCGCTGGTGCTGGTCTTGATGGATGAGAAGAAGGTACTCAAGTTTAAGAGCCTCGGTGAAGTACTGGAGGAGTGTCAGGAAGAGTAGCATCATGCAAAGATGTAGCTATACATCCAAAGCAGAGACATGCGAAGCAGCAAGTAAGAACCAGGGATGAAGGACATATCATGCAGTGTGGTCAAGGGCCTGCAGATTAGGAGAATGATTCAAGGTGAAACTAGAGAGGAAAGCAAAAGACAATTCAAGAAGGCTTGTGTGTGTCAAACTAAGAAACGTGAACTTACCTTGGGAACTTTGAGGAGCTACTGGAATATTTTATGGAAGGATCTGATCTGGTTGGATTGTGCTTATCATAAAGGTAGCACTGGTAGCAGTGTAGAAGAAAGGGATAAATTTGAGATGGAGGGTTAGGGACAGGAGGCAGTGGAACAAGGTAGGAGGAGGCTGAAAAAAAAAAAAAAACCAAGTTAGAAACAATGAGAGCTTGAACCAGGAAGAAAGAGAAGAGGGGGGTGTTCAATAAAAGCTGTTGAATTTAATTGAGTGAACAAAAGGAGAGCTGCTGTCAGCACTAGTCAAGGATGTACACCTCATTGAAAGGCTTTTAAAGAACGATATCTCCTAAAGATAAAATATAAAACCATCACCATGGTTACAACACACAGTCTTGTACTGGGTGATCCATATCACTGAACATATTGTTTTACCTTGAACACTTTATTTTTACACACGCTAGAGTTGTTTGGCTCGAGAGAGAGCTGCAAAAGGGATCTCAGAATGTTTGGTTCCCATGTGGGAGATGTTAGGTGCTGTGCTAAGTGTGGAGCACTGGGCATTAACTCTTCTAATTTTGACAAAAGTCTTTTGAAGTAGTGCTCTTGTCAAAGCCGTGTAAAATTTAAGGAGACTTGGACACAGAAAGATTTAGTAACTTGACTGAGATCACACAGCTAGCAAGGGGAAGAACCAGAATTCCATCTTAAATCCTCATCTCTTTCTCTTTTTTTTTCACCTTCTCTCATGATACTTTGCTGTCTTTCTCTCATGTTTTTCCACTGGCCTCCTGATTTCATAATTCTATAGCTATTATACAACCTGGATAATAAAACAGATATAAAATCTTTAAGATCTTTCAAGAATCAGCATGGCAGAGTAATTATGAATGAGGGCCCTGGAGCCTGAATACCTGAGTTCATATTCTGCCTCTAGCATTTACTAGCTGTGTAATTTGGGGTTCATGCCTCAGCTAACTCATTTATAAAATGGAAATAACAGTATCTTCATTTTAGGGTTTTGGGGAAGATTAAATAAGTTTATGGATGTAAAACATCTATAAACACAACAGTGCCTGATGCATAGTAGGTACTTAATAAATATTATCCTTTATTATTCAGCCACTGTTTATTGAACCTAATGAAATAAAGGGTCTCTGGGTTGATACCAAAGAGGACAACTATTTTCCTCTAAGAAAGATGCCTTGAGTGCCAATGGGGTAAACTTGTGTGATCTTACTCTGCATCAGAAGCTCAGCTTCATGCAATAGGAAGATCAGGAACATGGATGGTATCAGCAACCATGGCTGTTCCCCAAAGGCACTGGGAAAGGTGCTAAGACTCTCTAAGCCTGGGTTTCTTTACCTTTCAAATGATTTGTGAATATATCTTCAATAGCAGTTATAAAGATTCAGACATAGAAAATAAACCTTTGTTATAGAAGTTCCAGAGCAACAAGGGATTCCAGATGTCCTCAGGTGAAATGATTTTTCACTAGGGGTTGAGGGGAGGAAATTTAAAAATGACTTGGGGAGTTTTTCAAAGCTCAGAGACTTTTCCTCCTTCTCTTTGTGTTGCCTCTACCCCCTATAGACCGCTCTCAAAATGAGCCATTGTTTCAGGTAAGAATGTTGTGGATCTCAGGTATGTCAGATTGAAACAAAGGTTGGAAAGCATTGTTTTAGCCCAACACCTTCAGTTTACAGATAAGACAGGAGACCCAGAGAGCTTTAGGAAACTGCACAAGATCGCAGAGCAAGTAAATAATAGATTCGGGGCTGGTAACCAGGTTTTCTTCAAACTTGTTTAATGTTCCACAACATTGTGTTGCGTCTCTCCTTACCATCAATCTCCCTAAAGTTTCTGAATTCAATTGCCTAAGTTTAAAGAGTAAGTTAATGTAGATAAATCATTTTTTGAACATTTGACTGAGAACAAAAGATTAGGGCCAAATTAAAACCCTTAGAAGATTCAAGCTCTGAACTGATTATGCTGTCATGTCCTCCCTAAAGATGATTCAAAAAGAAAATCAATATCAAACCGTAATCTAAATGTACAAAAATCCAAAAAAAAAGTTGTAATTTCCGATGATGAATGGCTCCCGTACCTTTTTTTCAAGCATCAATACAAAATTCTTTTAAAAAACAAATCAGGATACTTGGATGTGTTGTTGCTCTAGGTATGTTCATACCTGCAGACTAGATCTATCTCTACCAAAGGAAAGAGACACAATGTCACTTGAACCCAAGACATAGCCTGGATATCATACATGAATTCATCCTGCCTATATTCGCTTACTTCAATGTCTTTCTCTAAAAGTATAGCAAACCAAAAGCATCCAGCCACAGAGCTTCTGATCAATAAATTAAACACACTACCTATTACCTTAAAAGACTGCTTTAGCCAAATTTCTGGGTAACTAATAAAGGGCCACACTCATATAGTTCATTCTCAGAGTGGCAATGTGATCAAAGAGGCATGATTCAGCAGCAAAGAAAGACACTTCAAAGAAACTCTGATTCCTAACTGCATTTCTCAATCCTCATAAAGAGGCCAGAAGGTACTCTCAGAATCCTTTTATCCTTCTTTCACCTACTTCTCTCACATACCCAGCTGCTCCGGCCCCTCTTTTTCATCTAAGCTTCCTTGAAGACTTCCTATCCAGACTTAGCTTACATACTTGTATCCTTACCCTACACATCACATCCCTACATGATCATTGCAACACAAAATCCAAGAGAAACCCCTCTGGCAAAAAAAGATTATCCTCAGAAGGTGAAGAGGGAAAGAACATTAGCAGAGAAAGAGCTCCTTTTTAGTTTACTTGGAAAGAAAACCTTGGGAGTGCTCAATCATTAATCATGTTTTGTTCCATCCTACTGTTGCCTTCTTTCCTCTTAGATTCACAGCAAGATGTATGATGATAGGGGTTGCTTTTAATTTAATATTAATCTTATTTGTGTTACCTCCTCAGTACCTAACACCAGATTGCTTTTAGGGAGTTCCCAATAATTGTTCTTAACCACTTGAGGAAAAGAGGTTCTTGAAGAAATCCAGAGATCTTACACATATTTGTCCCTGATTTTGACATTGTCTTCTACAGTCAGACTACATTTTCTAATTTGTCTTTGGCAGACTTTTTCCCCATATCCTGAGGTGAAAGCCAGCGGTGACAAAGTGTAGACCATGAGAAGCTACACCCTTGACTTTGCAAAGAGTGTGAATGCATAGCTTTATTAAGGTATATGTTCTGGATGCTTTGGAAGAGATTTTGGCTCCACTCTTTGGAGCCAAAGACTTTAGCTTTTCATACTAAGGAACACCTTATTATTGGCAATCTGTTTCTTTGACTAATAATAAGCTGGTAAAAGTTATTCTCATTGACAGGTTGTATTGTTTAGGTCAGGGATACAAACAGCTGAACAGAGGAGCAGTAGATTCAGGGAGACTTCTACTTAATTCCTGCATTTGGGAAGTTTATTTATTATTATGGAAAAAAAGACCTATATTGTCATGTTTTCAACTTTGGGAAGCATTTAAAAATAGTTTTTGTACTGAGTTTATGGCCTGATTTCTCTATAAATTGACATGTCTTTGTAGATGTTTTTCTGGAGGTTGCATATAATTCAAACTTTAATAAAACAGAATCATTATTAAGTGAATCATTATTACATTCTTTAAAATGGAAACATGCAAATTGTTACAAAATAGAGATAATATATAGGGGTTGAAAGAATTTTTATTAAAAGCAATATTGTGGTCAAGTCATTAATAATGTGACAAAACCCCTGATATTTATCCTCTCCTTAGGCAAAGAGAACTGGGTGCTGAGTCAGAAGACCTCAGCCCCCAAGTAGCCAGGTCATCTTGAGCAAGTCATGGTCTTTTATTTAGTCTAATAAAATTTACAGGGCTAGATTCTATAATAAACTGCCCTTAACATTCCTCCAAATCTCTGATCAGAATAAAAGTTCAAGGAATATTGTCCAATAAAATCACTGGAAGAAACTCGTTGAGGGGTGGAGATGATAGAAAATGGAAAGAATCAGGCAGGAGTACTTTCAAAGTCTATGCCATGTAGTAGCTATGTAGACTCAGACTTGGTTAATTTATTTAATCTCCAAACCTCAGCACAGGGTTCTCTCCCTGAAAACAATAATAACAAACAAACAAACCCAACGGCCATTCTTTGAGCATCTACTATGTTAGATATGTCCCACAAATATTCTTTCAGAAAAATTCTGGGGAATCTGTATTATTTATATACAAATTTAAAAACTTGAATCTCAGAGTTGTTAAATAATTTGTCCCAGGCAACATAACTAGTAAGCAGCAGGTTGGGGGTTCAAATACAGGTCTGCTTGATTCCAAAGATTATGGTCCTGTTTGGCCACCCCATTCTCCCTCTTGTAAGGAATGAAAGCAGCTCACATTTGTAAACATTTTCAGGAAGAGAAAGCCTAACGCATATATAGAATCATTTCACAAGGGAGAGTGGTAATGCAAGCCACTGGATCACCTCATTGGAGCTCAGGGAAGTCACAAACTGCATAGAACACTAAGTGACCTCACACCTGTGGGAACCAGCCACTTAAGACTTTGTAAATGCAGAGATTCCATATCCTGGGGAGGGATCATCTGTTCATTGTTTTGAAGGAGGTGATGATCATTTAAGAATAGGTGAGAGGTGAGCCACCAAACAGACACTCACAGATTCCAATATCCTTAGTAGAAATTCTTTTCATTTTCTCAGTGAACAAGCTCTTTTGGTCCTCTTGTACCTAAATACGATTCTGAAACTTTCAATTACAATATTATTAAGCACAGAGAATAGTATCCTAGAACCTTGGACTGAGTAGGGTACTTAGACATCACCTGATTCAATATTCTCATTTTGTTGATTAGGACATTGAGGTTCAGAAAGATTAAGGGACTCATCCTGACTTAAACACACAGTTAAAAATATGTATTTTGGCTCAAGTGGCCTAGTTACTGATATCACCCAATGCCTCCTCCCTGTGATGAGCTGACAAAATACTTGAGGACAGAGACTACACTACAGGCTTTGTTTTAATCTCACAGTCTTGGGCACAGGACTGGATCTACGGTAGATATATAAGATAAAGTAGTAGACTCAGATGGAAGACATATATCAGTGAGCGCTTCAGGTCCTCTTTTTTGAGGATAAGCAGGACAAGAAAAAACTATTGCTAAACAAGGAGGGTTACTGTCTCTGCCAAAGCATGTCAGATACGGTTATGTTCTGGTTTAGAGATTAAATGGAGCATGCCTGAGTGTCACCCTAAGAAAAAACAATCTGTATAAAGAGATTTTAACCAGGTTATGTTCTTATTTTAGCTAAATGTCCTGTATCTTTCCTTTCATTCCTTCTTTCCTTTCATTCCTTCTTTCTTTTGACACCAGAATGATTCTGTCACCCGTAATATTTATCCAATCAGAATATTTTCATCTCTGATCTGATATCCAAAAACGCTTTTTGTTCCTAGCCCATGTTGTCATAAACTGCAGATGCTTCACTCTGCCCTGTGGCATCGGGCTGTTGTTTTGTTTCTGATTTGACTTCCACAACTTACTCCAGCCCTGCTTTGCAGACTAGCCAAGAGGGGGGAGGGCAGCCTTTGTCCCAGGCTGAGCAGTTGAGAAGACTGTAATTAGAAGGGAATTATCTCTTCTATTAAAACAAACAAACAAACAGCAAGGAACAGCCCAGTAAACTCACCAGAAGAACAGGAATACAAGTAGGGGTGGTATTTTTCATTTAGTTTATTTAATAAATATTTACTGACCCACACAATTATTGTTGGTGATATGTTGGTGGGATTGATAAGAAAGTCCTGTTTCCTCAAGGAGCTCAAAGTAGAGTAAGCAAACAACCACTGTGGCAGGGATTGACTAGATGTTCAGCAATCTTATTTCTGTTCCACGAAACTCAGGAAAACTACACATCTCTGCTTCCTTTATACTATTGAGTTGGGACCATGTGGCTAGTTCTGGCTAATGAAATGTTGACAGACATGATTTTTAGGCCTGGTCTTAAAATATAGCATTCTCTTTACAGTTTATGTATCTGTTCATGTGATGATGTGATCACATGATCATATGATGATGAATTCACATGATAGGAGGTGCTTGGATCCTTGAGTCATTTCTTGGAAGTGAGCTACCCAAGAGGGCCACCCAATTTTATTGGATTGTCACTTGAGTGAGAAGGAAAACTTTGCTGTGTTAAACCACTGGAATTTGGTTTATTTGTTACTGCAGCATAATCTATACTACACATGATTATAAAACAATAGAATTGCTTACCATTGAATTTTTTCCCCAATATTATGCTGTCATCAAGAGATCACCTCTGTTATCCTGGGGAATTACTGGATGCTTTTTATAAGAAGAGATGTGCTCAATGATTTGTGATGACCTAGAGGGGTGGGATAGGGAGGGTGGGAGGGAAGCTCAAGAGGGAGGGGATATGGGGATATCCGTATACACATAGCTGATTCACTTTGTTATACAGCAGAAACTAACAAAACATTGTAAAGCAATTATACTCCAATAAAGATGTAAAAGAAAAAAATTGAAAAATAAAAAAAGAAGAGATATGTAAGATAAGTTTTTTTTGTTTTTGTTTTTGTTTTTAGGCCACACAGCATGGCATGTGGGATCTTGGTTCCCTGACCAGAGATTGAACCCGTGCCCCCTGCAATGGAAGCACAGAGTGGAAGCACTTAACCGCTGGACCAGAAGGGAAGTCCCTAAGGTAAGTTTTAAAAGATTTGATTCCCTTCCATTTTCACCTTTCTTTTTTGAATTTTCCCTTTATATATCTGAGTTCCTCTAATTGAAAAAGAAAGAGGAATTTTCAAACTAGGAAAAGATTGCATGTGAATTAATGTTTTGGCATTGTTTCAGGAATGAATTCAGGAAGTCTAAGAGTCCACTTTCATGTGGAAGGAAATTAGGTGATAATTTTTAGATGGAGACAAACATCTGAAAAGGAATGGCATCAGCTAGAACACCTCTGGAAATTATATCTGCTCTTTGGAGCTGGAGTAAAGTTAGGGTAAAAAACCTGTGCTTCAGAAATTTTAAAAAATTGCTCTGAGTCTTATGTGTTTTCCTGAAGAATGTTTATACACAAGGAACAGTTTTAAGTGCACTGGCAACTGGATTTGTTTGCTTGGAGCAGACCTCCTGTTATAGCAGTTGGATGGTGCAAGATGGGTCTAGTTTGAATTACTTATTTATTTTTTGAATATAATAAGCCCTGATATTCCAGTTCTAAGCACTTTTCAAATATTAACTTACTTAATACTCATAAATACCCTATGAAGTATTTGTTAGTATAATTCTCATATTGAAGATGAGTAAACTGAGGTATAGAGAGTTTAAGGTTACATGTTTCCCAAGATTACACATCTAGTAAGTGGTGGAACCAGGATGTGAACTCAGGTTTTCTGGCTCTAGATCCCAAACATGTCACTGCTTTGCTATGCTGAATTTCTTTTGCTAATTAATAATAACACCAGCCAACATCCACCATTTATTGAGCTTACTAAATGCCAGGCACTGTTCTAAATTAACTACATGTATTGTCTTTTTAATGCTCAAAACCATACTCTGAGTAGGCAGTACTATTACTGTCACTATACACATACGGAAACAGGAAGCAAGAGAGAAGAAACCAGGATGTGTTTAGTGACAAGCAGAGGCAGAAGCTGTGCTGGAATTCAGGCAGACTTGAGTCCAGAACCTGAGTACTTTGCTGCTACAACACATATCCTTTCCCTTTCAATAGTTGGGGTGCATGATTTTTCTGGCTTTGGATGCCAGAAAATTCCCTTGAAACCAAGAACCAGAAGTCTTCTACCCTTTCCTCTTTCTCCTTCTAGGCTGGTTAGGAAAGGGTTAAGTCTTTGATATTTTCTTGGTTTAGAGTAATTTTCTCTCTTTCCTCACTCATTGCACCTCTTGACAATTACTGGATTATCAGTACAAGTCCAACTGAAAAGCCAGCTTTCTCAGTGAAAGCATTTTCATTCCCTTAAGTTATAACAATGGATTTCCTTTTTCTCTGATGTCTCATTGGAAATATAACATTGAGAAATTATCAATAATATATTCTTATGGATGCTCTACTAGAACGAATTTTTAATGGCAACATGATATCTCCTTTATTTTTTGCTTTGTTGTCTTGTTTTCTGGGTTTTAGCTCTAGCCACAGGAGACAACTTTAAACAGCTGTCACTGCATAGTAAACATCCGATAATATGTGCAAAACAGAAGACTCTGGTACTCTGGTGATAACTTTTAATCTAGAGATAAGAAGAAAATATTAGAAGTATTATGCACGTAAAATTGGTTAAAATTAAGTTATTGCAGATGGGACATTCATTATGCTGCAGTATAGAAAATACTTTTTTCCTTAGAAATTAGTAATTGCATATATCAGTATTTTTGGTAATTTTACCACATTTTGTTCCTGGAATTTAATAAGAATCTTTGAAACATGCATAGTCTCATCACATACGATAATTGCCTAAAATAAACTAAAGTCAACAACAGAACAACACACACAATGAAAACAATTCAAAACACAGCTTACTTTTAAAGAGAACTTGTAGAAACGTCTATGGAACCATTACTCTCATTATAACTATGAATAATTCATTCAGCCTCTCCCAGCCTGTTTTTTAATTCTGTAAAAAGGAGGAAATCATACCCATTTAACAAAGATTAGATGGAATTATTTATATGAAAATATTAAGTACAGTGCATGACACAGTAGAAGCTGTATTCAACTTCCCTCATTCCCTCCTTCTTCATTTCCTCCCCTTCTCCCATCTTCCCCCTTTTTCTCCTTTTATTCTTCTCTGCACTTTCAAGAAGTCTTCAGCGCACACTGAACAACAAGAAGAAGAAAAAGAGAGGAGGAGAAAGTGAAATGAGGCTTGTTTAGATAAGACTGGAATTATATTGCAAAATGGACTTCTTAAATGGTGATGCTCCTTAGCTGTTTCAGCACCAGGAGGAAGAGTGACAGATCTTACAGAGGAAGCAACACAGTGCTTAGGATTCTGTGCAATGGTGGATTTATTCTCAGCTTAGACTCCCAGCATGAAGTAACTTTACTTGGCAAAGAAGATTAAGGCATCCTTCTTCTAACCATAGCAGACATACTAATACTGATAATGCCAGAAGGAAAATAGATTGAAATAATGTAGCTGGCTAAGATTAATGAGGTCGAGTACTGGATCCAAAAGCCATTTTTGTTAATAAGTAAAGCAGTTAATCAGCAATAAGTACTACATACTGGAAGGTGGCAAATCCTTCCACAGAAATAGTTTAATGAAGACTCAGACCTCAAAAACTACTTTGAACAAGCACATAATCAAAATCATGGACTTTCTGTCATCAATAATAACTAAAGGAAAGTGTGGACACCCTGGCAAATGACAGTGTGGACAATAAGATCAATCCTGGACCATAAGTGCTGCCTTAACCCCTATATTCGTTTTCTATTGCTGTGTAACAAGTAACCACAGATTAGTTGCTTAAAATAACACACATTTATTATCTTGAAGTTTCCATGGGGTCAAGAGTCTGGGCACAGCTTAGCTGGGTCTTTTACTCAGTCTCACAAGGCTCCTATCAAGGTATCAGTCAGGCTATATTCTCATACAGAGGCCTGATGGGGGAAGAATCTTCTTATCTCATTTATGTTGTTGGCAGAATTCACTTCTTTGTGGCTTATGACTCAGACCCCATTTTTTGCTGTGTGTAGGATGGAGGCTGCCCATGTGGACTTCCTCAACATGGCTGCTTACTTCCTCAAGCTAGCAAGAAGAATCTCTCTCCTGAGAAAGGACCCAGTCTCTCTTATTAGGACTCTCACCTGATTAAGTCAGACCCGCTCAGGTAATTTCCCTTTTGATTAACTCCAAATAACTTATCTGGGACTTTAATTACATCTGCAAATCCTTTCATCTTTGCCGTATAATATCACCTAATCAAGGGAGTGACATAGTCCCTTTGACTATATAGTCCTTTGGTTAGAGGCATGTGGCAGGTCCCACCCATACCCAAAGAGAAGGGATATGATTTCCAGGGGGCAGGAAACAGAATCTGTCATAGGATCTGTCCACTACAACCAAATTGGTTGAGGTTTATTGCTGGTTAAGAGCAATTAGAGATAGGCATAAGAATTCTTATATTCTCTTCACATTTGTATAACTTCATTCAATAAACTATATAACTTAGGTAATTTTGCTCAACAAACTGTGTCTGGTACAAAATGTAGTATAGGCTTGATCATTACCAATTAACCCTTTCTCATCTTTACATAGACTTAAGTTAATGGAACCCCTCAAGGATCTGTGTGTATTTATTTATTGATCCATTCAACAAATATTTGATGATCATCAACTATGATCTAGACATTATTTAGGTGCTGGGGGTATTACAGCAAACAAAAAGATTTAAAATAATCCATACCTTCATGAACTGTATATGTCAGTGAAGCAGATATACAATAAGCAAGATGAGTTAGTAAAATATACATTATGTTTAGTAGTGGAAAGTGCTAAGAAAAGAGAGTGGGTGGGTTGATATTTTCAAAAGTTTGGGCAGGGAAGGTATCTCTAAGAAGGTAACATGTGAGTAAAGACATGAAGAAATAAGGGTAGAAGTCCTGTGAGCATTTGAGGGATGAGCATTCCAATCAGGGAGAAGAAGTGCAAGGCTGTGATATTGAAAATGTGCCCCGTGGGTTTGAGGCACAACAAAGAGGCTGGAATGGCTGCAGCTGAGAGAGCCAGGGAAACATTCAGGTGTTGGAGTGAGAGAGGAAAAGGGAGAATGAATCAAGCAGGGTTCTGTAGGTCTTTGTAAGAAATCTGTTGTTTACTCTGGGATGGGAGCCATTGGAGCATTTTGAACAGAGGAGAGACTTGATCTGACCTATGTTTTAACAGGGTCACTCTGGCAGCTGTGTTGAGAATAGACTGAGGGCATCAAGAGTGAAACAGGGAAACCATTAAGTAGACTACAGTAGTACAATGATTTAGGTGAGAGATGATGGTGGTTTGAACCAGCGATGGAGGTTGTGAAAATGGATTCATCTGAAGGTAAAACTGAAAAAATTTGCTAACGCTTCACATGTAGGTTGAAAGAGAAGGGCAGAAGTCAAGGATGACTGTCTATATCCACATCTGTATGTGTATTTATAGCTTACCACTTATCTAACTACTATACATCCTATGTGAATGAATGTATACACATTTGTGTATACTGTGGGGATTCATTGAGCTTACGCTAATTCATTTGTGTTTGGTAAAATAAAGAGACCCAGTAGAATGAAATTTTGTGTACATATTCCTTATATACATTACATACATTATTAAATACATTACACATTCACATACACATGTTACTTCGTTGAGTTAAATACACAAAACAGTGTAAACTGTGCTTTATGGGCAATTTAAGAGATTTATCAAGCACAATTTTTATTACCTGCAATTTTCACCTTTCAAATCGATCTTAGAATCCTACTCGAGAGAGAAGTTCCTTTGTTTTGAACTGAGTGGCCCTTCCTTGATTTTAGCATCCACAATTCTGGTGCCCAGGACTTAACATGTAGTTGAGCAGCATTTCTTTGAGTATTCTGTCTTCCTGGGGCTTGCTTAGCCCCTCTGTGTGTGCTGCCATGCTGAGTTGGGATGGAAGGATAATATTCATCAAGAGGAAGCGCCTGCTTTAGAGAACAGGAATCTGGGCAGGTGTTCTGAGGTTTTTGCTAGGACCCTAGCACAGAGTTCTGTGTCATTTTTACCAATTAGCTTTTTATAATAAAATTTGAGAGTTTCACTGTTTCAGCAGTTGTCTTTTTAAAATCTCTGTCTCTCTCTAGTGTTGGTTTTCTATTGCTGCTGCAACAATTTGCCATATATGTACTTAGTGGCTTAAAACAACACAAATTTATTATCTTAAAGTTTTATTGGTCAGAACTCCATCACCCGTCATACTGAGCTACGATCAAGGTGCTGGTTGGGCTGCATTTCTTTCTGGAGGTTCTAGGGGACAACCTGTTTCTTTACTCATTCAGGTTGTGGGCATAGTCCCATTCCTTGCAATTGTGCAACTGAGATCCTGTTTTTTTGCTGGCTGTTAGCTGAGGGTGGTTCCCAGCTTTTAGAAGCCATCATGTTCCTTGGCTTGTGGCCCTTTCGTCCATCTTCAAAGCCAGCAACAGCAGGTTTAGTCCTTCTCACACCATATCTCTAACCCAGAGTGGAAAGGGTCTCCAAGCTTAAGGACTTGTGTGATTAGATAGTATCTCCCCGAAGAGTCCAGGAAAATCTTACCATTTTAGTGATCAGCTGATAAGCAACAGTAATTTCATCTGCAACTGAACAGATAAAATCATGTAACATGATTTTGCCATGTAACATAACATATTCATAAATTTGGGGACTAGGACGTGGACATCTTGGGGGGCTGTTATTCTTTCTATCCCCCCCCCACACAACTGGCTCACATTGATTTTTTATCTCTTTCTCCCTTAACTATTAAAATTATTAATTTCATAAACCAATTCTTAATTTAAAATATGGATGAAACTCTTAGCCAGGAGTTGTGAAAGTGAATTCCTGCTTTGGTACAGTCTCAGTTTCCTTTGATTATTATTCTGGATTGTTATCATTGTAATTTACATAAGCTTTTCTTGAACTAGCCACTAATTATATCAGGAATTACATCCTATTGTAAAAAATGTGAACTGTCTTCTTTCTGTAGTGTCGTAGTTTTGAGAGTGTAAAAATAAATTCTAGGTTAAGTGCTATCTCAAATCATTAAAAACATAAACATTCCAAAGGTGCTTCCCGGCTCACACTGGCAACTGTTCTTCCAAGTTTATCGTGGTTGAGATTTTGCTTTTCAAACTATTTCATGCCTATTTTCGTGTTCACTTTGGCCACATCACTTTCCCTGTTTAGAGCTCTAAATCAACTTTGAATTGCAAATTGCATTCTATCTATTGACTGAGTTAAAGTGCTTACTCAATTGCTTAGGAAAAAATGTTTCTTTGAACTGCTCAAACCCTAATAATCTTTGGCCAATACCCACCATAATTAGCAAGTCTATATATTATGCTTAATATTCATGTTCACTCAAGATAGTGATCAGTAATGTTTTGGGGGTGGTACCGTGTGCCATGTATTTTGCATGCACTCTCTGCTTAAATTCCCATAACATCACTACAGGGGTATGTGCTATTGTTAATTCTGTTTTGCAGACAAAGAAATAAAAACAAGGGGGGTGAAGTCACTTGTCCAAGGCCATATAGTTGTGAAGTGTCAGCACTGAAAGTTTAGCTGACTGACAAGAATGTCTCTGCCCTTAATCATTAAGCTGTAAATGCCCCATGAAATGTACTCCCTTTTAAAGTGGCTATTTTACTGTTAGTATGAGGGCATGTGTGGATCAAATATCACTATTGCTTTACTGACAGGAAATTGAGTATTATAGTTGCCCTAGTCAGATGTCTAATAGTCATAACTGCATCCTTCTATTTCCTCCTTCTATAAAAGCTGTATCATGGCAGGTAACCAATTTTTATAGATTATCATAGCCTATACCTTTTGTTTCAGCTAATAGGGTTTATTTTTTCACCTGTTAGACCACACTTTAGAGTGTCTCCTATGATTGATTAGGGAAAAATGTTTCTCTATTGCCTCCTCAAAATTAGGGATGGCTCTGGGAAATATTTAAGAAGATACATAAATTTAATATGTAAGATAGGCCTTTTTATACTCAAATAAAAATAATCATCTGTGCCACATTCTGGTGTTAGCACCATAGAATACATTTATTTGGAGACAATTTTAAAACTGAAGGTATCAAAGAAAGTGATGAGAATAAAAAAATGAGTTCATTTGATTTCCTAAGATTCTTTAGGTAGGCTCTTCCAGTTTTCCTTTATTTTGCAGGTCTGTTCAGCCAAAAATAAGCTATAGTAACATCCTGTGATCCTTCTAAACAATTCCCAGCTCCTGGAAATAGATGCCAAGGCTTTATTATATGTGCAGAAGCAGGGTAGCTGGGAAACTATTACATAATTAATCTGCTAGAGGGTCCCCACCCTGGATTTCACAGTCTGGCATTCAGAATCTCACCCCCACTTGCAGGGAGACACTACAGGCCCTTGCATACCTCAGTCTAGGAGAATAAGAACTAAAAAGGTATCATGGAGAAATCATGAGACATGTAAGGAGAACAAGCCCTAGGAAGGAAAGGCACAAATAGAACATACATAAAAGAGGATGTAGAATTAATGGAACACATACAGCAAATGTTTAAATTAAACATAGTCTATGCTATCAGAGAGATAACAGAGCATGGGAAACATGAAGTAGACCAGATAGTTATGAAGCAACAGCTGGAGCAATATTGTTCAAATATTTTCAATATTGTTTAAATCCAATTGGATATTCTTGGAATTGGATATTGTTAAACTAAATTACTGCATGGATATGTTGAATAATAAACTTAATATAGCTGAAGAACTAACAAGTGAACTGTACTATCAAGGTGAAGAACTCTCCTGGAAGATGTCAAGAAATGATAAATAATGAAAAGAGTGAAAGAAAGATTAAGAGAGAGGATAGAAGTAGAAGTATCAATGGCTAGCTAAAAGGACTTTCAGAAGGAGAGCAAAGAATAAATGGAGGAGAGAAAGTAACAGAAGAAATAATGAATAAGAACTAATGAGTAAGAACTAATGAATAAGAAGAAATAATGAATAAGAATTGGACAAAGATATAAATCCTTAGGGGCTGATAGAATTAATAAGAAAAAGCTACATTTAGACCCATTATATTGACTTTTGAGGACATAAAACACAGCAATAGCTTCCAAATGCTTCAGCCAGGAAGAACCAGATACCTACAAAGTAAGTGATGATATCAGTCTTTACAACAGTAACACTGGATGCAAGAAGACAGTAATAAAATATCTCTAAACAGTTGATGGAAAATAACTTTGAACCTGTGTCCATTGAACGTACTGTTTCAAGTTATCAAGCATATCAAAGTCACACAAAGTTCACTAAACAAGAGGGCCCTAATAAATTCCAAAAACTCAATATCATTCAGAACATGAAATAAGTTCTAAATTTAAGAAAATTGGAAATCAACAACAAAGCCTAAAGTTTAGACAGCATACTAAACACAATATTCATACTATTAAATAAAAAAGAGAAAACAATGAGGGAAACGATAAAATATTTACATTAAATGGCAATGAAAACACTACATGTTAACATCTATGGGAGGCAGATGAGAAAGAAATTAATAAATTTGAAACATCAGAAAAAAAGAATGATTAAAATAAATTAGCTCAGAATTCAAATTAAGAAGTGAGGTAAAGAGCAGCAGAGTAAATCCTAAGAAACAAGAAGAAAGGTAAAGGTAGAATTGAATAAAATATTAAGAGAGAGGATTACATAAAAAATTAGAGAGGATACACAACTCCTGAAACTTGTTCTTTCAAACCATAAATAGGTAAAACAATGGCAGGACCTATAAGAACAAATGATAAGATATTTAAATAAACAAAATGCAGAGTGAAAAGTTGGAGTAAATATACATATAGTACATATTTAATATAAATACTTTATGATGTCACTTATATGTGAAATCTAAAAAAGCTCACGCTTGCAGAAACAGAGTAGAATGGTGATTACTAGGGGCTGAGAGGTGGGGGAACTGGGGAAATATTTGTCAGAGTACAAACTTGGTTAGAAGATGAATAAGTTTTGAGGATTTAATGCACAGCAATGTGATTATAATGAGCAATACTCTATTATATAGTTAAAAGCTGCTAAGTGAGTAGATCTTAAATATTCTCACTGCAGGAAAAAATGGTAATTTTGTGACATGATAGAGGTATTAGCTAACACTACAGTGGTGATTGTATAGCAATATGAAAGTATGTTAAATCAACACATTGTATACCTTAAACTTACATGCAATGTTATATGTCAATTATATCTCAGTGAAGCTGAACAATAAAAGAATATTTTGCAAATAATACTTGAATAAATTTTAAAATAAGTAATGTAAGAGATAAGTTTCTCCTCAAGTGGCAAAAAAGACAAAAATAAGAGAAAACTAGAATAACCACTAATGTAATTGAAATGGATTTTCAAAATTTCCCTTGTCCCCCAGGCCCTGATAGTTTTACATATGAATTCAATCAAGCTGTCAAGGATGAGATGATTTATTTCTTACACACATTATTGCAGAAAAAAAAAGTTAAAAGGGAAAGTTTGTGCAACTTTAAGTTAATCAACTTAATAAACTATTAAGTTTATAGGGCAGTTCCACTAATGAAAAGAGATGTGAATATCCAAAAGAACATATTAGCTAAGCAAATACAGCAGGTCATAAAAATTGTATTATAATATAATTGCATCTGCCCCCAAAATGCCAGGATGATTCAACTCAGAACAAAATCTATCATCTTGACAGGTGTAGACAGAGAAGTGGATAAATGTCAACAATTATTCATGCTTAAAATGGTTAGAAAGCAAGCAATAGAAATTAACTTATTTAACATAAAAAAGACTATTAAAAAATAACCCTATCTATATATAAAATAGATAACTAATAAGGACCTACTGTATAGCACAAGAAACTCTACTCAATACTCTGTAATGGCTTATATGGGAAAAGAATCTAAAAAAGGATGGATATATATATATGTATAACTGATTTACTTTGCTGTACCTGAAACTAACACAACATTGTAAATTATACTCCAATAAAAATTACAAAAAAACCTTATAGGGAATAGGATTTCCTATTTAATGGAAATCATTAGCCACATTACCTTTAATGCAGGGAATAAGATAGTGATTCCCATTCTTTCTGCTACTATTCAACCAGTTCCTACAGGCAAGTAATCAAGTCATCCTGGTTTGCCCAGGATTCTCCCAGATTTAGCACTACAACCTAGGAAACGCCTCAGTCCCGAGAAACCTGAGTGGTTTGGCTGGACAGTTATAGTATTAAAAGTGAAGTAGCTCAGTCCTAGAAACCTTCTCAGACACAGGCAAACTTGGACAATTGGTCAACCTACTACTAGTCTTGACCAAACAATAACACAAGAAAAAGATACATGAAATACAAAGATTGGAAAGAAAGATATAGAATTTTTATTATTTAAAAAGATATTATTTACATACAAAACTCAAAAGATTATCGAAGTGCTAAAACCAAGAAAATAATGCAGAAAAATGCTGGATCAAAAATCAGCAATAAAAATCAGTGGGACTCATCAATAAATAACTAGAAATGTAGACTAATACCATTTATAAAAGCAACAAAAATTGTGAAGTATCTAGGGATTGTCTAACAAAGTGTACAAAACAGATTATGGAGAAAATGTTAAAGTTACTTTAAAGTACCTATAAAAGGAATCAAATGGTGAAACATGCCATGTTCATGAAGAAGATGATTTTTCATTTTCAACATATAAATTCCCTTCAAATTAATCAGTAAATTCAAGGCCATTCTAATCAAAATTCTTGCATATTTTGGGGAGGAGGGATGACTTGGAAAATTAAAATTTTACACAGAAGAATAAATTCCTCAAATGGTAAGATGATTTTGAAAAATAAAGAAAAAGTAGACAGGTGGACAGGGGGAGACCAGTCCCATATTACAAGATAACATACAGAATTTACACTAACAGAGCTTTTGGGTTCAAGATGGCGGAGTAGAAGGACGTGCACTCACTCCCTCTTGCGAGAGCACCAGAATGACAACTAACTGCTGAACAGTCATTGGCAGGAAGACACTGGAATGCACCAAAAAGGATAACCCACATCCAAAACTAAGGAGAAGCTGCAATAAGATGGCAGGAGGGGTGCAATCACAATAAAATCAAATCCCATAACTGCTGGGTGGGTGACTCACAAACTGGAGAACACTTATACCACAGAAGTCCACCCACTGGAGTGAAGGTTCTGAGCCCCATATCAGGCTTCCCAACCTGTAGGTCCGAGAATGGGAGGAGGAATTCTTAGAGAATCAGACTTTGAAGTCTAGTGGGATTTGGTTGCAGGACATCAACAACACTGGGGGAAACAGAGACTCCACTCTTGGAGGGTACACACAAAGTAGTGTGCACATTGGGACACAAGGAAGGGAGCAGTGACCCCATAGGAGACTGAACCAGACCTACCTACTAGTGTTGGAGGGTCTCCTGCAGAGGTGGGGGGTGGCTGTGGCTCACCGTGGGGACAAGGATACTGGCAGCAGAAGTTCTGGGAAATACTCTTGGCATGAGCCCTCCCAGAGTTCGCCACTAGCCCCACCAAAGAGCCGGGTAGGCTCCAGTGCTGGGTCGCCCCAGGCCAAACAACCAACAGGGAGGGAACCTAGCCCCACCCATCAGCAGACAAGTGGTTTAAAGTTTTGCTGAGCTCTGCCCATCAGAGCAACACCCAGCTCTACCCATCACCAGTCCCTCCCATCAGGAAACTTGCACAAGCCACTTAGATAGCCTCATCCATGAGAGGGCAGACAGCAGAAGCAAGAAGAACTACAATTCTGAAGTCTGTGGAAGGAAAACCACATTCACAGAAAGTTAGATAAAATGAAAAGGCAGAGGACTATGTACCAGATGAAGGAACAATATAAAACCACAGAAAAACAACTAAATGAAGTGGAGATAGGCAACATTCCAGAAAAAGAATTCAAAATAATGATACTGAAGATGATCCAGGACCTTGGAAAAAAAATGGAGGCAAAGATCAAGAAGATGCAAGAGATGTTTAACAAAGACCTAGAAGAATTAAAGAACAAACACCTAGAAGAATTAAAGAACAAAAACCAGAGATAAACAGTGCAATAACTGAAATGGATAATACACTAGAAGGAATCAATAGCAGAATAACTGAGTCAGAAGAATGGATAAGTGACCTGGAACTCAGAATGTTGGAATTCACTGCCACAGAACAGAATAAAGAAAAAAGAATGAAAAGAAATGAAGACACCTCTGGGACAACATTAAAAGTGACAACATTAGCATTATAGGGGTTCCAGAAGGAGAAGAGAGAGAGAAATGACCTGAGAAAATATTTGAAGAGATTATAGTAGAAAATTCCCCTAACATGGGAAAGGAAATAGCCACCCAAGTCCAGGAAGCACAGAGAGTCCCAGGCAGAATAAACCCAAGGAGAAACACACTGAGACACATAGAAATCAAATTGACAAAAATTAAAGACAAAGAAAAATTATTGAAAGCAACAAGGGAAAAACGACAAATAACATAAAAAGGAACTCCCATACGGTTAACAGCTGATTTCTCAGCAGAAACTCTACAAGCCAGAAGGGAGTGACATGATATATTTAAAGTGATGAAAGGGAAGAACCTACAACCAAGATGACTCTACCCCGCAAGGATCTCATTCAGATTCGACAGAGAAATCAAAACGTTTACCAACAAGCAAAAGCTAAGAGAATTCAGCACCACCATACCAGCTGTATAACAATTGCTAAAGGAACTTCTCTAAGTGGGAAACACAAGAGAAGAAAAGGACCTACAAAACAAACCCATAACAATTAAGAAAATGGTAATAGGAGTATACATATCAATAATTACCTTAAATGTGAATGGATTCCAACCAAAAGACACAGACTCGCTGAATGGATACAAAAACAAGATGCATATATATGCTGTCTACAGGAGACCCACTTCAGACCTAGGAACACATACAGACTGAAAGCGAAGGGATGGAAAAAGATATTCCATGCAAATGGAAATCAAAAGAAAGCTGGAGTAGTAATACTCGTATCAGATAAAATAGACTTTAAAATAAAGACTGTTACAAGAGATAATGAGGGACAATAGATAATGATCAAAGGATCAATCCAAGAAGAAGATTTAACAATTACAAATGTATATGCACCCAACATAGGAGCACCTCAGTACATAAGGCAACTGCTAACAGTTATAAAAGAGAAAATCGACACTAACACAATAATAGTGGGGGAGTTTAACACCTCACTTACACCAATGGACAGATAATCCAGACAGAAAATTAATAAGGAAACATAAGCTTTAAATGACACAATAGACCAGATAGATTTAATTGATATTTATAGGACATTCCATCCAAAAAGAGCTGATTACACTTTCTTCTCAAGTGCACACGGCACATTCTCCAGGATAGATCACATCTTGGGTCACAAATCAAGCCTCAGTAAATTTAAGAAAATTGAAATCATATCAACCATCTTTTCCAACCACAACATTATGAGATTAGAAATCAATTACAGGGAAAAAAACCATAAAAACACCAACACATGGATGTTAAACAATACATTACTAAATAACCAAGAGATCACTGAAGAAATCAAAGGGGAAATCAAAAAATACCTAGAGACAAATGACAATGAAAACATGATGATCCAAAACCTATGAGATGCAGCAAAAGCTGTTCCAAGTGGGAAGTTTACAGCAATACAATCCTACCTCAAGAAACAAGAAAAATCTCAAATAAACAATCTAACCTTACACTTAAAGGAACCAGAGAAGGAAGAACAAACAAAACCCAAAGTTAGTAGAAGGAAAGAAATCATAAACATCAGAACAGAAATAAGTGAAATAGAAAAAAAGAAAACAATAGGAAAGATCAAAAAAACTAAAAGCTGGTTCTTTGAGAAGATAAACAAAATTGATAAACCTTTAGCCAGACTCATCAAGAAAAAGAGGGAGAGGACTCAAATCAATAAAATTACAAATACAAAGGATCCTAAGAGACTACTACAAGCAAGTCTATGCCAATAAAATGGACAACCTGGAAGAAATGGACAAATTCTTAGAAAGGTATAACCTTCCAAGATTGAAACAGGAAGAAAGAGAAAGTATGAACAGACCAATCACAAGTAATGAAATTGAAACTGTGATTAAAAATCTTCCAACAAACAAAAGTCCAGGACCAGATGGCTTCACAGGTGAATTCTATCAAACATTTAGAGAAGAGCTAACACCCATTCTTCTCAAACTCTTCCAAAAAATTGCAGAGGAAGGAACACTCCCAAACTCATTCTATAAGGCCACCATCACCCTGATACCAAAACCAAAGATACTACAAAAAAAAAAAAAAATTAGAGACCAATATCACTGATGAACATAGATGCAAAAAATCTCAACAAAATACTAGCAAACAGAATCCAACAGCACATTAAAAGGATCGTACACCATGATCAAGTGGGATTTATCCCAGGGATACAAGGATTTTTCAATATACACAAATCAGTCAATGTGATACACCATATTAACAAACTGAAGAATAAAAACCATATGATCATCTCAAGAGATGCAGAAAAAGGTTTTGACAAAATTCAACACCCATTTATGATAAAAACTCTCCAGAAAGTGAGTATAGAGGGAACCTACCTCAACATAATAAAGACCATATATGACAAACTCACAGCAAACATCATTCTCAATGGTCAAAAACTAAAACCATTTCCTCTAAGATCAGGAACAAGACAAGGATGTCCACTCTCACCACTATTATTCAACATAGTTTTGGAAGTCCTAGCCACAACAATCAGAGAAGAAAAAGAAATAAAAGAAATACAAATTGGAAAAGAAGAAATAAAACTGTCACTGTTTGCAGATGACATCATACTATACATAGAGAATCCTAAAGATGCCACCAGAAAACTCCTAGAGCTAATCAATGAATCTGGTAAAGTTGCAGGTTACAAAATTAATGCACAGAAATCCCTTGCTTCCCTATACACTAACAACAAAAGATCAGAAAGATAAATTAAGGAAACAATCCCATTCACCATTGCAACAAAAAGAATAAAATACCTAGGAATAAACCTACCTGAGGAGGTAAAAGACCTGTACTCAGAAAACTATAAGCCACTGATGAAAGAAATCAAAGATAAGACAAACAGATGGAGTGATATACCATGTTCCTGGATTGGAAAAATCAATATTGTTAAAATGACTATACTACCCAAAGCCATCTACAGATTCAATGCAATCCCTATCAAATTACCAGTGGCACTTTTTACAGAACTAGAACAAAACATCTTAAAATTTGTATGGAGACACAAAAGACCCCGAATAGCCAAAGCAATCTTGAGGGGAAAAAATGGAGCTGGAGGAATCAGATTCCCTGACTTCAGAGTATACTACAAAGCTACAATAATGAAGACAATATGGTACCGGCACAAAAACAGAAATATAGATCAATGGAACAGGATAGAAAGCCAGAGATAAACCCTGGCACCTATGGTCAGCTAATCTATGACAAAGAGGCAAGGATATACAATGGAG
The DNA here is from genome assembly GCF_039906515.1 of Pseudorca crassidens. Classification (NCBI taxonomy): domain Eukaryota; kingdom Metazoa; phylum Chordata; class Mammalia; order Artiodactyla; family Delphinidae; genus Pseudorca; species Pseudorca crassidens. Next base: position 45,463,027 of record NC_090299.1, read on the forward strand.
AAAAGGCAGTCTCTTCAGTAAGTGGTACTGGGAAAACTGGACAGCTACATGTAAAAGAATGAAATTAGAACACTCCCTGACACCATACACAAAAATAAACTCAAAATGGATTAAAGACCTAAATGTAAGACCGGACACTATAAAACCCTTAGAGGAAAATATAGGAAGAACACCCTTTGACTTAAATCACAGCAAGATCTTTTTTGATCCACCTTCTAGAGTAATGGAAATAAAAACAAAAGTAAACAAATGGTACTTAATGAAACTGAAAAGCTTTTGCAAAGCAATGGAAACTACAAACAAGAAGGAAATACAGCCCTCAGAATGGGAGAAGATATTTGCTAATGAATCAATGGACAAAGGATTAATGTCCAAAATATGTAGACAGGTCATGCAGCTCAATATTAAGAAAACAAACAACCCAATCCAAAAATGGGCAGAAGACCTAAATAGACATTTCTCCAAAGAAGACATACAGATGGCCAAGAAGCACATGAAAAGCTGCTCAACATCACTAATTATTAGAGAAATGCAAATCAAAACTACAATGCAGTATCACCTCACACTACTTAGAATGGGAATCATCAGAAAAATCTACTAACAACAAATGCTGGAGAGGGTCTGGAGAAAAGGGAACCCTCTTGCACTGTTTCTGGGAATCTAAATTGATACAACCACTATGGAGAACAGTATGGAGGTTCCTTTTAAAACTAAAATTAGAATTACCATATGACCCAGCAATCCCACTACTGGGCATATACCCACAGAAAACCGTAATTCAAAAAGACACATGCACCCCAATGTTCATTGCAGCACTATTTACGATAGCCAGGTCATGGAAGCAACGTAAATGCCCATTGACAGACGAATGGATAAGGAAGATGTGGTTCATATATACAATGGAATATTATTACTCAGCCATAAAAAGGAAGGAAATTGGGTCATTTGTAGAGACATGGATGGATCTAGAGACTGTCATACAGAGTGAAGTAAGTCAGAAAGAGAAAAACAAATATCGTATATTAACGCATATATGTGGAACCTAGAAAAATGGAACAGATGAACTGGTTTGCAGGGCAGAAATAGAGACACAGACGTAGAGAACAAACGTATGGACATCAAGGGGGGAAAGTGGTGGAGAGGGTGGTGGTGGGACGAACTGGGAGATTTGGATTGACATATATACACTAATACGTCTAAAATAGATAATTAATAAAAACGTGCTGTATAAAAAGTAAAATAAAATTCCAGAAAAATTTACACTAAAAAAATAATGTAGTAGTACAGTGACAGACATATAGTCAAAAGAAACAAAACAGACAGCCCAGAGACAAGCTCACGTTTAAATAAATTGGTAAGTAATAGTAATGGAAATACAAATATATAGAGAATTGATGAAATAATTGACTATGCTATAGGAGAAAAAATTAGGTTGATTTGCTGTCCTCTACCAAATTTTTTTTTTTTTTTTCCGAATGCGATACTGAGGATTGTTATTGCTCCAGAGACTCAACTGTCCAGGTACACTAACCCTCCTCATACGGACAGTTCTCCTCATATGTTCAAGGTGGAATCAAAAGTAAGTAGTTTTTGACTTTCCAATTTATGCCAGTTACCTAAGTAGCCATATATTTGAACAGCAGCAAAAGTATTGAATTAAAAATTAGATAGAGGACACACATATTAAATTGGTGAAAATCCATAATACTGGCAATACCAATTGCTAATGAGGACACAGAGCTACAAGAACTCTGTTAATTGCTAGTGGGAATGCAAAATTGTACAGTCACTTTAGAAGACAGTACAGCAGTTTCCTACATAGCAACACGTAGTCTCATGATATGATCGAGGTTAAGCAACCATATGTCTAGATATTTGCCCAAGTGATTTGAAAATTTATGTCCACACAGAAACCTGCTTGTGAATGTTTACAGCTGCTTTAGCCATAATCATCAGAAACTGGAAACAACTAAGATGTCCTTCATAGGTAAACAGATAAAAAGATTGTGATACATTCATACGAAAGAATAGTATTCCATGATAAGAAATGAACTAGTAACAAGTAGATACGAATGAATCTTAAACGCATATTGCTAAGTGAAAGAAACCAGTCTGAAAAGGCTACATGCTGTGTGATTTCAGTTACATGATAATCTGGAAAGGGCAAAACTATAAAGATGGTGCAAAAGATCAATGACTACTGTGAGTTTGGGGGGAGGATGGAGGGTTGAATGGGTGAAGCAAAGGGTATTTTTTTAGGTGGTGAAACTATTATATATGATACTATAATGGATACATGACACTATGCATTTGTCAAAACCGATAGAAGTGTACTGCACATTAGTGAACTTTAACGTATACACATTTAAGAATCATTTCAGAGGTTGGGAGATTCCATGATAGAATGCAGAGTATGGCAAAATAGAAAATAGTCTAACTGTATTTCAGATTATAAAACAACCTACTGAAGGGGTAAGGAGGAAAGGTACTGACCTAGGTAACTTTAGAATTGAGTCCAGTCCATAAGATGAAAGGAAAAAGAAGTTGTACATATCACCATATTCTAGTTGATAAAGTAGTTTATGACAAGGGTACAGGTACAGCTATACATTTATATTTGGAGTAAGACAATTAAGTAAATGGTGGGTGGTGGTGGCCAGATTGTTCACTATTGGAATGGGAGTTCACATATAAGCATGAGTAGGAGACTAGTAGAATGATATATGTGGTAATGGATTAGGTTTGGAACATTAGTGTAAACTTATGTTTAGCTCAATATTGATACAAATGGCGACAAATAGAAATATTTATATTGTATATACACTAGTTAGTATACACACATATTTCTTGGCTTTATACACTAAGGAAGTCTAGAGGCAGCAACACCCCAGGAACAATAAGCACCTCTAGAACCCAGAATTTTGTTTCTAATACCATTCTTCAACAAAAGGAACCAGGACTCATTGGAGAAGTGGCTAATTGTAGTACTGAAGCAGAATATACACAAGATGAACCTGGGGCAACTCATAGTGTCAGAAAGTTAAGAAGTGCTCAAAAAACCCCACAAAAATCCACAGTCATTGGAGTATTATGTCAAAGGGATCAAGAGGCAACTGAAAGAGTTCCCAATGCCCAAAGCTGAAAACAATTTAAGCAGCAAATAAAAATTTTAAGCAGCGAAAAAAAAAAGGAATAAAAATAATTGAATTACAATATGGGTATAAAATACATAGTTATGAGTCAATACCAATATAAATAAATGATTGAATAAATAAATAAATGAGGAAGAAGAGAAAAATTCCCCATGCAGATGAGTTCCAAATGATTTCTGTAGATACTTCACCCTTTTAGAGGTGGAGCATAACTTTCCAATTCTTAAGTGTGGGTGGTGGATGGTAGCATCCTTCTAAATAGTATAATGGAAAGGGAGAAAACAAGAGTAATTTTGCGTGGAGAAAGCTAATAAATATTAACTCAGGCAGTTGATGAAGTTTAATATCAGCTGGGTGATGAAGTAGTAAGTCATGCTGATAGTGTGTGCTCTTGATGTGATGAAAATGGCACTTAACTTCTGTGGTCTTAATCCCCCAAACACATAACCTCATTCTAATCAGAAAAATCATCAGACAAATTCCAACTGAAGGACATTCTACAAAGCAGCAGATCAATACTCCTCAAAACTGTCAAAGTTATCAAAAACAAGGACAGGCTAAGAAACTGTCACAGCCAAGAGGATCTTAAGGAGACATGATGTCTAAATTTAATTTGGTACCCTGGATGGAATCCTGAAACAGAAAAGTAACATTAAGTAAAAAAAAAAAAAGTAAAAACCCAAAAAAACCAATTAAGGAAATCTGAAAAAAATGTATAAACTTTAGTTAGTGACAATATATTAATATTGGTTCATTAATTGTAACAAATGTACCATAGTAATGTAAGATATTAATAATAGGGGAAACTGGTCGTGGTGGTATATGAGAACTCTTTGTACTGTTTTCACAATTTTCTTGAAAAGCTAAAACTATTCTAAAATAAAACATTCATTAAAATATAAAGTTAATGGCCTTCTTACCACTATCCTGAGAACTTTTACTTGTCAGCTTATGTTCACTGAGTGTGAATCCTGATATCTTTATCCAGAGCTTCTTTTAAAGGCTTTTCCTTTATCTGTGGGCTATTGAGAGTTTATATTAATTTCAGAATTTCAGGGGCATGACAGCTCCCTTAAAGCTTTTGGTAAGCTATTTCTGGGAGAAAGATAAGAACCAGGGCCTATGGATGTAAGTTAAAGGGAGGTAAACTTTAATTTTTTGGAAGAAAATACATACTAGTGATTAGAATGGGATATAGATGAAATGGCCTGCCTCAGGTTGGCTTCTCATGTCTGGAAAATTTTTAAACAGAGACCTCTTTTCAGATCTATTATGCATGGAGGTATAGATGAAATGCTGAATAAGAAGGTTAGAAGTCTTTTTTACTATGATATTCTGGGTCTCTACTGAGTTGACAATCTACTCCTGCAACCCAGCCTCACTTTTCACTCACTCATTTATTCATCCAACAAATATTTGTGAATCACCTACCAAATGGCTGATACTTCTCCAAGCCCTAGGTGTATGGCATTGAACAAATAGAAACATGTCCTTCTCTAGTCCACTGAGAGCAAAGTTTTAGTCTGTGGAACAGATCAGGATGGTTGATAGAAGCCCTTTGTCAGTTAGTTTCAAAGACCACTATTATTCTCTTTAGAGAACCATCTAAAAGGAATAAAATCCTAAGAGTTATTGACTATAAACACTATGAAAATACTTCAAGGACATACTTTACTCTTATTAAATTTTTTTGGGTGGAGGCAGGAGGAATCTAGTTTTGTTGGTCAGTATCTTCCTTTGCCTAACCTAGGTCATCATTCTCCCCAAGATATAAGAAACTAAGAACAGCTGTGCTGAAGACAAAAATGTGTATAATTTAAAGAGAAGTGGGTCATTTAAAATTGTCACCTTCCTTGTGCCTATAAAGTATCATATAATTTAGAGGAAAGTCATTCCTTTTAGTTCTGTTTTGGGGCTAATAATTCTCCTTTACAAATAACCACAGATGTTCTCAGATGAAACTGTTATATAAAGTTCAAATGAATGTAGGTATTTCAAGAATTTTGCTTAGATATTCATTAATTTAGGGATCAGAAAAGGTCAACCCATATAAAAAAGGGAGGCAATATTTTATCCAGTGCCGACTATGTGAACTTTTCTTTTTTATGATTTACTTCACTACCTACAATAACACTTGGAGGCTCAAAGAGTTTAAATAATTTACTCATTTAGTCTAGCTAACTGAACTGCTAAGTGGAGGAGCTAGGCATCAAGCCTACTTGGAAACCTGAGTTCTTTCCCCAAAACCAGACTTCTGGAAGTGATGAAAGACAGCAGGAACTCTATTTCACAAGGTTGCCTTGGCCTTCTAAGACAGATTTATTTATTTTCTCTACAGATATTTCTTGGAACATCTACCATGTTTCTGATGTTACACTAGATGATTGGGACACATTCCTGAATAAAATAGACATGGTTCTTTCAGTGTGGAACTTAGAGCCTGGTAGTATAGTCAAACAGTAAACAAGTAAATCTAATAAAACTATGTAACAATCAAGAGATAAGGGCTTAAGTAAGATGAACAGGTTGTTATGACAGAAATCATTGAGGATGGGGAGAAGGTTTCACTTAAATGAGTTGGTGAAAGTCCCTCTGGGCATTGGTATTTAAGCTGGTATTTAAAGATGAGCAATTGTCAGCAGTGAAAGGTCAGGGAACAGAGTATTGTAGGAATATCTGAAGGTCCAAATATGTTTGACATTTTATTCTGTAATACGTTTTGAGTTAAATTTTGTTTAAGGTGTGAGGCTTAGGTTCATTTTTTTCCTATAGATAACCAGTTACTCCAGACCCATTTGAGGAAAAGATTATCTTTCCTCCATTGAATTGCTTTTGCACCAAGTCAGTTGGACTGATTTCTGGGTGTTTCATTGTGTTGAATTGATCTATGTGTCTATGCCCTCACCAATTCCACATAGTCTTGATTACTATAGCTACATAATAAACCTTGATATTGAGTAGACTGATTCCTTCCACTTTGTTCTTTTTCAGAATTATTTTAGCGATTCTACTTCCTTTGCCTTTCCATATACATTTTTGAATAATCTTGTCTATATCTACAAAAATACTGCTGGAATTTTAGTGGGAATTGTGTGAAATTTGCATATCAATTTGAAGGAGAATTGATATATTTGTTATATTGAGTCTTCCAATCTATAAACACAGTGTATCTCTCCATTTATTTAGATCTTCTTTGATTTCTTTCATCAACATTTTGTAATTTTCAGCAAACAAATCCTGTACATTTTTTGTTAGATTTATATCTAAGTATTTCCTTTCTTGAGTGATGGTAAATGGTATTGTATTTTAAATTTTGGTTTCCATATGTTCATTGCTAGTATATAGAAATACAATTGAATACAGTGTTGTAGATTTCTTTTATCTTGCAACCTTGCTGAACTCATTTGTTAGTTCTAGGAGTATTTTTGTAGACTCCTTGGGTTTTCTACATAGGCTATCATGTCATTTGCAAATAGGGATTATTTTATTCTTCCTTTCTGATAGGCATAAATTTTATTTTCTTGCTTTAATGCATTGGCTAGAACTTCCTGCACAATGTTGAATAAGGGTAGTGAGAGCAGACTTCCTTGCTTTGTTACCCCTCTTAATGGAAAAACATTCAGTCATTTACCATTAAGTATAATGTTAGCTGTAGGTTTTCTGTAGATGTTCTTTATCAAGTTGGAGAAGTTTTCTTCTGTTTGTATTTCTCTGAGAGTTTTTTTAAATGAATGGGTATTGAATTTTGTCAAATGTTTTTTCTGCATTAATTGGTGGGATCATGACTTTTTCTCTTTAACCTGTTAATGGTGGATTAAATTGATTGATTTTGTGATATTAAATCAACCTTGCACCCCTTGAATGAATCCCATGTGATCATTGTTTATAATTATTTTTATTTATTGCCGGGTACTATTAGCTAATATTTTAAGAATTTTTGTATCTATATTCTTGAAGGATGTTGATATATAGTTTTCATTTTTAATACTCTCTGCCTGGTTTTGGTATCAAGGAATACCTGATACTAGTTTCATAAAATGAGAGTATTCTTTTCTATGTTCTGTTAAAGATTGTGTAGAATTGGAGTTAATTCTTCTTTAGGTGCTTGCTAAATTTTTCTGGTGAAATCATCTGGGCCTAGAGATTTCTTTTATGAGAGTTTTAAAGTTATGAATTCAAAGTCCTTAATAGTTACAGGCCTGGGCTTCCCTGGTGGCACAGTGGTTGAGAGTCCGCCTGCCGATGCGGGGGACACGGGTTCATGCCCCGGTCCGGGAAGATCCCACATGCCGTGGAGCGGCTGGGCCTGTGAGCCATGGCCGCTGAGCCTGCGCGTCCGGAGCCTGTCCTCCGCAACGGAAGAGGCCACAACAGTGAGAGGCCCACATACCGCAAAAAAAAAAAAAAAAAAGTTACAGGCCTAATTAATATTGGGTGAGTTGTGGTAGATTTTTTTTGGAGGAATTAGTATATTTCATTTGAGCTATTAATATCATGTAGGTAGAATTCTTCATGGTATTCCCTTATTATCCTATTGTTGCCTGAAGCATCTTTAGGGATATCTCCTCTTTCATTCTTGATATTGGTAATTTGTGTCATCTTCCTTTTTTCTTTGGCAGGCTTTGATTTTCTTTATTTTTCCTGTTTTTAATGTCCTTGATTTCTACTGTTATCTTTATTGTTCCCTTCCTTCTGCTTTCTCTAGGTTTATTTTGCCTTTCTTCTAGGTTCTTGAGGCAAAAGCTTAAACTGTTGATTTAAGACTTTCTAATGTATGAATTTAATGGCACAAATTTCTCTCTCAGCACTAGTTTTGTTCCACAAATTTTGGTACATTATATTTTAATTTTCAGTATATTTTTGATTTCCTTTGAGACTTCCTCTTTGGCCCACGAATTATTTAGAATTATTTTATTTAGTATTTGAGTATTTGGAGAGTTTCATTTCTTTCCACTTTTATTGATTTCTAATTTGATTCCATTGTGGTCAGCAAACAAACAGTGTATGATTTCAATTCTTTTAAATTTGTTGAGGTTTAATTTATTGCCCAAGATATGGTATCTTGTTATATGTTCTATGGTTATTTGAAAATAATGTATATTCTTTTCTTGTTGGGTGAAGTATTTTATAAATGCTGATTAGACCTTGTTAGTTGGTGTTGTTGAGTTTTATATGCTTGCTGATTTCCTGTAGAGTTGTTCTATCAATTGCTAAGGAGTGTTGAAGACTCCAACTATAATTATAGATTTGTCTATTTGTACTTTCAATTTTATCAGTGTTTCTTCACATAATTTGCAGCTGTGTTGTTTGGTGCATACACATTTAGGATTGCTATATCTTCTTGGTGTATTGACTCTTATCATTATCTAATGTCCCACTTTGTCTCTGATAATTTTCCTTGCTGAAGTCTGTCTTACATGATATTACTATAGTAAATCCTGCTTTCCTTTGATTAATGTTTGCATATCTTTTTTATTTTACTTTCAACCTTCCTATATCTTTATGTTTGAATTGAGTTTTTTGTACATACTATATAGCTTGGTCATGTTTTAAAATATAACCTGTTAATCTGTCATTTAATTTTTGTATTTAGACTATTTTCACTTATTGTAATTATTGATGTCTTAGAGATTAAGCCTGCCATTTGTTTTCATTTTTTAATTTTTTCTCTCTGCTTTTTGTTTCTCTGTTTCTTTTTCCTGGTTTCTTACTGTTTACTTGGAACAATTTTTAGAATTTATCTTGATTTATCTATAGCATTTTTGAGTGTATCCCTTTGTATAACTTTTTTAGTGGTTACTCTAGGTATCATATACACAAAATTTATGGGGTGATCATTTAATTAGTTTGGGTGGGGTCTAGAATCTTACCTCCCTTTATGTCCCTTTAGTGTCTCCTTTTAACTGTCTTAAATAATTCCTCTACATATATTTGGGACTACATTAGTGTTATATTTTTGCTTCAAAGGACAAACATAATTTAGAAGAGTCAAAAAATGACTATTATATTTACCCATGTTTTTGTTTATTATTTTCCCCTTTCCTTCCTTCCTACCAGTCTTCCTTCTGTCATTCCCTTCTTCCTTTTTGGTGTTCCAAGGTTTATTCTTTAATAATTTCCTTTCTGTTTAGAGAATTTCTTTAACCATTATATTAGGGTAGGTCTGCTGCCAACAAATTCTCTTAATTTTTCATAATTTGAGAATGTCTTCATTTCCTCTTCTTTTTCAAAGTGTACTTTTGCTGGATATAGGATTCTGGTTTGACAGTTTTAAATTTCATCACTGGAAAAATGCTCTGCTACTTCCTTCTGGCCTCCAAGGTGTCTCATGAAAAATCTGCCATCATTTAAATTTCTTTCTGTTTATAGGTAAAGTTTCATTTCTTTCTTGATCTTTTCAAGTCTTTTTCTGTGTCTTTATCTTTTGGAATTTTGACTTTGATGTGTCTTGGTGTGATTTACTTGAGTTAATACTCTTTGGAATTTTCTTAACTTCTTAAATCTGTAGGTTAATGACTTTTTTCAAATTTGGGACGTTTCAGCCATTACTTTTTCAAGTATCTTTTCAGTTCTGCTCTCTTTCTTCTCTCCTTCTGTAAATCTGATGACAAAAATGTTAAATATTTTGTCATAGTCCCAAAAGGCCCTGAGGCTCTGTTTATTTTCTTTCTCTCTATTATTTAGATTGGATCATTTTTATTGTTCTATCTTCACATTCACTGATTCTTTCCTCTGTCACTCCATTCTGTTACTGAGCTCACCCACTGAGGGTTTTTTGTTTTTAATATACTGATCAATGTATTTTTCACTTTTAAAATTTTGATTTGGTTCTTCTATACATTCTATTTTTTTACTGAGATTTTTTAAAATTTGTTTGAAGAATATTCATAACTGCTCATTGAAGCCATTTTTCTGTGACTGCTTTAAAATATTTGTTAGTTAATTCTAACATTTCTATCTTCTCGGGGTTGGCATGTATTGATTGTCATTTTTCATTCAGTGAGTGGTCTTCTCAGTTCTTGGTATAATTAGTGATTTTGGTTTGAAACGTGGCCATTTTGGATATTATGTTATAAGATTCTGGATCTTATTTAAGGATCTATTTTAGCTAGTTTTGTTGTATACTGCTTTGGGAAGCAAAGGGTGGGGGGATCTGCTTCATTATCATCAAGTGATGGTAGAATTCCAGGTTCCTATTGATACATCTGAAGGTGAGGACTCCTCATTACTGCTCGGTGGGGTGGGAGTTCTGGCTCCCCAGTAAGCCTCCATTGATGTCTCTCTGGCTTGGAGGGTCTGGGTTACTAGACTCAGACTAGTAACCCCTTGTTACTAATTCCCATGTGGCCTCTATTGACACCATGGTGGGGGTAACTTCATGGCTGGGTTGTGATAAAAATCCTGAGTGTTCACTAGGTCTCTTTAGACACACCCTCCCCCAGTGGGGAGGGTGAAGAATGCCTTATTAATGCCTAATTAAGTTTGGACTTCCAAACTTAATTAGGAAGTCCAAACTTCCCACTGATACTATAGTGAGGCTTTTGTAAACACCCAACAGGTCCATATGCAAAAATGAACTTTGATCTCTACATACCTCACATCATATACTAAAAGTAACTCAAAAATGGATCAAAGATTTAAATGTAAGTACTAAAATTATAAAATTTCTAGAAGAAAAGTGATATAGTTTGTTTATAGCATTTATCACTATCTAAAGTTACTTTATTACCTATTTCCATGCTTCCTTATCTATTAATTTTCTGCTTATTATTGAATGTCTCTTTCCTAGTGAAATGTACATTCCATATACATATAGATCCAATAAAACATCTCAAGCAGGAAGCTTTCAATAAATATTTCTTGAGTGAATGAACGGAACTCAGACCAAAATGAGCTGTCTCCTAAGAAGCAATGCTGTATGCAGATGAAGCAAACTGGAAGGGAGCTGATGCAGGCTAAAGAAAAAAGGCACTCGTAGTCAACATTTTCATTTAAAATTAAATGATCAAAACTAAATGGCTTTTATAAAAAGCTCACTTTAATCACATGTGTAGAAAATGAACAAGTAGCAAACTCACATACCCCAGTGCAGGTGCCTTTCAAATCACCCGATATTCAACTTTTAGCTTTAAAAATACTTTGCTATGTCAAAAGGTTTAGTACCAAATAAATTTGTCAGATTCTTGGTTTTCTATGGCTTTGCTGTCAAATTGGCTCTATTCTCATTCAACTGTGTTTACTTTTACTGCAGAGGTGTTATCAGGTTGACTAACCATTTACACATATTTGTGTTTGTATACATGGCATGTGTATATCTGTGTGTCCTCTCTCATCAGAAAAATCTCTTCTAGGTGGCTGAGGCAGAATTTCTAACTATATAAGACAACAACATTAATTGGAATGCCAATAGGGTAAATGATTTTTGCATGTAGATGCTAATTGTATAGTGATATTTTTCTACTCTAGTGGGATCATGAATTATATTCCCTCCCTCTAAACTACTGTATTTAATTAAAAGTAATTTCCTCTCTCTTTTTGGTCTCTTACTCCCCTCTTCACACCTTACATTTAGTCTAAGATAGAAGAAATCACAACCCTTTTCTCTCATATATCCATTGTTCTGAGGCCAGAAAATGACTGAGTGTACAGGGACATAGAAAGGAGCTATTTTGTGATATTTTCCTTCTGTTCTTAATGATTGATGGAACATCCCTTTGAAGAAAACATATAAACTTATAGTATGTTAGAGCCAGAAAAAAAAACTTTTAAATTATACTATTATTACTACAACTATGCTTTATGCTATATACATTGTACATATGATGTACATAAATTACTGCATTTAATACTCACAACAATTTGCACAAGAATTATCCTTATTTTACAGATGAGGATATTGAAGCTCAGAGGGGTTAAGTAATTGCCCAAGGTCATACTGTGGATGGAGCATTTAACCCTTATCTCCCTGGTCCCAAATTCCATAGTCTTAATCTTTATACTATACCACTGCACCAATTCCTTTACCTTTACTTAAAAATATGGGGAAGGGACTTCTCTGGTGGTGCAGTGGTTAAGAATATGCTTGCCAATGCAGGGGACAGGGGTTCGATCCCTGATCTGGGAAGATCTCACATGCTGTAGAGCAACTAAGCCCGTGCACCACAACTACTGAGCCTGTGCTCTAGAGCCTGCAAGCCAGAACTACTGAGTCCGAGTGCTGCAACTACTGAAGCCCGTGTGCCTAGAGCCTGTGCTCCACAAAAGAGAAGCCATCACAATGAGAAGCCTGTGCACCTCAACGAAGAGTAGCCCTCGCTCCCACAACTAGAAAAAAGCCTGTGCGAATCAATGAAGACCCAATGCAGCCAAAATAAATAAATAAATAAGGGGAAACTGATACATGGAGATAGAGGCTGAGTTATCCAAGGCCACAGGAACATTTCATTCATTTATTTATTTAATAAATGTTTAATGCAAACACTGTTTGCAACAGATGGTGTTAATCACTGAAATGTATGTAGGCAAAGAGGAATAAACTATAGTCTTGCTCTCCCTGTCTAAACGCTAACATAATTTTATTGGGAGAGGTGAATACATACAAAATTAGGGAAAGGAAATGAATAAAGTGGGAGGAGTGGAGAAATTCCGGGTGTGGGGTGAATACAGCAATAACCCAAATTTTAAAATGCGAAAAGTGGGCCATTGCATGTTCCATGATTTAATTCTCATCGCAATGGTGTCACTGTGGCAGTCTTAAAAGTCACTCAGGTTGAAGTCAGCTAAGCCTACAGACTAAGGGGCTTGCTCTGTTCTGTTCTTAGTAGCCCAGTTGGCTGTAGACATTAGTTAGCAGGCAACTGTAACCTCAATAAGAGCTTGAGAAAGCCTTAGACATATCTTCCAAATCATACTAAAGAAAATCTACAAAATTGTTGATCATTTAAAGGCATGGGAAAATACCTTTGTGGGTAGCAAGATAATAAAGAGATATTTTCTTTGGAGGGATATTGGTGACCACACTCATCTCTACTAACAGTTGCTGAGCAAAATTGTTTTATCTCTCAGATTACAAACTCTTTTTATCCTAGTTGAAAGAATAAAAAATTTAGGTATCATAGCAAAAAAGAGGACATAGTTTTGAAGGGAGATTTGTTTTCATTAGGAGTTTAATTCTATCCATCAAACCCATTATCCAACCTTCAGGTGCTTTGCTGTATGCGTGTTCTTTGAGTAGCTATACTTGATTCTGTACAAGTATTAAAACAGCTCAATTTTTAATTATATTAAGAGCCAATTCTTCTGACTCCAGATCTCATGCTCTGCCCACTTTGCCACATTGTCTCATCTCATAACTGAGTAGGAGTTCTTCCCACTTTTCGCATTCCATCTTTGTGGGTCTACTGAAGGCACAAAAAGATTTTTGTTGGAGCACAGCTCTCTCCTAGTCCAGCTTATTTGTGGTACTATTTGCTATGGCCAAAAGGCTGTTTTCCAACAAAAATCGATAAGAAAGTGTTTGAAAAGTCAACCTTATGAATAATTCCATTTTTTTTTGTGCTGATGGGGCTTGTGGCATTTCTGTGCAAAGTGTCAGTGGCTGACCTTACTTCCATTTCCTGCAAATTTATCTTGTCTACAGTATTTTGATCTTTTTAGCCTGAATAGAAAAAAATCTTCATAGCAAAACACTATAACACTAGAGGCTGATTTGATTTCAGGTTCTTGTGAAGGTTTTTTACCTCTTTATTGATGGAGGCCTTTGTTGGCATTTACAGGCAGTTTTACAATCCTTGCTTAGCACGGAAAGTAGGTGATCTAAAAAAAATATTTTAAAAAAACCTTTTTGAAGTTAATGCTTCCTTAACTTTATGTTTCTTAACAGAAAACAAAATATTTACAGAGACTTAATCAAGAGGTAACACTGGAAGATTTAAGGTAACTGGCAATCAAACAGGCATTCAGGTTTCCAGGCAGAGTCCTTTGAAAGTTGGCCTGCATAACATCCGTGTAATTTGAGTCCCAGCTCTGCCATATACCAACTGTATGACCTTGAGCAAATCACTTCATTCCTCTGAGCCTAGGGAAAATTTGAGATAGAAGTATTGCCTGACCAATCTCAAGGGGTAGCTGAGAGATTCAGATGAGATAATAAATGTGAAAATGCCTAGCTGACTGTAAATTGCCTTGAAAATAAACAGGCCAAGATTAATAATAAAATTTAAATATAAATATATCAGATGTATTAATAGGAGACCTGAATAGAAGAGGTTAGTTTTGCTAACAATGATTATAACTTCATCAGAATAATAATATTGGGTTGGACATTATGGAGGCAATAATAAAATGTCTCCCTCTGTTTTACTGTTGTTCCTTGTCAAATGAATCCTTTAAAAAGTGATATTTTCTTTTGTATGTGAATGACTTTGTACCTTTCCTGACTCAAACCTTGATTGTTCTTAAAGATGTGGCGGGGTGAACAAAGCATGATCTTGAGACTGAAGCAGAGGCAAGAAGAGGAGAAGTCAGGAGCAGGTGACTGGGGAAGAGAGTGGACCCAGGCTCCAGTGTTTTCATTATAACTAAACAAACATAAATGACACCTCTCCAATGAATTTAAACATTAACAGAAAAGACAGGTGTTTCAATTTGATAAGCAACAGAACAGATAAGTTAACTATTAGCCTGAGAAAACCTTTTAATATTTTGAGCCATACCAACCTCCAACAGCTGATTTATAGGCAACTTAACTGCTCCCCTCCAAATTACGATAATAATTTTAATTTTCAAAACACTTTCACATGCTTATCTTGCTTGTTTTTCACAACACTGTAAGGTGGGCATGGGGAACAGGAACGGGGCAGAAGCTTGTCTGAAGTCACATAGAAGACAGATATCCTATGGTATTTCCAAAGAAAAAAACATGTATTGGATTCTTGATCCAAGAAAGGTATAAGGATAGCATATATCTAAATATTTTTACTTGACCTGACTTTGTCTTCAAAAAAATGGAAGTTCTAAGTTATAAAAATCACCACAGTAAGGAAATTTCACAAACACCATAAATTGAAAACTCAAAAAGTTTTGTTACCAAATCCATTGACATGAAATCTCAATTATATATAGATTTACTAAAATTTCAGTGCAGATATTTGCTTCCTACAAATGAATCTCCCACCTCTTTCCTAGTTATTCTGAATCCAGCTTAATTCAACAGTTCAAGCATACTTATTGAACATCTGCTGTATGTGAGAGAACACACTAGGTTTTATGGATTACAATTGACTAGATTTTGAAAGAAGACTCTACATCAGTGCTGTCCAATACAACTTTTTATGACAATAACAATCTGTTTATCTTTAGGTCTGTGCTGTCCAATATGGTAGCCACTAGATGCATGTAGCTATTGGGTGCTTGACAACTATAGTCAGGAGTTAGAAACCGAATTTTAATCTTTTTTAAATTTTAGTTAATTTACATTTAGATTAAATAGTTGTATGTGGCTAGTGGTATCATATTGGGCTCTGTAGCTCTAGATCTTTATCTAGATCTAGATAAAGACTGTGCTGGTGATGTTTTCTGTGGGAAGCCTTAAAGAAATTTCATTTTTAGATACATTTTATACGGAAGTGAGGGCACTGCAAAACATTTTACCCACCTTTTTCTCTAACATACATATCCTTGTTTTTACTTTGTTATTGCGGTTCTTCCTCCCCTCCTCCTTCTCCTTTTTCAAATCAGCTTTGAATGTCTGCTGATCTAGTTTGGCATTACCATCGCAGTTGTCCTGCTCTCTCCTCATTAATTACCTGAGTTCAGAGCTTCTTGTAGGTGGATTATTTGTACTTCATGGGAACACAGTGAAGAAACATCCTATGTAAGATTCTACTGAAATCCATCTTTTAACACAATTTCATTCTTTTTTTTTTGCGGTACGCGGGCCTCTCACTGTTGTGGCCTCTCCCGTTGCGGAGCACAGGCTCCGGACGCGCAGGCTCAGCGGCCATGGCTCGCGGGCCCAGCCGCTCCGCGGCTTGTGGGATCTTCCCCGACTGCGGCACGAGCCCGCATCCCCTGCACCGGCAGGCGGACTCTCAACCACTGCGCCACCAGGGAAGCCCACAATTTCATTCTTTACGTGATACTTCCTCTTCTTCTTTTGGTGATGTATTAACAACTTGACTTTATTGATCTTTTTCTGATTCCTCTGTGAGAATCATCCCTTTCCAACATGAGAGCACAATGGCTGTTATAATAATAAAATCCATAATCATATCTTGGCCCCCATGGTTTTGCATAGTTTGGTATGTGACTGGGGAAAGCTGACATTTAGCTCCTGTTCTTCTACTTCTTATCTAGGTGACCTTGGCCCAATTGAATTGGGCCAAGGTCATCCTAGGTTTGTTTTGGGGATTAGGGGCCATCCCTGGCCTGAAGGGCCCTCAGTGAATGTTTCCTCCTATCTTCCCTTCCTCTGTTTAACATACCCCTTCAACCAGGAAGAAGATAAGTTTTGCAATAATTGAGTGAGACTCCAAATACTCATAACTCTACTGAAATGCATTTTTGTCAGAGTAAATTGAGGGCTTACCCTGTTTCACATAGAGGCATTTGTGTTTGAAATGGAAGACTGTATTTTGACTGGCACATTTCAACTCTTAGAAAATGGGAGTATTTACCAGGGATATGGGGTTTCCCAGAGCTTAGTGATGATTTAATATTAGGAGATGTAAATGTTTTGTGAGGTCAAAGCAGCAAAAGGTGGGTATCTCTGTCTTATCCCTTAGGTTTCAGGGAATTGAACTAAACACTGACGCTACCTCTTGAATTCTTGGACAGATGTTTCATGCTAAAACAAGATGTTATTTTTTCGAACAAACTCTTTCTCCCCTTAGAGATGTGGGCTTATAATGCTTAAATCTCCATCAAAGAGGAAGAATCAGTTTTACATAATAAATGTAGAGAGAACATAATACAGCAGTCCTCCCTTATTCATGGGAATACATTTCTAAGACCCCCAGTGGATACCTAAAGCCACAGATAGTACTGGACCCTATATAGTATGTTTTTTCCTATAAATATATACCTATAATAATGTTTAATTTACACATTTGGCACAGTAAGAGATAAACAGCAATTACTACTAATAAAATAGAACATAAACTGTAATAAAATTTATGTGAATGTGGTCTTTCCCTCTCTCAAACTATCTTACTGTACTCCTCCTTTTTCTTCTTGTGATGACATGAAGTGATAAAATTCCTAAATGATGAGATGAAGTGAAGTGAATGACATAGGCATTGTGACATAGCATTAGGCTACTACTGACCTTCTGACAATACATCAGAGAAAGGATCAGCTGCTTTGGGTGATCCTGGATCATTGAGACATGATGAGGTCGATGACTGGATGTAAGGAGCAGATGATTTTGACAGTTGGGGATCCCAGGCTGGATGGAGCTGGATGGCTCAAGATTTTCATCATGCTACTCAGAACAGCACATAATTTAAAACTTATGGATTGTTTATTTCTGGGATGTTTCCATGTAATATTTTTGGACCATTCCATTTCTGGTTCTGCTCTCAATCTATTGTAGAGATTTACCAGAAATTATTCAATCAGTTCCCCATTTTAGAGTTATTTCAATTGCTTACAAATTTCAAGGTTACTTTAATTCTTAAAGGTGTATATTAATTTTATGAAATCTTGAGGACAGTGGTCTTGTCCTGTTTATTCATTTTATCCAGTGCAGTAGCTATTAAAATACCCTTTTGACAGATGAGAAAACTGAAACTCTGAGGAATTAGCCAATAGTCATACGGTTGGAAAATAGTTGAACTGAACACTAAACCCAAGTGTGACTGAAAATTCTGTTGCTTCAGTTACATCTGCATTTGATGGGTGAACAGAAAATGATTTTCCCCTTAACTCCCTCTGTCTTTTCAATATGATTTTTAATACTATTTCAACACCAAGTCTACCTGGGCTGGGCCCACCTTCAGAGGCCAGGCTTAATTTCCAGGCTTATTCAGCTGGGTTCAGGGGGCAATGAGCTACTCCTTGTGTATGGGCTATCTGGGAAGAGATAGGAACTCAACCTGTAGCTGTTGTTTGAACATGCAGAGGTATCTGGAAGATTATGCTTACGGTGTTTGTAAATTGACCTCCTGGTTGAGGGGCATGCATGGTTCATTAGTTTACACGTGGAGTTCTAATGGGGAAATCCAAGTAGGCCGGGCGCCTAATTGCTGTGCTTTGAGATACTCAAATCACCAGAGTATAGAAAGTGTTATTTCACTCACACACACTTACACAAACTCTGAGGCCTTTGTTGCATACTGATTAAATAAATAGTCCTCCTTATGTTTCAAGGCTACCCTTTATATATGTTGGGTTTGATTGTCTTTTAATTAATTTTTATTTTACTGACCATAAATTAAAAAAAAAGAATTTGACTATTCCTATAAATAGTGCCTTAATGGAAGACTCAGCAAAGCCAAGTAGACCCGGTCAAGTTACTTAGAGCCTTTGAGTCCTAGATTGCTCCTATAGCAAATGGAGATAATATACTTAACATTTGCTGTGATGGGAAAATAAATGCACATAAATGCTGACTTATAAGAGGCACTCAATAGTACCAGTATTGGTGTTATTTCAGTAGAAGCCCTCTTGTGCTGTGATATCAGGACTAGAAGGAGATGGCTTATTGGTTTATTGGCATTTTCATTCATTATTCTTCTATTCAACATATATTTATTTAACATTTTCTGTGTGCCAAATTCATTGAGCTTGTGCTCTGTGAGGAGACACATATTAGTTTTCAATGGTTGCTGTAAGAAATTACCACAGCCTCAGTACCTTAAAATAACTCAGGTTTATTAGCCTAAGATCTGTAAGTCATAAGTGTAAAATGGGGATCACTGGGCTAAAATCAGGATGCCAAGCAGGGCTACATTACTTACCAGCAGCTCCATGGAAGAGTCCACTTGCATGTCTTCTCCATCATCTAGAGGCTGCTCCCATTCCTCGGCTCATGGCCTACTTCCATCTTCCAAGCCAGCAATGTTTCATCTTTCTGACTATTCTTCCATTGCACATCTCTTATGCAGACCTCAGTCAGAAAAGTTTCTTTTAAGGGCTCATGTGATTAAGTTAGGCCCACGTGGGTACTCTTCCCATCTCAAAGTCTTTAACCTTAATCACATCAAACAACATGAGTGAATAAATGTGAATTTGGAGTGTGATTTATTGATAAATGTTAAGGACTAAAGTGGAGCAGGCTAAAGGGAATAGGGGGTTCCAGAGAGGGGAAGGGGTTTCCACTTTGTATGAAGTAGTCAGGGAAAGTCCTTACTGATAAGGTGACATTTGAGCAGACATTTGAATTTGTTTACAGCAGAAAATTTTAAATAAACCTACATTTTAAACATTTTTATTAAATGTATGATGCATAAATGATATCTAGTCACTAAACCTCTAATAGAGTCAAGCAAGATGGGACACTAATCAAGCATCATCTACGTTTTCCCATTTAATTTTCTTTCACATGGACCAAGAGCCTACAGACACTGATTAAAACAATTTCAATTCATAATCTTATGGATTTTGACAATTTCTCCCCACTATTTTATAGTTATTTCCATGGCAATTTTTTTTATTAACTTGCCTCTTTTCACATTCATACTTTATTATTTTATATAAATATACTAGTAAATTATATAATTACACTAACAGATACAACTGTAAATTGGGAATAAGTACAATTGACTTCTGATAAGCATACCATTCAAATGGTGGGAGACGTATATGGGTGTAGTGAAGAGTGAGGGTATAATAGGTGATGGCTCATTTTATGGAGGAAATGGGGAGAAGAATTGTTTTATCTAATGTCTTAATTAAGTGGTGATCTTTTAAGAAAGCTCCTATGGTCTTACTAAGTTGAATTCAGTCAGTCATAATATCCTGTAAGGTCATAATTCTAAATTTATGGTAAGACTGTTTAGTAAGTATTAGAGTTAGAGATAAAGAGTTTTTGTAGTTTAAAGCTAGATGAAGCCACAGAATTAGATTCTTTCAATATATATTCCAAGAAAATTTCTATTGAAGTGGTTTAGCTGATGCCCAATGTGACTAGATTGCCTAGATTAATATCCTGGCTCTCACACTGAATCACTGAGCTCAATGCAAGTTACTCTCTGTTGCTCAGTTTTCTTATCTGGTAATTGGGAATAACAACAGAACTTATCTCATAGGGTTGTTGTGACTCTCAAGTAGGTTAATTCCTATAAAAAGCTTAGAAAAGTACATGGCATATAGTAACCCAGCACCGAGTGTTAGCTATTATTATTAATTAAACTGACATTATAAAATATTTGGGTGACTGGAACTATGAAAAATATGGTGAACATAGAGACCAAACAAAAAGGTCTGTCTACTTAGTTCAGTTACAGTCGAGTGCTGTGTTTGTAATTAAGATCTTGTGGATATTACAGAGCATGGGAATCATCTGAGAAGTTCCAGGAAAATACAGACATTATCCACTTGAGAGTACTGATTTGATAGGAGTGGAGGAGGGTATAAGAAACATTATTTCTACCAAGCATTCCAGGTGGTCAGAGGGCTACTCTTGAGAAACAACAATCCATAGATTGAAGTTGAACACTTTAACATCATGTTCATTTAAAAATTTTTTTATTTAATATTGGAGTATAGTTGATTAACAATGTTGTATTAGTTTTAAGTGTACAGCAAAGTGATTCAGTTATACAGATACATATATCCATTCTTTTTCAAATTCTTTTCCCATTTAGGGTATTTCAGAGTATTGAGTAGAGTTCCCTGTGCTATACAGTAAGTTTTTGTTGGTCATCATGCTCATTTTGAATGAATATATATTTATACTTCTCTGTGGGATGTGGTTACTAGTGCAGTCTGAAGTCCCCAGTATAACTGGAAATTTTTTTAAAAAACAATTTTAATTTAAAAGAAAAACTTTAGGACTTCCCTGGTGGCACAGTGGTTGAGAGTCCACCTGCTGGTGCAGGGGATGCGGGTTCGTGCCGCAGTCCGGGAAGGCCCCACAAGCCGCGGAGCGGCTGGGCCCGTGAGCCATGGCCGCTGAGCCTGAGCATCTGGAGCCTGTGCTCCACAACGGGAGAGGCCACAACAGTGAGAGGCTCACGCACCGCAAAAAAAAAAAAAGAAAAACTTTAAAGATATCAGAGATTAGAGGAACAACTGAGGAATAAATGAACTGAAATTCCAGAGGGGGATAATTATTCCAAGGTAAGATGACCTGTTTTTCCCTTGGAGTGTTTGCCAGTTCTGGATGTGTGAGGAGGATCAGGCTGGTCAGACAGCCTTTGTTGGGGAAAGAGAAGCTAGTCTGGATTTTAAGGTCATGAAGGACAGAGGTGATGAATTGGGACCTGGGACAGCTACTGAACTGTAAGGTCTTGTGGATGGCTAGAGGAATGGGGCATGAAAGTAAGGCCAAAAGTTTGTAAAGGCAGAATGGAATTTTCCATAGTATTGCAGTCCTTAGGAGAGATCCTGTCCCCAATACATAAATCATCTCCCCCTTAGGAACTGCTTGGTAGGGGGAATAAAATCTCTAGAGAGCAGAATTATTTCTTATCCAGTTTTTTTTTGAGAGTGAGAGAGAGAGGAAGAGAGATGGAATTATCAGAAAGATTTAAAAATACACTTTAACACAGAAAGATTAAAAGTAAGATGATCAAAAAGATAGAACCTGCAAACACTAACCAAAGGAAAGATGATATAACTCTGAAAATATTAAAATAAACTGTAGGCAAGAAGCACTATTAGAGATAAGAATATTTCAAAATGAAAAGGGAGTCAATTCAACAGTATGGTATCTGAGTCATAAATCTGTATACACCAATAATAGAGCTTTAAAATACATGAAACAAAAGTTAATAGAATAGAGAAATCCACAGTCATAATTGAGATTTTAACAGACATCTCTCAATAGTTGATTTAAAACAACAAACAAAAATCCGTACCCTACTTTGTTTTCAGTTTTCAGTGTAGAATTATGTTATATGGTCATTCAGATTCTTATTAAATACTTTTTTATGACACTCATTACTTTTTGAGGTAGTCCAATCCATTTCCAGAGAGCTCTGATCTAACTAGTGACTCAGATATTATTAGTAGTAGTTTCTGGAAACTAATGCACAACAATAATATGTGTCCTGCTTGAGAACATCCAGTTACTTAGTGGCAGGTCTGGGTCATGAATCCTTGTCTCAAGGCTCAAATTTTTTTCAAAATAAATGATAAATCTTATCTGACTGTGTTGAAAACTTGAGGGTGGGGACTTTGTCTTGCCCTTTTTACAATATATATCTTTAGAAAACCCACACATCACTGAAGGCATGGGTGTTGGTGGTGAGGGAGTATCAGGTCAAAAACCACTGCCTTTGTACCCAGGGGGCATTCAAAGTGCTGCTTACTCACTGTGTAGTCTGGAGAAACCTACCCAAATTTTCTGAGCCTGGCTTTTCTCAACTTAAATGTGGATAATTCATGGTGAATTGTATTCTGAGGCTGAAAAGCTATGCTGTATTTAAAGAGCTGGTGTGGTATAGGAATGCAATGTGTGTTAAATACGCAGTGCTCGATTAGTACTTAATGTTTAA
The DNA here is from genome assembly GCF_039906515.1 of Pseudorca crassidens. Taxonomy (NCBI): domain Eukaryota; kingdom Metazoa; phylum Chordata; class Mammalia; order Artiodactyla; family Delphinidae; genus Pseudorca; species Pseudorca crassidens. Next base: position 45,485,840 of record NC_090299.1, read on the forward strand.
GTAAGAGGCCCATGAAGGGTTACTGATTTAGTTATCAAACAAAAAAGGCTTTGAAACCTTTCAATGAGGAAGATTGTACAAGCCTATGTAGCAGGCTAAACTATACTAATTCAACACCATTATTATTTATTAGAAAACAGCATCCAGTTTCATAGCAGTAGCCCATTATGAACACAATGCATTTTTTACCTAAATGATTTTTAGGCTGACCGTTATTCATTTATTCTTTAATGCTGTAAAATTTTCCTCTTACTTATTCAAAGTTTGAATGGCTCACAATGAAACTATTAATAAACTCCCTCTGTTAGAGTGATTTTTCAGCTCTTCCTGTCCAGAAAGCAGAGACAGATATGATAATAAGTGGGAACACAAACATATTCTCTTTGTGATATATCTCTGGTCATAGGACAGGCTCATTAATGTTGTCATGGCAACCATGCCCTCACAGGTTACATGCTTGTAAGTTTCTACTAAGATGCAAATCTAGCTTAAACAAAGCAAGCTTCTGAAGTGGCATGTCAACTTTCAAGGGGGAGGGTGGTGCTCCCAAGGATTTTATTTTTTCCATATTCAGTGTACTATTTAAAGAGCTTACTTCCTTGCTTTGTCTTACACAGTAATTTTTATTTTGTCCAAAAGAGAAAAGATAAATTAAAATGGAATCTAAATAAAAGCTCTCCTTTCACATTTATTTGCTTCCTGACATCACCTGCCTTATCATCCCTTGATGAGTCAAGGCAGATTGCAATGTCCAGAAGTCAGTCAAAAAATATTCAACCTGGGCTTCCCTGGTGGCGCAATGGTTGAGAGTCTGCCTGCCAGTGCAGGGGACACGGGTTCGAGCCCTGGTCTGGAAGGATCCCACATGCCATGGAGCAACTAGGCCCGTGAGCCACAACTACTGAGCCTGCACGTCTGGAGGCTGTGCTCCACAGCGATAGTGAGAGGCCCGTGCACCGCGATGAAGAGTGGCCCCTGCTTGCTGCAACTAGAGAAAGCCCTCACACAGAAACGAAGACCCAACACAGCCAAAAATAAATCATAAATTAATTAATTAATTAAAAAAATATTCAACCTAAATTCACTCTGGAAGCCTTCTTCTCATCTTGGATCCTTTTTTTTTTTTTTTTTTGCCCGCACACAGTGTCTCTGCTGCCTACAGTTAGTTCTATTACTAGCATTATACTCCCCAAAGTGAAGAAGTTAGGATGAGAAAACCTACTTTGGGTCAGTTCCTTGGTGTTGGAGGGAGATAGAAATTGATAGAAATTGAAGAGAAAGCTCTATAAGTCAGCTGTCTCTTTTAATCTATACAGTTTGGCCCTGGCCCACAGATGTTGATACATCTCTTCCCTCTCCTTGTAGAGGAGTATTGGAGGGAACGCTTTATTTTCTTTTTTTTTTTCCAAGAAAAGAGAAACAGCTAATTCATTTAGTCACACCTGATCTTCATTGGGATTATCTCCCTAGTTGGTGTCTTTGATGTGACTCTAAAGCAAAGCCATGCCTCGCCTCACACTTCCCCTTTCATTTCCCCCTGGAGATGAGGTGCAGAAGGCATTCGTCCTTCTTTCCTGCTCCTTCACTTCCTCTCTCCAAGTGTAGCAGGTTGCTCTCCAACTGATTCTTGTCTTTATTCAGTCCAGTCAGTGTTCCCAGGTAGATGCCTGTACCTGGCTTTCTAACTAGCTTTTTCTGTCCTAAATGTGGCAGAGTATATAAGGCAGGCCTGTGCTCTTCATCTGTGAAGCTGATTCGGCATGAGAACTGCGCTGAAAGCTTGAGATTTGGCATCAAGATAAAGCCATATGCTTGAACACAACTTAATAAACTGGAGAGTCAGCAAATATTTGATTGCCTATTAAGAGAGACAGTGTTCTAGGCACAGGGCGTACCCTAGTGAACAGACAGTCATTGCCTTCAAAGAACTTGTATTCTAATCAGGAGAGAAATGAACATGAAAATTTAAAAAATAGTTAAATTTCAGAAGTAATAGGTGTTATATCAGTCAGTATAGGCAAGGTTATGTTTTGGTAATAAAGACTTCCCTAAATCACAGAGGCTTTAAACCACAAAAGCTTATCTCTGGAGGGGAAGATGGAGTTATATCATGTTGGACCTTGTAGGATATGGTAAAGAATTTGGAATGTAATGAAAAGCCATTTGTGATATTTAAGCATGTGAGTAGTATGATCTGAGTTACACTTTTGAAAGGTCTCTAGGTCTAGTGTCTAAGTGGAAGATGCATTACAGGTAAGCAAATTGATAGAAATTGAAGAGAAAGCTCTATAAGTCAGCTTTCTTGTATATTTATAAATGTGATAAATACATGAGAACATCTGTTATTGCATTAGTTTACTGTATTATTTATTATGATCCTAGTGGATGGCCTAAATAAACACTTTTTTTTTCTTTAAAAAAAATGAAGAGGTTAATGCAGTGGTCTAGGCAATGTAAGATATTGGCTTGGATTACCAGTAAAGATGAAGAGAAGTAGGCAGATTTTGATTATATTTTGGAAGGTGAGTCAATGGTGTTGCTATTGGACAATAAGTGGGTGGTGAGTGAAAAAGAACATCAAAGATGTTCCTTGGACTTTGTACTAAGTGACTTGGTGGATGGTCGTAATACATTCTAAAATAGGGAAGGCTTAGAAGAGGAGCAGATTTGGGGGAATAAGTAATTGTTCTATTTTGATCATATTATGTTTAAGATTTCTGTTATATATTCAAATAGAGAAGTTGAAAGCAGTTATATATGAGATCCTGGAGCTCACAGAAAAGCCTGAGCCTATAGATATTAATTTGAAAGTCATCCATGTACAGAGGATCTTTTTAAAAATTGGGTTTTTTTTTTTTGCTATAGAGAATGTCCATTTCAAATATACACAAAAGTAGATACACTAGTATATTTGTTTGTTAGGGCTGTCATGACAAAATACCACAGATTGGGTGGTTTAAACAACAGAAATCATTTTCTCATAGTACTTGAACGTGGAAGTCTAAGATCAAGGTGTTGGCAGGTTTGGTTTCTTCTGAGGCCTTTCTCCTTGGCTTGTGAAGACTGCCTTTTTGCTGAATCCTTGCATGAATTTTTCTCTGTTAGCACATGTTCTTGGAGTCTCTCTCTTCTTATAAGGGCACCAGTTCTATAGAATTATAGCCCCCATCTTTATGATCTCATTTAACTTTAATCACTTTCTTAAAGGCCCCATTTGCAAATACAGTCACATTGGGGATAGGGCTTCAACCTATGGATTTGGGGAGCACAATTTAGTTCATAACTTCTGGTCTAGAGAAGAAAGTGTTCCATAGAGAAAGTGAGGTCAACAGTGTCAAATGCCCCTGAGAATTTGGGTAAGATGAGGTCAGAGAATTGGCCACTGGTTATGGTAATACATGGGTCATAATAACCTTTGATGAGAGTCATTTCAGTGGAGTCATAGAGATGAAAGTCTGATTTGAATAAGACTTTCCTGAGGAGAGAATGATAGGTGAGGAAGTGAAGACAGTGAATATAGATATCTCTTTTTAAGAGTTGTGCTGGACGTAGAAAACAAACTTATGGTTACCAAAGGGGAAGGGGTGGGGAGGGATAAATTAGGAATTTGAGGTTAACAGATATACACTACTCTATATAAAATAGATTAAACAGCAAGGACTTGCCATATAGCACTGGGAACTATATTCAATATCTTGTAATAACCTATAATGGAAAAGAACCTGAAAAAGAAAATGTGAGTGTGTGTGTGTGTGTGTGTGTGTGTGCACCTGTGTGTGTGTGTTTGTAACTGAATCACTTTGTTGCACACCTGAAACATTGTAAATCAACTATACTTCAATTTAAAACAAAGAGAGTTGGGCTGCGAGAAGAAGCAAGATAATGGAATAGTAGTTGGAGGAAATGTGGGGTACAAAGAATTTTTTGATGAGAGATTTTAAGGCACACTTGTGTTCTGCTGGGAATGAGCCAGTGTAAAAGAAGAAATCAATAATGCTGGAGAGATGGGAAATAATTGCAGAAGTACGGACTTTGAGATGGTGAGGGGGGATGGGATCCAGGCACATTGACAAGGGGATTTAATAGGAGTAGGGATGTTTTCTTCATTTCAATATGAAGGGAGGCAGATTCAGGTAGGAATAATGGAGAAAAAATTAAGGTACTTGTTAGTGTTTATTTGCTCTATAAAAATTTGCAAGTCATTTCAAGAGAATAATAATGTGGGAGAGTTATTGGGGATTTGAGAAGAAAGAAGGTGGAAAAAGTGATGCTGCAAAGTGGGGAACTGAAATCATGAGAGGAGCACAGCAGATACGGGCAATACTGAGGGTTCATTTGAGACTCATGTCCATAAATTTGACGTGAGCTTGGTCAGTAATGGTGTGTTTTCTGCAACAAATTTTTGCCAGTCAGGTGAAGACACAGCTAGAAGATCCAAGTAGGGTTGTAGTTTTGGCAGTTTAGTGTGATTCAAGGTTCCAGTGGGGTAAAAGAAAAGTTTGAGTTAATTACTACAAGGAATGAGTTGAAAAGATAAGAAGTGCTGTTTGAAGAGTGGATGTTGAGATTGAGTTTATGGAGGGGGTGCAGTTTTTGGTAAGCACATGGTCAAGAATGTACAGATGGGAGTAGACAGCTGAAGTGGAATGTGGTAATAGAGCAAATCAGGTCAAAGAACTTGACAAGGGCCTTTTATAGATACTTTACACCATTGTTGAAGTTTCCAAATATAAAAATAGAAGTTAGTGACAGAAAGGGAGATAGTAAGCCAGATGCTGAAGTCAACAATAAATTAAGGGAAGTGGTTGGGTATCAGGAGAGCACAAAGAAGGGTATCAAGTGGGAAAATGGAAAGATATGCTTCAAAGGAGATCGGTTTTGTGAAGGAAGGTAGGAGAGACAGTTATAATGAGGCAAAGGGAAGCAAGATGAACATTTCTCTGACCTCTAGTCCAGCTCTCAGAAGGGAATCATTTAGAACATCATGAGGATAGATGATGATAGATGATCTGGGGTACTTGGTCCTCTGATGGAGACTGAGATGACAGCTACATGTGGTGGGCTGCATGGAGATCTCAGGTGGGACTCACCTGAGGCTGGGTGTGTTGTGGTAGTCTAGAACATACAGTCATTGAACTTCTGAGGATGCTTGCTCTTGCCTGAGAATGGGATACATATGATATTGTAAGGTTTGCATTGTGGAGGTTTATACAGTTTTTGCCAGTTGTGTGTTTTTCATTGCCAGAATCCTAAAAGGGAATGCGTGCTGTATGGTAAATCTTGGCATCCTGTATCCAAACTCTTTCTTACTGATGTGACCTTGTGTCATTTAATTGTTATAATCCTCAGGGAATATAATATCCCTCATTTCACAGGTGAAGAAACCGAAGATCAAAAAATTAAATAACCCAAGTCCAGGTAATTTAAAAGATTTAGGAATTTCTATTATGCCACAGTATTTTACAATCATTAGTAACTACCTTTAATATTATTAAGCCAGATAACTCTTACCCTTCCTTTCCTAAATCCATCTTTCACTCCCCTAAATTAATATTATTGGAACTCTGCTTTATTTACAGCATTCCAAAGCAAATGAACATTAAATATACCTCATTTTGTTTCAATGCTGTTCGGTTCAGTTCATCTCATTAACCAGGCATGTAGTGCCTCTATGTACAAGGCACTCACTAGGTACTGGGGTTAAACAGAGCTGAATGAGATTTGTATCCTGATCTTAAAAGCTTATAATCTAGTGGAAGAAATGGAACTTCAGGTAACTAAGTAATCAATCAAGTAAGCAATCAATGTTGCCCCATTTGACGAAAAAACTAAAGCTTAGAGAATTAAATGCTCCAGGTCACCCACTCCTGTATGAATTGCCCTACCTCCTTTTAGTAGAGAGTTTTAGCCAACAGAACATTAGACTGAAAATCAGAATATCTAGGTCTTAGATCCTTGTCTATTGTAATTAATTAAATGAGTGACCTTTGGCAAAAAAAGTCTTCTCTTTGCCTTAGTTTCTTTACCTATACTATGGAGATAATAATTTATGCTGCGCCTCTCATATAAATTCAGAGAATCAAATATTGATGCATGTGAGAGTGCTTTGGAAATAAATTCCTAATGAGGTGGTATAATCATCTTGTTTCTCTCTATTCATCGGATGAGCATTATGAGTAATATCTGCTTTTGTTCGTATGCTTCATGAATAACTGCCATCCACATCACGTTTGGAATATTGTATTGACCAAATGACACATTGTTAGCTATTGTTTTGGGGACATTAGTCTGGTGGTAAAGGTTTTAAAGACACAATGTCATGTAAGATCTCCAAAAAAGAAGACCAGATTTGAGGGCAGAAGACCTGAGTTTGTAGTCCACCTCTGCAAGTCATTTAATTTCTTTGCACCTCAGTTTATTTGCCTGTGAAGTAGACGTTAATACCTTCTCTGCCTTTCTTGTAGGAATATTGTGAAAACCAAATATAATGGATATGAAAGTTTTTTTGTGAACAATGAAAAAACCCATTTCTACTGGAATCTAATGAGGTCCAGAGCTAGAAGCCATGACTGATTCATTTTATAACCTTAGTCACTAATAGGCAGCTTGTTACACAGCAGGAGTTCAATAGGTTCCTGTAGAAATGAATCCTGACTCTGACTTGGTATTTGAGTTCCTCTTCTTTCTCTGTTTCCAGAGAAAGACAGGCTTAGCTTCAGGTCCAATCACAAAATCTACAATGTGAACTTCATTCTGCTTCAAGACCTTTGTGCTCTCCAAAGCTATTCTTCACTTGCCTCCCTTCTTTCTCCACCCTTACCCTGCCATTCTCACACTTCAAGGCCCAAATGAAGTTGGGACTCTTTATCCAATGTCACTCTCAAAATATCCTAATTATGATCACATCACTGAAAACGTCTGCTGAGACCTTCTTATCCCATTGTAAATGTGTGATGAATTGATACTAAAAGGGCTGGCAGGAGATAGGCCTAATTCCCAAGGTGGATTTCATTTCTTTAAATCAATTTTTAAACATCCTTTCTGTTAAATATTATTCCCAAAGTTATTTGGTTTGGATAAGATATGGAGAGAGATTTTTACAATTTTAATCTCTGTATTAGAGGTATATTTTTGATCAAAAAGGGGATTTTCCCCCTATAAAATCAATAGAAAATACAGTAGCTACAATCAGATTTTGTCCTGTCTAAACCTCTTTGAAGGAAAGTGCTGTTTTGAGTTCACTCTAGGAAAGGAAATACAGAGGCACATATCAGGAGGTGAACTGGGGAAGGGAAGTGAACCTTTTTCACAAGACAAAAGTTACGTCTGTATACGAGCAAGTGTCACTTACCTAGAGGGTGGAGGAGGGAAGCCAAGGTTACAAATGGGAACATGTGAAAAGCAACATATGGGAGATGTGGGGCAAAGATGGGTTGAGCAACCAAAGACCTGGAGCTGGACTCAGCCACAATTCAGATATCAGTGGGCTTGAGTAATGTCTTCAGGCTCTGTGGTTATTTACAAATATGCCTCTTAGAAGGCCTCGCTTTTGCTTCATTAGTTCCCTCGTCTCTAACCGACTTGGAGACAGCACTCTGTATTGGCCCCTTACCTTGCACAGGGACATGATTCATTGGAGAATTGAGGCTCCTCTTTCCTCTGAGACTGACTACAGTAAGACTCGTGGGAGTTTGTGTTGCTGTCCTATTGATACACTATTAGTATTCTCCCTCCCTCTCTTATCATACCTTTTTCTTTGCCTTCACCACTGCCATCTCTTCCTCCTCCTCTCTCTCCTCCCCTTTCTTCTCCCTACTGCTCCTCTTCTTCCCCTTCCTCTTCTTCTTTTCCTCCTCCTCCTCCTCCTCTTTATTCTCCTTCTCTTCTTTTGGGGGTAAAGCAGCAATAGAAGAATTCAAAGGAGTTTGAGGCAATAGCAAAACCTTTTATTTTCATAATCGGGGTAAATGTATGTCTTGTGGCTCTGATATGGGAAAACACTGACAAATGACCAAGATAATGTAAAAAGCCCAATTTAGGAAACTACTCTGAAGTCCTAGGGGATGGAAATAGAAGAAGAATTAAACAAATAAGTCTAATAAAAGTTTATATACATGGTTAGAACTCCAAATTCTTTAAAAATTTTTATTATTTAGGGAAGAAAATAATTTTTGCATCACTTAATTTCAGCTGCAAATAACAGAAAAATGTAACTCAATTGTGTTAAATAAAATACTGCATTTTCTTACACAGAAAGAAGTCCCAATGTAAGATAGTGCCAAAGAAAAATTGCGCCAGAGGTAAAAAGGCAAGACAGGTTTTATTCAAGACTATTGCAACAGGGGAGAGAGATTGAACTCAACTCCACTGAAACAAAAGGCAGGAGAGGTTATAAGCCCTGGGGTGAGCTAGTAGAAAAGTAGTAGATGATATTGGTGGGGGAAGATTGGTCAACGTGATTGGGTCAACCTGTTTGCTAATTGTTACTTATCAAAGCTGGGCTCCTACCTTCTCACAGAAACTGGTAGATAGGGGATTATCTTTCTTGATGATTTCATTTCAAAAGTATGGCTCCCGCATCCTTGAGAAAGATATTCCTGGGTTGTAAAACTGGCAAGAGGCTGAAAGGTGATTTACATCTCAAAGGAGTAGAGGAAGAATTTACAATTGTAAGTTTTCTAAAGTAACGTCCTAAGAAAAGGGAAGTCAGAGACCTGTAGTAAGGAAGAAACGTCTAAAGGTTAGTCAAGCAGAGAATAATGTCAAAGCCATCTTGCTGAATAGTACTGGGGTCAAACTTGATTCAGAGTGTGAATGACAACCTAAGGAGCCAGAGTGTTTCTGCCTTTGCTCAAATTCACCTGAGAGCCTCAACTAGTTGATTGTTCATATAACTGAAAGTCAAGGGGAACTGGCATCAGGTATTGTTGAACTTAGTTGCTTAAATTTCATTGAAAATCTGTTTTTATTTTTCATCTTTTAATGCATAGTTTGTTTTGCTCTAGTTCAATCTCAGGAAGGTTTTTCCTCTCATGGTAGCAAGATATCCCTACCAATTCTATACCTACATTCTTTCAGTCCAGTATAACAACAGAAAGAAAGGGTTTTATCCTCAATAATTTCACAAAAAATCCCTAATATAATTTTCACTGTTCAACTTGAATTAGGTATCCAGCTTTGAATCCATCTCTTAGGCCAGGGGAATAGGATATACTCATTTTCTCAGGCTGGGTATTACACATCCCTTAAACCAGAAAGTGAGTTCTTTCCCAACCAGATGGTGGTTTCCAAAGGGAAAATCACTGTGCTTTACCAGTAAAAGGTGAAATTCCACAAGTATGGACATAAGGCAACTTCTGAAGGAAAACAAATTTCCTAAGAGTTGTATGCTGAATAATTCCCAGAGTCCCACAGGATCAGGAATCATTTGATTTTCACATTCAGAATATAGAGAACGTATTAAATACATGGGACAATTATTAGAAACCCTAGAAGACTTATGTCTTAGTAGTGGTACTAAATTCTACCTATAGGTAAGTCTACCATAGATTATCCCTAAAACAGCTTGAAAACAGTACTCAGAAGGAACAAATTATTGAGCAAAGTAATTGCTTGCTGTAACAAAGTTCAAAGCTCTCTCATAGATTACACCCAAATTTAGCACTCAACTATGTAACATTCACAATGCCTGGCATCCAATCAAGAAATGTAAGACATGTGAAGAAGGAAGAAACTGTGACCCATAACCAGGAAAAAAAAAATAAGATGATAGAAAAATAGGCCCATAAATAATAGAGATGAAACAAGTAGTAGACAGAGATCTTTAAAGAGCTTTTATAAATATGCTCAAGCTCTTAAAGAAACATGAACCTAAAGAGGAAAGACATGGGAGAAATATTTCAAAAACAAATGTAGACTCTAAAGATGGAAAATAAGATATATGAAATAAAATTTTTACTGAATGCTCTTAAAACATATTAGACGCTTCAGAAGAAAAAATCAGTGAACTTGAAACATGGCAACAGAAACTATTCAAAATGAAGAATAAGAGGAAAAGAATAAACAAAAACAAAGTCTAAGTCACTTGAGAATAAAATATCAAGCTGTCTAATACATATACTCTGTAACTGGAGTCCCAGAATCTAAATTTTTCTGTAAATCTAAAACTGTTCCAAAAAATAAATTTTTTATAAAAAAATAATTAAAGGATGAAATAAGATATTCCATGATACCACTAGTTATGAGAAAGTTGGGATGAGCTACGTTAATGCCAGACACAGTAAATTTCTGGGTAGTGACTATTGTCAGAGATAAACAGTGACATTTTGTAATGACAAAAAGGTGGATTCATTATGAAGACATAACCAATCTAAATGTGTATGTATCTCAAAGCAGTTACTCAAAATACACAAAGCAAAAATTAGCAGAAATATAGATATAAAAGAATAGAGAATAGAGAAATAGAATTATAGAAAGAAATAGAGAAGGGAGAAATTTACAAATGTAGTTGGAAATCTCAACACTCCTCTTTCACTAACTGATACAATACTAGTCAGAAAATCAATAGGGATATAGAAGAAACTATCAAACGACTTGACCTAGTTGATATTTATAGAACTCTTGACTGATCTGCTGAAGAACATAAATTCTTTTATTTACCAATGTAGACCATTTTTTATACCACAAAACAAGTCGCAGTTCTTTGGTCCACAGTGGAATCAACTTAGAAATCAGCGATAGAAAAATATCTGGAAAATTCCTACATATCTGGAAATTAAACAGAATGCTTCTAAATAACCCATGGGTCAAAGAAGAAATCACAAGAGAAATTGAAAGTATTTAACTGAAATAAAATAAAAACGAGAAAATTGTGGGACGCAGTGTTTTAATGTCCTTGGCTGCTGTAACAAAATACCATAGTCTGGGTGGCTTAAATAGCAGAGATTTATTTCTCACAGTTCTGGAGGCTGGGAATTCCAAGATCAAGGTGCCAGCCGATTCAACTCCTGTTGACAACTTTCTTTCTAGCTTGCAGAGGGCCAAATTCTCACTATGTCCTCACATGGCCTTTCTGTGGTGTGTGCAAGAGGGATCTGAGAGTGAGAGATCTCTTTCTTCCTCTTCTTAAAAAGCCACTAATTTCATCATGAGGGGCCAACCCTCATTACCTGATCTAACCCTAATTATCTCACAAAGATCTCATCTTTAAATACCATGTTATTGAGGGTTAGATCTTCAATATGTGAATTTTGGGGGACACAAACACTGAGTGCATTAAATGCAGCCAAACATTGTTTAGTTCTCAAAAAAAAAAAAAAAATCTCCAGAACTTTTTCATTCTCCCATACTGGAACTCTGTTCTCATTAAACAATAATTCCCTATCTGCCTTCCCCTAGTCCCTGGTAACCACTGTTCTACTTTCTGTTTGTAAGAATTTGACTATTCTAAGTACCTCACATAAGTATAATCACACAATATTTGTCCTGTTGTGTCTGATTTATTTCACTTAGTGTAATGTCTTCAAGTTTCATCCAAGTTTTATCAGAATCCCAGTCATTTTTAAGGCTGAATAATATTTCATTGCATATACACACCACCTTTTGTTTATCTGTTCATCTATCAGTGGACATTTGGATTATTTCCACTTTTTGGCTATTGTGAATAATGCTACTTTGAACACTTAAGTATAAATATCTGTTTGAGTCTCTGATTTCAATTCTTTTGGGTACACACACAGAGGTGGAATTGCTGGATCACATGTTTCATATGTTTAATTTTTTGAGAATATCTTTAATTTTTTGAGAAACTACCTTAATGTTTTCCATAGTGGCTGAAACATTTTACATTCCCACCAGCAATGCACCAGGGTCCCAGTTTTTTCCTAACACTTGTTTTCTGTTTTTTTGATAATAGCCACAGTTTGGGGTATGAAGTAGTGTCTCACTGGAGTTTTGATTATAATTAGTGATTTTGAGCACCATTTCATGTGCTTATGGCCATATGTATGTCTTCTTTCAAGAAATGTTTATTCAAGTCTTTTACTCATTTTCGAAATTTTCAGATTAGAAATAAGAAAGGTTTATAATCAATGATCTTAAGTGACCTTAAGAAGCTAGAAAAAGAGCAAAGTAAACTCAAAATGAATATGTGGAAGGAAATAATAAGTGTGGAAATCAATGAAATAAAAACCAGAAAAATAGAGAAAATTGATTAAACTTCTAATCAATTAGCAAGTCTTCTTGATTCCTACCTCCTGAATATTTCTTCAGTCTATTACTCTTCCAAAGTCTAAGCCCTTAAATACCATATTACAATGCCCTGTGTAATATGAAGTTTCTTAACTATTGTGCAAAATTGAGGAGAAGGATGGACCATGTTGTTTTTATCTTGGTATCTCCAGTGTCTGGCATAGTACCTTCTTAATAATATGTGTTCGAAGATTACTTGACTAATTAATTCACAATTTTCCCTAACAAATTCAAAATGATAAGATGGTGAGGACAAGGCAAATACACATAAACAACATAGAACAATGTAGGAAAGTACAGTGGAAAGGGCACAACGTTTAGAATAAAAAAGTCACCTCTTAACAGTGTTTCTCTGCACAAATCCTGTGGTTCTTTGGATCCTCATCTATAAAGTGGGTGCAATTCAAATAGTAAATATTATAAGAATTTGGGATTTCCATTCACTAAAAATGATTTCATTGATTCAGATTGATGGATAAACTTGGTTTGGTCCAGGTAAATCCTGCTCTATTCCATGTTAGAATTGTGCAGTGTCTCCATGCATGCCTCTTCATGTACTATCGAAAAAGTCACCCTTCTATTGTGTTATCTTCTTTGAAGTGTAATCCCAATCTAAATCACTAGATACAAGATTGCTGAGATCAGGTACAATGACTTTCATCTTTGTCTCCCTGGAACCTTACAAGTTGCTGGCTAGAGAAGGGCATAATAAATCATCGTTGAATAGTGGAGTAGAAGAGTAGGAAAGATCTCAGAGCCTAGAGAAAAGAAAATTGCTAATACTTTATTTCTATGAGGAGCTAACCTGGGATCCACTGCCCAACAGCTCTAATTTCTCCATGTAACACTTGTCACTTGAAATGCCAAGGATGAGGTTAAATATTTGGTTCTGTGCAGACATTTTCCAGGACCTCATTGATACCAGACTCCAAATTGTTTTCAGACTATTTGGCAAATCTCTGCTCTTTTCTAAAAGCATGGAGAACTTTTCTCTCTGGCACAGGATTTCCATAGATTACTTTCTTCATCAAGCGACACTTGTGGAATTTGTCCATGCTCTGAAAGCAAAATACAAACAGTGAACAGAAAAAAGAAAACCGTAAACTTGACTGCAAACTAGCAACGGAAGAAAACTTTGGTGCTGGAAGTTTCTGGAAGTCAGTCCACAGTCAAGTCACAAGACTTTGTCATAACAGATTTCTCTCTCCACTCTCTGTCCAAAATATATACATCATTTCAGACCCCATTCCAATCCCACCTCCATTTATGATCAGACTGTTATCCACTGCCCTCTGCATTATCTGTATTTCTGTAACATTTATAAAGGGAGCCACAAAATCTAGCACCTATTTTAAATACGTTCTGTAAAAATAATTATGTCTGTACTGCATAATATTTTTGAAGTGCTTTTAAATTTCCCTCATCTGGTCTTTGCAATTATTTGGAGAGGGTATTGGTGTTAATGCACCCATTTTACAGGTCAGAGTCAGAGTGCCTCAGGGACTTATATGAGTTTATGTACCTAAAGGTAAGTTTTGTGACTTCAAACACGTTCACTGACTTACTGGTTTATGCACGCTTTCTTTGTCTTCCCAACAGAGCCTAGTGGAATACTAGGCACAAAGCAACAAGCTTAATAATTTCTCTGTTTTCATTTCAGAACATATGTTGGTACAAAGTTCCCATTTGTCCTAAAACATCCTATTTCTGTTCTTTTGTTATGTTAAACATTCCTTGCTTCAGATTTTAGCCTAGCTTCTTAGGTACTTATTTGTAGTGAGGCCTAGAATAGTAGAAAATAGAAAAAACAAGTTGTAAAGAATCTTGAGATCATATAACCTACCAGCCTTCTTCTTTTCCAGCCTGACATCGATTCCTCCTTCTGATAACAGACCCACCAACTTTGCTGGAGAGCCAGTTCAATGTGGTTCTGTTGGTGGTGGGCTCTTCCTTCTTCTCTGCCTCCCATAGGTCTGGGCACATGACTCAGATCCAGACAAACACCCAATACCCTGGTCAAGGTTATTGGTTCAGCAATAGGCACATGATTTGAGAACAGCCAGTCAGAGTTCTCCCTGAAATCTATTTCTTTTTGCCAGTGTTATGGGGAAAGGGACTTTTCCAGTGGTAGAATATGAGTCCTAGATTCTGAGACTCCATCACTCCCATTACATGGAGATAGTCTACCTGAGAAAAATGGAGCCCCAATTATATCATTTGATATAGTCACCCCTAAGCTTAACACCAAACCTGGTCTTCACAGTTCAGTTAATAATTCTCTTTAAAATTTAAGCTAGTTCAAGTTGTATTTTTGTTACTTAAAAATTAAAAGAGTATAAACTGACACAACTGTCACTTACAGAAGAGAAAATTCATGCCTAGAAATTACTTACTGAAAAATCACAAGTCTAGTTAGTGATAATGTCTGAAAAGAATTAAGACAGATCACTATAATTTTAGTGTAAGACTTTTTCTAGTTTACTAAATTTTAGTATACAACTTTTTACTTTTTTGGGCGATATAAAGGCAGTAGCCTTTATACCATAAGACTGCATACATGTATAGTCACTGTTACACTTACGAATTTTAATATATTTTACCATCCAAGATTAAGCCCATTCTTGTTCTAAAGTTCTGTGATTCATTAATGTCTGCTGTTCATGGGTTTTGGTGTAATATTTGGTTTATGTATAGTACATGTTTAGAATACTTTTTAGAGATGTACTGGTAATGGAGGGTCAGAGAAGCTGTATAAATTTCTCAATATTACACAGGGAATAAGGGACAAATTTAGCATTCGAATTCAGCTCTGTTTGACTTTAACCTATGATCTTTTCTCTGCACCAGAGAGCTTCATGCTTCTCTGCGCTAATCTGAGTTTTTCATTTTATTGATGAGAATCCAGAGCTCAGAAAATTTTACCACTTGTTCAAGATCATGCAGTGGCAGAACCGGAACCTATTCACCCAACACCAAAAATCTAGATAATGTTGTGAGTGCTGAAGATAAACGCTCACAGATCCTACATGGTTTTGTTTCTGTTTTTTTTTTTTAACTCTAGAACAAGGATATTGAATACATATTTTCTTAACATCTTTATTGTAGTATAATTGCTTTACAATGTTGTGCTAGTTTCTGCTGTATAACAAAGTGAATCAGTACGTATACATATATCCCCATATCCCCTCCCTCTTGTGTCTCCCTCCCACCCTCCCTATCCCACCCCTCTGGGTAGTCACAAAGCACAAAGCTGATCTCCCTGTACTATGCAGCTGCTTCCCACTAGCTATCTATTTTACATTTGTATACAATAAATATACATTTGTATATTTATATTTTACGTTGTTATATTTGTATCTTCCTACATGGTTTTTGTGTTAACAGAATATAGCTGACAGTGGAATTTTCACTTCCCATTACAATTGAGTTGGCAATGCTAGTTATAGTCCCTAAATTCTCAGGTTTCTGGACTCCAGCTTTGAAGAAAATGCCTTTTAAATACAAAGGTATTCCAGCCTCTGATAAGGGGTTTATTAGTGGGGTTCTTCAGAGAAACAGAACCAAGAGGATAGGTGTAGATATAGATATATCAATAGTATAGATACAGACATAGAGATATAGACAGATTTATTGTGAGGAATTGGTTTATGTGATTACATGGGCTGAGAAGTGCCATAGTCTGGTATCTGCCATCTGGAAGCCCAGGAAAGCTAGTGGTGTAGTTCTAGTGCAGACTTGAGGGCTTGAGGATCCCGGGAGCTGATATGTAAGTCCAAGTCCAAAGGCCTAAGAACCAGGAACTCTGATGTTTGAGGGCAGGAGAAGATGATTGTCCCAGCTCAAGCAGAGAGCAAGTTTTCCCTTCCTGTGACTTTTTGTCTAATACAGACCCTCAATGGAATGAATGATTCCCTCCCTGCCACACTGGAGAGGATGGATCTTCTTTACTCAGTCTACTGATTCAAATACTAATCTGTTCCAGAACACTCTCACAGGCACACCGAGAAATGTTGGGCATCCGTTAGCCTAGCCAAGTTGACAAATTAAAATTAACCATCACAAAGCAGGTAGGGCTACCTAGCAAATGTGCTTTCCTCATGGATCTGCGCCAGGCAGGTGTTACAGCCCAGGTGGACACTAAGGGCAACAGCAAGGAGAGACTTCAGAAGGCAAGTATAAAACCATGTCAAGAGAGTTCTTGTGGTTACAGTTAAAGAAGCCAAATCTATTGCCATATTCCAAGGACAAATCTGGAGCTGAGGATGAAAAAGAAAACCAAGAAGTGAAGTTCTAAGTAGCACAGAAATATAGTGGGTGCTAAGGAACAAAGGCAAGAATAAGGTGAGAGGGTCTAGGATTTTATGTTATGTGGCACAAGGATGCTGATTTTATTGGCCTTCACTGCATGGTGGTTTTGTAGGTGCAGCCTGAATTATAGGAAAATGTTGGACAAATTTTAGGAGAATTTAGGAATTCCATTTCAAAATGTATATGGTGTGGAAGCTGCCTAGCTGTGGAAGAACAGTGGATGCTTTTGCTGGTTGGATCCATTGCAAAACTGCTCTTTTCCCCAACTTACATAAACTCCACATTGAAGTACTTACAGATTAAAAGCATTTCCCAAAAGCACTTGGAACACTTCACAGTTTTCATTCTTTAATTCTTATATATAGGTACACTTAAAAATATTACAGAAAACTACTCCACCATGCAGAACTGAAGAAAGCCTCAGAAAGATAGGAAAGCTTTTTGTGTTGATTTTAAGACCATGTGTGTATAATTACTTGGAGATTTCAGACTTGAAGTTTTCTCAATTGAGATAAGGCAAATGACCATTTGACACCACAAAGCAAAAAAAGCAAATCTGGGTGGGAACCTTGTCACTTTTGGAAGAGAAGCAGCTTCTTTTGGAGAGCTAAGATTTCACTTCTCACTCTTTGGCTGCAAGTGTTTTACACTGAAGTTGGCAAATGTTACAGAAAGGAAGCTTTTTGACAATTTAGTAGTTTTCTTTTTCTCTTTTTGAACCTCAGAAATTTCATGCTCACATTTTCAGATTTCCTATAATTTTCTTTATTCAAACAAAGTGCAACTCATTTTGAACCTGATGAAAATACACATTTAACTCAAAAATTATGTGCTGTTTATTGTTCTTATTTTGTTCAAAGTGACGATATCAAGTTCATTTTAGAAAATTTGGAATATACAGTAAACATATTAAAAAGAGCTGTAACTCCACTACCCTGAGATAATTACTGTTCCTATTTTGATGTTTGTCTTTCCAGGTATTTTCTGTGCTAATTGATATTTTATGATAATGATTCATCTTTCACACACTAAATTGTCATCTAGTTTTTATCTTTTTACATAAAAAATTAAACTCTTCAAAATGGATGTGCCATCATTTATTTAACTAATCACCTACTAGTAGATGTTTAGGTTGTTGCTATATCTTCCCTCTCACAAACAACTCTGGAATAAGCATCTTTGCAGATAAATCAATGTGCATATCCATGATTATTTCCTTACTATCAATACAATTCTAGAGTTGAAATGTATTCCTGGATCTCAGAGTAATATCTTGGCATTTTACCTCTTTATTATTAGTTTGTAATAGAAATATTGGTTCAATTCAACTTTTAAGGTGTCAAGGTTAAGCCTGATTGGTTGATAGGCAAGTAGGCCAATATTGAGACTGGATATCAGGGACTGCAGCTTGACTGGATTTGGTAGTTATTCAGGGAAGCTGAGAAAGTGGGAGCCCAAGGTAAGTTGGTTAAGTGGAGATATAATCTTGGTTTAGGAGGGCCCACGTGACTGAACACTGTGCTTCATACTGTACACAAAATTCCTCTAAACATTAAAGCCTCTAATGCAGGTATTACCACCATTATTTTGGAAACACAGCAACTGAGGCTCAGAGGACTTAGCTGAATATGTTTCCTACAGTTATCCCTCTAGGTCAAGGTCCCTCAACCTTGATACTATTGACGTGTGGGGCTAGACAGTTGTTACAGTGGGTTGTCCTATGCATTGTAGGACGCTTAGCAGCACCCTTGTCCCCTGCCCAATAGCACCCTATCCCCAGCTATGACAACCAAGAATGTTTCCAGATATTGCCACATGTCTCTTGGGGTGGGGAAATGGGCAAAATCATCCCTGGTTGAGAATCATCACTACTGTAGGTAGTATTGAAGACAAAATTATTCAAAATTTAAACTGTGTGATTCCATAGTGTATGTGCTTTTCCCTATAGCATTTCCTGAAAGCACTTGGAATTGCCTCTTTCCTGAATAGTAATCAAGATCTTCTCTCAGGTCCTTGCTGGTACCAGACCTGACTTCTCACCATGCTGTTGATGGCTTTTCCACTCTCTGAAAGTTTTACGACCCCACTCTCAGTGAACAATTCCACCCTCATTTGATTGAAAAGATTGAAGTCATTCAACGTTCCCTTGTCTTCCCATTTGTTCCCCACTCTTCCCCACACCACTCCAAGTAAACTTATCTTCATTCAACCACTCCTCTCTCCACCTGTCTAAAGGAAAAGGGAATTTCTTGGACAGGTGTAGTGGATAGAGTTAGGCTTTGGAGTAAGAGAGCTCTGGGTTTGAATCTAGACTCTTATACTTACTACTATGTGATCTTCAACAAGTTACTTAGCCATTCTAAACCCACCGTTCTTCGTACAGAAAATGGGGATTAAAAATAACACATGTACAGTAATATTCTGAGGAATAAATGAGTTAATGTACTTGAAAGTACCTAACAGAATGATGGCACAGAGAACTTAGGAACCTCATTTTACCCCCAGGAGTAAATCTTTGCTGGAACAATCCATTCCCTTCTCTTCTAGAAATGTGCTTCACTTACACTATTCTCTTTTGTTGCCTCTCTCAAAACAACATAAATCAGAGTAGAATTATGTATAAGATAAAAAAAAATTAAAAGAAAAGTCAATGAAAAATCCCATCAGCTTTGAAAACTTTTAGTTTTGGGCCCTATGTATAGTCATATACTGCTTGCGGTCATGTACATGTAAAATTTTGCAATTCTGCCTCTTAATACTATATCAACACAACATAGACACACTGCTATGTAGCATTCTTCTTGTGTTAAAGACAACTAAATTGACAGTCTCATTGTTTATTTAACTATTCACCTACTTTCCAATAGTTAGATTGCTTTTGACCTGGGACTGCTATCAGCAATAATGTCATGCCTGCTTTCAACATATAACTTTTTATTTCCTTTGGTTCACTTATGGCTTTTATACATTTGGAAACTAGTTTCCAGAGAGGCAGCTCTAGTTTGTATCAACACTAACAAAGAACTTGTGCAGTTTTGACCTTGGGATTACTGAGAATTTGACTTCCCCTCCCTCCACTGCAAACATAGTCATCAGTTTTCTAGGTGCTGATTTAATAGATGAGATGTTTTGTTGTTATGTAATTTGCATTGTTATTTTATTTATAGCCTATTGATTAAGCCATACTATTTTTGCATATGTTTATTGATCATATTTTCTTATACTGTTCTCCATATTCTGATTTTAATCATTTTATCACCGTAGCCTACAGATGAAAATCAAGGTTTAACTTTCCTAAAACAAACCTTCCCCTGAGTTTTTTCCTTAAACTCTAAGCTTGTTTCTCTTCTTTTAATCATTTGCTAAATTTAAAATAATTTTTGGTATCAGAATGATAATATTCTGAAAGTAATAATAGTGAAAATTTTAAAGAAAACATAAGACACTGGAGAATAAAAAGTAATTGTAGTTTAATCACCTAACTAATTTTAAAATTCATTATATTATCATAAAGTTTTATTGTATAAATATACACCAAAATCAGGATGATATTAAATGTAGCTTAGTATTCTAATCTTTTATTTTACTCCAGATTATGTCATTAGTATTTTCTGATAGACTTAGTCTCTCAAAATATTAATTTAAATAGTTAAACTATATTTCATAAAAGAGATATATCATCATGTATTTAACTGTTCCCCTATTATACATTAGACTAGAAACATTTCTACCATTATAATTAATATTGCATTAAGCATACTTGTACACAAATATATGTACTCATGTTGACTATTCAGGATGTATTTCTGAAAGATTACTGATTCCACAGATACAAATTTTCTAAAGACCCTCAATTTATCTCGCCAAATTGCAGTTCAATCAAGTTGTGCCAGTCTATCCTTCCTTGTCATAATGGGTGAGTGCCTGTCTAATGCATCCTTGCCAACGCTAGAATTATCCTTGAAAAATCTTTGCTACTTTAATACTTGAAAAATATTAGCCATTAAAATCATATTTATTTGATTATTCGGGAAGCTGATCATTTTTTCATATGTCCACACTTGCCATTTTACTTATGTGAATTATTTACTAATTTCCTTTGCCTATTTTTAATTTTTTTAATGATTTGTAAACATTCTGTATAGATGAAGAATATTATCCTATTATAAGCATATTTCATAGAGTTTCCTTGATAAGTAACTTTCAAGAAATGTCAAGGTTTTTATGATTATGTTTAATGTAGAGATGTCTTTTCATTCACTACTTTTAAGCTTAGAAAGCTTGTCTCTATCACAAGATCCTTAAGATCATTGAACTATTATCTACCAGTTCTATTATTTATTTAACACTTAACAGATAAATTAATCTGTACTTTGTTCTGTTTTATGTTCTGTAGTAAAAAGCCAAAAATTTTTTCCTTATATGGACAAATTCTTGAATAATGTCTGTTGAATAAATCCATCTCTTAACCTGTTGAATGTGATGCTTCCTTTATCATATATTAAATACTGCATTTACTAGCAATTGTTTCAAGCTTATTCTGCTTAATTACTTTAATGACTGTAGCTTTGCAATGTTGCTTAATATGTGGTGAGGTTAGTTTTCATTTTTATTTCACTTTATTTATAAAATTATAATTCCCACCATTATCTGTTTATTATTTTCTATAAATCTCAGAATTGTTTAGTCAGTTTCCCCAGATATGCTATTGGAATTGCATGAAAACAGTTTTGGTCCCCACCCTTGTGGAATATAATCCACAAAGGGAGAAGAGACAGTAACCATATAAACAAACAAGTGAACATCTAATTTCGGATACTAATACATGAACTGAAAGCAGTGAGTAGAGTTTGGTGATTGACAATAAGTGTATGTGAGATTTAGAAGGCTGGGAGAGAAGCTACCAACATTGTGTGTTTTAGGAAGACCTTTCTAAGGAGCGGCCTTTGAAGCTGAGGTTTGAAGAATGGGAATGATCCAAAGAGTAAGAAACAAGGACAAACAAGGCAACTAGAAAGAACATGCAAAGGCCCTAAGGTGAGAATATCTGGGCATATATGAGAAGCTTAAACAATGTGAAGGGGTCTGAAGCACCACAAGCAAGGGACAGAGGCAGGTGATGAGGCTGAGTGGGGCAGCGAGGCCAGAGTTATGAACTTGGATTGTATTTAAGATGCAGTGGAAGTCATTGAAGGATATGAAGATAGCCAGTGGCATGATCAGATTTGTTTTAAAATGATTATTCTAACTATTTCGTGGAAAATAGATTATAGGGGGTATGAGTAAGAGGAGGAAAAGCTATGAGAGGCTATTGTGGTGGCGTTGGTAAGACACAGTGCTATTAATTTTTGAATATTTTTTTGTATTCAGTTACTTTATTAAGCATCCTCTTTATTATAATTCTGGAAGCTTACTTGGTTTATTGAGATTTATAGATATATAATTATTATTTTAAATTAATCATATTTTTTCTCATTATTTATAATAGTCACACCCATTGTACCAGTTTCACATCCTATAGCATTGTTTAGATGTTCCAGAGAAGAAATCATCAACAGTCAATGTGTCAGTCATTGTTTTATTCCTTCCTTTGATTTTAACGGCAATGCTTTGTGTGTGCCATGGTTAAACATGATGATGAGTTTTGGCTCACAGTGCTATTTATTATGTTATATTTTTAACACATTTTATCTGTAATAGATGTTTGATTGCATCAATGTCATTTTTGGCATCTATATGATAATCACACTGTGCTTCTCTTTTGATTATTAAATGGGCTTACCTCTTCTCATGGCTACAGCTTTTAATCCTATGACTTTTTTTTTTAATTTTTAAAAATTATTTATTTATTTTTGGCTGTGTTAGGTCTTCATTGCTGTGTGAGGGCTTTCTCTAGTTGTGGTGAGCTGGGGGCTACTCTTCGTTACGGTGTGCGGGCTTCTCATTGTGGTGGCTTCTCTTGTTGCGGAGCACGGGCTCTAAGGTGTATGGGCTTCAGTAGTTGTGTCACATGGGCTTCAGTGGTTGTGGCTTGTGGGGTCTAGATCACCGGCTCAGTAGTTGTGGTGCACAAGCTTAGTTGCTCTGCGGCATGAGGGATCTTCCCGGACCAGGGGTGGAACCCGTGTCCCCTGCATTGGCAGGTGAATTCTTAACCACTGCACTGCCAGGGAAGCCCTGACTCTATGGTATTAATCCCATTTTAGAAACTTAGCTTGGGAAACTCCGTGGCAGGTGATACCATTTACTAAAATAAGGAGCCCCAGATGAGAGATTTACTTGCTTTCCATAGTCACATCTGATTCTAGGACTGATTATCTGATTCTATGACTTTCGAGTCTTTGCAAATGCATCTTTAAACATATCATCTCCTTGAACTCATTTGCTAGTTTTTATGTGGTGAACTTTGGTTCTGCATGATGAAAAGCCTATAAGTAGTGTGTGTGAATCCTCTAGTCACTAAGCCTACAAGTCCTTGGAAATCAAGTACAACTCCTCCATTTTACAGCCAAGGAAACTGAGACCCAGAGAGGTAAGTGATGTTCCCAGGTCATAAAACAAAGGGATGCCAACAGCTGCACTAAAATCCTGATCTCATTCCATTTTCCAACTTTTGCAAGTTAAAGGACCTTCTAGTATCTCTACTTTGGAACATTTTAGGCTTGCCCTCAAGTTCTTGGGTGAACTTCAGGTCTTGTAAAGTGACGAGAGGCTTTTATCTGCATTGCATCATTGCTTTCAACCAATTTTTTGAAACTTTTCCTTTAGGTCAGAGATAATCATTTCAAGGACTATAATTATAAGCCTTTGTGGATCTTCATAATAGTACTACAAGTGAATTATATTTATTACATTTTTAAATGTGGAAGAAAGCATAAATGAAAAGCAAAATGTGAACAAACAAAAAATTCTGAGAATATATCTATGCATATAAGTTTGTAAGTTTACTTAAGGCTTAATTCACCTAGCCTAACTTGAATTTCTGGCTAAGCGCCAATAAATGCAAACAGTGCCATGCTTCAGATACCAGAATGGATTCATTCCTAATGTGGATAAAGCAACACCTAAACAGTGATCCTGGTTTTCTAATTGACCAATGTGATAATATCAGAAATATGTTCCAGTGAGGGAAATCTTCCCTAGTAGACTTAGCTGATAATATTTGATGAGGAAATGAGGAATAAGTTGAAGAACTTAGATCCTAGGGGTGATATCTACTAGCAGTTAACTGTTGGAAGTTTTCACAATAATTTCCTTCTTTGTTCCTTTAGCTTTCCATGTTGTAGTTATGGAACCCCAGCAATTTTTTTTCTGGGTGCTTTTCCAGTTGTTGTTGCACTGAACCTAAGTATCATCATGCATCAGGTTAGTGGGATGGCATCACAAGAATTTGATAAGTCTTCCCCTGCATGGCTTTGGCCATATCTTGGAATGAATCTAAAATCCAAGAATTGGAAAGGACAGCTCCATATCTCATAAGACTCCATTAAATAGTGTTTGTAATGGCCACTTATTTCCAACTTGATTGCTTCTAGAGATAGGGAACTCATCACATCTTCACCATCATTATGATGATCTAAATATCATTTGTTGAGAACTTACCATGGGCTGAGTGCTTTCCACATGACATCTTTAACCCTTTCAACAACTTTGTTGGGTATTATCACTCAGAGTTTATAGAAGAAACAATGAAAGCTCAAAAAAAATTAGCTCACAGTTTCACAATAGTGGAGATACAATTGAACCCAATTCTTTACTGGTTCTGAGCTAAGACTCTATAGCCAACCTCTGCCCACTAATTGAGAAGCCACACTTACCAGGTTGTATCATTGCCACCTAAGGATCAAAAGGAGGAAGTTCTCTTTCTTCCTCCACATCTCAGCACTTCATCGCTGATTTAACCCAATTCCTTTATCATACCATGCTGAGAATACCATGACTTTTCTGGGTCCTGAAAATTTTATGATTATAATTAGTGAGTCTATTACATCACTATTTTCCATTCTATTTTAGAGGTACAATGGAGTGTACTGGCTAAGAGCATAGACTGTGGTGTCATGCTGCTTGCATTCAAAGATAAGTCCAACCAACTAGCTGTATGATGCTGGGCAAATTCCTTAACCTCTGTTTTCTCATCTGTAAGATGGGAATTTTGTGAAGATTTAAATAGTTAATCAGTGTAAAACACTTAGAGCACTACTTGATACTTGGTAAATGCTGTATGAACATGTTTTCTATTAGTATCATTGTTATATATCAGCCTTGCCTGAATCCCAGCCTTTGTATTTCTCCTTCTTGGAGAGCTGGGGATGGCTTGGACAGCCTCTGTTGAGGCTGAGTGTGTTTCAGTAGCACTTCACTCACGTTTTGGGGCTCATTCCAGTTTCACCCAGAACCTATCTTTCTTTCCCATCACTTGATCCATTTCCACACTGCTCCTGGCTTTTTTGGTGTTACTTCCCTGATTACAACCCAGGATGGCTGCTCACGGTGGGTCCAGAGTATGCAGAAGTGGATTTAACTCTACCTGCCCACCCTCATCGCCTGCCACTTTCCTCACTATGTCCTGTGCTCCAGCCTCTTGCCCACCCCTGAACACTCCTTCCAGGCATTTTTACCATTCCATTCCTTCCATCCAGAAATCTCTATCTCCTATCGAGATGAAAAAATCCCACTCATCATTCCAGATGCAGCTAAAAATGTTTTCTTCTTTGAGAAATAGTCTTAGACTTCTAATGATCTTCACTCTCTGGACTACCAAGACTTTATATGTTTGCTATCTGTTAGCTTGTGTGACATTCGTGTGCTGTGATTTACCAGTATGTCTTCTCTGTCATCTCTGCTCTGGGAGGTCAATGAGGGCAGGGGTAGAGCCTAGCAAGTTGAGAAGCCGTGTGGTACAGTGAATTGGAGTATGAGTTCTGCAGCCAGATTTCCTGGATTTAAACTCTAATTTGCCAGCTCCCTAACTGTGTGACTGTGAGCAAGTCACAGTGTCTCTCTCCTTGCCTCAGTTTTCTCATAAGTAAATTGGGAGTAATAATAGAAATTGCCTCACAGATTATAGTGAGACTAAAATGAATTCACGTACACAAAGAACATGGAAAATAATTGGCATATTCAAAAAATATTGGCTGTTATTTCTAGCCATTTATTATTATATATTATATTATATTATATTATATTATATTATATTATATTATATTATATTATATTATATATTTTATTCCTTATTTCCTATCCCAGTACGTGGCATGGCCCATAGATATACTCAACCACTATTTGGTGATTGGGTAGATGAATTCCCAATTTAAAAAATCTTAGTTTCCATACACATTCTCACTTTATGTCATAGCTTTTAAAACAAAAGCAAACAAGAAAAACTCACTTCGGTTTCTGTCTAAAATGTTTTTCGTGTGCTTAGTAAACCAAGGCCCTTAAACCCAAAACCTTTCTTCTGACTGCTTTATTCTTCCCAGGAACTGGAGGCGGGTCCTCAAACTTGGTCTTGGACCTGGGTCTCCAGCAGCTGCCAGTCCGAGCTCTTTGCTTGGAATCCTGATTGCCCCTGCCTGGATTCCTTTCCCTTCTAGGCTTTGCCCTTTCTCCCTCTCTTGCATGCCTGTCTTTCTGCCCATTGTTTATTCCTTGTCTGGGCTGTGCTCCACTGCTGCCTATCTGTTTGGGAACCCATTATCTCCCTGGCCTGATCAGCCTGGCTCTAGTCCCTGACCTCGCCCATCTGTCCTGTCCAGAGGATTCACTGGGTTACACCTAAACACATCTCAAAACAAAACAGCAAAGCTGGGCAAGAGCCAATTCGGCCTGTAATTGGGATATCATCAGCTTTTTCACATCATTAAAAGATGTATAAAATGCTGAGTGCACCTATTTTCCTTTGAGGGTGTCCTTGTGGTGAACTAGGCAGTGTACACAAAGGATAAAGCAGAGGGAGATACTCAAAATATTTAACAATGTACTATGAGCACCCTCAAATCAGCGTGAGTGCTGGAAATACACAATCAGTTTAGGTGTACCCACTGAATAAGCATTCAGTAATGGAAGCTGCTATTATGACACTCTCTTCTGGGCTCCTACTAGGGACCAAAATATCTTTCTTCATATTTCCTTTCTATACAGATCCTTTGCTGTTCATGTTGCCAGATTAAATACTGGACACCCAGTTATATTTGAATTGCAGGTAAACAATGAATCTTTTAGAATATGTCTCAAATAAGACATGGGGCATACTTAAAGTTAAATGATACATTGTTCATCTGAAATTCAAAGTTAGCTGGGCATCCTTTTTGTTTGCAAAATCTGGAAACCATATTTACTGTGTCTCACCCCAGATTGACCTAAATGTTGTGTCCACGTTCATCACCATGAAGTTGAAATTCTCTGCTTTCTGTGCATTCTAGCACAGTGCTTGGCACACAGTAGGTGCTCAAGAAATATTTGCTAACTTTTGTTTTATTTGAAGGAGAGTGATAGAAATCACAAAATGAAAAGCAAATACAGGGAAAGCAACAAAGCGACATAAAAGAAAGAAAATCTGAGGACTCTTGTTTTCCTTAGAGAATAATGCTGGTCTCCTGATGGATTGAGACTTGTCTACATCAGTTGATCCCCCCAATGAGATGACCCATGTGAGTTTGATTTATCTCATATGCTGTAAAGGAACAAATTGCATATCTAGAGATACCGAGATGCAGCATCATGGGCAGCCTCTGGAAAAGCTAGCTGATGGCAGGTGCTGTGCTGCTGTAACTCTAGGGAATGTATTGCCTTTTCTCTTTGGTAGAACTTGGGCTATTGCTTAATAAGCATTTCCAGGAGCCACAGTCCCAAGCCCTCACTTTCCCACAGTGCTCAGATCTCTCTCACTGGTGCTGTTAGCACCAATGAGGGAGAACACAATGGCGTTCTGAACCACTTGGGATCTCGCCTCAGTGCCTGGGATGTGAAGTCCCAAATCCTTAGCACGGCATTCCAGGCAATTGCTGCTACTCCCATCCCAATGCCTCTCCTAATTCCCTGCATCCCAGACACACCAGGGACCCTCACTGCTCCTGAAGAGCCTTGGTTTCTCATACCTCCATGCCTTCACTTCTGCCTTTACTCCTGCCTGAGATGTTTTTCTCCTTACTTTGCTTCTAGACAGATCTTAAGCCTCCTTACAAGTTACACTTTAAAAGTTTCCAGTGCTTTGTGAAGCCTGTCCGAGCTTCTTATCGTCCTTTCAAAATCCTAGCACAATTCTACCTTTGCTTCTGCCCAGAGGGGAAAAAAAAGACTCCCTCTTTTGGGCTACAAATGAGTCAGTGATCTTTATGTGTTGGGAATTGCATTCAGCCATGAATTATAGGAACTTGCCCCAAATGGCTCAAACCAATTGGGAGTTTTATTTTTCTACTTAAATGTTGACTGGAGGTTGACATTTCAGAGCTGATATGATGGTTCTGCCAGAGACTAGGCTCTATTTTTCTGATGAGCTGTCCTTGACATTGTATCCTGACCCAGGGAATGTTTATTTCTGAGAGATCTTCAAGGGCAGGGGCTACATCATTAATTCATCTGACATTTTTTAAATTGCTCATATCCTTGTGACTATGCAATAAATGCTCATCAAATGAATGGTAAATAAATGAATCATTAATGAGATAATTTCTCACTTGGAGATAAAGAAAAATGCATATTTCATTATACTAACCACAACCTCAGAGCAATGATCTATAGAATTTAAGAACATTCAGTGCTTCTCCTTATTTGCCTCAGATATCATGCTTTGGTTTATCTGAGAAAACACCAATTTTTCAGGGTCTTAGTGCCTTGATCTGAAAAAAATGAACTTAGAAATTAGGCAGCCTCCAAATTAGAGTGTAATGTATTCTCTTTTTTTTATAACATTTTTATTGGAGTATAATTGCTTTACAATGGTGTGTTAGTTTCTGCTTTATAACAAAGTGAATCAGTTATACATATACATGTTGATGTGGTATGTGCTTCTTACGGAAACAATGTTATAATTGACACATTTTCAACCAAGGATTTGTCAACAAATAAATCATAGAAATGATGGTTAGTATGTCATAAAAACACAAAGCCACAACAATAATTAAAAAGTGTAAAATTATGCCTATGTCCTAGAAAATGAACATACACTTACAGTAAGTATGAAACAAAGGTCCAAATGTACCATAAATTGTGTATATTACACATAAAATGCAACTCTATTGTGCCATAAACAAGACTTAAAACTAACATGCTAGTGATAATAATGTTTTAAAGCTTTGGACTGGATACAATTGATCTTGTAACCTCAGGACTCACCACAATGCCTATCGTATGGAAGATACTCAACAAATGCTTGTGAATTTAATTAAACGGAATCTATGCAGAGCTCATAAAGCACTCTCACATACATTGTGTTTTTACTCTGTCAATAATTGCCCTGTGTGTTTAGTAGCATCGAGTATCCCATTTGCAGATAAACTGAGGCTCATAACAGTTAAGTGATTCATTTTCTCAAGGTCAGAAAGTTAAGTTGTGGTGCTAAATCTCTTACCTAGTTTTTCCAACTAAGTTTGAAATGTTTTGATGTTGCCTCATACAAACATCTATCATTCACATGGTTTAGGGCTGCAGATAGAAGCTTGAATAGCCACATCCTTCTTCTCTTAATAAGTTTTCTCTAAATGGAATGGGAACATTCAAAACCATTTTATTTATCTTAGTTCTGTTATCTTAGTTCTATTTATCTCAATGTAAAATAATACATGAGAAGAATAAATTTGCTATTGATGAGTATGATGGAAATGGTTTTTTTCTCACCAAATGATAGTTTTGACAGGGAAGTCTGGCCTAAAATTTATCCCTGGTTCTTCTTCTACAGCAGTTATTTTTATTAAGAACTACAATTTGCTATTAGGACAAAAGGCCACTACATAACACTAAGCAATGACTTCCGTCTACTTGGCCTTTGTGGATGGGACTTAAAGTGGTTCCCATTTCATGGAAAACTAGACACAATGATTACTACTGAAATAGCTTATAATTTTATATGGTACTCCAATGCATCTATCAAATATTGCTAAAACAGGAAGACAATGGTATGCCGACAGAGTGTCCTCTGCTGGACAGTGGGTGTGTGGCAGTGTTCAAAATCATGACTTTTTGACATCAGACTGCGCATCCATTCCCTTCTTTGCTTCTTACTAGTAAAGTAATCTTGGAAAGTTACTGAACTCTCTGTGGTATAGTTTTCTTGTCTGAAAAGTGGGGATGAGAATAGTACCTACTTCGTATGATTGTTGTGAAGGTTAAATGTATAAAATTGTGTAAAGCATTGATAACAATGCTTGTCAGGAAGCAAGCATTTAATGAATGGTAGCAAGTACCGTTATTGGTTTTATATTTTTGAACAATGGTGGGAACCTTGCATTGTCTGCCTAAAATGTACTGAGGGTTAGGAAACCAGATAATTATGCTTATTATAGATGTTAGTAAAATAGAAATTAATGGTATCTGTCTGTAGATTGAACGACTGTCACACCGTAAAGTGCTAGTTCTTCTGTTTACAAGAATTCTGAAATTCACAATTGGAGTCAAAGCTGTGCTTACCACCAGATTTTAAACTGTCAGAAGGAGGAGATCTTCTCTGTTTCAGTCCTATCTGTTCCTCAAACAATTGGCACATTGGAGGTGTTCAACAAATATTTCTGCAATGAGTGAGTAAATAAATAGATAAAAGAATTAATAGCATTTCCATGTATACCTGAAACTAACACAACGTTGTAAATCAATTTTACCCCAATAAAAAAATAATTAACATTTCCAGCAGTGTGACTTATGACTAAGTTACCCTGTAACTACCCAACACATTAAGTAGCCTCTGTAGAAGTTGACCATCTTGATTTCTCTATGGAATGTAAATGTACTCTCATGAAATATAGTTTTTTTGCGTTTATAAAGATATGAATGTGCTATAAATTTTATCAGTGTTGTTAGTCTTCCAATTACTGCAATCCCAATTTCTCCACATTACTTCTGCTCTTTTAATTACATAAATCATAATGGAAAAGAGAGGCTATAATTTAATGCATTTAAATTTTCCATGATGGAAACGACATCCATAACTGTTCAGTAGGAGCTAAATGTTAAAGGCTGTGTTTAAATGTGATCTCTGCAAAGTGAGATGACTTTTCTGAATAGAGAGTCTTCTTATTTTATGTTCTGCCTTTGTCTTGAAGATTTTGCTGCTGAGCAACCATTAACAATTTACAAGTAACTTAAGGAGTAGTGTGTAGGGGTCATTTTGTGAGGTGCCCTTCTGTTTGGTTTACTGACTTTGGGGAAGATTAAAGAAGTGTTTATTCCCTTCCTGAGGGCTTGGTAAAACTTGGGAACTACTTTCACGACCTAGGGATTTCAAAACTCCTGTTAGAATATTGATACAAAGATAGAAATAAGTATATGTTAGTTGAATCACATGTTGAAATGTATAATTCTGTTTGTGTTGGCAGTGTCTGTGAACATAGGGTGCTCTCTGGCCTCCATGTTTCATTTGCTTATTGGCTGTTAGGAACTTGATACTTTGCCACATAAACAATGCTAACTGATGAGACTGAAAAACCAATACCCCGCCTTTCACACGCCCTCACAACCTGTGCATTATAACCATTGTTTCTGTGAAAAATCTCATTCCAAATTCCAGCTCCTCTTTGTGCCTAATTCTTTGTTTAAAAGGAAACATGTACTCAATAAGTGTTGCATGACCAAGTTATGTCAAAAAGAGTTCCCTGGAGCAGCCCTAGAATTGGGGGGCTGTCAGCTGCTTCCGACCTTTTTTTACATCTTTATTGGTGTATAATTGCTTTACAATGGTGTGTTAGTTTCTGCTTTATAACAAAGTGAATCAGTTATACGTATACATATGTTCCCATATCTCCTCCCTTCTGCATCTCCCTCCCTCGCACCCTCCCTATCTCACCCCTCCAGGTGGTCACAAAGCACCGAGCTGATCTCCCTGTGCTATGAGGCTGCCTCTCAATAGCTATCTATCTTATGCTTGGTAGTGTATATATGTCTATGGCACTCTCTCGCCTTATCACAGCTTACCCTTCCCCCTCCGCATATCCTCAAGTCCATTCTCTAGTAGGTCTGTGTCTTTATTCCTGTCTTACTGCTAGGTTCTTCATGACATTTTTTTTTCTTAAGTTCCATATATATGTGTTAGCATATGGTACCTGTCTCTCTCTTTGTGACTTACTTCACTCTGTATGCCAGACTCTAAGTCCATCCACCTCACTACAAATAGCTCAATTTCGTTTCTTTTATGGCTGAGTAATATTCCATTGTATATATGTGCCACATCTTCTTTATCCATTCATCTGTCGATGGACACTTAGGTTGTTTCCATCTCTGGGCTATTGTAAATAGAGCTGCAATGAACATTTTGGTACATGACTCTTTTTGAATTATGGTTTTCTCAGGGTATATGCCCAGTAGTGGGATTGCTGGGTCATATGGTAGTTCTATTTGTAGTTTTTTTAGGGAACCTCCATACTGTTCTCCATAGTGGCTGTACCAATTCACATTCCCACCAGCAGTGCAAGAGTGTTCCCTTTTCCCCACACCCTCTCCAGCATTTATTGTTTCTAGATTTTTTGATGATGGCCATTCTGACTGGTGTGAGATGATATCTCATTGTAGTTTTGATTTGCATTTCTCTAATGATTAATGATGTTGAGCATTCTTTCATGTGTTTGTTGGCAATCTGTATATCTTCTTTGGAGAAATGTCTATTAGGTCTTCTGCCCATTTTTGGATTGGGTTGTTTGTTTTTTTGTTATTGAGCTGCATGAGCTACTTATAAATTTTGGAGATTAATGCTTTGTCAGTTGCTTCATATGCAAATATTTTCTCCCATTCTGAGGGTTGTCTTTTGGTCTTGTTTATGGTTTCCTTTGCTGTGCAAAAGCTTTGAAGTTTCATTAGGTCCCATTTGTTTATTTTTCTTTTTATTTCCATTTCTCTAGGAGGTGGGTCAAAAAGGATCTTGCTGTGATTTATGTCATAGTGTTCTGCCTATGTTTTCCCCTAAGACTTCGATAGTTTCTGGCCTTACATTTAGGTCTTTAACCCATTTTGAGCTTATTTTTGTGTATGGTGTTAGGGAGTGACCTAATCTCATACTTCTAAATGTAGCTGTCCAGTTTTCCCAGCACCACTTATTGAATAGGCTGTCCTTTCTCCACTGTGCATTCCTGCCCCCTTTATCAAAGATAAGGTGACCATATGTACGTGGGTTTATCTTTGGGCTTTCTATCTTGTTCCATTGATTGATATTTCTGTTTTTGTGCCAGTACCATACTGTCTTGATTACTGTAGCTTTGTAGTATAGTCTGAAGTCAGGGAGCCTGATTCCTCCAGCTCCGTTTCTCATTCTCAAGATTGCTTTGGCTATTTGGGGTCTTTTGTGTTTCCATACGAATTGTGAAATTTTTTGTTCTAGTTCTCTGAAAAATGCCAGTGGCAGTTTGATAGATTGCATTGAATCTGTAGATTGCTTTGGGTAGTAGAATCATTTTTCACAATGTGGATTCTTCCAATCCAAGAACATGGTATATCTCTCCATCTATTTATATCATCTTTAATTTCTTTCATCAGTGTCTTATAATTTTCTGCATACAGGTCTTTTGTCTCCCTAGGTAGGTTTATTCCTAGATATTTTATTCTTTTTGTTGCAATGGTAAATGGGAGTGTTTTCTTGATTTCACTTTCAGATTTTTCATCATTAGTGTGTAGGAATGCCACAGATTTCTGTGCATTAATTTTGTATCCTGCTACTTTACCAAATTCACTGATTAGCTCTAGTAGTTTTCTGGTAGCATCTTTAGGATTCTCTATGTATAGTATCATGTCATCTGCAAACAGTGACAGCTTTACTTCTTCTTTTCTGATTTGGATTCCTTTTATTTCCTTTCCTTCTCTGATTGCTGTGGCTAAAACTTCCAAAACTATGTTGAATAAGAGTGGTGAGAGTGGGCAACCTTGTCTTGTTCCTGATCTTAGTGGATATGGTTTCACTTTTTCACCATTCAGGACGATGTTGGCTGTGTGTTTGTCATATATATGGCCTTTATTATGTTGAGGAAAGTTCCCTCTATGCCTACTTTCTGCAGGGTTTTTATCATAAATGGGCATTGAATTTTGTCGAAAGCTTTCTCTGCATCTACTGAGATGATCATATGGTTTTTCTCCTTCAGTTTGTTAATATGGTGTATCATGTTGATTGATTTGCATATATTGAAGAATCCTTGCATTCCTGGAATAAACCCCACTTGATCATGGTGTATGATCCTTTTAATGTGCTGTTGGACTCTGTTTGCTAGTATTTTATTGAGGATTTTTGCATCTATGTTCACCAGTGATATTTGCCTGTAGTTTTCTTTCTTTGTGACATCCTTGTCTGGTTTTGGTATCAGGGTGATAGTGGCCTCATAGAATGAGTTTGGGATTGTTCCTGCCTCTGCTATATTTTGGAAGAGCAGGATAGGTGTTAGCTCTTCTCTAAATGTTTGATAGAATTCGCCTGTGAAGCCATCTGGTCCTGGGCTTTTGTTTGTTGGAAGATTTTTAATCACAGTTTCAATTTCAGTGCTTGTGATTGGTCTGTTTATATTTTCTATTTCTTCCTGGTTCAGTCTTGGCAGGTTGTGCATTTCTAAGAATTTGTCCATTTCTTCCAGGTTGTCCATTTTATTGGCATAGAGTTACTTGTAGTAATCTCTCATGATCTTTTGTATTTCTGCAGTGTCAGTTGTTACTTCCCCTTTTTCATTTCTAATTCTATTGATTTGAGTCTTCTCCCTTTTTTTCTGGATGAGTCTGGCTAATGGTTTATCAATTTTGTTTATCTTCTCAAAGAACCAGCTTTTAGTTTTATTGATCTTTGCTATTATTTCCTTCATTTCTTTTTCATTTATTTCTGATCTGATTTTTATGATTTCTTTCCTTCTGCTAACTTTGGGGTTTTTTTGTTCTTCTTTCTCTAATTGCTTTAGGTACGAGGTTAGGTTGTTTGTTCGAGATGTTTCCTGTTTCTTGAGGTAGGATTGTATTGCTATAAACTTCCCTCGTAGAACTGCTTTTGCTGCATCCCATAGATTTTGGGTTGTCGTGTCTCCATTGTCATTTGTTTCTAGGTATTTTTTTAATTTCCTCTTTGATTTCTTCAGTGATCACTTTGTTATTAAGTAGTGTATTGTTTAGCCTCCATTGTTTGTATTTTTTACAGATCTTTTCCTGTAATTGATATCTAGTCTCATAGTGTTGTGGTTGGAAAAGATACTTGATACAATTTCAATTTTCTTAAATTTACCAAGGCTTGATTTGTGACCCAAGATATGATCTATCCTGCAGAACGTTCCATGAGCACTAGAGAAAAATGTGTATTCTGTTGTTTTTGGATGGAATGTCCTATAAATATCAATTAAGTCCATCTTGTTGAATGTATCATTTAAAACTTGTGTTTCCTTATTTATTTTCATTTTAGATGATCTGCCCTTGGGTGAAAGTGGGGTGTTAAAGTCCCCTACTATGAATGTGTTACTGTCGATTTCCCCTTTTATGGCTGTTAGTATTTGCCTTATGTATTGAGGTGCTCCTATGTTGGGTGCATAAATATTTACAATTGTTATATCTTCTTCTTGGATCGATCCCTTGACCATTATGTCGTGTCCTTCTTTGTCTCTTCTAATAGTCTTTATTTTAAAGTCTATTTTGTCTGATATAAGAATTGCTACTCCAGCTTTCTTTTGGTTTCCATTTGCATGGAATATCTTTTTCCATCCCCTTACTTTCAGTCTGTATGTGTCCCTAGGTCTGAAGTGGGTTTCTTGTAGACAGCATATATATGGGTCTTGTTTTTGTATCCATTTAGCCAATCTGTGTCTTTTGGTTGGAGCATTTAGTCCATTTACATTTAAGGTATAATTATTGATATGTATGTTCCTATTCCCATTTTCGTAAATGTTTTGGGTTCATTATTGTAGGTCTTTTCCTCCTCTTGTGTTTCTTGCCTAGAGAAGTTCCTTTAGCATTTGTTGTAAAGCTGGTTTGGTGGTGCTGAACTCTCTCAGCTTTTGCTTGTCTGTAAAGGTTTTAATTTCTCCATCAAATCTGAATGAGATCCTTGCTGGGTAGAGTAATGTTGGTTGCAGGTTTTTCTCCTTCATCACTTTAAATATGTCCTGCCAGTCCCTTCTGGCTTGCAGAGTTTCTGCTGAAAGATCAGCTGCTAACCTTATGGGGATTCCCTTATGTGTTATTTGTTGTTTTTCCCTTGCTGCTTTTAATATGTTTTCTTTGTATTTAATTTCTGACAGTTTGATTAATATGTGTCTTGGTGTATTTCTCCTTGGATTTATCCTGTATGGGACTCTCTGTGCTTCCTGGACTTGATTAACTATTTCCTTTCCCATATTAGGGAAGTTTTCAACTATAATCTCTTCAAATATCTTCTCAGTCTCTTTCTTTTTCTCTTCTTCTTCTGGAACCCCTATTATTCGAATGTTGGTGCGTTTAATGTTGTCCCAGAGGTCTCTGAGACTGTCCTCAGTTCTTTTCATTCTTTTTTCTTTATTCTGCTCTGCAGTAGTTATTTCTACTTTTTTATTTTCCAGATCACTTATCCGTTCTTCTGCCTCAGTTATTCTGCTATTGATCCCATCTAGAGTATTTTTAATTTCATTTATTGTGTTGTTCATTATTGCTTGTTTCATCTTTAGTTCTTCTAGGTCCTTGTTAAATGTTGCTTGCATTTATTCTATTTCCAAGATTTTGGATCATCTTTACTATGATTATTCTGAATTCTTTTTCAGGTAGACTGCCTATTTCCTCTTCATTTGTTAGGTCTGTTGGGTTTTTATCTTGCTCCTTCATCTGCTGTGTGTTTTTCTGTCTTCTCATTTTGCTTATCTTACTGTGTTTGGGGTCTTCTTTTTGCAGGCTGCAGGTTCGTTGTTCCCATTGTTTTTGGTGTCTGTCCCCAGTGGCTAAAGTTGGTTCAGTGGGTTGTGTAGGCTTCCTGGTGGAGGGGACTAGTGCCTGTGTTCTTGTGGATGAGGCTGGATCTTGTCTTTCTGGTGGGCAGGTCCACGTCTGGTAGTGTGTTTTGTGGTGTCTGTGGACTTATTATGATTTTAGGCAGTCTCTGTGCTAATGGGTGGGGTTGTGTTCCTGTCTTGCTAGTTGTTTGGCATAGGGTGTCCAGCACTGTAGCTTGCTGTTCGGTGAGTGAAGCTGGGTCTTGGTGTTGAGATGGAGATCTCTGGGAGGTTTTTGCCGTTTGATATTATGTGGAGCTGGGAGGTCTCTTGTGGACCAGTGTCCTGAAGTTGGCTCTCCCACTTCAGAGGCACAGCACTGACTCCTGGCTGCAGCACCAAGAGCCTTTCATCCACACGGCTCAGAATAAAAGGGAGAAAAAGAAGAAAGAAAGAAAGAAAGAGAAAGAGAAAGAAAGGAGGGAGGGAGGGCGTAAGGAAGGAAGGAAGGAAAGAAAGAAAGAAAAGATAAAATAAGATAAAATAAAGTTATTAAAATAAAAAATAATTATTAAGAAAAAAACTTTTTAAAAAAAAAAAAAAAAGGACGGATAGAACCCTAGGACAAAGGGTGGAAGCAAAGCTATACAGACAAAATCTCACACAGAAGCATACACATACACATTCACAAAAAGAGGAAAAGGGAAAAAAATCATAAATCTTGCTCTCAAAGTCCACCTCCTCAATTTGGGATGATTGGTTGTCTATTCATGTATTCCACAGATGCAGGGTACATCAAGTTGATTGTGGAGCTTTAATCCGCTGCTTCTGAGGCTGCTGGGAGAGATTTCCCTTTCTCTTCTTTGTTCTCACAGCTCCCGGGGCTCAGCTTTGGATTTGGCCCCGTCTCTGTGTGTAGGTCGCTGGAGGGCGTCTGTTCTTCGCTCAG
Source organism: Pseudorca crassidens (assembly GCF_039906515.1). Lineage (NCBI taxonomy): Eukaryota > Metazoa > Chordata > Mammalia > Artiodactyla > Delphinidae > Pseudorca > Pseudorca crassidens. The sequence goes on from NC_090299.1 coordinate 45,523,397, forward strand.
ACAGGACAGGGTTAAAGGAGCCGCTGATTCGGGGGCTCTGGCGCACTCAGGCCTGCGGGGAGGGCGGGGCACGGAGTGCGGGGCGGGCCTGCGGTGGCAGAGGCCGCCGTGACGTTGCAGCAGCGTAAGGCGCGCCGTGCGTTCTTCCGGGGAAGTTGACCCTGGATCCCGGAACCCTGGCAGTGGCAGGCTGCACAGGCTCCCCGGAGTGGGGCTGTGGATAGTGACCTGTGCTCTCACACGGACTTCTTGGTGGCGGCAGCAGCAGCCTTAGAATCTCATGCCCGTCTCTGGGGTCCGTGCTTTTAGCCGCGGCTCGCGCCCGTCTCTGGAGCTGCTTTAAGCAGCGCTCTTAATCCCTTCTGCTCACGCACCAGGAAACAAAGAGGGAAGAAAAAGTCTCTTGCCTCTTCGGCAGCTCCAGACTTTTCCCTGGACTCCCTCCCGCGCACTAACCTCTTGCAGGCTGTGTTCACGCCGCCAACCCCAGTTCTCTCCCGGCGCTCCTACCGAAGCCTGAGCCTCAGCTCCCAGCCGCGCCCGCCCCGGTGGGGGAGCAGACAAGCCTCTCGGGCTGGTGAGTGCCGCTCAGCACCGATCCTCTGTGCGGGAATCTCTCTGCTTTGCCCTCCGCACCCCTGTTGCTGTGCTCTCCTCCGCGGCTCCGAAGCTTTCCCCCTCCGCCACCCGCCGTCTCCGCCCGCGAAGCGGCTTCCTACTGTTTGGAAACCTTTCCTCCTTCACGGCTCCCTCCCACTGGTGCAGGTCCCGTCCCTATCCTTTTGTCTCTGTTTATTCTTTTTTCTTTTGCCCTTCCCAGGTACGTGGGGACTTTCTTGCCTTTTGGGAGGTCTGAGGTCTTCTGCCAGCGTTCAGTAGGTGTTCTGTAGCGGTTGTGTAGATGTATTTCTGGTGTATCTGTGGGGAGGAAGGTGATCTCCGCGTCTTACTCTTCCGCCATCTTCCCCTCGTGCCCCTTGACCCTTTCTTTATGGCCTCAAATGCCAAGGGAAACCATCACACGCATTAGCATCAACAGCAGGAGAAGAATGGACAAGAAGAAACCCCTAAATCCTAAGAATCTGTGAGTTGAAGGTAGGAATAAAATATTAATATTCTTGATAATGGAAGCTACTCTTCATGGAAGGCTCATTATGTGCCAGAAACTGTGGAGAACACCTTAATTCTCAGAAAGCTTGTTTGATGAGTGAGGAGTCTAAGGCTGAGCGTAAGTAGTCTATGATCACAGAGCTACACGTGCCCAAAGCAGAGTGTTCTGGCTCCTGTTTTCATTTTTTTTTTCTCTTTCTGCCCAGCTCCCCGAACTATTCTGCCTGATGACTGGTGTGTCCCTGCAGAAGAGGCCAGACACAGTGCTGCTGCTCTGTTGAGACTTGGTAAGTTCAATGGGGGAAAGAGAATTAGGAAGCCCCCTGTCTGTGGGTCCAGGCCACAGTAACCTCACCTGCCTCTGCAAAAGCAAGTACTTTGTTCTCTGTCTGTGACTTCTATGTCTATTCCTAATTTTTTCTAAATTCAGGGAGGGAAGAATACAGTTAAGTATAAGCTTCACACCTAGTGTAAGCATACTGTTGTGATACTGTTTTACATTTGTTTGTTTTTCTTTGGTTGGTGTTTTAGAGGTCCTCTTTTGTGACTAACGATCTTGCTGCAAACAGCAATATATCAGCAAGGAGATCAATTAAATACATGGAAAAAAGTCTAAACTGACTTGCTTACCCCCAGGGGAACAGAGCCTCCGATTTCTACACTTAAGCCTGCCTTAAGCCACCCTTGCAGTGCGCTGGCTGGAGAAAGTGACATTTACACAGAAATGCCCTGAAGGAAAAAGAAACAAGAGTTGAAAGAGAGCCACCAGAAACATTACGGTTCATAAACCTGAAAACAGGAAGGGTGACCTTTCTAAAGGCTAGAAATGTACTTTTCAGCCTCTAAAATTCAAACCATTTTTGGTGTCAAAATGTCCTTAAGCTCCAAGTTGCTGTTTCCATAAACATGGCTGAGTTGAAAACTGTTGTAGCTGAAATTTTAGGTCTTCAAATGGAACCAGCACAGGGTCTGGGCAGGGAAATGTTTCCCTGGAGGTGGTGTGGACTGGCCAGTGAGCCTTTCTGAAAATCCTTTGTCACGGTTTATTCTTTTTGCAGTTGATAGATGGAAAACTGCAGAAATTAATAGCCAGCCCTTTTAACATTTGCTCCCTAAAAGGCTCACCTCAGTGTCATTCCTTGGCCAGGGAAACCTTTCTAAAGTACCACTTTTTTCAAGAGATGATAGACCAGCAACAACTCAGTATTGCTCAGGTTTCCCAGGGTTTGGGTGCCACCTTGGTGTGTCAAGAGAACTAGGAAAGTTTAATGGAAAGACTAGGAGACTTGGCGGTGAGGGGTGTATGCAATGGCATGCAGGGCTCTTAGAAGGAAGAGAGGTGTAGTGGGCACTTGGTATCCATTCTTTTTTTATTATTTTTTAATTTTTGGCTTCTCTTGTTGCAGAGCACGGGCTCTAGGCACACAGGCTTCAGTAGTTGTGGCACGTGAGCTCAGTAGTTGTGGATCGTGGGCTCTAGAGCGCAGGCTTAGAAGTTGTGGCACACAGGCTTAGTTGCTCCGTGGCATGTGGGATCTTCCCGGACCAGGGCTCAAACCTGTGTCCCCTGCATTGACAGGCGGACTCTTAAGCACTGTGCCACCAGAGAAGTCCCTTGGTATCCATTCTGATGTGCTCAGATCCCTTTGCCATTTCTGTGATCTCCTCCCCTGGCTTCCCTGTGCTTTTGCTTTCAAAGATACACACCTGCAATCTTCCTTCAGAGGACTTCTCAGGCTACTGAGCTGCTTTGCCCACAGACACAGAGAGACAGAAGTGCAGAGGGTTTATGGCTCCAGGGAGACCCTTTGTTCAATGAGTGAATCATGGTGGAGTATGAGAGCCTCAGCTTCCTTGCCCCAAATAAGGATAAAGTTGGGAGATGTAACTTATACTCTAGAGAGCTCCCCTGCAGGGTCAGGTTGAAGCTACCCTTCAAGGGACTTTGCCTGACCTTGTACCTTCCCTGGCTTCTTCCCTTTTTCTGTGCTCCTTTCCCAGCTCCCTGACAAGTTCTCCTGGGAGCACTCCCAAAGTGAATCACTGGCAGAAAAATCTTTCCTCAAGGTCTGCTTCTGGGTAAGATTTATTCTGTTGGTTCTGAAAAATAAGATTAGGCCTAGTGGATAATAGAGGGAAGAAGACTTTGATTCACTGCAAGGAGAAACTCTTTACAAATAGAATTTCTAAAATACAGTTTGTGAGAAACTACTTAGAAATATTTAAATAGAGACTGGGTGAATAATTATTGGCACTGTGCTTTGTGGGAGTTCCGGCACTAAGTATGAGGTTGCTTGTAAGATTCCAGTCCAGTGCCTTACCACCGGACTATCATAGTATGCAAATGAGCCTTAAAGCTTCACAGGTTAGCTGACAACATTTTTTTTTGTTTTTTTTTTGCGGTACGCGGGCTTCCCGCTGCCGCGGCCTCCCGCGCTGCGGAGCACGGGCTCCAGACGCGCCGGCCCAGCAGCCACGGCCCACGTGCCCAGCCGCTCCGCGGCATGTGGGATCGTCCCGAACCGGGGCACGAACCCGCGTCCCCCGCACCGGCAGGCGGAATCCCAACCACTGTGCCACCAGGGAAGCCCTAGCTGACAAGTTTGAACAGTATTCAGTGTGGATTTTCACAGTGCTTGTGTATTATTCAAACTATTATAAGACTCTCTCTTTATGTCAAGCAGGGAATGTGGCTGAATGGACAGCACAGTTAACTGGGGACAACTATTGTAGGTGAAGGCTTAACACCAAGTTGGCTCCAAGTTAAAAATTTGTGACATGTAAGATGAGAACCTCATCTTGCAAAAATATGAAAGGCTGATTAAAGCAGAAAATATGCTTAAAAAAAAAAAGGCAGAGAGCTGCCTGGTGACTGAATGAATGGTGAATGTTACACAACAGAGAATGAAACACAGTGATTGTTCAGGCATCACAAGAGACTGATGGACTGAGGCAATGACTGGGCTCAGTTTTGTTGACTTGCTAGTGGTGTTTTGAATCCTTTAATTTTCTAGGTTGGCCACCAAATTCTAGTGTTTGAAATCCCACTGACACAAAAAATCAACAACTGTTTTTCAACATCATTCCCCATCACCACCCCTGCCCCTGAAACCGTCAACGTCTCCCCGCTGCTTAGAGGTGAAAACTTCTATTTCATGGCTGGGCAGGCACAGACTCTCACACAGCCCTGGAACAGGTTTTCTGGTATCAGAGAGAGAATTTTGGTCTTGTGTGGATCTAGAGAGAGGAAGAAGTGGTCTCATGTTGGGTGTAGTTCAAAGGTGACGAGGAAGTATGACATTAGGAGAGGGTGGGGTGCAGGTCAGAGACTGCATCAGGAAAGAGAAAAGCAAAAAGTCATGGAAATCCGAGTTAAGAAAAAAAAAGAAAAAAACCCTACAGCTAAAATGTTGCAAAAGAACACTACAGTTGCACTGAGGGGAACTAATAGAGGTGGGTGTGAAATATTTCACAAAGCAGAATTGAAGAAAGTTCTGCCAAATGGTACCTTCCCAGAAGTACAGGGTGGCTGGGAACTTTGATACCTCCACTTCCTGGCCTCAGTCTAACGACATAAAACCTAGACTTATTTCTAATTACTTTGTACTGCTCTAGTTTCTCTGCTTTACTCCAAATCATTTATTCATTGATTTTACTCATGCAATTATCCCCATCTCAGCCAAACCAAATCTTACCCACCCTAATGACCAAGCTTTGGACTCTTCTCCACTATGGAGTTTTCCACAGTTTTTCCAGCCTGTAGAACTCTTAATATCTGTTGACACCAAAAGACATTACTCATACCAACTATTTGGCTCTTGTCATGAAATATTTTCTGAAATTTTCTCTTGCTTTTGTATATGAGGCCTTGCATATTGAATATTTGTATGTTTATCTCTTGCATGATATATTAAATTGCTTATGCCTTGACATTCCAAATTGATCTCAGTCCAGATAGTCACATACCATATATGCAAATTACATCTATTTGGGTTGTAAGAGTTGCAAATGAGAAAATAAATGCTCCATGTTGAGAGTTTAGGAAAGATTGCTGAGGACTGGCGTGGGTTAGGAAGTCTTGATGGAGGTGGGGGAAATGAACTCAGCAGTTGAAGGATGTAATCTTCAGAGTCAAAATCTTTCAGCATCAGTGTGTAGCCTCTGTAGGAGAAAAACCCCTAGTAACAGCAATAATTGGTAGTGTTTATTGAGCGCTGTGCTAAGTGCTTTATGTTATCTCATTTAATCCTTCAACAGTAAACTAAAATTTTGTGGTAGGTATTATCATTCTCATTTTAAAGTTGAGGAAATTGAGACTTAAAAATGATAATTAATTTGTCCAAAGTCCATACCCTATTAAGTAGGAGTGACCAGATTCCAAAGTTATTTTAACTATGTTGTACTTTGTCCCAATAACAGTGGGATCATGTATGAGATTTGCATTTTCAAAGGAATGTGAAAATTGGTTTCTTGAGCTTTACCTGCTCTATTAGGAAGATTTGGGAACTATAACACCAGGACAGAGCAGAGACTACAATTTATGATGTAACTGCTCAATTTTGTTTCTCATTTTCACATCTTGTTCAGCCACTTTGCATTCCATCTGAACATCCACACGGGGGATGTTTCTTTAGAGTATCATTTACCAGTTGTCCTCTGGCTTCTCTGATTACAAAGAGTGACTTGAAATAGTGGAAAAGGACCTGAAGACAGAAATCTAGTCTTGTTCCTATATCACTCAGAATTGTGGGCAACTGAGATTGGAGGTCAAGGTGACTCCTGCTTTATCTGAACTATTTAATTATGTAAAATAACACAGAACTATACCAAACTATACATTATTGATAATTATTCATTAAAATTTGAGAAATATAAGCATTTATTACATTAATCTGTGTACTTTTTCACATTTTTATTTGATAAAATGATGTATATATTTAATTATGGTATTTGTTGTAGAGTCTATTGTTTTACTTTAACAAGTAAAAAAATACAAAAATAAAAGTGACAACAACAAAAAACTATAATACTTTTTGCCTCTACTATCATGGCATAAAGGAGAAGATATTTTAACACCAATAAAATACAGATAGCATAATTTCAGAATTAAGATGGATCATTTAGCTTCTGAAAACCTCACTTGATTCTCTTCATTTTCTGCTTCTTTTCCTTGGTGTGGTGAGAACTTTGTCATAGCCTGTACTTATCTACTCACTGGCATTTGGGCACCACTGAAGTGTAAAATGCCAAATAATTCAAGATTTCTGCCTCAGTTCTCCACCTCCTCTCAAGTTTGGTGCATTAATCACAAATGAAAAAGTCTATGTACATATATGACCAACACAACCAGAATGCATGGAAATGTAGTTAATCCATGCACTCAGTGGCCTAGGGGTTTGTTGAAGGAAGAAAAACATTAGGGTCAGCTCTGTTGTCATCTCTCACGCCTGCCACAAGTTAGTTCATTAACTTTCTGTAAGATTGCATCTCCCACCTGACCTTTCTGATTGTTCTAAAAAGCAAACCATGACAGGGGTAGCAGGTTTTGCTCCGCTGGGGATTCTCTGTTGCGAACTTTCCCTTGTCGGCCATCACAGCTTGGGTTTGGCAATCATTAGAAGGCATGGCATGAAGCAGTGACTCCCTGTGATTCAATGGAAAGTGGGGCTTTGTAATGGCCAAGGCAGGAGATCTGGTGATGGCTCTGAAATCTGTGGAGATTTATTGTTGTGAGTTAGTGGTGTCAAGTTTGGTTCTGTTGCCATGGTGTTTGGCTACTTGGATTGTTTGTTTTAGCTTTTGTAAATGTGCCCAGATATGGGATGTGCATTCAGTCAACTGAAAGGAAGCTGAAGAAGCAGGGTGAAAGAGGAAATAATTACATTCTGGTTTGGGAATGAGTCAGAATCCCAAGGTATTATTTATTACTTGGGTTCATATAAATGTGCTCCGCAGCTTCCTTTTCAGAAATGAATTTCTGCTTTCATTTCATGGCAATCAATATTTGCAGCCCCTATCCCTGCAATCAAACAAGGAACTCAGATTAACATTCAAACTAACAATATTTAAACAGGAAATTTGAACTTGATCTGTGGATTACAGTCTTTACCCTTCAAACAAGACAAGGTTTACACAATCAGCCTTCATAATATTTTTTGCCAGTGTCTGACATTTTCCCCTGGTTTTGGCCTTTCTACTTTCAATGTGATGTTCCAAGCAAAAATTATTACCATGTAAGCAACTTTCCCTCCCATTTCTTCATCTAAAACTTGTAAAAGATGGCTTGCTCCTCAGTTTTGTAACCAGAAGCACAATGGCTGTGTCTATGTGGATCTTATGGAATAAGTGGGGCCTCCCTGCACCTCTGTGAGCCCTGACTGTGCCTAATTGCCTAAAATCCTATGTGAAGTGCTTTTCAGAATACCGACCACTCAGTTTTCCTAAAGAGCAAATTTCAACAAACCAAGTGGACCAAATTAAGAGTCCTGGTGTAGATGACTGGTGTAGATCTTTATTTGTTTATTCATTCATGTATGCATCTGTTCTTTCATTCTTGCTTTCATACATTTTGTAATGCATACATTCATTTGTTTGTTCACTAGATATTCACTATGCATTCAATAGAAATTGAATGGTACTTACTTACCAGGAACTAAGCAAAGGGGGTAAAATGGGAGAATTAGAGATAAATAAGGCTTACCTTGAAGGAGCACACTATGTAACTGAAGGAAAGACTTATGTCCATCTAGTAACAGTGTGGTGTATGACGTGAGGTGTTAAGAGCTCTGGAAAAGGAGCTTCCCTGGTGGCACAGTGGTTGGGAGTCCGCCTGCCGATGCAGGGGACGCGGGTTCATGTCCCAGTCTGGGAAGAATCCACATGCTGCGGAGCGGCTGGGCTCATGAGCCATGGCCACTGAGGCTGCGTGTCCAGAACCTGTGCTCCGTAACGGGATAGGCCACAGCAGTGAGAGGCCCACGTACCGCAAAAAAAAAAAAAAAAAAAAAAAAAAAAAAAAAAAAAAAAAAAAAGAGCTCTGAAAAAGAAATGGTTCATGTTGACTTGTATGTTGGTGAAGACAGCTGGAAAAGGCTTCATGGAGGGAATGGACCTCCAGCTAGAACTTGAAGATGATTTAGTTTTGTCTGGGAGACAAACAAGTTGTAGAGAACTTCAGGCATCAGGAACAAGGGGGCAAAGTTCATGGTTTCTAATAAAAAATGATTGGATTCAGAAATTTCACAAGTTGAGATTCACCCATATCCCATTTAAATGATGCCTAATAACTGGCTACACTGAATATTTCAATGATCCACCGGTTGCCTTGGCACATTAGAGCCATGGGGAGATAAGTGATCTACTTATATCTACTTTTTAAATCTTAGATACCCAGTGGAACTGAAGGTATGAACCAATTTTTCCAACTTGTAGACTTCATGTGCTACTTAGCATTCTCATTGTTTTACAAGTTAGTAATAGACACTGCAATTTTGGTTTGTAGTAGATTGAAATCCATACCTAAAGTTAGCTTTAACATAATATGTTGCTGTAAACGTTTAACATTTTAATTGCTTCACAAATCAATGAAATATTGATGACTCTTACCTAACACCAAAGCCCAGATTATCTCCTTACTGCCCATCCTGAATTGCTTCCTAGACATCTCCCCAGAAATGTGCCACAGAAACCACAAATTTTCAAAGCTAAACAATGCATCTTCTATTTTCTGTCTTACAGTCACCACTGGGAATACATGGCAGAAACATCAGAGTTACTCTGATGTAGCTGGTGTAGATCTTTATTTATTCATTCATGCATGCATTTATTCTTTTGTTCTTGTTCTATTCTTTTCTCCTTGACTGCTCCATGCTGCCATCCAAGCTATGTCTTACCAATTCTAATCACATGTAGTGCTGTGGTCTCTCTGCCTCTAGTCTCAGCCCACTCCAATCTACCTTTCATGTTGTACTCCAGATGCAAATTTGGTTATGTCATTCTCTTCATTAAAAGCCTGAAAGAACTCACAGTTGTGTATAGTAGTAGAGGTTAATGAGTATCCAGAAAAGATAGCTAAAAGAAGGAAAGAAGAAGGAAGGAATGAAGAAGGAAGGAAGAGAGGGAGGGAGGAAGGGAGGGAGGAAGGAAGGAAGGAAGGAAGGAAGGGGAGATGTATGTGGGGAAGGGGACAGTTTTGTTCCATGATAAAATGAGTTAGGAAATGTTAGGTTGAACTATGTTAAATAGATTTATTCCTCCAAGATTTGCCTGTCTTTAACATCTAGTAAATTTGAATCTCCCAGATTGGGAATTATAACACTCACTATTTCCCAAGCTTATTTGACTGCAAAACCGATGTTTCTGAGGAACGCCAGTTAACATCTTGTGGGCCCCTGGTGTCTTGGAAAAGCTTCTGCACCACAGTGATTCCTTGTTAAAGAATTCAGAGCCCTTTTATTTTGCCACAATCTCTGATTCTTTGAATATTGATATTTTGAATTGCCAGTCAACTTGCTGATCCCCTCCGAGCATCATCTCTTTCTTTATAATCTCTTCAATTTTCTTCCTTTTCTCCTGGAAAATAGCCCTGAAGTACCTCCTCTGTGATTCCTTTGTGACACCCTCAAAAATTTTTTTCTTGTTTATTTGACCCATGTGTTGTCTGTGCTTCTATGAGAAAACATGAAATGGCAACCAACATTTTGTTTATGAGCAATCATTTATTGTTCATCTTGTGTTCTCTGAAATTATTAATGCAATGCTTGTGATATTTTAGTGTGAACAACTGCAAAATCTATGGTAATCTTTTTCTGGATATTGCACATTGCCATGAATACAAAAAGATGCCAGTGAATTCCACAGGGACAAGAAACTTACATCTGTGGAATTTTTAAACTAGCGCATCTCTTTTTAGTTTTGAATTTTTAGCCATTTTTAATTGAAGTAAAGTTACTTTACAATGTCATGTTAGTTTCAGGTGTACAGCAAAGTGATTCAGTTAATACGTATCTGTTTATCTATTCTTTTCCATTATAGGTGATTATAAGATATTGAATATGGTTCCCTGTGCTATACAGTAGGTCCTTGTTGTACATCTATTTTATATATAATAGTATCTATATGTCCCAAACTCCTAATTTATCTTTCCCCTCACCCCCTGCTGTCCCCTTTGGTAACCATATATTTGTTTTCTATATCTGTGAGTCTGTTTTTGTTTTGTAAATAAGTTCATTTGTATCATTTCTTTATATTCCACACACAAGTGATATCATATAATATTTGTCTTTGTCTGATTTACTTCACTTAACATGATAATCTCTAGGTCCATCCATGTTACTGGAAATGGCATTATTTCATTCTTTTTCATTGCTGAGTTATATTCCATTGCATATATATATTCCATTGTGTGTGGTGGAATATTCCATTCCACCACATCTTCTTTATCCATTTATCTGTGGATGGACATTTAGGTTGCTTCCAAGTCTTGGCTATTATAAATAGAGCTGCTATGAACATTGGGGTGCATATATCTTTTCAAATTAGTAAACTAGTGCATCTTCTAAACCAGCTCATATTCTGTCCTGTGCATTTAAATTTAGTACAGAAGTTCCTTTGGGAGAAAAAGGGGAAAGTCTAGCTAAATTCACTAATGCCAATTCCAAAAAAGATAAGTTTCTGTATGGTTAAAACATTTACAACTTCTAGAGTCTCATTTTGCACCATTTACTCCAAAAATCAGAGCCAGACCTGTTTTAATCTCAATTTTAAAGTGTCCTGGAAATGGTTGATATTGAAGATCTTTTTTTAATAAAATAATATTGGAAGCATTAGATATTATTATTACTATTGACTCTGAGAGTCACCCTATCCCAAATCTTGTGTTTCAGAGTTTAAAAAAATTAGATTTAGGTCATTTAAAAAAGTTTCTGAATGAAATTGTGCTATTTAATTATTTACTTCTGACTTTTGGGAGCCTGATGATGGACCTAGGTCTTTGAATTTGAGATTGAAATCCAATCTCAAATCTCATCTTAAAAGGAATCAAGTGAAATTTTTGCTCCAGTTTTATTTGGCAGAGCTTCTCCGCCTCCATTTTCTCTTTGTCCGATGAGCTTTATCAATAAACTGTGAAGTTACTAGAAAAGTATTGTTATTAATTTCATGCATTGTTATTAGTCACTTAGATAATGGGAAAGTTTGGATGCAGATTCAATGATCAGATCCCCCCACATTTTCAACAGCATCTGAATCAAGAATGGTCCATTAATTACCTTTATTGTCAAGGGAGTGACTTGGGAGACTTTGGAACAAAAAGAGTATTCATTAGTGGAAAAAGAAAATGGATGGAGCTTGAGTTCTTCATTTCTTGGTTCCATGCCAACTTTGAAAATGGTCTAGCTTCACCTCTTAGCAATGGATTCCTGTAATTGCAAGGATTCAATAATGTGTTTAGAACGCTAGGATATGGTTTGCATTATTACCCACAAATGCAGCTTCTGGTTGGATTTCTGCTGTGGGGCACCCTTTCTTGTGCTAGGAAAACTTGTACATCTTGAAGTTACTTTCTGATCCAACTTCTTTGTAACTGGGCCCAAACCCAAGCTAACAGGGAAACAGAAAAAAGTTGTCTCCTTTTGGCCTGCACTACACAGCTATCTCCTTTGGGTATCCAGAGCCTTCCATGTAACAACAGGTGCTTACCTTGGCTTATGATGATAAAGGAGGATCTTTCCAATATATGGTGGTTTCTGGAACGCTGAAGTTCTTGAAATCATACAGCTTATGCCATATGCTTTGATTTATGAAAATTCTTCAACAAGGTAAAAGTCCTTTATTCTACCAATCTTTCACTAACTTATCAAAAATACTTCTTGAGTGTTCCAATGTGTCAGGACACAGCGAGTACTGAGAAATGCCCCTGACTCCAAGACACTTAAAATATAGTTGACAAAGGCAAGGAAAGACACTGGTGCAGCAACTTCATTTCTCTTTGGTGCTGTTTAGTCGTGTCACTCAGCTTGTAGATGAATAAATTGAGGAACAGGCAATACAGCTAGCTAAGTATTAGAAAGTGCTAGAATTTAAAATATGGTGGTCTGAATATAGAGCACAAGATCTTCCTGAGTCATAAACTTATTCCAGTTATTGCACTTATAGCATTGTTTTGAGGAGTAAATGAAATAATGCATATAAAGTTGCATAGAACTTATCATGTGCTAAATGCCCAACTAAATGTTAACTGACCTAATTGTTATTTTATTTATGATCACCTTATCACTCAGTGTTGGAAGAGCATAGTGGTAAAGCATGCTCTGTTCCTTACCGACTGCAGCTTTCCAGGAAAGACATTAGACATGGCACCAGCCACGTTCCTCCCTTCTCATATGTGCCTTCCTCCTCCAGGTTCTACTTAGAGGTGTCTGATGGAGGAATGAAGGGATGGATGGGAGATGGAATATGCTTACTTTCCTTGACTTATAACGACCTAGGGTAGACACTGAAGTATTTCCTGAAAGCAGATGCTATTTAAAGGGAAAATGGAAAAAATGACTCTCTCAAGTAACAGCTATATGTGTAGAGAGCTTTCAAGCTACATGCAGGATTTTCAGAAGGTCTGTGCGTGGGTAGAGGATGTGGAATGACAGAGGAGAGGTTAAGTCTAAGTGAGAGGTGCTCAGATATGGGAGAGAGCTCATTCCCTTAGGATGGGTTTGGGGTAAGGCATTAAGATTGCCCCATTTAATGCATGCCATTTGGAAATAAATACCTTAGTAAGTAGTTCGCAAAGGAATGGTTCCACCAAATGGTAGGATGCTGTAGTGGAAAGCAAAACAACAAAACAAAACGTGCTTTAGAGCCAGACAGACAGCAGTTCTAATCCAGGCTCTGCTAGATAATCTCGGAAACATTGCCTACACTTTCTGAGACCCAGCAGCATTATTTGTAGAGAGGTAATGTGAATGTGGTAGTGGATGTTGTTAGCTTACCATATCCTTCTGGGCACACAGAACACCACAATTCTCAGCCCCTTTGGAGCCTGGTCAACCAATATGAATAATTTTGGACAATGAGTTGTGAGCAGAAGTGACATAGATCACTTCCAGCCTAAAGCAGTGGAAAGCCACAACACAATTCTTCAATCTCTCTTTCCTATGAGCAGCCTGAAGGAAACCTTACGTTGAGATGGTAGAAGCACAAGGTGAAAGCATCCTGGGCACTAACCACTGCGTGGAGGACAGTTGTCCCAGAAAGTTACCCTATTAGCTTATCTACATTTTCTTAGTCATAGTCTCAACAAAGGTAGATAAACAATATAGCATAATGCATGGCACATTGTAAGCACTAACTGAATTAGCTCTCCCCCTTAGGAAGTCTCACAGAGTGATGATAGGGAGATGGTTTGGAGTAAGAGAAGTGTAGGAACATTTGAGTCCATGTGGGTTACACCAGTTTCACCCCTGTGTGAAGAAAGGCTAACCCATATCTGACACTATTTTATCCAGCATTATGACTCCATATACCTGAAAGTACGTTATATAAAAATGGTTCTCAGTGAAGCTTTGCTGAATAAGAGAGGCATAGGAGTCTGAGATTAATTATTGGGTGATCTAAATGAAATGCTGCTATTGGGTGGGATATGTTGGTTGGACTCACCAGACAGATACAGGTAATCATTCCTTACATCTGCTTAGTGATTTAGAGCTAGCAACTCAATTTCAGAGATGCCATTTGCATTATCTCATTTAATGAATAGTATTATACTGACTTTAGTTCTCTACCAAAGCCTTCACTCTTCTAAAATAGGACAGGTTGGCCCTCACTTCCAAAGTAGTATTATTTGATATAGAATTATGTTTTGACAGAACGTGGCTTAACAGTATGCACAGAGCTGCTACTCTCAGTTCTGTAGTGTATGCACTGCTCAAAGGTGGTAGTCTCTGTGGGCCAAGCCATGTGCCCTGGCTCAAGGATGCATCTTCCAAGGAAGGGATACTTTTTTTTGACTTGGGTGCATCTGGGTTGCATCTGATCAGTGGGGTGATACTTTTTCTAATTTGCCCAAAGTGAGTTAGTGTCAGCTTGTGGTACACATATGTAGACAGACTGTTGTGGTAGCCAGCCTTCCAAAACGGCTCCAGATGATATCCACCCCCCGATCACCATGACCCTGTACCATACCCTCCCTTTGAGCTGGACATAGTGACTTGCCTTAAATGAATAGAATATGTTAAAAGCGATGGGCTATCACTTCCTAGACTCATGTACAAAAGTCTGTGACTTTTATCGTGCTAGCACTCTCTCTCTGGCTGGTTCTCCTTCTCCTGACCTCTACCTTGCTCACTCTGGGGAAGCCAGCTTCTATATGGAGAGGCCAAAGTGGCAAGAAGCTGAAGGTGGCCTCTGACCAACAGCCAGTGAGGAACTGAGTCCCTTAGTCCAATAGCCCCAGAGAACTAAACCCTGCCAACACCTAAGGAGAGAGCTTGGAAATCTATATTCCTTCAACTGAGTCTGAGATGAATGAGTACCTGGCTGACACTTGATTCTAGTCTTTTGAGAGACTCTGAGCTGGATGATCCATCTAAGCCAGGCCCGAATGTCTGACATTCAGCAACTCTAGGATGGGTGTTGCTTACGCTGCTAAATTTTGAAGTAATCTGTTATAGGGCAATGGAAAAGTAATCCACGTTGTAAAATGCCTGTTTGACTGCTCATCTATTTTTTCCTCCTCAGATGTTCCTTAGGTTGCAGGCTCATCCCTAAGTGTCAGCCTTTTTGTCCAGAGGTTTTAGGGTACTCTGACCAGCAGTGCATGTTGCATGCCCACCTTCATTCATACAAAGGCAGGGAAATATTATCTAGAGAATCAACTAGAATTGGGGGAGAGTATTTCTCAAACAGAGAGGCAGCCAGACAGAGAGGAACAAATGACCAGTACAAGAGGTGAGGTGGGCAAGTAGTACATCCTTGGGGCTTCATACAAAGACTGTCATGGTTGGCCTGCCTACCCATAGCATCCCTGAGCAGCTACCTAGAAGATCTGTCAACATAGGTTCCCTTTCAGGGATGAAACAATTCAGATGTCTCTCTGTTCACGTAAATGATAATTTATCCAAGGGCAAATGTAGATTCTGGGTCCAACACACACATATATGTGTAAATGCTTTGATCACTAAATATCTTTAATAACACCTGACAGAAGAAGAGACGAATCAGAGCATCCCTTGAAAACTAACATCAAGCAGCACAGTCGGTTCCTCCATTCTTGACGAGTCCTTTATGAAGTGTCACGGTTGGTAGATGGACCCTGGGCTCCACAGACTGACTCAGGGCAGCAGCCTCTGTGTCCCAAGTCACCATCCCCACACTGTAGATACCAATCAGCTAGACTGATTAAAATCTGGACCGAAGTCCATGTAAACCTGTTCAGATGGCTGTCCTTGATGGTACTTTGGTAAGCTTAGTTGGAAAATGGTTCAAGTCAGTAAAACAACAAAAAAAATTGAATTAAACGGAATTGAACATCCAGTTGATTAAGAGCTTACCCCATGGAGAGGAAAGACCGCAGGATTTGGGTCAGCAGTCCAGGCTTTATGAGCATTAGGTAATTAAGTGGTCGGGGGTACACACTGCAATCTGATGTGCTTGAGCATTTGCTCAGTAAAATGATACTTGGCAGCCTTAAAAGTAACAGCCCCGAGGAAACCTTGTGATTTTTTTACAACAACAAAGAAGAGATTTATGATTCCTAGGAGTAATTTTATACAATAACATTCTTAGAAATATATACATAGTGGTTAGAAGCGGAAGTTTTAGGGACAAATATCTTAATCAAACCTGGCTCCACCTCTTACTAACTATGTGGCATTGGGCAAATTAGTCTAACTCTTTGCCTCAGTTTCCTCATTTGTCAAATAAATGTATCTACTGATAGTACCTAATTCATGAGGTTGCAGTATGAATTATAACAGCTCCAGGGTTATCAAATTGAAAAGCAGATTAGTTTAGTGGTTGTGCCCAGGGACCCTGGAACCAGACTACCAAGATTTGAAGGTCAGCCCCACTACTTCTTAGATGGTTGCTAATGAAATAACCTTGCATACTCTTAAATCTCTCTGTGCTTCAGTTTCTCACTTGTAAAAGGAGATGAAAATAATTGTACCTATGAAGTTAGGTGGTAATGAGAATTGAACTGTTCATTTAAAGAAAAATACTGGTTAAGCTTCTAGTATAATCCAGCCACCATTATCAATATGCTAAAAATTAAAAATCACTGCCTTGGTGTTTACCTTCTGCTAGAGTGAGAGAGAAAATAAATAAACATTTTAGGAAGGAGAAGAAGATTAGGAGTGCCAGCCAGGGAGGATGGCCGGGGATGCCAGAGAAGGGAGAAGAGTTGGGAGTTCTAGGAAGTGGGTAGGCTTGTTGTAGCTGCAATAGATAGGGTGTTCAGAGTTGGCCTCATTAACATGAAGACTATGATCAAAGACTGGAAAGAAATGAAAGGGTTATCCATGCAGGTATCTGGGGAGAAGTCCTCCAAGCAAGACGCCCATATAGACCAAAGCACTAAGCTCAGAGCATGCCTGGCATATATGAAGAATAGGAAGAATTCAGTGTGGCTGAAGCAGAGTAGGAACCTGGGGGAGAAGTAGAATGTGGGAGGAGATGGCTAATGGGGGTTTCTGATGTTGCAGAGCCTTGTGGGCCGCTGTTAGGATCTTTGGCTTCAAGTCTGAGTAAAGTGGGATATCCCAGGATTCTAAGTGGAGGAGTGACATTACCTAATTTATGTTTTAAGATCACTCTGGCTGTTGTGTTGAGAATAGATGTAGAGAGGCAAGCATAAAAGTAGGGAGGACTTTTGTGGCAGATATTCTGTACTATGTGTTCCTTTATGTTTCCCAGGATCCCTGTCAGCTAACCTTACCAGGTGACTGAGCTCCAGTCAACGCAGTGTGACAACAGGGGATTGTCACGTCTTATAGAGGCCCTGAGGTCCTAGAAATTGTAGAGCCATCATATGGAAGAGGTCTGGGGTTTCTGTAGCACAGCTAGGAGGAGAGTATTCCAGAAGAACCACCAGACCAGGAACATCTGCTTTCAACTTTGCATGAGATAAACATAAACTTTTATTGTGTTAGGCCACTCATATCTGGGAATTGTTTTTTATAGCAGTTAACTTATTTGATCAATACAACTTGTTGGATGGCTATTGCCAGTAACTCAGAATAATAGTATCTCGTATTAGTGTGGTAGCAATGCAAGTGGTTGAGAAAGTAGAGCCTGTGGATTGGTTTGGGATATAAAGAAAGAATGTTGAGCAGAATAATTGAGTTATGAACCATAGAGCTGAAAGTATCTATGAAAGATCATTTGTGCCAACCACCCATGTTCAGTCAGATGAACGATATCCATGCGGAACATGACTTTTAGGATGGAGACTCCAAAAGGTGACTATTCTAGTGTTTTGTCATTCTTATTTCTAAGATCTTTTTCTTTTGTCTCTTAACTTTTACTCATTTCTCATTTTATCATAGTTTAACACTGCATTAAATATTTTCCTGATGTACTTATAAGCAATAGTAATTGTAGTTTCACTTATTTTTCTGAGCACGTAAATGAAGAAAGGAAAAATCTGAAGAGGCAAGAATTTAACCTATGCCTGGTATTTCTTCACCCTTTCTTTTTAAACCTGCTGTCCTCATTCAGATCAGAAGTCAGCATTATACTTAATTGCCTTCTGATAACCCAAGTTGGAACTTATAACTCTAAGAGTCAGGGCGAAGAGCAGAAACTCAGAAAAGAGACAGAGAAGGAAGGATCAATGAGGAGGGGAAAACAAAGGGAGTGTGATAACTTGGAAGGCAAGAAAGCTTATCAAAGAGAAGGAAGTGATCTATCATATTAAAAATGTAGGTAAAATGACGAGGTCACTGTTGACCTTGATAGACCTTTTTCAGTGGAGGGGTGGGGAGTGACGAATTGATTAGAATGGGCTTAAGAGAATGGGAAGAGAAAAACTGGGGATAGCAATTCCAGACAACTCTTTTTCAGGGAGTTTTTCTTCAAGTAGAGTGAAGAAAATTTGGAATTCTTGTACACTGTTGCTGGGAATGTAAGTTGGTGCAGCCATTATGGAAAACAGTACTGAGTTTCCTCAAAAAATAAAAATAGAATT
Organism: Pseudorca crassidens; assembly: GCF_039906515.1. NCBI lineage: Eukaryota > Metazoa > Chordata > Mammalia > Artiodactyla > Delphinidae > Pseudorca > Pseudorca crassidens. The sequence continues at coordinate 45,541,686 of NC_090299.1, forward strand.
ACCATATGATTCAGCAATCCTACCTCTTGGTATTTATCCAAAGGAATTGAAATCATGATCTTGAAGATATATCTTCACTCCCATGTTCATAGTGGCATTATTCACAATAGCTAAGACATGGAAGCAAACAAAGTGTCCATTGATGAATGAATGGATAAAGAAAATGTGACATATGCATACAATAGAATATTATTTGCTCTTAGAAAAGTAGGAGATCCCACCATTTGTGACAACATGGATGAACCTGGAAAGCATTATGGTAAATGACGTAAGGCAGGCACAGAAGGACAAATACTACATGATACCACTTAGATGAGGGATCTAAAATAGTCATTCTTATAGGGATGTAGAATAGAATAGTAATTTCCAGGGGCTGATGGAGGTGGGGACATGGAGATATTAGTTAAAAGGTACTAAGTTTCAGTTATGCAAGGTAAGTCCTAGAGATCTACTGTATAGCACAGTGCCTGTACTTAACAAAACTGTATTGTATACTTTAAAACTTTCTAAGAGAGTGGATCTTAGGTGTTCTTATCTCAAAAATAATAGTAAATAAAGAGGATGGGAAGCAATTTTTGGAGGTGATAGATATGTTTATGGCATAGATCATGGAGATGATTTTACCACATGTATACTTACCTTCACACTCATTAAGTTGTATACATTAAATATGTATAGCTTTTTGTATATAATTTACAACTCAATAAAGTGGTTTAACAAAATAGGGATGAATGGGGTTAAAATACTTTTTAAGGTTAGAAGAAATAAAAATACATTTATATAAATGCAAATTATTCAGTATAGAGGGGAATTCTCATTATGCAGGAGAGTGCAGATTGTTTTAATTATTACCTTTAGAAAGCTTTTCCCCTATTCTATTGGTCTATTTATTATATTTGCTACTGTAAAAAAATTAATAATCAGAAATCTCAGTTAAATAGATTTGAAAGGAATCCTCATGCCCTGTGATGATTGCAGGGCCCAACAGGAAGAAGAAAGGCTCCTCTTCTTTCCTGGCAACAACTCAGTCAAAGAAATGTCATCATGGACTCTTTGTTTACTTTAACCCTTCCAACTTCCTTTTCTCCTCTATAAAAGAGTTTTCCTTCCCTTACTGTGTGGGCACTTACATATGGCTTGTCGTGGTCGCAGACCCCAAAGGGCGATTTTCTGCTGATCCTGAATAAATCTTTTTTTTTTTTTTTTTTTGCGGGAGAAATAATTGGAAATCTGTTTGTTTTATGTCAACATTTTGGTGGCCCATATAAGGACCAGAGAAGACCCCTGATGGCTCTGAGAAGTCAGGTGCAGTACCTAAATCTGAGCTCATTGTCACTCACTGCTTTTCTAACCGACTCTAAAGTTTGAAGGTATGTCTTTCTCCTGAATCCCAGCTATCAACCTCTTTGCATTTTGAAACTCTCCAGGCTTTATTTGGGATCCATTTTAAGGTTTCTTTCTTTCTGGTTAAGGCCTTGTTTTGTATGTGAGTACTCATTTGGTAGTTCAGTCTGATTTTGACCGTTTCAACTGAAACTCGCTTGCCTTTGGCCATTCCTTTGGGATGGGGCTGTTTCATTGAAATGGTGTCATTTTCAGCCTTTGGCTCATTCTTTTGGAATAGGAATGTTCTGTGAGAACTAACCTGAAAAGCCTTCAGCCTGCTCCTCTAGGACAATCTTTTCCTTTAAAAGTGGCTAGTATTAAGCCTGCAGGTTACTGAGATATTTGAGATGTTCAAGTTGTTTGATCTATTTGAGTCTTCAGCTGTGTAAGCTAGAAGATTTTTAGGCTGTTTGAAAATTATTCTTCTACTCTAGAAAAATCCTGAGGAAAAACTCTGAGAAATGGGATTCCCCTTTATCTAACTATTTTGAGGGCACCCCTCTACAGGGACTCTGGCCAATTTTATGTTTAAAAACCATGATCCTTCTTCATGCACATTTCTAACTAAATGAACTGACCTCACCAAAGGCAATTTAGAATATCAATGGCCATTATCCGGAAGTTTTGAAATCCCTAAACTTAATTTTCTTACAACTGAATTGGATCACTATAACTCTAAAATTACCGGGATTGAATGGAATACCTATTTCAGCTGGTATTTTGAGGCTTCCGAAATTTATGAGAAGCCTAAAATTGCCTCTCTGAAAAATAAGACTTTAAGATTAACTGAGGCAAACAGACAATGCCAGAAGTATAAAATGGCTCCAGAAACCTCAGTCTCTTCCTCCTTGGCTTTTCTTTTGTCTCAGGCTCCACATCCAGTGCCATCTTCCCCCTTCCCGTCTTTGTAGCCAACACCTTCTCTATAACCTTAGTTCCCCATACTAATTCTCTCACCAAACTTCCTTTTTCCCTGAAAGTCTCCCCACTCCCTTTTCCTCTGAACTTACTAGAATCTGTCTCTTTAAAATTAAGCCTTTGGAGGATCCAGAAACTGAACCCTTAATTTCTTACATTCCTGGCCTAAAGCTGAACTGCAAGCCATAGTCAAAGATTTTCCCAAAGTAACTGAAGAGCCTCACAGATTTGCTGAGGAATTTAATGCAGTCTTTCAAACTTATCAACCTGGTTTCTCTGACTTACATCAGCTAGTTCATATACTTGTTGGCTGGATACAAACTAATTGGGAAAAATGCTGAAGGGTCTCTAGAATTACAACCAAGAGACCAGCCCACTGACTTATATACACATTCCGGCTCAGGCAATCACGAGGTGACTTCATCGAGCAGTTCCTAGGACTTTTTCAAAGCCTGTTGATTGGAACAAAATTCGGGCTTGCATGCAAAAACATGATGAACCTGTTCATGGCTATTAAAATCAACTTCAGATTATTTTTAAAGAAAATTCTGGTCTTCCCTCAGATGTTGATTCCACCTGAGTACCTTTTAAGTCTATGTTTATGAACCAGAACCTTTCCCTTTTAGTAAAAAGGACCAGGATGGAATGGGAAGCTATGTCTACTTAATATTTAGTTAATCTGGCAAACCAGCTCTTCTCACACTCCAGATGAGTCACTTAAAAGGAAGATGACCCAAATTCTTAATCTTCAACTCCAGCGATTGAAAACCACTACATAAAACCAAGCCTTCCTCGTTTCTGCTGTAAAGGCAAAGAGCCAGGGCATTAGAAAATAGATTGTTACAAATTCAAGCACATCAGGGGCCTTCAGCCTTCTAACCACCATTTCCACTCTCCTCCCAATTCTCAGTGACAGGGTTCTAAGGAACTCAGGGGCTCTTCCAAATCCTCCCTTTTAATCAGCTTGGAGGAACATTTCTTCAGACTGGGGATGAATTTCTTCCAGTCCGAATTTATGTTCAACCCCACTACTATAAAGCAGCCCCTGCCTTGGAATACTAAAACGGTTCAGATAGTGGGGATCGCTTATAAACCTCAAGAGGTACTTGTCTCTGAATCTGTTCCCTTTTGTTTAGGACTAAGAAGTACAGACCCTTTTCTCCTTAGTTACCCTGCTTCTATCCATTTATTAGGCTAAGTATCATGATGGAATTTCTTTCTCCCAAAAGGGCGAAATAATCCTAGAGCCTGAGGAAGTCATCAGAGCAGACAACCAGGTGAATTAAATGACCCGTTGACATCTTTTATGTGCTGTGTCTCTGACAGTGCTAGAGCTGGTTCTGGAAAAACTGATCATTTGTCCTTATTGAATCAGCTACCACCCTCCCTACGGACAAAATCTCCAACTGATGTTGGCAAAATGCACAGTGTACTTCCCATTATTCATATAGGTCCCTCAAAACCTCTTCCCAGAATTAATCAATATCCTATAAGTGAAGAAGTCTTTCAAGGCACGGAGCCCATAATAGAAGATTACAAGGCTCAAGGCCTCATGATCCCTTGTGTTTGTCCCAGTCATACACCTATTTTGCTGGTGAGAAAACCTAAGGGCTGAAAGTAGAGTTTTGTCCAGCAATAAACAACATTATTATCCTCAGTACCCTATTGCTTCTAACTGTCATATGTTACTAACATCTTTTCCCACTGGAAGCAAATTATTCATTGTAATTTATGTATGCGGTGTATTCTTTAGTATTCCAGTTGATGAAACTAGCCAATACCTTTCTGCCTTCACTTGGGAAGAAAAACAGTTCACCTTGACAGTAATGCCTCAGGGTCTTACTGATAGTCCTTCTTGTTTCTCACAAATCCTGAAGGCTGATTTGGATGATATAAAGTTCCCTAGAGGTTCTACTTTGTTGCAATATGTGGATGATTTGCTTTTTTGCTCTCCTTCTCAAATCTCCTCACAGGAAGGTATCATCCATTTGCTGAAGCTTTTAGCCTTAAAAGGACATAAGGTTACCAAAGAAAAATTGCAGTTTGTTCAAACCCAGGTTTGATATTTAAGGCATCTTATATCAGAATAAGGGCTACCCTAAGATCCATGGTGTCCTAAGCTTCTCAAAACCCAAAACTCAGCACCACATGTGAGGTTTTCTCAAGCTAGTTGGCTATTGCTGAAACTGGATTTTAAATTTCTTTCTTACGGCCAAACCTTTGTAAGTTTTACTAAAGAATAAAAATCCTAACCCAGTTTTACGGGAAGGACCAGACAGCATAGCCTTTAAAGCCTTAAAGGAGAGTTTGATGAACACACCTTCCCTTCGGCATCTCAATGATCAGATTCCCTTTTTCCTTCTGTGTATGAAAAGAAAGGGGATGCCCGTGGGGTTCTTACCCCAAAACACAGAGATCAGCATCAACCCATAGGTTATTATAGCCAGCAACTGGATCCTGTGGGATGGGGATACCCCCCTTTAACTTAGAGCATTTACTGTCACTGTTCTTTTGGTTAAGGACACCGAGAAAATTATTGTGGGATCCCCTTTAATCATTTTTGTACCTCATACAGTAGAAATGCGCCTGAATTCTCATCACACTCACATTACTGTTAGCCATGTTACTTCTTATGAAGTCCTTTTGGTAACTGCTCCTCACATTATTCTTTCATGTCATAATTACCTTAATCCTGCTACTCTTCTCCCCTCCATCACTGACAAAGTGTCTCATGACAGCTTAATGCTGAGGTACCGCCTCCTGACTCCTTGTGATGCTCTGCAGGAAATTCTTTGGGGGTAACGGTGAATTCTCATTGTTCACTGATGGTTCTTATTTAAATGGTAGCAATGGCAGATATTGTGCTGTATATGCTATTGCAATTCTTTTTGATGTTGTTGAAGCAGCATCTTTACCTATGGTTATGTCAGCCCAACAGGCTGAATTATACACTCTTACGTGGGCTTGTACTTTAGCCAAGGACGAGACTGCCAATATTTATACTAATAGTAGATATGCTTTTGGAGTAGCTCATGATACGGGAATGTTGTGGAAGCAATGTGGCTTCCTTACTTCCAGCAAAAATAAAATTAAAATGGCTCCTATGTTCAGAAGTTATTGGATGCAATACTTTTACCTGCTGCTTTAGCTATCATTAAGATTCTGGGGCATTCTAAACTTGACTTTCTGGAAGCTAAGGGAAACCATCTTGCTGACATTTCTGCAAGAAGTGCTGCCCTTAAATGGACCAACAGTAGTCAAGCCTCTGTCATGTCCAAAGGGTTATTTCCCCAAATGATAACGTTGAAAAACTAGCTAGAGAAATGGGATCAAGATGACAGAGTAAGAAGACCCTGATCACACCTGCTCCCACAGACACACCAAAACTACAACTATATGTAGAAAAGACTGTCTCTGAGAACGGCCTGAAGACTAGCACAGAATGGCTCTACTACAGCTAAGGATTAAAAGAAAAAGACCACACCAAGATGAATAGGTGGGAAAGAGAATTGATCTAGTCAGGACCCACTCACTCAGTGGGTGACCCAAAAGAAAAAGGGGCTATCACAACTCAGAGTTCCTCCTTAAGGAGTGAGGGGTTTAAGCCCCACACTGGGTACCCCAGCCCTGGGGTCTGGCACTGAGAAGACAAGCAAGCCCCTTTAACTGATTGTGAAAAACAGTGGGGCTTTTGACTAAGATAACTGGAAGGCTTTAAGAAACTGAGATTCCACTCTTAAAGGGTACACACAAAAACTTACATGCTCCCAGTCCCAGCACAGAGGCAGCAGGTTGCAAATTGTCTAATGCTTTAGATGTCCTGCCAAGACTGCGCCAGCATACCCACTGGCCTGCACCAGCCTCTGGCACCAACCACCCCCACCAAGGTGGCAGCCCTCAAGCACCCCTCCTAAAGCCCTGGCCCATACTATTCTCTAGCTCCAGCACCACCCCCTTCAAGGCAATGGCCATCAGAATGCCTCAGGAGAAACCCTGGCCTGTACCAGTCACCAACTCTATCCCCTTTGGCTTCAGCCACCCTGCCAAGGTGGTGGCTGCCAGCATGCTCTGGGAGAAGCCCTGGCCCATGCCCATGCTAGTTTCAGCTCCAGCCCTCTTTCAAAAGCCACTGGGCAGAAGCAAACTGCATATGGACACTTCTACACAAGGATACACCTTCAAGGCCAGGATAGGTAACTGTTTTGCCTAATTTCATAGAGACAAACAAAAAAAAATCAAACAAAATGAGAAGATAGAGGAATATGTTCCAAATGAGAGAACAATACCCAACCCCCCGCAAAAAATAAAGCCCTTAATGAAACAGAGATAAGTAGTTTGAAAGAGTTCAAAGCAACAGTCATAAAAATGCTCACTGAACTGAGGAGAAGAATAGAGGAACACAGTGAGAATTTCAATAAAGAAATTAGAAAATATAAAAAGAAATAATCAAAACTAATTACAATAAGTTAAATGAAAAATACACTAGAAGGAATCAACGGCAGATTAGGTGTTACCGTAGAATGTATAAGCAACCTGGAAGAAAGAATAGTGGAAATCACCCAATCAGAACAGCAGAAAAAAAAAAAAAAAAATATATATATATATATATATATATATATATATATATATATATATAAGAATGAGGATAGCTTAGAGGAACCTCTGGGACAACATCAAGCATACTAACATTTGCAATATAGGGGTCCTGGAGGGAAGAGAGAGAGAGAGAGAAGGGCAGAATACATATTTTATAAAATAATGGCTGAAAACTTCCCTAACCTGTGGAAGGAAATAGATACCCGAGTCCAGGAAGCACAGAGAGTCCTAAAAAGATGAACCCAAAGAGAGCCACGCCTCATAACTAAAATGACAAAAGTTAAAGATAAAACAAAAAAATTTAAAGGCAGAAAGAAAAAAACAAGGAGTCACATACACGGGAACCCATAAGACTCTCAGCTGATTTTTCAGCAGACATTTTGCAGGCCAGAAGTAGTGGCATGATATATATAAAGTGCGGAAAGGAAAAAAGCCTACTTTACATGACAAGGTTATCATTCAGAATTGCAGGAGAGATAAAGAGGTTGTCAGACAAGCAAAACCTGAGTTCATTACCATTAAACAGACCTTACAAAAAATGTTAAAGGATCTTCTTTAAGCAAAAAAGAAAAAGCCATAACACAAAATAAGAAAATATACAAAGGAAAAAAATCTCAACTGGTGAAGGCAAATACATAGTAAAGGCAGTGGATAGACCATGTAAAAAGCTAGTATGAAGGTTCAAAGCCAAAAGTTGTAAAATCAACTGTAACTACAATAAACAGTTAAGGGATACATATGAAGATGTAAAATATGACATCAAAAACAAAACAAAAAAAGACACCTCCAGAAAGACGCTTTTCAACCTCACTGCAGAGCACCCTGCTATGTACTGCTAACAAACCTTTGTGCCACCAGACTTCAGGGAGTATACTCGGGTTCATATGACATACCTAAAGAAAATACTGACCCTTAACTGGACCTGCACATCATTTAGTAACCTGAAAGTAAAGATTTCCCAGAATTGAGGCAGACAGTATCTGATGAGATAGCTCCTCTAGGATAACAGGGCCAGGCCTGTTTTTAAGTTTGTCACCAAAGTTTTGATGATGACATAGTGCTTCAGATGATTTCCAGTGTTTATGGTCTTGACAACATATGTATTTTAGATAAAAAGTGACTGAGAGTTCTCTCTCCTACCCCTTCTTGTTAGTTGAATGTGATCTCAATAGGTTTCCGATCTGTGTACTTTCCCTCTGATGTGAGACACTACCCCCAGGAAAGGTCCTTCCTGGCATCGAGGGACAAAAAGCCGTTGAAACTGAACAACCTGACTCTTGGTCAGTGATCCTTTTAGAGAAAGATCTTGAGCAAAAGGGGGAAGTGTAAAAAACTAATAAAAAGAAACCTCAATTAAATAAAGTTCAGAGAACAGAAAGGGGAGCTCTCACAATCTGTGATGATAGCAGAACCCAATAGGAAGAAGAAAGCCTTCTCTTCTTTCCTGGCAACAACTCAGCCAATGAAAAGCCATGGGATCTTTATTAACTAAAGCCCTTCTAACTTCCTTTTCCCCTCTATAAAAGAATTATCCTTCCCTTACTGTGTGAGGACTTGCATGTGACTCATCATGATTGCAGATCCCAAAGTGCAATTCTCTGCTGATTTTGAATAAATATATTTTTTTTGCTGGAGAAATACTGTTTTTAAGGTCAACACTCCAATGTATATTGTTCTAAATTATCTGTATAGTATGTCTTGCTATCTAATAAATTAAACTTTTGTATTCTCCATCGTTTTTCTACTCATTCTCTTACTATGATCATCCTCCAAGGTTATCATGGCTAGGCTAGGCTCTATATTCTTCTATACAAATACTATAATCAGCTACTGAGGTGATAATACACACACACACACACACACACACACACACACACACTCACTCACACACACACACACACTCTCACTCACTCACACAAATGGGTGTTGAGACTGAATACAATTTCATGGAATATACAGATTTATTTAATGAAAATTATTACTTTTATGAGATTGAGATTTCCTCTCCATGAATGATATATATTTTCATTAATGTTTTTCAATCAAATCTGATGAATTATTTTGGACATTCTTGAACATTTTTGAAAACTTGCTTCTGAGTACTTATAGGTTTCTTCTCTGTCATATCTGTCATATTGAATTATTATTTAAATAAAATTCATGGATCTTAAGTGTTCAATTTGAGAAGTTTTGATAGTTGTATAAATTTTTGTATATCCCAAACAAAATATAGATCATTTTCACTACCCCAAACAGTTTTTCATGATGCCTTCCTATCAGATTTTCACTTACCACCAAAATAAGTACTTTCTGATTTCTATCATTAGTTTTACCTATTCATGGACTTCATATAAATCAGATTATACAGTCTGTACTTTTTGTGTGTCTGGCTTATCCTCAACATGTTTTGGGGTTCTTTTGTGTTGTTGTATGAGCAGCATTTTATTTGATTTTACTGTCTGTACTATTCTCTTACATGATTATTCTACTATGCATTTATAGACATTTGGGTTGTTCCAGGTTTTGCCTATTATGAGCAAATCTCCTAAGAATTCCTAAGAAAATTGTGCAATTCTCTTTGCGGTTAGATGCATTTCTTTCTCTGGGGTGAATACCTGGAATAGAATTGCCAAGTCGTAAGGTAGATATGTAACTTTTTAATAGGTTGCCAAACAGTTCTCCAAAGTGAAGGAATCATTTTACACTCCCACACACCTTATAGTTTTCCTTCCCTTGTAAAAAAAAAATTGTCTTTTAAGAAACTTTTACGTTATATTTGTTTATTGCTGGTATATTAGCAATAAAAGTGATCTTTTAATATGGCTCTTGTATCAAGTATATATGGTGAACTTTTTCATTAATAAGACTTTATGAATCAATCTTGAATTTTCTGTGTCTGTTGGTCAATTCCTATCAGATACAAACATCCTGACCAGTCTCTGTCATCTAAGAGTCTACAATTTAGTTTTGCATATAGGAACAGACTATGATAGTTCTCGTCATATGTTCCTCCACGTTTCCCATCCTCAATTTGGATGCGGTCAATATCACTAGTTCTTGCCAATTCTTAACTCTTGAGACAGTTAACATGTTTGGCATCTCCATTGTCTTGATATATGTCTCTCTGTCTCTCTGTCTCTCTCCCTCGACCCTATTTATCCTGTGCATTTAGCTGGAAGCAAAGTTTTCTGAATAGAGGAGCTGAGGATAGGAGCAGCCTGAGTCCCTTAATGGGTTCTTAGGTAAGAGTGTTGTTATAGGACCACCCAGTCTACACTGGATGGTGATTTGAGTGAAAATACAGATTTGTTCAGCTACTGAAATTTGGGAGTTTACTTGCTCCTGAAGCTTAACTGAGCCTATCCTATTATAAAAAGAAATTAATTACAAAACAGTTAGTGCTAGCTTAAGGTCAAACTCAAGGTGCCAGGGAAACACAGAGGAGGATACCTGACTCAGTTGTAGAAGTTAGAGAATGGTTTCTAAAGGATTTACAGTCTAAAATGAGACTGTGAAAATTAACAGGCTTTATTGTGTTCCAGCACAGTTCCTAGAACATGGTCATTCCAAAATGCTTTCTGAATGAATCAGTGAGCTCTATCAACTATCAGAATAGAGGTGTGTTTCTGAACATGTCTGTAAAGGGTTTCTGATTAATCTAACCCTTGAAAATATGACACTCTGTCTGGGCTAGTCTTAGAGGCTAGGACTTTTTGGAAAACAACTACATGTGTTCCAGTTGTAGATTGATGACCAGAAATGAAAACCTGTCTTCTCAACTGTCTCACACCATAGCATTGATGCAGTTGCTATCCCCTTGGCTTCTTCTCCTTGCTGTTTATGTTCCGATAGTCTGACAGTATTTACATTTCAGGCAATTCTAGGAGGCTTCTCAGAAACAGAGGAAGCCAGAGCTCGGAGAAGGTAATTAAAAGCAAAACCAGGAGAGAGAACAAAGGTATTTGCTTGTCTTTAGAAGACGTACAAGGCCACAGGCTGCAGGGTGAGGGTGGGCAGAGAGAGAGAGTGAGACTGAAAGCAAATTGGCCCAGTGACAATAGTGACCGAATGATTCAGAAGTAAATCCATGGTAACTTGGGGGTAAATACCTGAAAGGAAACAGCTGCTGAGGAAGGAACATTTTCACTTTGGATGGAAAACACTGGAAAGAAAACTTAAACATACTCATTATCTTTAATCTTAGCACAGTGGTAGAACCTGGTCATCACATTAAGACACTGGAGATCACTTCTACCAGTTAGTCAATTCTTCCACAAAAGAGATGAAGCCTAAGAAGGAAGCCTAAAAAGGAAGCCTAAGAGCTTTGTTTCAACACTTGAGGGGACAAAGTGAATGCTCTTTTAATTGATTTCTGTGTTTTCCCTGATGGATGTTAAATACTCATATAATCAAGTCAAAAGCATTTTTATTTTCATTGTAAGAAGAGCTCTCTAAGCAATGACAGATAGTATTAGGTATAACATGTTCTGCAAGGGTTGCCATGGTAAGAGTTCATCTGCTGTTTTCCTCCCATCTTTCCATAAATAACAAGTGGAAGAGTGCAGAAAGCCTGTACAGAAAAGATGTCTGGGACCCGAGTAATTAGTGCTCTGCCACGCAGAAGAGTCACTAGGTTTTATGTTAAATATATTTCGTACTAAAAGTGCTCTCTCTCTCCCTTTCCCTCTCTCTCTCTTTCTGTTTTGGGTAGGTGGCCTGATTTTTGACATTAGACAGCTCCACGCACTACCACCAAACACTGGCAGATTTAAACTATTTAATGAAGCAGCAATGTGTGTGTGTGTGTGTGTGTGTGTGTGTGTGTGTGTGTGTGTGTGTGTGAATGCAGTTGAATTTCAGTAGCAGTTCACTCCTTGTAGATGCCAACTGTGTCTTAATTATATGAGATTCAGTATTCATCTGATTTTTTACAGTGGAGTTTCAAACACAGCTTTTTTTTCCTTTCTAGGAAGGAAAACTTGGTTAATACTTGTATGCCTACTGAAAATTTCTAATGTATTTTCATGGAATTCTTAAGCAATTCTCTCTTGTGGAGTGGATCACCGTGAGGTGACATGAAAACTTTTCTTTTTCTGCTGAACAGATCAACCTTTGATGTTCAGTTTAGCAAATGCTCATTTAGTGCCTATTTTGTGCTCTGGGATTTTCTGGGGAATCAGAGATAATTAGGATGTGGTTCTTGTCCTCCAGGAGTTCTTATTCTTCTGGTTTGTTTTCGGAACATTAGTCTTGGGTTTAGAAGGTCTTCTTTGCGGGCTGGAGAGATGGTGTTCTGGGGGCAGATGACAAAATGTACAGGTTGGACGCTATGTCGACTGAGGCCATAGTTCTGGGTAACGTAGAAGAGCGTGAACAGCTCCATTGTCAGAGGCAGAGCGATGGTACGAAGAGCCACTGCTCTTGCTTATTCAATCCTCAGCGGTTCCTAAAAGACCACAGCAACCACAGGGCTGAGGTCTGAGCAATCAAGAGAGACGTGTGGCCAGAGTTATTGTCTCTTGCCAAGAGGCTTCTGCTACCTTTTAAGCCAGAGTAGCTCTGGAGTTTCTGCTCAGTTCCGTCCTTTCTAGTTGGACCCCCGGACTTAGAGGGCAGTTGTCGAATTGGGATGACACAGTGCCTCTGTGTGCGTATCCTGACGTGAACATGCACTTTGGATGTTCAGGGTTTTGGCTGAAGAAGGGGCCCACTACCTGGCTAAGCACAGGGAAGTGATTAGAGTAGCACATTATCACAAGATTATTATACAATAAACCTTAAAATATAGTTTTGATTTTGTTTTCATGTAATAGAAGAAAAATAGCCAGTACATCAAATCTACAATAGAGGATAAAGTAAATAATGCCATGATATATAATTTTAAGAAAAAAGTAGATGTGTTCATATAAAAATATTAAGTATAAATGGTTTATCATATATTACTCAGGGAAGACTAGCTGCTATAATAAATAATCCCTATGTCTCAGAGCTTAATTAGTAAAGGTTTTTCCTGCGTGTCACACTCCAGTGTAAATTGGCCTCATAGCTCCACCCCATAGAGTCATGAAGGCCCCAGGCTCTTTCCAACTAGCTGTTCCAATATCCACTGAGCTTTGAGTCCTCCATTAGATCATCTGAATATGGTTAGGAGAGGAGGTAATAGGAGAGCTTGGAGGACTGCACAGAAAGTTCCAGTGGGTTGGGTCTGGGGATGATGTTATGACACCCACCACATTCCTTTGACCAGATTTCAGTCACGTGGCCACACAACTTTAAGGGAGCCTGGAAACTGTGGTCTAGCAAAGTGCCCAGGTAGGAGAGAAATTCAGGCTGATAAACAACTAAACTCTGGCCTACAGCAATATAACCAAGTTACTAAGGTTAAACACGAAAGAGTGACTTATGCGAACGCTGGTGGAATAGGAGAAGAGTGAGCATTGGAGGTTTCTGTTTTGGTGTTTTAATCACAGTACTGATTTTTTTTTTATAAGTCTCAACATTGCCGTTTATTAGTGAGGAGATCATAGCCACTTTACTCAGTATGTCTGGGGCTCAAAGGCCCTTTGTGTGGATTGAGGAGCTCTATCTCAAGGGTTTTGGGGAGAATGATAGGAGCTCACACGTGTTTAGCATCATGGACAATACTTGGCATGAAGTAGACGCTCACCAACTACATGTTAATTCCCTTCCCCTAATATCCCTTTCTTCTTCAACTTTCTCTTTAAAATTTTTGAGAGAGACCTTTGTCATAGAGGCACACTTGCCCGCAATTAAAGAGTTAAAATATTTCTCCCCCAGGAAGAAGGGTATCTTCTCTTTTCCTGTACTGGCATGCTTTCAATTTCAATTTCATAGTTTAAATTGTGCACACATCCTAAGAATTGTTTATGTCGTCAGGTGTGTTTACTTTTTTAAAAATTTACAAAGCAATCACATTTGGCCTACCTAGATTAAACTAAAAAGAATTAAATAAAGTTTTCATAATAAAAGCTTCTATACAGTAGCCCCAAATAACCTTCTTGGTGGGTAAGAAAACCTTGTTTTTAGCTGTGTCTTTTGGGTTGGCGCTTTCGTTGAAAGTCTGTCCTTTGACATTTAGATAGGACAATGATGAGATTTGAAGTCACATAAAGGAGGCAATTGTCCTTTAATTTTTCCTTCAACCTGAGGGAAGAATTTCTGAAACCTTTTCAGGTTTACAGGGTTAAGTTTTATATTCATTTTTCACACTTTCTTATTCATCTACAGTCATCAAATTCCCTTAATCTATTGAGACGTTCCTACTGTAACATATAAGGATCTCAACCTAAATTAGATTCTAAAATTAATGAAATTTAGCAAATCTATAACAGTAGCCAAATAATATTCTCCCTTCAATGAGCACAGGAAAGTCCCTTTTTTTTTTTTTTTTTGCGGTACGCGGGCCTCTCACTGTTGTGGCCTCTCCCGTTGCAGAGCACAGGCTCCGCACGCAGGCTCAGCGGCCATGGCTCACGGGCCCAGCCGCTCCGCGGCATGTGGGATCTTCCTGGACCAGGGCACGAACCCGTGTCCCCTGCATCGGCAGGCAGACTCTCAACCACTGCGCCACCAGGGAAGCCCCAGGAAAGTCCCATTTTATTATGAATAAAGAAAGCCTCTGGATAATGGGTGGGAAATTAATCGTAACACAAATACCAGTAACTCATGTCTTTACATTTTCCCCACTGAGACATCTGCTGGGGAACTTGTTTTTCCCTAAGGCAGAGAAATCTCATAGGTTACATAATCAGATGAAGCTGCCCCAAGATTTCTGAGTCAGTTAAAACTATCTAGTGTACTGAGAAACATAAAAATATGTGTTAATGGTAATAATAAAATCTGTCATTTATTTGGCACTTAATATGTACTAGGCCCTGAGGTAGTGCTTCACGACTGGTGGAGATGAGGTTTCAACTCCAGCTTGTGTGACTTCAAAGGTTCTTACTCCTATACTAGCCCAGCTCTAGAGACAGAGCAAGACAAAGGATCACTAGTCCTTTGGAATCAAAGGATTCCATAGCAGTGGTCTACCCACTTTCTGTGAGACTGTAGGAAATCAGTTAAACTCTCTAGACCTTCTGCCTCTCATTTCTAAAGAAAGGATTAAAAACACTTGGAAAATTATAATTTTCCTATCTATGTAGGTTGTTATGCATAGTGCAGGTTCCTTTGGGGCTCTAGAGAAATTGAATGGCTGAAAAGTCTTTACAAATAAATCATTTGGCTCAGATATATTTCCTCTGCTTTAATGAACCAGGTTACATGTTAGTGAGGTTGAATGCCATTAAATTTCTTTCCATGAGTTATAGATTAATTAATCTAACCTAACATTTACTGAGAACCTACAGTGGGCAAAAACTCATCCCAGTGTTTCATAGGAGCCACAAATATAAATAAGCTGTGGTCTTGGTCAGCAGGAGATTCTAGATTGCAACTAAACAGTCGTAATAATAGTAGTAGTAGTCATAGTAGTAATAATAACAATACATGAATTGGCTTCCCTAACTGAAAATCAAGGGGTGTCCATACAAGTGGTCAGTGATGCCATCGGGAGTTTGTTTCTCTCCATCTCTCAGCTCTGCTTTCCTCTGAGTTGGGTGTCCTCATAGGTAAGATGGTATCTTGTAGCTCTTGACTCACAGTCATCTCGTTAACAACTACCTTAACAACTCCAGCTTAAAAGGAAATTTTCTTTCTGAACATATCTGAACTAATCCCAGATGTCATTCTCATCAGTCTGTACTGGGTCACATGCCTACCCCTAAACTAACCCCTGAAGCAAAGGGGATACCATACTCTCTTAGATGTGAACTAGGTACTCTTGTACCTATTTTCTTGGCCAAGGAGTGGCATATGCAGCTATACCAGAAGAGGTGTAGAGAAGATGCTCCTTAAAGGAGCATGAAGCAAAGCAGAAAACCGGATGTTCACAACAGAGAGCACTTTGGCTTGGCTCTGACGGAAGTGTAGGGGTTTGACATAGGGAGAAGGGGATGAGGTATATTCCAGGCAGAGAATCCAGCATGAGTGTGATGCCCAGATACTTGGTAAAACATTACTTCTGGGTATGTCTGTGAGGGTGTTTCTAGAAGTTAGCATTTGAATCTGTAGAGTGAGTAAAGAAGATCACCTTCGCCAGTGTGGGTGGGCACCATCCAATCCACTGAGAGCCTAAATAGAACAAAAAGGTGGAGGAAGGCAGATTTTGCTCTCTGCTTGTGCTGGGACGTTCATCCTCTTCTGCCTTCAAATACAGGTACTCCTGTTCCTTAGACTTTAGACTCAGACTGAATTAACCACCAGCTTTCCTGGTTGTCTACTTGCAGATGGCAGATCGTGGGGCTTCTCAGCCTCTATAATTGTGTGAGCCAATTTTTATAATAAATCTCTTCTTATTGGTTCTGTTTCTCTTAGAATCATGACTAATACAATGAAATGACACCGACATGGGAAATTTTGTTTGATTGGAAACATAGATTACATAAGGAAGTTCAGTAGGCGATAGGGTGAGGTCCTACAGTGGAGTGTTTTAAATGCAGAATGAAGAACTTTATTTTCTGGGCAATGAGAAGTCTCTGATCACTTTGGTAATGGACATATGTTCTAGTAAGATATTTCCCACTTCACGGTGAGTCCCTTCAGAGCCAAAAGGTATCTTTTTTCCACCTTCACTCTTAGCACAGATAGAGTGCCTAGTACACTGCTGGGTCTCTTTAAATACTTGTTGAAGAAATATCAATTTTATTATCAAATATCTAGTGATAGTTGACACTTGCTGGAGGCTTTTATGTAATGGACACTATAAGTGCTATGCACATATCTCATGGGCTATCACAGAAACCTTACGAGGGAAATGTTATACGTATCCCATTTTACAGATATGGACTGTGTCACTTATAAAGGTCAGATGGTAAAACGAGGACTTAAACTAAGGTCCTGTGCATTCAAATCATATACTCACACAGCACATCAGCGAGACTCCATGTCATGTATGTGCAACACCTTAGAGCACATAAAGAGCCTCCCATATATACAGTGTTTTACTCAGGCTTCACTATATCTCCATGAGGTAGGTGTTATTATCATTTCCATTTTATGACCAATAAGCTGAAATCCAGAGAGGAGAAGTAACTCAACAAGAATCACAGGACTAGTAAGTTGAGGTGCTTGACTTGTATTGGGCAACCCTGTGTTCAAAATTCACTCATTTCCCCTGTACCAACTAGTTTCCCCAGAAGCTGCCAGACCATAAAGTGAGTGTGGTGGGGAAGACGATCTGTTAGTTTGTGTATGTGTTACGTCAACTCTAATATTCAAAGATTCTAGTCTTCCACCTAAAAATTAAATGTGCATAGCACTTGTTTCAACTCTTTCAAATATAAAATGTGAGCCGAGCCATGCAGACTAAACTAAAAAGGTCACTGGAATAAGATTTTTATTCATAATTTTAGTTGAAATGTTGCTGTTTAAATCTCACGAAAAGGGGCTCGGTTAGCTTTTGTTGTTTTTCTCTGCCGTACAAATATCCACAAATTCTCTGCACTAAAATTCTATGTACATTCCACGGGGCACTGAGGGCGACCCATTCCATGAGAGTGCTGACTTTTCCACTAGGGACACTTGGCAAAGCAAACTGGCTTATAAACCACTTCTGAACTTGTAACCTGAACTTTGACGCAACAAATGATATATTCAAAGCATCTCATAGGATCAAACCCTTGCACGAATTAGGGATGGAGATGACCTACTTTTATTTCATTTGACTCTGAAAATAAAAAGAGAACTAGGATGCTTTTGCACTTGGCGCATATGCTGGAAGGGTGGCAGCAAGGAGATAACAAATGACAATTACAATGTTAAAGAAACTGAGCACTGTACCAAGCAATGTATATGGAAATCTGACCTTTAGCATGAAGACTTAGCTTGCTTTTGTCTTTAGGTCATAGGTCTCTTTTTCCTGGGAGAGAGGACTTTGGTGGGTCTTTCAATCTTATTGACATTAGACTAACCCACATCCATTGTTCTTGGCAAGGACCCAACTGACAGTGGAATTACCCAAACACAGAAGCTGCTGATGGCAGTATTAAGTCATTTGTTTGGTAATTTACATTGGACATAGGTTTCATGTACCTGAAAACTGTGCAAGGTATTTTTTCCTCTAAATTTTGGTTTAAATTTCTCTATGTCTAAACATTATTTTTTGTTTTAGGAAAATGTTAGCATTTTTTTTTTTTTTTTTTTTTTGCCTAAGCGTTTTTTCCCAGGAGATGGGGAGTGGAGGGCAGACCACACGTAAGGGATGTGTTGGCTTGATATCATCCTCACCCAGCACTGGAGGAAGGGCTGGGAAAAAGAATTGAGATCAACTTGGACTAGCACAACACAACTCTGGCACAACTCAACTGGTGTCTTGTATACAGGGCTGACTAACCCTAAATAAACAAGCATTTCAGGAATGGACTGTCACATCATGATGATTGCCAGGACCCTGGGACCAGATCACACCTGTGGGTAGAGATGGACTTTTCCAGGGATGGGCAAGAATATTGTCCCTGGCAGGGTTGTGGGAAGAGATTAGTCCCAGGCTGGGATATGGGATGGGGCTTAAATAAAGGGTAGGAGAGGTAGAGAGTAATATGCTCTTCTTTATCGTCTTTCCCTCCGGGGCTGGTAGGGCATGAGATGGACATCGGTTCTAGGTAGAATATTTGTGGGGAATTAGGCAAGAACTCAGAGGCAGATTCTGGTTTGAGAAGCCAATTCTAAAACAATAGCTGCTTCTAGGTAGCCATGAAGGAAATCACTTATGGCAGATCAGCAACTCCTCTGCAGGGCAGGGTGGGCGAAGTCCCCAACATAGGACAGCTGTCTCTTCAAGAGAGAAAATTTGACATATCAACTGGTGACAGAGGTTGCAGGCTGCTAGGAAGATGAAGAGAGTGGAGGAGAATAATAATAACAAGGATATGAGCAAACATTTGATGAACACTCATTGAATACTAACTGTCTCATTCACTGTGCTAAGCTATAGCTTTAAGCACAAAAGATTTCTAGCCTGTGAGATGCTCACACTTTTCTGAAAGGCAGAGGGGAACTAGGGCTAAATATGGCAACGGCAGATTCACACCTCCCTTCTCACCAAGGAAGAACTACCAGTTATTGAAAGTGGAATTTCATATAATGTTGAACTCTTGTTCCTTCTCTTGCTTTCTTTATATTTCTGTCTCTGGACAAGAGCTTATGGTTGAATTCTTTTAAGTTAAATGTGGGTGTTGATTACAGTGCTTGCATTGTTTCATTTAATCTTTGTAACAATCTGACAAGGTAGGTAGGTAGCAGCTATTATTTTCCTCATATTATACCTAGAGAAACAGGATAGTGAGGTTAAGAGACTTGCCCAAACTCATATGGATACAAGTGGGGTATCTGGCACTTAGACACAGGGAGGAGAGGGGTAAAGATAACAGTAACGAAGGGGCACACATTCTGTGCCCCTTAGCTGGTATCCAGGCCATAATTCATTTTCAGAGTTTCATGACCTTCTATTGTAAAACTCACCAATTGATTGTACACTCTAAATTCTCTCACCTGTTCTCCACTCTTGTTCATCCTCTGCTGTAGACCAAGCATTGGTGTTGCCCCCAGATTCATATGTTTAAACTTATTCTCCAGTGTGATGGTATTAGGAGGTGGGGCTTCTGAGAGGTGATTAAGTCATCAGGGTAGAGCCCTCATGAATGGGATTAGTGCCTGTATGAGAGACCCCAGAGAGCCCCTTTGCCTCTTCCACCATGTGAAGACAGCCATCTAGGAACCAGGAAGATGGACCTCACCAGACAAGGAATCTTCTAGGGCCTTGAACTTGGACCTCTCAGGCTGCAGAACGGTGAGAAATAAATTCCTGTTCTTTATAAACCATCCAGTCGGTAGTATTTTGTTATAGCAGCCCAAACAAAGACACCCTCTAAATGGCTCCCAGTTCATATTGAATTTCTTACTATCCTAAAGCATGGTAGTCCCTTTCACATCTCTTTGACTTTGCATCTCCTCTCCTTTTTGCCCAGAGTACTCTTTTTTTCCTTCTATTGTTGATAAAAAGCACCTTATCAAAAATTAGGCCAGCATCAAGTCTTCCAGAAAAAATGTTTAGCATAGTGTTCAAAAGCATGGTCCCTGGTTCTGCCACTTAGCATCTGCAGGAATTCACTAAGCTTTAGTTAATGTTCTCATTTCTAAAATGGAGCCAGCAGTACTACCTGCAACATAAGATTATTAAAAGTATTACATATAAAGGGCTTTGCATGGATCCTGACACACAGCAAATGCTGAATAAGTGTTGTTACCTTAGTTCTCCTTGAAGACATTCCTGAGTCTTCAAGTACATTCAACCACCTTCTCAGATGGGTTGAAGAGTAGATATTGTTCATATCTCTATTTTAGAATTTATTCTGTTATCTTGTAGTTATCTGTTTAAATATCTCTTCTTGTATTGTCCTATCTCCTGACCCATAAATATTTCCTGTCGATAATGGTATAGATTCTGCCTTGTGGGAACTCCATGCTATGCCAATTGGGATTGGGAAAAGCCCTAGAAAGCAGACCCCAAGAATCTGTTTTGGAGTTGTGTTACTTGTGGTCTGATGGCAGTATGGGACCCATACTGTTGGTAATTAGTCAGGTAATAACCCCTGGCATGTAGTGGCATTGCAATCACTAATGTTTTCCCCTACAAATAATTGGGATGAGGTGAAAGGAGTAGGTGAAACATTATTTATGGAAAGTCTCTGCTGAATAAACAGTTTGGGGAAAATGCTAATTATGAAAATATTGGAGTAAATTAACTGCATCGCAGTCCTTGAAAAAAAGAAAATGATAGACTCCGAGAAGTAAACTGCCAACCTGAACATGCTGTGAAAGTCAGAGGGGTTCTGTGGCTGCTTTGAACAGCGATGAGATCTCTTATTGCTCTGCATCAGATGTTGCAGGAAATCAGGGGATGCGGCAGCAGAAGAGAGCAAATGCACAGCCATGACGGGCTTCCTTCGTTAGGATCATGAGAGAAAAAGAGGAAGGGCCTGAGAACCTTGCACCTCATACTCTCTTGAATGTTCCACCCAAGAAGAAGCAGCCACCTTCCCCTTGCCAGAGGAAAGGAGCCTCTCTTTGCCTGGAGACCATGTGAAGCTCTTCTATGAAACAGGGCCTTAAAATGCTCTCCTGTTCTCCTCGAGCTCTGCCTCCACCAGTCCTCAGTTCCTCTAGACCAATATCCGCGATCAGATCTTAGCACTCCCTGTCTGAACGGGGAAGTACTATCTGAGCCCTAGGAAAAAAGAGCTTACGCCCCAAAGGAATCTCAGAAGGTGACTAATACGTACTGTTAAGAACTAGGGAGGGCTTCCGTGGTGGCGCAGTGGTTGAGAGTCCGCCTGCCGATGCGGGGGACGCGGGTTCGTGCCCTGGTCCGGGAAGGTCCCACATGCCGCGGAGTGGCTGGGCCCGTGAGCCATGGCCGCTGAGCGTGCGCGTCCGGAGCCTGTGCTGCGCAACGGGAGAGGCCACAACAGTGAGAGGCCCGCCTACCGCAAAAACAACAACAACAACAAAAAAACCCTCAGTGGTGGCTGTTTTATATAGACTTGGTTTGACAGTGGGAGATGCGGCTATGAAACTGAGGGCTCTCACATATGGATGGCAGATTTTAGGAATGACAGAAGCCACATGCCAGCATCTAAATGCCAGTTGCAAGGTAGAAATAATGATCATAATGGGCATCAAGACCAGAGTGGCAGTTGGGGTGCCTTGTCCAACAAGGATAGGGGTGATAACTATTAAATTATGACATTCTTTGGGGGGAGGGTAGAAAGACATGTAGAGAGACAGAGAAACAGAGAGATGCTGGAGACAGAGAGAGAAGGGGAGAGGAGGGGAAGGAGGGGAAGGGAACGGGAAGGGGAAAGGAAAGGGAAAGGGGAAGAGGAGAAGAGATTGACAGCCGGAGGGCAGAAGCTTGCCACCAGTTGTCACAGTGAGAAATCATGGTCCCTTATCTGGTTTCCAGATCTATATCAGTTTACAGACCCAGAACCCAACTAACAGAAGGGGATGGCAGATCTCTTTGATGAAGATCAAAGTACATAGTAAACATACCTCTGATCCTTCCTAGAATGCTCTGCAGCCGTTGGCAGCAAGGAAAGAAGAAAACTCAGGTTTTTGGACAGCTGTTAGAGTTTGAGCTGGTACTGATGCTAGGAGTCCTTCAGCTGGGGTGGGAGGGTCAGTGGAAGCAGGGTAATAAATGGAGTTGGGCCCAAGTCTTTCTTATTTTTATGGTTGTTCTCCAGAACCCAGTGGGGTAGATAGACTTAACATCTGGTGGAGGGCACTCCTTGGCTCTCCAAACTGTGGCACAAAGACCATTGTTTTAGAGGATATGGATTGGAACCTATTGCCATGGACCTGAAGCACGAGGATCCTTTCAGGAGGTTTTTAGTGCTCGGGGGACAGGATAATTTGACCTGTGAAGTCAGCTGGCCTCTGTCCTTGGCCACCCCAGTGCTGCTTGCTGTAGCCTCAAGGTACCTGGCAATGCTGTTACATGATAGCTTTCTAAACCATAAAAATAATCTTTCTCTTCATTTTATCAGTTCCTTTCTAACCTAACCACCCTTGAACCATATTCAGTCTCTTATGGTTGTTGCTAAGATGTGACTTTTAAATTAAAAGAACACTAACCATACATATTTATTATTTAAGATCATAGGGAGCTGAAATAAACCATCAGTATCTGTTAATTATGATTCATCCTTGCTGTGGAATATTCTATGTAAAAAAAAGATCAGCCTGAATGGGTATAGAAGGATCTCCAAGATACATGTTTAAAGGAAAAAAGAAAAAAGATAGGAAAAGTTCAAAATGCTGTGAAGAGTAAGATCTCTTTAGTATTAATAAAAAATGAATGTATGGCTCTTCATGCACATGAAATGATTTAATTGATTTATTACTTTTGAAGTGCTGCAAACTGTGCCCGGCTAATAGCTGATGCTTTATAAGTGCAGCTTATATTGTTACATTATATATTACACTTATATTTTAAATTATTTATTATTAGTATAGTGGTAATGTTTATACAGAGGGGTATTTGTGTGGGTCATAGAGAAGTTTTTATTTTTCATTTTGGACTTCTGGGTATGGTTGTTTTTTCTCATCAGATCAACATGTTATATTTTTCCTCCTTTTAATCTTTAAGACATCAGGGCTCATTTGGGCAATGAGTTTATCAGCTATTTCTTATTTCCTTCTTGAGATTTCTCTATTTAAACATTTAAAGATGAATTTGAATAATAAAAAATGAAAGAAAACAAATATTAATGAAAAGAGAGGGAGAAATGATTCTGAGTGTGAAATGAGTATGCTGAGAAGACAAATTGTGGGTTTATACTGAATAGATCAGGTTCTGCCCATTTACTCTGGGTGTGAACTTGAGTCAGTTCAGTTAATTTTTCTTGACTTTGCTTTCCCTATCTGTAAAATGGAAATAATGACAGCTACCATACAGAATTACTGTGAGGATAAAGTGAGATAGTCCTTTCAATATACCAGGAAAAAGAAAAAAAGCTCTCGCCCTCCCATATATGTATATATGGGAGGGTGAGAACAAGTTTCCTCCATAATAAAATTGTATGTAAGAGTAACAGGATGAAATATTTTGAATGCATGGATTTGCAAGCTGGTTGCACTGTAGATTTATTTTATTGCTAGGAAAAATGTGACTTGTACAAATTAAAAGTCACCATCGAAAAGGGAAAATGCCAATATAAACATCTCCTTCCTGTTTCTTTGTTGGAAAGTCCAATAAAGAGAAAAGAGAAGACATTTTAAGCCCAGGGGCACATTTTAAGCTTGTGATTTGCCTGAAATTATAGTCCTGCTCTTTTCTTCGTCCTCTTTGTGGAAGCACCTTTCTCCAAGTCCCTAGGTGTATTTGTGCCGCTCAAAGTAATTGGCTCATTAGGCTGCAGTGTTGCCCCTCATCCTGCACCCACATCTCTCCAGTTAAGCTGGATGGAAGAAGCAGAGCTCTTCATTCAGGGACTGCACAGCTTGTTCCCTTTTTTTGCATATCTCTAAGTCAAAGAAGAGGACACAAAATGATGCTTTCCTGAGTTAATTGGCACTGCACTCTCCTGAACTACTGAGGGAAGCCTTTCAATGCCATGATAATACTGCCCCCAAGTGGTCAAATCTAGAAAATCTCTCCCAAACCCTGCAGTCAGAGCCCTATCCTATAAAGGACCAAAGCAGTGTGCTCTTAGAGACTTCTACAGTTGTGCTGATTTCGTAGGGAAACCACTGTGATTGTTTAGATGGAACAGTTAATTAAGGCTTGCAGAGGGAGATTCAGTGCACTTGATTTTGGAGCTAGCTGTTAATTCTCCCAATGGTGTGACTGTAGTTTTAAACCATTGGTTTCTGCTCTGGGAGATAAGGGTGAAAGATCCCTTTACCCCCCTATTTCATGAGTTGGGGAAATAGAATAACACTGGCTTTAAATGCTTTGAAATTCTAGGAGTGATGGTATCATAAAATGTATGGGAGTAAAGTGGAATTTGCCAGCAAAAACACCGTCACTTGAATACTGTCACTTTTTAGGGGCATGAGCTGAACCAAGTTTTTAAATTTCCTGAGACTGTACTTTCTTGTTCTGAAGATGTGCTGTGAATAATACTCCAAATACTCTTTGTAAACTGAGTTATCGTATGGACTGTTTATTGTAAAGTTGCTTTATAAAATGTAAAATGCAATACTAATCTTAGCTTCACAATTATTAAATATTTCAATATGACCCTGAGCCCCTGTGGTGGAAAGTCCCCCTGGTTCTGGCTTGCTCATGAACTTTTTAGGTAAAATTGGACAAGCCAGGCGTCTAAGTATGAGGGGATCCATTTTCTCATCTCTCAAGTGTGGATAATAGTTTTGCTTTGCTTATCTCCTTGTGAATGTTACTGAAATGAGCCTTGTGGGGAGAAATTTTGAAAACTATATGTTGAACACGTTATATGCTTTTGCCTTCATACAGTAACAAGTACTTCTTTCCTCCTATTAACAAGTAATAGGGTCATTCACAGATCACAGATTCACTTCAAAGTAAATAAATAATTCCTACGAAGTCATGCCTCATTTACTATAAATTATCATGGAGCCAGGAGCTAGAATCATTGGTAACCCTGCAGCATGTAAAGGTGAATGTCATTAGTTAGAGGATACAGTATTAGTTGCTTTGTGGCAGGTGGCAATTTGAATAGATGCTCTACCTGTGGATCCTTTTGGTTTTCCTGTGCCCGATTAAAATGCATTTTCTGAATAACTTGGCTTAAGAGAGTGAATAATTTACAAACAAAACTCTCCATCCCCCCTCCAACAGTAGCAATAAGAGCATGTCTGTTTTCCTTTAGCCCATTTCCCCATTAAAAGAATGTTTCACATCAGAAAATGCAATTCTTTTCCAACTGGCCTTTACTGAGGTCACACTGTGTGTTGAACAGAACCTTCTTCTAGTCTATTGTGATGAATAGCCAACCCACCTCTATACACCTCACTCCCAGCTCTTCCCAGAGGGGAGGATCAGCACAGCAGAAGTAGGGTGTCTGTGTCCTGATGCATCCCTGAGAGCAGCTTGACTTTAAGAGAATGGAAAAAATATTCACACACACACACACACACACACACACCCCCCAATACACAGAGATTTTAAAAGAGATTAATTAGCTCTGGGGAATTTTTTGATATATACAAGAGGAAACGATTAGAATCCCATTTATAATAATTTATAAATTGAATGTATGAGAATAAAGTTAAGAATTGTGTAGGATGTGTATAAAGAAAACCATGAGAATTTACTAAAGGACAGGAAAGAGGCCCGGAACAAAGAGACATTCCATTTAGTGGATGGGAATACACAACATTGAAGTGATGTTAATTATCCACAAATGACTTTATACATTTGTTGCAATTACAGGGAAACTCCCAGTGGTATTGCTTCCTTCCCTTCCATCCCCTTCTTCCCTTCCCTTCCCTTCCCACACTGGCATTATTTCTGCTCTTTGAGCTCCAGGCTCTCTCCAGGCTCGGCCCTTCTGCATCAGCTGTTCCTTATGCTGAATTTCTCTTTTCCTGGATCTTCAAGAGACTGACTCTTCCTGTCAACATGGGGCTCAGCCCAGATATCACTATCTCGGGGAAAATCTTTCAGCCATCCAACTTAAAGTAACTTATAAGTCACAAAGTCACTCTGTTACGCTATTCTCCTTTTGTTTCTCCATAGCACTTGCCATAATCTGAAAATACTGTCTTTATGTATTTTTATGCATATTATCTACTTTTCCTCACTAGAATGTAAGCTCCATGAAAACAGTGGTATTCCCTGACTTACTTCCACTGCATTCCTCTCCCCCCAAACTATGCCAGGCACAAGGAAGACACTCTGTTGATTGGTTTTGTTCTTAATGAATGATCAGTTTTGCAATTTTGAGAGATCATTTGACAATAGACTCATAATATTTAACTATTTTACTTGAAACTTGCCCAGAGATTTATTAGACTAGTTTTAACTGTGTTTACATTGTATTAAAACCAATTTTGAGGGCTTCCCTGGTGGTGCAGTGGTTGAGAGTCCGCCTCCCGGTGCAGGGGACACGGGTTCGTGCCCCAGTCCAGGAAGATCCCACGTGCCGCGGGGTGGCTGGGCCCGTGAGCCATGGCTGCTGAGCCTGCGCGTCCGGAGCCTGTGCTCCGCAACGGGAGAGGCCACAATAGTGAGAGGCCCGCATACCGCAAAAAAAAAAAAAAAAAAAAACAATTTTGAGGACTTCCCTGGTAGTCGAGTGGTTAAGAATCTGACTGCCAATGCAGGGGACACGGGTTCGAGCCCTGGTCCAGGAAGATCCCACATGCTGCGGAGCAGCTAAGCTCCTGTGCCACAACTACTGAGCCTACACGCTAGAGCCCGCGAGCCACAACTACTGAGCCCACGTGCCACAGCTACTGAAGCCCGTGCACCCTAGAGCCTGTGCTTTGCAACAAGAGAAGCCACCACAATGAGAAGCCCACGAACTGCAACGAAGAGTAGACCCTGCTCGCCACAACTAGAGAAAGCCCGCGTGCAACAACGAAGACCTAATGCAGCCAAAACAAAACAAAACAAAACCTATTCTGTATTTTGCTTGAGTGCTGAGTGTGACTCTTATCTCTGCTACCTTTTAGCTTGTGAGACTTTGGGTAAGTTGCTTAACTTTTCCCAGCCTCAACTTCCTCATCTGTAAAATGGGGCTAATGGGAGTAGCAAGCTGATAGGTTTCTTGTGAATTATGAGTGAATGAATAGATAATGATAATGTCAAACATTGCCCGGCATATAGTAAACATTCAATAAATGTTGGTTATCTTTTATATGGCAAAGAGGCTCCTTAACTTATGACCGTCTGGTTTTTGAAAGGCTCTTCATGAGTTATTTGTTAAGTCCAAAGTAACACTCTACAAGGTCTAATCTGAATGTATTGGTGCAGTGTTTGGTTTCACAAGAGAACTGAGCAGGTTGGTGGTATCGGTCTTGATAATCCCATTTGCACAGATAATATTCATAATTTTCTTACCACCTATTGTTTATTTATTGTTTTTTTTTCTTGTGGTACGCGGGCCTCTCACTGTTGTGGCCTCTCCCGTTGCGGAGCATAGGCTCCGGACACGCAGGCCCAGCGGCCATGACTCACGGGCCTAACTGCCCTGCGGCATGTGGGATCTTCCCAGACCAGGGCATGAACCCATGTCCCCTGCATCGGCAGGCGGACTCTCAACCACTGCGCCACCAGGGAAGCCCCCACCTATTGTTTAAATGTCCTCTTTCCTTACTATCAGCATTTCAGGACTTGTTGTTTAAGCAGTCGTACTGCATTTTAAAACAAACGTCAGCAAAAATACATGACTGCTAATGGCATCTGTGGTCGTGGGCAGAGGTGATGCTTTTGCGTTGACAGATAACTGTTCATATCTCTTCCTTTAGCTGATATTTACGGTGTGTTCTCCTTCTACCAGGCACTGTGTAGTCTTGCGAATGACATGAAGAACAGGGCAGACTGGTCCCGGATCCCTTATGATTTACATTTATGTGCTTATGAAAGGGTGTGTATTGAAAATTCTAAGTACAAGACTTCATGCGTTCTCAGTTGGGAGTTTGGCCCTTTAAAGACTCTGCAGCTCACTGTGTACTAGGGTTGTTTTCTTTCTGGGAGAATGTCACCCCTGCTTTCAGCATTAGATATGGATAAGCCATATGCTAAGTGGTTTGACATTTCAGTTCGATTTAAACCGATAGACATTGACAGCTTCATGCCAAACTGTGTTAATTCTTAATCAGAAATAATATCCCCTTGAACCAAGGAATGTGTTTAGCATTAATTGGCAGTGGCTTCCTGGAAGCTGTCTATGGGAAGATGTGGACAGAAAAGAAAACTCAAGCAGTTTAGGGGGAAAACAGTGTCTTTATGAAGCAGCCACATCAAAGAGAATTTATTATCTCTTTGTGTAAACTATGTTCTATTCATTGACCATTTGTGCCTTCATTTAAATCGCATTCAAGAACATCTACTATGTACTAGGAGCTCTGGGGATACAAAGATGATGTATCGCTTAAGGAGCCTAGTCTGAAGGTGGAATCAGATAAGGAAGAAAACGATAAGCATGCAGTGTGATCAGTTCTCTTATGATCTACAAGAGGACTCGGTGCTGCCGCCTTTGGCACAGCTGAGGCGATTCTGCAGGAGATAAAAGTTTTGACAGTAAATTTCAGAAATTAATGTTTCTGCATATTGGGGAAATACGGTTTTTAGTCTAGAGTTCCAATTCTTTGTGAGGACTCCCCCGATCAATATATATTCAAAGGCCCTCTCCCAGCAGGGTTCAAAGAATGTGCATTTCATGCGAGAATACTGCTGCCAATGGTGCATATTAGAGGCACAGCGAGATCAGGAGGAAGACTGATGGATATCACGCTTCTCCCAGTTTCTCAAGCTGGAAATTTGGGTGTCATTCTTGACTTCTGTCTGTCACCCTCCACATCCAATTAATCACAAGTTTTGTCAGTCTTCTCCCTCCTGCATATCTTTCTGGTGTAGAAATATCTCTCTGGTCTACTTTTAATTGGTCTGGGGTACAGCTTTGGTATCAGCAGCTTTAAAATCCCCTCAAGGTGATTCTAACATATGGCAAAGTTTGAGAACCACTGGTTTCCAAATAAATAAGAATCTCTGAGGTTAAGGCCCAGACATTGCTACTTTGCTAATGTTTCCCAGATAATACCACGTGCCCCCAAGTTTGAGAACCACTGCTGTCATGCAGCACATTTCAAAGTTCAATGTATAAACGCATCACCTGGGGAACTTGTGAAAATGTGGATTTGGATTTGGTGATTCTGGGGTGGGACTGGAGATTCTGCATTTCTGAGGCCCTTCCGGGTGATGCCCATGCTGCTGGTGTGAGAATCACACTGTGAGCAGAAGACACTAGAGTCCTACAAGGAACCTTATAAATGGCCCACGTGCATTTAATACCTCCCCTCCCATTCACGTGGGACTTTGCTGCCAGTGCCGTCTTTCTAAAACACATACGATCATGTCATTTCTCTCCTTAAAACCTATTATCAAATTAGTAATGTTTCCGAACTTTGTATAATGGTTTACAGGACCCTCTAAGCTCATGACCCTGCCTAACTTACCACTTAGGGTTAGATCTCTAGACACTTCCTCCACAGAACATTCCAGCCAGGCCCAGACACTTGAGTTTTGTAACAACACCATGCTCCTTCTGGCCTCTGGGGCTTGTGTATACTATTCCTTCCACTAGAGCATTCTTTATCACACCTTGACAAATTTTTATTTATTTTAGCTTATATATCACCTCTTCTAACTTCTCCACCCTCTGCCTTCTTCAGCCTGGATAAGGGATACCTTCAAATTTGCTCATAATTATCCAGCTTATCATAATTTGCTAGTCACTGGTATGTCTCACTCATAAAGGATAAGACATGTTTCCCTTATTTACTCTTAATTTCCTAGTTCAATATGTAATACATGACAGATGTTTCATAAATATTCATTAAATAGGTATTAAATGAATAAATAGATACCATAAAAATATGGTGAAGAGCTACAACTTTGGTAGAAATCAATACAAACAATAAATGCTGGAGAGGGTGTGGAGAAAAGGGAACCCTCCTACACTTTTGGTGGGAACGTAAATTGGTACAGCCACTATGGAGAACAGTGTGGAGGTTCTTTAAAAACTAAAAAGAGAATTACCATATGACCAAGCAATCCCACTCCTGGGCATATATCCAGAGAAAAACATGGTTTGAAAGGATACATACACCCCGATGTTCATTGCAGTGCTGTTTACAATAGACACGACATGGAAGCAACCTAAATGTCCATCAATAGAGAAATGGATAAGGAAGATGTGGTACATATATACAATGGAATATTATGCAGCCATAAAAAGGAATGAAATAATGTCATTTGCAGCAAGATGGATGGACCTAGAAATTGTCATACTGAGTGAAGTAAGACAGAGAAAGACAAATATCATATGATATTGCTTATATGTGGAATCTAAAAAATGGTACAAATGAACTTATTTACAAAACAGGAATAGAGTCACAGATGTAGAAAACAAACTTATGGTTACAAGGGGATAAGGCAGGGGGAGGGATAAATTGGGAGACTGGTATTGACATATACAGACTACTATATATAAAATAGGTAACTAATAAGGACCTACTGTATAGCACAGGAAACTCTACTCCATACTCTGTAATGACCTATATGGGAAAAGAATCTGAAAACGAGTGGATATGTATATATGTATAGCTGATTCACTTTGCTGTACACCTGAAACTAACACAACATTGTACATCAATTATACTCCAGTAAAATTTTTTAAAAAAGAAAATATTTTGAGCAAATGCATAACATGGATTGCAACTTACTAATAAGCCTTTATACAGAAAGTACATTGCCTGACCAAGGAAAACATGATATGAGACCCTTATAAGAGGACACAATCTTTACAGAAAATGAAAAAACTCTCCTTCCCAAACATACCCAATTAAGGGGTATTTCTACTCATCATGTGTGAAGGAACTGGAGACTGATAACCTACTTGTTCTGTGGATTGTCCTTCATGATTACCTGTATATAATATATACAGTAACCTTTATTTCCAAAAAAATCATTGCTGTGACTAATATTAAGAAGCTTTCTTCCTATGTTTTCTTCTAGGATTTTCACAATTTTATATTTTACATTCAAGTCGTTAATCCATCTTGAGTTAATTTTTGTGGGTGGTGTAGTATAGTTTCATTCTTTTGCATGTGTATATTCAGTTCTCCCAACACGACCATTTATTGAACAACCTATCCTTTTCTGATTTTTCATTCTTGGCATCTTTGTCAGAGATTCAAAATCTGCGGGTTTATTTCTGGGTTCTATATCCTGACCCACTGGTCTATGTGTCTATTTTTATGCTGGTATCACACTGTTTTGATTACTATAGCTTTGTAATATATTTTGAAATCAGGATGTGTTATGCCTCCAGCTTTGTTCTTTCTCAAGAATGCTTTGGTTATGGGGTCTTTTGTGGTTTCATAAGAATTTTAGGGTTGTTTTTCTATTTTTGTAAAAAAAATGATGTTGTAGTTTTTTTTGTTTTTTTTTTTTTGCGGTACGCGGGCCTCTCACTGTTGTGGCCTCTCCTGTTGCAGAGCACAGGCTCTGGACTTGCAGGCTCAGTGGCCATGGCTCACAGACCCAGCCACTCCGCAGCATGTGGGATCTTCCCGGACCAGGGCATGAACCCGTGTCCCCTGCATTGGCAGGTGGACTCTCAACCACTGCGCCACCAGGGAAACCCGACGTTGTAGTTCTGATAGGAATTTTATTGAATCTTTAGATTGCTTTGGGTATTACGGATATTTTAACAATATTAATTCAAGAATATGGGATACCTTTCCATTTATTTGTGTCTTCTTCAGTTTCTTTCCTCAATATCTTACAGTTTTCAGGGTATGGATATTTCACCTCACTGATTAAATTTATTCCTAAATATTTTATTGTTTTTGATCTATTGTAAATGGGATTGTTTTATTTATTTTTCAGACAATTCATTGTTAGCATGTAAAAAAGCACAGGCAACAAAAGCAAAAATAAACAAGTGGGACTACATCAAACTAAAAAGCTTCTGCACAGTAACGGAAACAGTCAGCAAAATGAAAAGGCAACATATGGAATGGAATAAAATATTTGTAAACCACATATCTGATAAGAGATTACTGTCTAAAATATACAAGGAACTCATAAAGCTCAATAGCAAAGATAAATAAATTAAAAAAAAATAACCTAATTAAAATATGGGCAAAGGACCTGAATAGACATTTTCCCAAAGAAGTCATACAAATGGCCAACAGGCACGTAAAGAGGTGCTTGACAGCACTAATCATCAAGGAAATGCAAGTCAAAACCAGAATGAGATATCACCTGATACCTGTTAGAATGGCTATTATCAAAAAGACAAGAGATAAAAAATGTTGGTGAGGATGTACAATAAAAGAAAAATAAACTGTTGGTGGGAATATAAATTGGTGCAGCCAATATGGAAAACAGTATGGAAGTTTATTAAGAAATTAAAAATAGAACTACCATATGAACCAGTAATCCCACTTCTGGGTATATATCCAAAGGAAATTAAATCAATATCTTGGAGACATATCTGCAGTCCCATGTTTAGTATTAGTCACAGTAGCTGAGGTATGGAAGCAGCCTAGGTGTCCATCGATGGATGAGTGGATAAAGAAAAAAAATATATATATATACACATATACACACATATATATGTACATATATATACATATACATCTGCATATACAATGAACATATCTGAATTGGATAGTTCCCAATTGAATGAATGTCCAAAGTTGGGAAAACGAGTTTATTAGCTCCTTCTTCTCGAGAAGAGCATTTTCTCCAAGCTCTTCTAGCCTCCGAGCTTTGCAGCTACTGATTCTGCAGCTGAAATATCTGGGAGTGAAATATGTCACACTATGATGTAGGTTTTCACCTCATGGTTTGGAAAGTTAGGCTAAATTGACTTCAGGGATCTTTTTTTCTCATCCAACTGATAAGGTTTTCATAAAGATACAATGAGATAATTTATGCAAAGAGCATAGCAATCTGCCTGACTGTCAGGCACTCAATAAATAATAGCTGGTATCATAATTCTTAACAACAGTCTGATTTCTGGCCTTCCTCCATGATTCCCTTGGATAAAGTGCTTATAGGAAAAACTGTTGTAAAGTCAGCTTTAGGAGGATGAGAAGTGAAATAAGAACTTAATTATGCAAATTCAAAGGCAGCATTGAAACTGAAAATGCAAGTGTTATTTGAGATGATATTTGCTTAATTCAGAGCATGATGCAGGATTCAAATTTGACTCTGGGATCTGTGACCTTGAGAAGAAACATCCTTTTAAGAAAAAAAATGTATTTTTCAGCTCTGATACAGTCAGGAACTACCAAGAGAATTGTCAATTTTGCAGTTTGCACCCTTAGGCATCCTGAACTGAAAGAAATACTCAGTTGCTATAGCAGCACCTACTTTAGGAGTATTTTTATGCAGATAGATGTCTTTGTAAAAAATAGTAGTGGAGTGGCTATGAGTGAAATATCACTAGTAAACTTCAATTTGCAGCTCATTTTGAGTCTGGAATGAAATTTAGGTGAGATTTGTCTAGCAGTCAAGGAATCCATATATGAATATTAGAAAAGATTTTTTGCTATAAAAACAGAATCTTTTCTTCTTTTAAATATCTAGTTACAACAACTGTTTACGGTGACAAGAGTACAAAGGCTAGATGAGAATTTATTGTCCAAAGAGAGATTTATTTTCCAGGATTTTAGAAAGGGGAGAAAAAATCCAAGAAAGGGATTCATTTAATAATGGTGGTATTGGCAGAATGTCAGCATTTCTTAGAACTGAATCAAACTCTGAAAGCATATTCAAATATCCCAAGAAAAATGTTATATACTTTAAACTATTCAGAAATGAGTCCCTCATTCCTTTTGAGTCCCTCCCCCTAATTTCAAAGGAAATTAGGAAAAGTGAATAGATGTGGGTAAGACTAGTGAACAGGGGTTTTCCACAGATTTGGGGGAGACAGAATGTAAACAGACAAGGGGGTCATTGCAGCATAAACACATATCAGAAGAGGCTTTCAGAAGAAGTGGGGACCAGTCTGTCTGGTGCAGCTCCCAGCAAATCTTAGCTAAATGTTAAGGATTACCGCCAAGACAAGTAGGCTGAAATTGGCAAAATACATTGATGATCCATTAATGGGAAAATTGCATCAACCTGGTAGCACTACTGTCCTCTCGTCTTCAGAGATTTTCATGCTTCTGAAAACTGTGGTGGAGTTAGAAAGATACTTGGACAAAATTTGGACCACTCACATGTCTTTCTTTTTTAAGGTGGATCTGTACAAATGCTGAAGTTCTAGGCCACGACATAACCAGGAATATTGAAATTTTCATTTTGTTTCCAATCACAAATATTAATACCTCATAAAATATTTTTCATATCTGTTTGAGTCTTTGGAAAGATGGCATAGTGCAGTGGTGAGAAGAGCAGATGTTGGTGTTGATTGCCAGTGTTCAAAACTTATCAGCTGCATTACCAGGAACAAGGTAAGCCCAGGTTGACATCAAAGATTAAGGAAGTAGAGCAGGGGAGTTTTCTCTAATAAAATGGAAGCAAATATTTGGGGAAAGCTAACTATTCTAGTGTGAATTTCAATACCTCTGAACAAAACCCTCTTACACTAGCGTTTGTCTAGATCTAGGGAACCTGGCTAGATCCTTTTCCAGCAAAAAACTACTTTTGGACTTGCCTGAGCCAGTTACTGTCTGCTCCTCCTAGTGTGACACTTGCCAATCATTTGACATATCTTCCCCGCGAGGAACATATCTTTCCCACCCAGAAACCTCATTAAAATTCCCACTCCAAGACCTGGTTAGAAAGAGCCCTCTTCATAGAAGGCAGAGGCCATCCATATGAGCTGGCAAATCCTTTGTTTTAAACATGTAGAGACACCATGAATCACCAGTGATTTAAAGAGGACTGGAAGTATGAAAGAAAAAAGCCACTGCAAACAGAGAAACTCATCGCAGAGGAAACAGAGATAATTCAAGGAACAGAAGGAAAGTTAATATACCCAGACTCAATTAGATATCATGTCAGTAAAATAAAAATAGTATTCTCTAAAAAAGAAAATCAGAAAACAATAAAGACTAAAAATATAATTGAAAGAGTAAAAATTTCTATTCACAGACATATGTAAATTTGAAGTAATGTCTTAGAAGCTAAAACAAAAAAGATAAAGATAGGGAAAATATGAGAAAATAAGAGGAGCCTACTGGAGCAGTACAGGGGCTCCAACCTTTGGCCAATTAAACCTCAGAAACAGAATTTGGATTAAATGGAAAAGAGAAAATTATTAAAAGGTAAAAGAAGAGAATTTCTTAAGGATAAAGGAAGGACACAAATTTTTATATTAAAAGGACATACTAAGTGTCCAGAGCAATGAATGGGGGAAAAATGACATATCTGGAAACATCACTGTAAAATTTCAGAACATCAAGAATAATACAGATCATAGAAGCTTCAAGAAACACTTGTTGCTGGAAAACAAAGGCTCATAGTCTAAAACTTTCAGGGAGATTTAAAAAACATCTAGTCATTCTCAAGAAGTTAACTTAAAAATGTACTGTAACAAAGTATTGTACACAGAAAGTGATCAAATAAACACACTCACAAAAATGAAGGCATGCAGGAAATAGCAGGTCTAGACCAGTAGAGAATTAGTGGAGTCTCTACCGTGAGAGAACAGTGTGCATTGCAGAAGAAGGAGAGAGAGCTTCTGAAGGACATTTTCAAGGAAAAAAAATAAACAGTTGAATCAACATAGGTTTGCAGTCAAGAGATTGATGTTTTTAAAAGTGAGGATTAAGGCAAGTAAAACAAGGATAAAAGAAAGTAACTACATTTTAAAAAGTCCAACTGATAAAAAAATTACAAATAGGAAGTAAACTGACATGTGTAATGATGTTCAGCAGTTTATGGAGTACAAGAAAAGAGAATTTTCACTGTGGCATTAGTTTTGGTTGTGGAGGCCCAAGCAGCAGTGGCAGTGGAGGGAGAGACGATGGCCTTAGTTGTACTCATAGACTTCTTGCCCTCCCACTTCTCTGCTTACTGAATTTTTCACAATTTATTTTAAACATTTATCCAAGTCATATGCATGTGGTAACAAGTTAAATAATACAGAATATCCCCCTCATTAGGCCCAACAGCCCAGTATGGGACCTCTAGAAAAGCAAACGTAATCTTAACATGCCATACTTATTAAACACTGTTCATTGCTTTTCACACTTTATGATCAATTTAAGGACGATGCACAAGTGAAAGTGTGATGGAGATAAAGGGGGCATGAAAGTAGAGGAACAAAGAGACTGCTGCTAAATATCCTCATTTCATACAGTTGAAAAACCAAGAGACACTGTCAGAAGTTGTCGGAACAAGAAGTAGAGGTAGAGGTTAATCATCTCATGTTACAGAGAGGATCACTTGAAGAACTGGAAAAATAGTGTAAATGATAACCTGTGGGAAGAAGGGAATGGAGAAAGTGGAAGTTTAGGGAGCTAATTCATCCTATTATAGAGTCATTAGTTGTGGTCCTAACTTGATAAGTCAAGAAATGTAGTTATTAACGTGTTACTTAGTAGCGGAAAGAAAACTATCAGAAGGGTTAAAACTACTAAAAGATAATGCCATTGTGTAACTAGGCTTTGTTCGGTGGAATATGCAAAAGGAGTTTTGCTTTTTTTAAAAAATTAAAGCTATTGTTTGATTTGTTACCATGTGCATATATGACTTTGATAAACACAAAAATAAATTACAAAAAAATATATGTAAAGGGAGAAGAAAGGAAGGGAGGGAGGGAGGGAGGGAAGGAGGAAGGCAGGCAGGCAGCAGTGCGTCTGCAGAGCACTACAGTAACACCATCACCTCCACGACCACTGCCACCTTTTCAGCCGCCACCATCACTACTGCTTGGACTTGTGCATCAGACACTGGGCTAAGTGTTTTGAATGCAGTATCT
This sequence comes from Pseudorca crassidens, assembly GCF_039906515.1. Classification (NCBI taxonomy): domain Eukaryota; kingdom Metazoa; phylum Chordata; class Mammalia; order Artiodactyla; family Delphinidae; genus Pseudorca; species Pseudorca crassidens. The sequence goes on from NC_090299.1 coordinate 45,578,864, forward strand.
AATTTTAGATTTAGTCTCCTTAGAAACAAGGATTGGTAAATTCTGACTAATAACTGCTGAGACTAATCTCTTTCTTCCATTTTAAATCTGATTTGAGAAATAGTGGTCATCTGCATATTTTCTGTCAGATATTTAACTATACTTGGACACAGGATATTTAGGAAAAAAATACTTCAGCAGCAAGACAGTATCATTCTTTAATATTTGAAGAGCTAACATGTGAAAAATATTTAGATTTGTTCTCAAATGTTAGAGAGCATGCTGATGGAGTAGACTGTACTTCAGCAGGTCTGGTACGGGGTGTGCCTTTTTACTATGCACCTGAGTGGATTCTGATCCAAGTGGTGCATGCATCGTGCACAGAGAAACGTTAGTGGTGGAGGCTGTATTTGCTAATCTCTAGGATTTCTTCTACCACTAAGAGCCTCTAACCTTCTTAGACTGATGCCTTGCTTAGATATTAGTTTAGAAGTGCTAGATAGATAATACTTTTCTTGTGATGTGAATAGCAATCATCCTGATGATCGATAAAAGAAAATTAATTCAATCCAGATTATTTGACTTCCCGTTTCCATCTCCTACCACTCAAATGAGGTATTATTTGTGCTGAATTTATGTATAAAAAATTTCAAATTTTAAAAGGCTGTCCAAATATGAATATAAAAGTACACTATGCTGGTTTGTTTAAAAAACAAAGCAGGTTAACAAGTAAAACCTGTTCCAGCCTGAAAGATTGGTTTTCCAATAAGAAAGAAAATAGATTATCTCATTAAATATTTCTTTCTACTCTGAGAGGCATATATTCCCACCATCACCAAAGATGCTAAGTACAGAGAATGATTGATGTTTTTTTGCTGAGCTATTTGCTGAGCTAATGGGTTTCCCTTGTTTTTTTTATTGCAGTCTTGCAAAATTAAGAGAAAAACTGTTATTCCGTTTTTTGGTACTTTACAGAAAATAGCATGCTTCATGAGACTTAAACTTCTAAAATTAGGTGTAATAACCAATGAAACAAACAGTGCAGGAACAAGAAGCTTCTAGTTTTGCCGGTTTTGTTTTCTAAAATCTTTGGTTCTATATTGCCCCTTTATTTATTAAGCAGCTTCTTAGAAGATATGTATGAAGGAAGTAAAGAGTCTTCAGCTAGTATATAACCGAAAATGTTTCCAAAATAATTGGTTTGGTGTTTATAATTAATATTGTCCATGTTCATAAACCTTGGAATAATGAAAATGTGGTAACTTGCCTTATATGTCAAACTGCTGGGTGCGTGAAGAAAATCATATTTTCCATAATTTTAGTTTCAACTTTAGAAATTAACAGTGACTCCAGTCAGTAACAATCCAAGTGATTAGTCAACTTGGTAACATTTTGTCCTCATGAGTCTAGTTAAAGGGAAATCAAGAAGGTGGAAAAGAATGTATTTAAAATTTTTAATAAAAATCTTAGCATGTTTCCAGTTGATTGAATAAATCTTTGATCCTTTATCCTAAAGATAATAATAAAAATGAAAGGAAACAATTATTTTTTAATCAGCAGATTTATTCTTCAGTAAATATTTAGACAGCTCCCACTGCTATTTAAAAGTTTTTGCATCATGGAAATATAAAATACCTATTGGGGCTTCCTATGTTTTTAAAATTCCACATAACGAAAACGTACATTATTATAACAACAAATGTAAAAAATGTTCAAAGAAGTTCTTTTTTGGAAGGGGAGTGACATGAAAAGCCTTATATTATCTTATAGTATTTTGCCTTTTGGAAGTTTTCAAAATACAGTTTTTAATGCTAGCCTTACATAATTCCTAGAAGTGTGTAAGAAACTTTGCAAAATAGTAGAAAAATGAAGTATTTAAATGAATTAATCAACTATTGGTGGTCAGTGTTTTGAGTTATGTAATTTTAGATAATGTGTATCTGTTACAAACTAGAAATTAGTAGTAATCTTATTTTCATAGAATTAAAAGTTTAATATACCTTCTAAGTATTCCTCTCCCCTTATTCTTTTTTTCAATAAAGATGTGATATATTTATACAACAGAATATTACTCAGCCACTAAAAAAGAATGCAGCAACATGGATGGACCTAGAGATTATCACACTAAGTGAAGTCACACAGAGAAAGACAAATATCATATGATATTGCTTATATGTGGAATTAAAAAAAGATACAAATGAACTTACATACAAGACAGAAATAGACCCACAGACATAGAAAACAAACTTATGGTTACCAAAGGGGAAAGGCGGGGGAAGGGATAAATTAGGAGTTTGGGATGAACATATGCACACTACTATATATAAAATAGATAACCAACAAGGACCCACTGTTTAGCACAGGGAACTATACTCAATATTTTGTAGTAACCTATAAGGGAAAGGAATCTGAAAAAGAATATATATATATATATATATATATATATATATATATAACTGAATCACTTTGCTGTATACCTGAAACTAACACAACATTGTAAATCAACTATACCTCAATTTAAAAAAAAAGAAGGCCCTGCCAACATTTAAAAAAAATTATTCATCTACCACTTATTTACAATGCATCTGATGAAAGTTTATTTTGTCTGCTAAGTGTTAGGTGCCGGATTTCAGAGATAAACAAGACTGTTTCTGTTCTGGAAGAACTCATAAACTGGTGGAGGAGAAAGAAAATCTATCAATTATGGAAGACTGAGGACTGAAAAATGGCAACAGAAGGGCTCAGCCCCTTGCCTTTGGGAAGTGGGGAGAGATAAAGAGAAGCCTTTGTGGGGTAGATGACTGCTGCTCTGGGAAGATTTGGCCAGAAATATTGAACGGGAGAAAGCATTCCAAGACAATGCATTTGAACATGAAAATTACCTGGCGCGTTCAAAGATTTACAGCTCCTTTTGGCCTGAGTAGATCAGGTTGAGTTAAGCCCACTAGCAGCCAAGAATCCTAAAAAATGCTCTCACGAATCCAGCTCCCCCTTTCCTTCTTCTAGTCTTGCATTGTATTATGATTACTTGTTATGTTGTTTTCTTCCCGACTAAAGGGTGAAGAGGGAGAGGCCGTGTGTCACCATCTTTGTATCCCATAATGCTTTTAATTCATGACAAATGTACATCTAAATGCCATGGAAAGGTTAAGAATGCATGTCACCTTGTTGAATACGAGCCAGAAGATCCTATTTCTAGACTGACTGCTCCTCGATAGCTGTGTTGCTTCTGGCAAGGCACTATGTGAATTCACGCTTTGGCTTCCTCTTGTGTAGAGCAAATACATTAGATTAGATGCTCTCTGAGATCCTTGAATCTAAGTTTGGATGAGCCTGTGATTCTCCCTAATTAGGCTGTAGAGCTTCAGTGAGGTTCAGAAATGAATATTGCTTTTAAATCCTTTCAGGGCACTTAGCTTAATGCTTTTTTTTTTTTAAACATCTTTATTGAAGTATAATTGCTTTACATTGTTGTGTTAGTTTCTGCTTTATAACAAAGTGAATCAGCTACACGTATACATATATCTGCATATCCCCTCCCTCTTGTGTCTCTCTCCCACACTCCCTATCACACTCCTCTAGGTGGTCACAAAGCACCGAGCTGATCTCCCTGTGCTATGTGGATGCTTCCCACTAGCTATCTATTTTATATTTGGTAGGATATATGTCTATGCCACTCTCTCATTTCGTCCCAGCTTACCCTTCCCCCTCCCTGTGTCCTCAAGTCCATTCTCTACGTCTGCATCTTTATTCCTATCCTGTCCCTAGGTTCTTCAGAACCTTTTTTTTGTTTTTTAAGATTCCACATATATGCGTTAGCATACGGTATTTCTTTTTCTCTTCCTGACTTACTTCACTCTGTATGACAGACTCTGGGTCCGTCCACCTCACTACAAATAACTCAATTGCATTTCTTTTTATGGCTGAGTAATATTCCTTTGTATATATGTGCCACATCTTCTTTATCCATTCATCTGTTGATGGATTGCTAGGTTGCTTCCATGACCTGGCTATTGTAAATAGTGCTGCAATGAACGTTGTGGTACATGACTCTTTTTGAATTATGGTTTTCTTAGGGTATATGACCAGTAATGGAAATCCTGTGTCATATGGTAGTTCTATTTTTAGTTTTTTAAGGAACCTCCATACTGCTCTCCATAGTGGCTGTATCAATTTACATTCCCACCAACAGTGCAAGAGTGTTCCCTTTTCTCCACACCCTCTCCAGCATTTATTGTTTGTAGATTTTTTGATGATGGCCATTCTGACTGGTGTGAGGTGATACCTCATTGTAGTTTTGATTTGCACTTCTCTAATAATTAGTGATGTTGACCATCCTTTCATGTGTTTGTTGGCAATCTGTATATCTTCTTTAGAGAAATGTCTATTTAGGTTTTCTGCCCATTTTTGGATTGGATTATCTGTTTTTTTGATATTGAGCTGCATGAGCTCAATACAAAATATTGTATATTTTGGAGATTAATCCTTTGTCAGCTGCTCCATTTGTAAATATTCTCTCCCATTCTGGTGGTTGTCTTTTCATCTTGTTTATGGTTTCCTTTGCTGTGCAAAAGCTTTTAGGTTTCATTAGGTCCCATTTGTTTATTTTTGTTTTTATTTCCATTTCTCTAGGAGGTGGGTCAAAAACGGTCTTGCTGTGATTTATGTCATAGAGTGTCCTGCATATGTTTTCCTCTAAGAGTTTGATAGTGTCTGGCCTTACATTTAGGTCTTTAATCCATTTTGAGTTTATTTTTGTGTATGGTGTTAGGGAGTGTTCTAATTTCATTCTTTTACCTCTATCTGTCCAGTTTTCCCAGCATGGCTTATTGAAGTGGCTAACTTTTCTCCCTTGGATATTCTTGCTTCCTTTATCAAAGAAAAGGTGACCAGATGTGTGTAGATTTATCTCTGGGCTTTCTATCCTGTTCCATTTATCTATATTTCTGTTTTTGTGCCAGTACCATACTGTCTTGATTACTGTAGTTTTGTAGTTTAGTCTGAAGTCTGGCAGCCTGATTCCTCCAGCTCCGTTTTTCTTTCTCAAGATTGCTTTGGCTATTCGAGGTCTTTTGTGTTTCCATAAAAATTGTGAAATTTTTTGTTCTAGTTCTATGAAAAATGCCATTGGTAGTTTGATAGGGATTACGTTGAATCTGTAGATTGCTTTGGGTAGTATAGTCATTTCCACAATATTGATTCTTCCAATCCAAGAACATGGTATATCTCTCCATCTATTTGTATCATCTTTAATTTTTTTCATCAGTGTCTTATAGTTTTCTGCACACAAGTCTTTCGTCTCCTTAGGTAGGTTTATTCCTAGGTATTTTCTTCTTTTTGTTGCAATGGTAAATGGGAGTGTTTTCTTAATTTCACTTTCAGATTTTTCATCATTAGTGTATAGGAATGCAAGAGGTTTCTGTGCATTAATTTTGTATCTTGCTACTTTACCAAATTCATTGACTAGCTCTAGTAGTTTTCTGGTAGCATCTTTAGGATTTCCTATGTATAGTATCATGTAATCTGCACACAGTGACAGTTTTAATTCTTCTTTTCTGATTTGGATTCCTTTTATTTCTTTTTTGTTTCTGATTGCTGTGGCTAAAACTTCCAAAACTATGTTGAATAATAGTGGTGAGAGTGGGCAACCTTGTCTTGTTCCTGATCTTAGTCGAAATGGTTTCAGTTTTTCACCATTGAGAATGATGTTGGCTGTGGGTTTGTCATATATGGCATTTATTATTTTGTAAGTTCCCTCTATGCCTACTTTCTGGAGAGTTTTTATCATAAATGGGTGTTGAATTTTGTCCAAAGCTTTTTCTGCATCTGTTGAGATGATCATATTGTATTTATTCTTCAGTTAGTTAATATTGTGTATCACATTGATTGATTTGCATGTATTAAAGAATCCTTGCATCCCTGGGATAAACCCCACTTGATCATGGTGTATGATCCTTTTAATGTTCTGCTGTATTCTGTTGGCTAGTATTTTGTTAAGGATTTTTGAATCTATGTCCATCAGTGATATTGGCCTGTAGTTTTCTTCCTTTGTGACATCTTGTCTGGTTTTGGTATCAGGGTGATGGTGGCTTCATAGAATGAGTTTGGGAGTGTTCCTCCCTCTGCTATATATTGGAAGATTTTGAGAAGGACAGTTGTTAGCTCTTCTCTAAATGTTTAATAGAATTCACCTGTGAATCCATCTGGTCCTGGGCTTTTGTTTGTTGGAAGATTTTTAATCACAGTTTCAATTTCAGTGCTTGTGATTGATCTGTTTATATTTTCTATTTCTTCCTCATTCAGTCTTGGAAGGTTGTGCTTTTCTAAGAATTTGTCCATTTCTTCCAGGTTGTCCATTTTATTGGCATAGAGTTGCTTGTAGGACTCTCTCATGATCCATTGTATTTCTGCAGAGTCAGCTGTTACTTCTCCTTTTTCATTTCTAATTCTGTTGATTTGAGTCTTCTCCCTTTTTTTCTTGGTGAGTATGGATAATGGTTTATCAATTTTGTTTATCTTCTCAAAGAACCACCTTTTAGTTTTATTGATCTTTGCTATCATTTCCTTCATTTCTTTTTCACTTATTTCTGATCTGCTTTTATGATTTCTTTCCTTCTGCTAACTTTGGTTTTTTTGGTTCTTCTTTCTCTAATTGCTTTAGGTGTAAGGTTAGATTGTTTCTTTGAGATGTTTCTTGTTTCTTGAGGTAGGATTGTATTGGTATAAACTTTCCTCTTAGAACTGCTTTTGCTGCATCCCATAGCTTTTGGGCCATCGTGTTTTCATTGTCATTTGTTTCTAGGTATTTTTTGATTTCCTCTTTGATTTCCTCAGTAATCTCTTGGTTATTTAGTAGCATATTGTTTATCCTTCATGTGTTTGTATTTTTTACAGTTTTTTTCCTGTAATTGATATCTAGTCTCATAGCATTGTGGATGGAAAAGATACTTGATACAATTTCAATTTTCTTAAACCTACCAAGGCTTGATTTGTGTCCCAAGATATTATCTCTCCTGGAGAATATTCCATGAGCACTTGAGAGTAAAGTGTATTCTGTTGTTTTTTGTTGGAATGTCCTATAAATATCAATTAAGTCTATCTTGTTTAATGTGTTATTTAAAGCTTGTGTTTCCTTATTTATTTTCATTTTGGTTGATCTGTCCATTGGTGAAAGTGGGGTATTAAAGTCCCCTACTATTACTGTGTTACTGTCAATTTCCCCTTTTATGGCTGTTAGCATTTGCCTTATGTATTGAGGTGCTCCTATGTTGGGTGCATAAATATTTACAATTGTTATATCTTCTTCTTGGATTGATCACTTGATCGTTATGTAGTGTCCTTCTTTGTCTCTTGTAATAGTCTTTATTTTAAAGTCTATTTTGTCTGATATGAGAATTGCTACTGCAGCTTTCTTTTGATTTCCATTTGCATGGAATATCTTTTTCCATCCCCTCATTTTCAGTCTGTATGTGTCCCTAGGTCTGTAGTGGGTCTCTTGTAGACAGCATATATATGGGTTTTGTTTTTATATCCATTCAGCCTGTCTATATCTTTTGGTCGGAGCATTTAATCCATTTACCTTTGAGGTATTTATCGATATATGTGTTCCTATTACCATTTTCTTAATGGTTTGGGTTTGTTATTGTAGGTCTTTTCTTTCTCTTGTGTTTCCTGCCCAGAGAAGTTCCTTTAGCATTTGTTGTAAAGCTGGTTTGGTGGTGTTGAATTCTAGCTTTTGCTTGTCTGTAAAATTTCTCCATTGAATCTTAATGAGACCCTTGGTGGGTAGAGTAATCTTAGTTGTAGGTTTTTCCCTTTCATCACTTTAAATATGTCTTGCCACTCCCTTCTGTCGTGCCGAGTTTCTGCTGAATGATCAGCTGTTAACCTTATGGGGATTCCCTTGTATGTTATTTGTTGCTTTTTCCTTGCTGCTTGTAATATTTTTTCTTTGTGTTTAATTTTTGATAGTTTGATTAATATGTGTCTTGGCATGTTTCTCCTTGGATTTATCCTGTATGGGACTCTCTGTGCTTCCTGGACTTGATTGACTATTTCCTTTCCCATATTAGGGAAGTTTTCAGCTATAATCTCTTCACATATTTTCTCAGTCCCTTTCTTTTTCTCTTCTTCTGATACCCCTATTATTCGAATGTTGGTGCGTTTAATGTTGTCCCAGAGGTCTCTGAGACTGTCCTCAATTCTTTCTGTTCTTTTTTCTTATTCTGCTCTGCAGTAGTTATTCCACTATTTTATCTTCCAGGTCACTTATCTGTCCTTCTGATTCAGTTTTTCTGCTATTGATTCCTTCTAAAGAATTTTTAATTTCATTTATTGTGTTGTTCATCACTGTTTGTTTGTTCTTTAGTTCTTCTTGTTAAACTTTTATTGTATTTTCTCCATTCTATTTCCAAGATTTTGGATCATCTTTACTATCCTTACTCTGAATTCTTTTTCAGGTAGACTGCTTATTTCCTCTTCATTTGTTAGGTCTGGTGGGTTTTTATCTTGCTCCTTCATCTGCTCCATGTTTCTCTGTCTTCTCATTTTGCTTAACTTACTGTGTTTGGGGTCTCCTTTTTGCAGGCTACAGGTTTGTAGTTCCCGTTGTTTTTGGTGTCTGCCCCCAGTGGGTTAGGTTGGTTCAGTGCGTTCTGTAGGCTTCCTGGTGGAGGGGACTAGTGCCTGTGTTTTGGTGGATGGGACTGGATCTTGTCTTTCTGGTTGGCCAGACTGCATCCAATGGTGTGTTTTGGGGTGTCTCTGAACTTATTATGATTTTAGGCAGCCTCTTTTCCAGTGGGTGGGGTTGTGTTCCTGTCTTGCTAGTTGTTTGACATGGGGTGTCCAGCACTGGAGCTTGCTGGTTGTTGAGTGGAGCTGGTTCTTAGTGTTGAGACAGAGATCTCTGGGAGAGCTCTCACCAATTGATATTACATGGGTCCTGGAAGTCTCTGGTGGTCCAATGTCCTGAACTCGGCTCTCCCACCTGAGAGGCACAGGCCTGACACCTGGCCGGAGCACCAAGACCCTGTCAGCCACACGGCTGATTTATAATGCTGATGGGTAACCTGGTACTTTGGCTGCCGATAGCCAATGAGAGCTCAGCGACTGAGGTGTTGTAGCACTATGTACTGCAGTACCACTGACAGACACCAGCAGGAAGAAGAGAATATGAGCTTCTTTTTTTTCTTCTCCTGTTTGCTTAATCCAGTTTCACTTGCTCACAGGATGCCTTGTACAGAGGTCTTGCCCTTGGCTTCAAACCAAAGATCCTCAAGTGAAAAGCTACACCCAATACCTCAGCTCACAGAAGTGCTGTGGAGACACCGCAATTCCAGCTTCCAGCTTAGTGCTTTTTATCATTGGAGTGTGTGCTTGGAAGTCAGAAAATCTTAGTTCCCAACCCTAGCTCTGTTCAAATTTTGTCAACTTTAGCCTTTTCATTTGTTACATGAAAAATATAAATTCTCCCTCTTATGTAGAGTTTTTTGAAGATTGCGTGAAGTAATGTGCAAAAAGGGCTAAATAAATTGCCTGGCACTTAGGTGCCAGAAAATGTTATCTCTCTTCTTTAGTTTACTCAGAATAATTGCTCATTAGATATTTGTTGATTGTTTTGCCTTAGGTATTAGTCCAAAGCAGAGGGAGATGATAAAGTTAGGCTGAAACGCTGCCATCTTCTTTCATATTGCACTTGCCTGAGAGGAGAAAACAGGATGGGTTGATCTTTTTCTATTCACACTCCCCTTCCGAGCTCTAAATTTTCATTATCTATTTAATAAAACAAATTCACTGAGTATCTACTCTGTGAAAGTTATTGGGTTAGATTGTTTAGTATAAGAAGTCTGCCCAATACACTGAGAAGGGGAATGAACACAGTTTGAGATCACATTTTCAAGCTTTCTGAAGCTCAGATCAGGAAATATGACCTGACAAATACCCATGTGCTTTGAAGGGTGCTGAGATAGTCTGTTTGAAATTGATTGTCATAGAAATGAGAACAGAATATATATAAGAGGGTCATTTTCTTCCCGGGTTCCTGTCACATCCACTTCACCAGCCAATTCCTCCTCCTTGGTCAAATATAAGCTCTTTTCAATTGTCATTTCCTCTACCTACTGGGAAATGAAATTGTCAGCCACATACAAATACATTTAATATCAGAGCTAAAGTGATATACATGCCTGAGGAGAGCTGATGGACATATTCCTACAGGAATTCAGAGACAAAGAAGGTACCTGCAGCAGCCTCTTTGCTTTCCTTGTACACTTTTCCCTAAACCCTTGCTACCCAGGGTTCTGGAAACATAAGCTTTCTCACGAGTTGGAGTGTAAGTTGGAGCAAGGTCATAGAAAAATTGTGAATAACACTGTAGATCTGAAGTGATATCACTTCTACAAATTGTCATTTTTTACAAGTGTTTGATTTAAAGACAAATGTGTTTAGAATGGGACTGCAAATATCTTTCTGCATGGTTTTCTGGTAGAAAAAAATACGTCTTAAATGCAAATATTTTCTGAATTCTTTAAAAACATTCTAATTGAACATTGGTTGATTGCACACATGCCAAGGCATCCCTCATTTTAAGTTAACCAGAATTTCAAATTAACCTGCTTTCTTAGCTTGTCTGTATTGTTTGCTCAAAGGAAAAAAATTAAAATAGGTTAAAATGGGTTTTTTGACAGGCCTGTAACATAACATGGCAAATATAGATTTAAGACTTCTTTGGATCAGAGGTCAAATAAAGTCACTACTTGGTCCCTGTTATGGACTGAATTGTGTCCCCACCAAATTCATATGCTGAAGACCTCCCTAACCATCATGGTGATCATATTTGTTGATAAGCTTTGGGAGATAAGTTAGTTTTAGGTGAGGTCGTGAAGGTGGGACCTTCGTGATGGAATTAGTACCCTCATATGAAAATACACCAGAGAGTTTGCACGTCCTCTCTCTCTGCCACTTGAGGGTATAGTGAGAAGGTGGCATCTGAAAACCAGGACGAGGGCCCTCACCAGAACTGACCATGCTGGCACCCTGATCTCAGACTTCCAGCCTCCAGAACTGTGAGAACATAAGTTTTTTTATTTTTTCAGCCACCCAGTCTCTGGAATTTTGTTATGGCAGCCTGAGCTGACTAATATAGTCACATTTTCCCTTCATGTATATATTTTAAATTTCAAATTTGAAAATAGAGTATAGAATTCTGTGGTTGAGTTGCTTTCCAGGGAGATTCATGGCAAATACTGCTGCTTTTCATACCGCTGCCCTGTTTGTCTGAACAAATGGGTGACTTGGTGTGTCATGCAAGTGATGGATGCTGTCCCCATGGCTGGAGTAAGATGGTTTCACTTTATAGTGGCCTTAAGCCAGCTCCAAGGAGCTGTGACCTAGGACTCAGAAGGACTCCACTGAAAGAAGATGCTGATTTCTTACAGCTCATGGACAGATTCGGGAGTTTGTTTTTCTTCTCCCGTCCTCCAAACTTCAGTCTCTAAACTAAAGGAAATGACATATTGATACTATGCATAAAATAGATAACTAATGAGAACATACTGTGTAGCACAGGGAACTCTACTTAATGCACTGTGGTAACCTAAATGGGAAGGAAATCCAAAAAAGAGGGGATATATGTATATGTATAGCTGATTCATTTTGCTGTATAGGAGAAACTAACACAACATTATAAAGCAACTATACCCCAATAAAAATTAATTAAAAAAAAAAGAAATGACAGGGAAACAAATAAATAGCACCTAAGGTCTATTTAGTGCCTGTGTTTTTCCAGGTGCTCTGCTAGAGGCTATCTGCAGATTATGTCCAATAATTGCAATACCCAATTAATGTAGGCATTTTCCCCCTCTATTTTGAGTTGTGCAGAGTAAAGCTTATGGAGCAAAGTTGATTGACTAGGCCAGTGTCACACAGTGAGTAAAGGTGTGGCTGGGACTTCAGTTGAGGAGCATCTCTTTCATGTTTATGTCATGCTTGTGTGCTCTCAGCTAGGCTCACAATCATTTTTCTTAATTGAGACAAGAAGAGATCGTCTATCCACTGGGAGGACCCTCTCTAGTTAGCAAAGCCATGGTGCTGAAGAATTTGTGTTTGGGGAGTAGAGCAAAAAGTTCCATCTCGCATCTCAGCTGTTGTCCTTGCCTTTTCCACGATGGAAAAGAGAGGGGTTTAATAACAATCCTAGAGGCAGGATTTTCCTAGGATTAGCTAGGGTTTGCTATTTTATGGAACATGCTTCCTCATCTCTTGCATCCTTGGAAATTATTTTAAGCACAAAGTTGTAAGAAGAGGTTTAATTAACAGAAAGTATTTTATGTGCTCAGTTCACATATTGGATGGGCAGATGATATGCTGACACTGAGATGTATAAAGCAAAAATTAACAGAGAGAAATGGAGCAATTCCTCATAAGACTGATTTTTAACATATCTCTCTCAGTGATTGATAAAAATAAATCATTCAATCAACACAGTTAACACGTTTTTTCTAAGGGATATACATAGGGTCCTGCATTAAAGAATCAGAGAATACATATTATTCACACAGATTATTTACAATAATTTTAAGTAATATTATTTACAATTGTTAACCATGCACTAGATTGCAAAGCAAGTCCCAATAAATTTCAGACTTGGAAATATTCAGACCATGTTGCATTCACTACAAAGACACTGAGTTAGAAATCAGTAAAAGAGGATAGCATACTCCCATTCATTTAGAAAACTGAAAAAAAATCTCCTGTATAATTAATAAAAAATTCTTGTACTTATTTGATAATCTTTAAAACTTAACAATAAGGAAAATACTACATATACAAATGTGTGTATACTTTGACAATTACATGAAGAGAAATACATAGAATTAAAAGAAAAGAAAAAAGTCTGAAAATTAATGAGCTAAGTGTCCAACCTAGTAAGTTAGGAGAAGAAATACAGAAGAAAATCAAAGGAAAAATAAGAAATTAGTAAAAAATAAGAGAAACTAATGAAATAGGAAATACGTACAGTAGTAAGAAATAACATCAAAAATTCTTTCTCTGAAGCAGTTAACAAAAGAATAAAACCTGGACAATAATTAATCTAAAAACAAAAGGAGAGAAGGCACAAATAAACAATATTTGGAATGAATAAAGGAGGCCTGATCATAAGTAGAATCAATATTTAAAAGATAAAAATACAACTAATTGGGCTTCCCTGGTGGCGCAGTGGTTGAGAGTCCACCTGCCGATGCAGGGGACATGGGTTCGTGCCCCGGTCCGGGAAGATCCCACATGCCGCGGAGCGGCTGGGCCCGTGAGCCATGGCCGCTGAGCCTGCGTGTCCGGAGCCTGTGCTCTGCAATGGGAGAGGCCACAACAGTGAGAGGCCTGCATACAGCAAAAAACAAAAACAAAAAAACAACTAATTATTTTGGATTATGGGTTTTTTTTCCTCTGATTTTCTTATTAAAGCATAAAACTCCATGCAGTACCTAAGAAGAACAAGCCACTATCATCTAATCCCCTAGGCAGAGTCAAGAATTCTTTCTGAGTGAGGGCTTTAAGACTGATACTGAAGTCTACTGATACTGAGGTCTAGGGGAAATTCCTTAGGGGAATGCTTAGGAACCTGGAAAATGAAGGGGAGGAAAAAAAAAATGTGTGTATTTTTGAATAGTCTACATTTGCACTAAACCCTCTGTGTTTCTAATTCCTTTGGTCTGGATTTTGCTCAGTCACTACTCCTCCCTGCCAATGCTTTTAGCAAGGTCATCGTTGGTTTTCTCGCTGCTCATCCAATGGCCTATTTTCTGTTTTGACTTTTCTGCAGCATTTGCCACACTTAACCTTCTCTTCCTCCTCCTCTTTAAGAATTCCTGCTTCTCTTGAATTTCAATTTCCACTATTTCCTCAAAGTGTCCTATACTGTCCTTGTAACTGTCCTCCTTCTCTGATACATTTACATTCATTTGAAGAGGTAGTAACATTCTCAGTTTTCTGCTGCAAACTATTGTGCCTTTGTCAACAAATCTTTTTTTTTTTTTTTTTTTTTTTGCGGTACGCGGGCCTCTCACTGTCGTGGCCTCTCCTCTTGCGGAGCACAGGCTCTGGACGCGCAGGCTCAGTGGCCATGGCTCACGGGCCCAGCCGCTCCGTGGCATGTGGGATCCTCCCGGACCGGGGCATGAACCCGTGTCCCCTGCATCGGCAGGCGGACTCTCAACCACTGCACCACCAGGGAAGCCCCCTCAAAAAATCTTTATCTATCACTCAACATTCAATTTCCAGTATGTTTATGCTCCTGAGCAAAAAAAAAAAAATTAAAAAATAAAAACACCTTCTCAGTGGTTTATTTTTCTTCTCAGGATTACTCCAGGGTCTTCTCTCTACTGTCCACTTACCCTTCTCCAGGGCTGCCATTTTGTTTGACTTCAAGCCTTGACTTATTCTCATCTCTCCTCTCTGTGAAGAGGAGTTTCATGTTCTGTCTCCACAGGTTTGACTGATGGTGCAGCTTCCAAGCTAAATATTGATAGGAGGATGACTTTCCTAAAAAACTACAGAAAACTTCCTTTCTCCATTGTATTTTCTTGTATACCAGCTCTTTAGAACCTTCTTTCCCTCATATGAAACTTCCTTGAAATGTCATTTTGAGTAACTCTTCCTTTCTCTCATGAGAAGTAACAGCTAAAGTCTTTCTAATACAAGTTAGAGTACAAGTACTTGTACTTGTACTTGTACTCTAGAGTACTTGTACTTGGAGTACAAGTTTCCATCTGGTCTAGCCACAGTTTACCTCCCTAGTCTCCCTTACCTTTTGCTATTCTGCTTACTCAGCCTCAGAGATACTCACTGTTCTTCAAACTCACCAAGCACAAACCACTAGGAGCCTTTGAACTGGCCGGTCCCTCTTCCTGGACTGTTCTTCCCTCAATTGTCCAGAGGAGTCCCTCCTCTTCTTTGGAGCCTTTAATCAAATGTCAGTTTTGAGCTGAGTCCTACAGGGATCACGTAGCCCACTACTCCATGCCTATTGTTTTAAAATATAGTGTGTTGGGCTTCCCTGGTGGCGCAGTGGTTGAGAGTCCGCCTGCCAATGCAGGGGACACGGGTTCGTGCCCCGGTCTGGGAAGATCCCACATGCCGCGGAGCGGCTGGGCCCGTGAGCCATGGCCGCTGAGCCTGCGCATCTGGAGCCTGTGCTTTGCAACGGGAGAGGCCCCAGCAGTGAGAGGCCCGCGTACCGCAAAAAAAAAAAAAAAAAAACCTAAAATATAGTGTGTTAATAGAAAATTTGCTGTACAATAAGGCCAACAGATCAGGAAACAATTGCCATTGAAAATAAAGCTCATTGTCACAGTTCCCAAGGGGAGGGGGCATGGCACGTCGTGGAGGAGACCTGCAGGCCAGCATCAGGGTCAGTTACTAGACAGAGGGACGGGGAAACTGTGCGCAAGAGCCTTTACTGTGGTTTCCAAGTGAAGAAATGGATGAGGCAAAGCAAGCATGTTTAGGATTAGTCAGTTTGAATAATTTCAACAGGCTCTGGGACATAGGGGCTGTCCCTAGTTGTCTGGCACCTGGCCCTGGAGTGATTAGGGCAGGTGGATAGTGGCCTGGAGTCTGAGGACCCAGTAAGGGAACTGGCTGAGGGTGTAGGCTATGGATTGGTTGGTTTGTATTTGAAAAGCATGCCCTTGGGAGGAGTATTCTGCCCAAGGAGGTGTAGAAGGCAATGAGGGAGGTAGGAGACCAAGCACGGTGGCTCAGGCATGTTATTGGGTTGTTCAGAACATGCATGTAGGGCAGATGTTACAGCATCAAATTTACAGAAACTAGTAACATTGTTAATATATCTGTACTCCTAATTCCCCTTACTCTAGTTTTTTCAGTGGGATTGTATCACCTTCTAACATATCATACCACATACCCATTATGTTTATTGTTTATTACCTGTCTGTTCTTTAGACTATAAGCTTTGTGAGGATAAGAAATCTTTTATATTCTATTTTCTTAACTGATAGTACCTAGAACAATGCCTAGCATATGTATGTGCTCAATAACTATTTATTGAGTAAATGCCTTTAACTCTCCAATCTATAAACTGTTGGCATTATGTCCTATGTCCCAACCAAGATTCTGAGATGCTATACTCTGGCTCAAGATCTCTCTGGTCCCTGATTGTTCATGGAGGGGGACAGGGCAGTTTGGACTCTGAAACAAAATCTAACTGCTTGAGAGATCTTGGTCTTAGTCTATTTAATTTCAGTTTGTTTTTGTAGTAAAGACTCTCTGGATGGAATCTATGCAATAATATATTTAATATTCTAAACTCAAGGTCTCACAAGCAGCTTTCTTTGTTAATGGATTCCAATGCTTCTTCTCCTGTGATCTTCAGGTATTGTGAATTCAAGTCCAGCAGTGGTGTGTCTGTGCACACATATACTGTATGTGGATGTGTGTGTCACAGCTGGAAGTGGAAGAGGAGGAGGAGAGTGTACACACACCTCTGCAGACGTGTCAGGGAACAGAAGGCTCAGAATGCTATTCACGGCAACCTTTTATGTCTTCCTTTCCAGTAAATCTCAATGTCCCTTTACATATTTTGAGGAGTGATTACCATGGAAACTATTAAAAAACTCAAAAGCATTGTGACTTTATATTCTCCACATTAGAGCCTCTAACAAAGGGGACCTCGCAGATACTTAACCTCCTAGTCTTTTCTTTCTAATTACACATTCGTGTTTAGCTTATTTTATACAGTGAAAATATAGAGACCTGTGTTGTTAATGTCATTGTCAATAGTCAATGTTGACAATGTTGTCTTTATTACTCACAAACTCAGCTTTGGTTTTGGATTTCCAAGGGAAAATATCAAATTTGATATCTCAGTAAAATTATGTCACATTGGAAAATTTTCCTGAATTTAACCATATTTCTTATTTCCTGTTTTTAAAAAGGCTTTCACTTCTACGACAGAGTGAGAATAATATTTTAAATATCTCATGTGATAGGAATAAGACTTATGACAAATGTTGTCAAAACATTATGGGATCAGTCTGTGTTAGAGGTTTTTTTAACCACCTGCTTTATTTAAAAAAATGAGAACAGCACACTGAGACAAAAATTATGAAAACACACTTGGTATGCTTGGAACTAGAGGCTTTGTCTTTTGTTGTTAAAATATATTACAAAGATGGAGTGTCTGGAGAGTTGAAATCCATTTTGCTTTTTCACTGCCATGCATAACATGTTGAGATACAAAAATTGCCAGTTGGACTTCTTCCTACATTGTCTGTATTCACACAATACGCCTTCCGCTAGGCATGATAATCAATGATAAAAAATTATACCAGTTGGTGGCAATGTTGTTTTCACAGCAACGGTCACTTAGTTAAAACCACAAGTCTGTGCTTATTTTCTCCTTATTAATTCTATTATTTTGAGTGTCTAACTTGTGTTACAAGTTATTTCTGGTTTGAAAATGAAGCCAGGTTTCTGTAACCCCCAAGTATTCATCTTGTTATCTTTAAATCTTTTTCATTACCGGAGGCAAACTAAACGTGAAATAATAAATAGCAGGATGGTGTGGGCTGAAAAAGCAAATTCTGAGGACCGCAGGAAACTATGTCAAACATTGCCTTGCCTCATCATGAAATTACACATACATGCGGTGGAAAGCAATTTTGAACCTGGTTCTCAAATGCCTTTCATCTGGTATTCTGTTTTAGAACGTATTACTTAATAGGCAGAATATGTGATATGTAGTGAAAATTTCCCTGAACATCAGTTTTTATCCAACTAAACTCAGAAAACCTTCCAAGATAAGCAATTGATAAAGTTTAACTGTCTAAATTTATTTCATGTGTAGCATCAACAGATGGGATACAAGAATACATCTGCTGGTTGGAAATTGAGCACCTCCATTCACTGGCCTAAACTTGTGCTACAATTCTTTGCTCTCTGGCTTAGATTTCAACTTGACCAAGAAATCTTTCCAAATCATGTCCCAATTTGAATTAATATTTGTGCCTCAACTGTTACCAACTTCTACAATGCCTTATTCATATATCTACTGTTGTACTTACCACAACTTGATTTACATTGATTATTTGTACATATGTGGTATTCCCATTAGATATCAATTTAATTCCACAAAGTGTACTGGACACCAATCATGTGCTAGCCACACTACTGAGTGTTGGTATTATGAACTTTGCAGAGTCAGTAGTTTAGTCTTGTTCAATTGTTTATCTCCCATTTTTCTTAGCATCATGACACATCAATGTGTTCATTGACTTTGATGAGATTAGAACTTTCATCTTTAAAGGATGATGCTGGAGTACTTCTTTCTTGAGTAACTGCAAGTGTGCAAACCCAGTGGCAAGAACCAAACAGATGAGCTGATTAAAAGGGTGTGGACTGACACTCATGTGCCAGGAAGAAAGCAGGGGGAGGAGCAACAAAATGGAGGAAGTGGGTTTAGCAGGGAAGATAAAGAGTGAGGGAAACAATAATAGTAGGAAAAAACACCACCACATTTTTGAGCTATGTACATCCTATGAATTAACGCATTTCATCCTCCCAACAATTTCCAAGGTGGGCATCAATATCACTGCCCCCCTTTCACAGATGAGGGACCCTGTAGATGCTATTGTAGTGGCCTACCTGAATTCTGTTTCCTATGTTTTCCTGTCTATCAGTACTTTGATTTGGTTCAGATATCCACCCTTTCCCAACACAGAGGAAATACCTCCTGGAAAATTGATGGCATCCCCAGGTCTAGGAGAGGTCCCCATTGATTTAATGCTAACTCCATCCCTTGCCAATGATTTGTTCAGGAGCTCAGGCCTAAGCTGTTGAACCCATGGCACTGCCTGGACAGAGGAACTGTTTTGGGAATAGGCAAATGACCCAATTCAGGCTGAAAGCTTGCTAGAGGCTCCTAAGAAAGTAAATCCTTCACTCTGAAGAGAGAGATCCTGGAAGCAAATCTCTCGTTTCTTCTCAAATTAATAGTGAACACATATGAAGTCAGAAACTGCTATAAGCATTTTGCCACCATGACACAACTAGGGAGGACTTCAGGTTTGATGAACCAATGCATTTACTCTCTTTAAATGTCAATTTGGGGAATAGTTTTTGTTTGATTTGTTAGTTGCTGCTGAAAGCATCCTTACTGACACAAACCTGAGGCATAAAAGAGGTTAAGTGATTTTTCCAAAGTCATACTCACGGTGAGTAAAAGAACCAGCTTCAAAGTCAGATCCATTTGACCAGTTCTAAACACTTTTTAGCATTACCTCCCTGTGGCAGCCTGGGGAAAGTCTTCGTGAATCTTCTGAGAACGTATTTGTACTTTTGCTGAGCTAGTTTGGGTTTCCTTAATAGGTTTCAGTTACTGTCTTTATTACGCAAACTTCTCCCCGGTGTTGAAGTTCTTTTATTGGGGACCTTTTATTGGCCTCATATCTCTAGCCAGTTCCCTCCTCCCACCCCCATGACTGGAGCCACTTTCTTCAACTCCTGGCTAATGAGCGCGAGTCTGCTTCAACTGAGATGAATCTCTCGGGAACTGCAAAGATACACCCACCGATGAAGCTCATTCTGTTCAGACAGGGCTGTGGTCACATGTCTCCGCAACTCAGCCTCCTAAGAAATACAGTCCTGATTTGGCTAAGTGTTCATTCTTCCTGGAGACATTGTGATATGGGCTGCTGCCTTCCTTTCTCTTAGTCCCTATACGCCAGCTTCCAGGACTCTTTCTCTTGCCAACCCAGGCTTAAGATTCTATGCCTTGCAACTGAAGTGGAACTTGGCTGGGACAGAACATTTGTTATGGTCAGAGATGACCTGTGTATACCACTAACTATCATACAAGGAACAATGTGATTAAAGAACTATAATTAATGTCTTAAAAATTCAGTTGGTGTAAAATATAGATTAATCCAAATCTCACTGATGTGAAGATGAATAAAAGCTGAGAGAAGGTAATACAATCAATGCACATATCGCATCCTGTACCGACAATAGTTAATGCTCTCCCTCTGCACTAACCCCACCTCCTAAAGGTTTGTGCTGGCTTCTTTTAAGACTCGGAGTTTTTGCTTGGTGAATTTGAAAAATGGAGACACAAATAGCTGGTGTATTGAATTGCCTCAAGGATATAATGAAGTTATCTTGGCAGATGAATCAAATGATCGTTCTTAAGCAAAAATCAGGAAAATAAACCTAATGTTTATACAGTATTGCCAAGAGTCACATCTTTTAAAATTTCAAAGGAGAAACTAACTGCCCAGAAACCTTGATAAATGTATGTTGACATCCTAGAAAAGAGTGGCCATTCAATTATTTCCATACTCTATCAGCAGAACCAGGAGATGAAAAGCACATGGTTGGAAAATGCCCCCAAGTTCATAAGGCCTTTGACTGTTCCTAAAATATTTGATATTAATATCCTTTTTGAATTGGTCTCAAAGTATTTCCTTTCAACCAAGAAATCCGAGGAGGAGGATTAGCCCAAGTTAGGAATCAATTCAGATCAAATACACACATTTATTCATTCATTCATTCACTCAGTTCATCATAAACTCTGAAACTATTTATTGGGCACTCACTTTACTATAGACTCTGTGTTAGCTCTCAGTCTTCCAAAATGAATGAGAAAAAACATTCTTTTAAGACAGTCACAGTATACCCGGGTATGAGGGAAAGGGTTAGGACTCTGCAAACACTGGTCAGACTCACTGTGTTTGGAAAGATGATGTGGCAGCAAAGAGGGGGGGAGGAAGATGCCAAGAAAATGGCACATGGACAGAGGCATAAAGGAAGAGTATGTCTTTACCACACAGAGAAAGAGGGAAAGAATTATAGAAGAAAGAGGTGTGGAGGCATGAAGTGGCACACGCCTTTGGTGATACTGGCTCAGCGGGCCCTAGAGGGAGGGAGAGGGTATGAGGCAGGAAAGATCGATAGGGCCAGATTAGAAAGGGCCATTCGACTCTGTACTCTAATTCACTGAAAATTCGTTTTAGTGAATGATTCTGTAGAAAATTTACTTGGCAGTAGAATAGAGGATGTGGAAGAGAAGGAGGCTATGTATTCATAATAACTAGAGTGAGCATGCAATTTTGTCTGTGTATCTAGTATGTCTACGTATCTCTAGGTAAAATGGTCCATTTCTTCTATCTGAAGAACCATCTCTCTACTATTTTTCTTGGACCCGATTCAGGTGGGAATGACTTTACCCTCTGGAACTGGGGGAGAGCATGAGGCCCAGGCCTGTCCAACATTACACAGCCAGTGACTCTAACAGTTTGTGTGAGCTATAGCAAATAATCAGCATCATCAGCAACCTCCACTGAGAAAGGGGAAGATACTCTCCCATTCTGTACAGTTTGTTTTGAAGGTAAAAGATGATAATTAATATAAAAATAGTAGAGGAGCCGGTACATAGTGGGTCGGCCATAGTTATTAGTTTAATTTAATTCCCTTCTATTCACCATGAGGAGCGAATGAGATGATGTATATGGAATGCTTTTATACAGGGATATGCAATCCTTTTGTTGTTGTTGTTTTTTGTTTTGTTTTGTTTTCCTGGATAGGATTAGAGTGTCAAGAGAAGGAAAGTGGGGTAAGAGGGGAGTGCAGAGATTATGTGGATTGACCTCAACCTTTTGATTAGTGTACTGTATTCATTTATACCTTAATCCATTCCAAAGATGAAATCGCATCATTTATAGATGAAGAAACTGAGGCCCTGAGGGAAGATGGTTCCAAGTAAACATGGTCTGCTAGTCAGAGAACAACATAGAACAACATAACTGTCTCCTCTTAGCCCAGGCCAATGCACTTTCTCCTATACTTTCTTCTTTTAGAAGAAATTGTTATGGTAAATTATTTAGAGAAAATAATCAAAGTCTACCCTTAGAAAACAAAGCAAAGTTAAGTTTTACTTTTATTATTTTCTAATGGAGAACATATGGCGTGTGTATGTTTGACTATAGTGAAGGAATACTCTAGGAGATGAAAGCGTGGGGATTTGAGATTTTGTGATGAGCACAAATCTTCCTTCCCTTGTTTGTTGGAGGGAAGGAGGCAGACAGCTGAATCTCCATTCTCTGTATCATTCACCAATATCCCTTCACTGCATTTGAAAGGAACAATTTGATCATAAGAAGTAGTAAAGGATCCAGGGCTTCAAGATACATTTTCTGAATTGAGGCTAGTAAATCCTCTAGACATTCCAAGTCACCTAGGTTTTCTGAGAAATCATCTCTGGAGTAGTGACCTCAGGATTACACTGAAAAGAATTTTGTGTTCAGTAGGAGCCTGTATTGTGTCCATTTAATTTAAAACAAAAAAATCACACCTATCCTTGAAAAGTAATGGAAACTCAGCCTCTAATGTTGTAGTATACCACACTCCTGACAATTTCACAATTCAAAAATGTGTATGCAATTCTTCCAAGGGTCATTTTTGTGTCTGCTATTCACTCATTTTAAATATCTTTTATATTCCCTTGGTGAGTAATGAATGTTCTTCTTTGTGTCTCCACCAGCTGTTTTGTCTAATCAGCTTTCTCAGACGAGTAGACAGAAAACATTTGTTGAATAGCCTGTGATAAAAGCTGTCAGGAGTGGTTGAGAATGCCTTTCTTGCTTACTTTATGCAGCCGTGGAAGAAATTAGATATGCATGTCATACTGAGGGCATCTGATTTTGAGACTTAGCTGGTGTTTTTGAAACAATACTAATTTTCCAATTAGAGTCTACATAGACCATGGAGCTCCTTATGAATGAAAATCAAGCATGGATTGCATCTAGACGAATTCCATGAAGCATGATTAATAAGACACAGGGTAAAGGAAACTAATGCCGGCTGTAGTCTCTTACAGATTGTTAGAGCCAGAATTTAAGATCATGTAACCAAATTCCTCACGTTACAAAGAGAGACGAGATGCAGAGAAGGAAATGGTTTCCCTAATATTGGCTCCCAACACAGTGCTCACGTCCATCCCCACATAGATCTGTGTCTGGTTTTTTATATATTCCTCCCTTTTGGAGCTGATGCCAGTGTTCCATTTGACATCACTATTTATTGATTTGTAGTAACGGCACAACTTGTATTTCAAGTTTTGTTTATGCAGTTGCAGTGGGGCTGTTTATTACCTTGTCATTTTCATTTCAAATTTTTTTCTTTCAGTGACTTCCTTCCCACTTTACAAAATGGACATATCACAAAATTGATGAACTGGAAATAGGATGTAAAAGTTTACCTTTATTCTCTTTATATTTTCTAGTTGTCCTAGAGACTGGGATATTGTATTACAATTGTATAATTTTTCTTTTCCCAGAACATGTCAAAATGGTCATGCTTTGTATGTGTCTCTAAATAATTCTAGGACTAAAAGGTCACTTAGGAATTATCTAAGCTCTCACCCACAGCATTTTACAATGAAGAAATTTAGACTCAGATAATTTAAATCAGGAGTCACAAATTCAAATAGTTACATGATACAGGCTGGGATTCTGGCATAAGACAACAGGACTAAACAAACTACTCAGATTTCAACCAAATTTATCTAAGTTCACATTCCATCTCAAAAAACTGAGTAGTCCAAGCATTAGACTACCATTGTAAGGCAAGTGCTGAAAAGTGAAACCTACATGTGTGTGTTGTAATGTTCAATTTAACTGTTTAGTACAGTCATGTAATAGTTTTTTTTTTCCCCCTTGAACTTGAGCTATAAGTAAATAAACCTTATGCAAATTTCAGTCAGGAAAATTCCAATTATAGAAACTGACAGAATATTGACTCTATCAAAAACACTGCAAGTGACCAAGAGACTTGTTGGTGCCCAGACCAAAACGGTCAGTCCCTGAGTGTGTCGCCCTACACGATGCTCCACTTACTTGGTAGAAAGCAAAGGAAGGGGAGGACGTGTAGTGAATGTGCCACGTTATACTGATACAATACACTTTCCACAATAAAGTTACATTTGCAGACTCTCAGCCACTCTTCATTTTCTACCAAGGATCAATAATAATTTGAATTTGTATAGAATTTTGCACTTTGTAAAACTTCATATACATTATGATAACCTTTCATACCAGCCACCATGTAGGTGGAGTCATCCCTACCTTACAATTATGAAGAAAAAAAGAAGTAGAAGTTCATAAAAGTGGAAATATGAAAAGCAAAGATTTTTCCATCATGACTGAGGGTGTCAAGGTCATGAATGTGACAACAATTATCACAATTTCCTGAAAAATCAGAGCTTGTTGGTAGCAAAGCTAGAACTACATCAGTGGGTTTCTGGACACCAACCTTGTATTCATTCTGTAATTCATTCAATCAGCGTTCATTAACTATTTATTGTATGACAGTCACTATCCTGAGGCTAAAAAGCTAAATAAGACATGGTCCCTGTTTTCAAGGATCTCATCAGGGGATACAGTAAAATATTACAAGCAGTTGCAACATACAGTGTGCTGAGTGCTGTGAGCGATCCAGGTACGGGAAGCCACTGGGAGCATAGAGAAGCAGGGCCTGGCACAGATTTGGGGACCAGTGACCACTTTTGAGGGAAACTACAGTTACCCAAGTTCTGAAGGACATATTGATATTTTCTAAGTACCGTAAGATTCATAAAGGCATTAAAAGCAGCAGAGAGTGCGTGCCAGGACCCGGAGGTGAGAAGGAATGCAAACGAGAAACAGAAGGAGTGAACATGTCATCTCTGGCGACCTGGATGAAATTCAATCTTACTGGAGCATAGATGGAGAAGCACAAAGTGATGAGAGATCAGGCTGCAGATACTAGCAGGGGGCCTTGTTTGCTGTACCTCTTCTCTTTCCAGCACATTTGGCTGCATCTCTGAGCATGTTATTCAGGCTGCCCCATGTTTCTAATCAGGAAAACCCTGCTGTTCTTGGTGCCGGAATGCAACCAGAGCTGCTAATGGACCTCACTTTGACCTTTGGTTTTTGCGGAGGGGAGACAGGGCCTTGAAGACTGTCAGGGGAGTCATAAACTTTGACTTACAGAGAATCAAGACTGCAATTAGGGAGGCCTGGGCATGTGGTACTGAGTTTGGCAAAGCAGAAATCCCTCTGCCTATAGGGAATAGCTCTCCAGAAGGTGTTAGCCCTCTGTTGCTTGCCAAGGTTCTTTAGGCACCAGATACTATAAGGTGAAATAGCCCATCAGGGTATCCTGGTAATTCAGTATTAGGTACAGATATGGTGATCCACTTCTAGGCTTGTTTTACTGAGACAAGCTTGTTTTATGAGAGGATACACTTTCTAATATTTCTGTGGCTTGACTAAAACTAGTGTTTGTTAATCTCTCAGCGAGACTCAGTCAGACACAATAATCTGGATGATTAAATACAAGGTCAGGCACTATATATTACTTTAAATTGGCTCTCTCTGAGTTCCCAAGATGCCACATATAGCTGCAGAAATCACCTTTGGCAATTCCATAGCACCTAATAAAGGGAAACCTTATTGGGTTAGGATATTTAATACACATTTATTGATATACTTCTGTATAGTAGCACCCTGATCCACCAGGGAAGATGAGTGACACAAGACATTTTCATGGGATGAATTATTTTTTTCAGGGAATATTTTCACCAAAGATCAGGGGAGACTCCTTCCTTGTCAGGCCATAAATTACTTAGTATTTCCTTATAAAATGCAGTGAATAAAAGTTTCAATTCTTTAAGTAAGATGTTAGATAAAAAAATTTTTTTAAACAAATTTCATTTGTCTTCTGTTTAAGCAAATAGAAAGTAAAGATGAGATTTTTATCCCCACTAGTGCCTCAGTCATTTTCTGGTGAGATCCTCTTTGAGAATTGCTTAAATGATATTGTGGGTTGAGTTGTAACCCCCCCAAAAGATATGTTAAAGTCTTAACCCCCAGAACCTCAGAATGTGACTTTATTTGGAAATAGGGCTATAGCAGTTTTAATTAATTAAGATGAGGTCATACTAGAGTAGGGTGGGCCCTAATCCAAAAGGAATATTGTACTTATAGAAGGAGGAGAGAAACACAGGGAGAAATCCATGTAAAGACAGAGGCAGAGATTGAAATGATGTGTCCATAAGCCAAGGAAGGTCCAAGGATTGCTAGCCCTCACCAGAAGCCAGGAAAGAGGTATGAAACAGTGTCACTCAGAGCCCTCAGAAGGAATTAACCTTCCTGGCACCTTGATTTTGAGCTTATATCCTCCAGATTTGTCAGCCAATAAATTTATGTTGTTTTAAGGCACCTAGGTTATGGTACTTTGTTATGGTAGCTCTAGGGAATTAAGATAAATGGCCTGAGCAGGACTGCAAATTCCTTCCCTCCACAAACCCAAACTTGGGAAGGTGATCTTGAGCTACATGGATATGACTGGTCCCTGTTTGTTTCACCTGACATGAACTGCCCCTTCCTTTTTTTATAGGATGTTTGACAGGGTAGACGTCTAATTAAAATTGCTCTTTTCACATTTGGAGCACTGAAAGATGGCTTCTGTTCTCATACAGAAATGTTCCAAAAAAGAAAGCACTCAGAAATTCTCTTGATGTCATATAAAGCATAATGGCTGTAGCATATCTTTTATTAATTATAATATATGTGAATTAGCTCCTGGGATTATTGATATTGTAGGTCTTCCCTTATCATGCTGTCCTCATGACAGTTTGTCAAGACTATATGTCCGTCGGTGAAGGAAAAGCAATCTCATGACAAGTGGCCAAGGTCTCAGCCTCTCAGGTGGGTTTGTCTTAGGGTTTATGGCACGTTCTGTTTCTCAGTCTTCCTACTGATTGAGAGCAGATGGGCACTAAATTCTAGAAGGCATGGAGAAACCCTTGTATTTGACCATTTTCCAAAGCAAAACTAGAGACAATTATCTGTGTTAGCTTGACTTGGCAATAGCATTGGACTAGTAAAATAATGACAGCCAATAGATTGTCATAAGGTTCAAGGATACCTATCTTTAGCACTAATACCCCAGCAGCTCCACCAATCACATGTATTAATTTGACTTCTAATTTGTGTTAAATTTTGTCTTGTTGCTGGCTTCATCTAATTTCCAACTAGACAGCCCCTCTATGGTTAACTTGCTATATTTTGCTAGATAAAAATTTTCCATTTCAGTTTAATTTAGATAATGACAGTCTAAAAACTGAGATAGACCTCCATTTACCACCAATCTGATAATGTTTGTTTGTAGTGAAACGAGCACCATGCATTCCTCCTTAAGTACAATATTTTCTTTCAGCCAGTGGGGTGGATTTAATAATTAAGTTCTCCAAAGCTGTAGAGAACATAGCCCTCACACGACACTCATGATAACATTGCTTGGCTCAATTAAATTGTGACACCAAATCCACTGGCCTAATGTTGAAGTGGCCCAGACTTTCTACACTGTCAGAGGAATATTCTGATGTAGCACCCACTTGTCCTTAGAGCAAAACCAGCTGCTATAAAAAAAAACTCACATGAACTGTAAAGAAGCAAGTGAAACACAGACACTAAAACAAGCTTATTCAAATATGTTGGGTACCAAGGCCACAGGTTTGTTTCTTGCTTAGTTTTGGCAGGTGAACAGTTTATCCACAAAACAAGAGAATTAAGAGCAGAATGAGATTTCTTTTGGTACCTTAAACTGCAGGCAAGCTGACCATGCGGTCATGTTACAGCTCTCTGAAATAGTCTGCACTGTTGATAATGAGAGGTGGTTTTCATGAGTTTGGAAAAAATTTGAGAACTATCTCCAAGGGTGTTAAAGGCTATCATATATATATGATAACCTTTTTAAATATATATATTTAAAATATTTCTCTGCCTCAGTAAGCAAGGCAGGCTTTGAACACCCCCTTTGGGATTGTGTCTCTCCTTTCCCCTAAAATGCTGAAGTAAATTAAAAAGTGAAAAACCCAAACAAACAAAAAGATACGTGCACCTCAATGTCCATAGCAGCATTGCCAAGATATGGAAGCAACCTTAGTATCCATCAACAGATGAATGGATAAAGAAGATGTGGTGTGTGTGTATATAGACACACACACACACACACACACACACACACACACACACACACACACACACGATGAATATTAGCCATAAAAAGAATGAAATTCTGCCATTTGCAGCAACATGGATGGACTTAGAGGGTGTTATGCTAAGTGAAATAAGTTAGAGGAAGACAAATACTGTATGATATCACTTATATGTGGAATATAAAAAATACAACAAACTAGTGAATATAGTTTCACTGAGATTGTAATTTTTCTTTAAATCAAAGAAAAATAAATTCTTCTTGGAAAAATTTTTTTAAAAAGGCTATCATGGACGGAATGTGTCTCCCAAAGTTCGTATGTTGCAATCCTAACCCTCAAGGTGATGGGATTAGGAGGTGTGGCCTTTAAGAGGTTTAGGTCATGAGGACAGGGCCTCCCTCATGAAAGGAATTGTGCCCTTATAAGAAGAGAAGGATGAGCTTGCTGTAGCTCTCTACTCTCTACTGTGTGTGGGTACAAGGAGAAGACAGCCATCTACAAGTCAGGAAGCAGGATCTCACCAGGCACTGGATCTGCTATCTTGGACTTCCCAGCTTCCCAAACTGTGAGAAATAAATATCTGTGGTTTAAGGCACCCAGTCTGTGGTATTTTTGTTACATAGCAGTCCTAGCTGGCTGAGACAAAGGCATATTTTTCAAAGGATGAGGCTGAAGTTGCTGGCACTATTGAATTCATGATTTTAGAATTTCCAGTTTTTGAGCTTTACAATTTGTGTGTTCTCTCTCCTGATTAATGAGTTTTTGTTTTTATTACATCTTGCTTGCAATATCGAGGTTAGGGAAAGAGTACATTGAGTAGTTATGGTGATGCCTTCATGTGTCATACAACAGGGAATTAGTATTAGTTTGAAAAGTATTAGTTAGTGAAAGTATTAGTTTGAATCTGACTCTGATATTTTCCAAGTATGTGTCCTTGGGAAAGTTAACCTCTGTGTGTTTCTTTTTCTTTCTGTGTAAGCAGAAGTTTGCTAGAATAAAACCTTGGTTAACTGGAATCCAATTTCCTAGCATTGGATCCAATGTATCAGTTCTGATTGGGGTAAGCAGTAATAACTAGAAGCAGCAGGGTAGAACACTGAACTTTATTACAGGTGAGAACTATGAAAACTATCTTCTATTGCAGAAAAGGGCAGACACAAGAAGGGGTCAAAATCAAAGGGAAAACCTAAGTGCAATAAAATTGTTCTCTGGCATAGAAAACACCTTCCTTTAAGATATAATGTTTATTCCCTATAAAATCAATGGACTATAATGACACAGAAAAAGAATATTTTTTCACATATTTTCAGTCAACCATATGATTCTTACTGTTTTATATACTCTGTTTCTTTGTCTTCTATGATGTACATTTCCTTGGTGTCATACATACCCACAGAATCTCTGCTGCTCCCTTTTTTTTTTATCCTTCTGAGTTCGTTTTCCTTTAACTGGCCAGTATATGGTAAAGTTTCTTAGAGCTGGGCCAGTACCTTATTCTCACCCTGTGGGAAGCCTCACATACAACTACAGTTTTAATCATCACCACATGTCAAAAACTCCCAAACATAAATCCCCAACTTCTGACCTTTTGTTAGAGTTTTGGATCTGTGTATCCAGCTGTCTTTTTCACATCTCCAGTTAGATGTCTCAAAGTAACCTCACATTCAACACGTCCAAAGACAAATGCTTGATTGTCATCTGCAAACCTGTTTCCTTTTTTTTTTTAGGTGCTCTCCTTAATAAATGGTACTGCCTTCCAGCAAGTTGCATAGACAAAATGTTAAGAGTCCACTTTGGAGGTCTTTTTCCCCATCTTGAATCCATCAGATTCTCTGTATTTCCACCATTATTTTCCTGTCCAAGCTAATGTTAGGTCTCTATCCATTCTTGCCCTTTCCAATCCAATTTGGGGATTTTATAGCCAAAGTGATCATTTTAATATGTGAATCTGAATAGAAACATACTTTTTTTTTTTTTGCTGTACGCGGGCCTCTCACTGCTGTGGCTTCTCCCGCCGCAGAGCACAGGCTCTGGACATGCAAGCCCAGCAGCCATGGCTCACGGGCCCAGCCGCTCCGCGGCATGTGGGATCCTCCCGGACCGGGGCACAAACCCGCTTCCCCTGCACCGGCAGGCGGACCCCCAACCACTGCACCACCAGGGAAGCCCGAAACATACATTTTGACTGCCGGTTGGTGGGTATGCCTATAGTAGAGGAACACACTTTTTTTCACTTTCATCTCACCATCCAGTTTCTTGATGGTGTCCCCCATTGGCTGGATGCACCTGGGATCTGGAGGGTAAAGGGGCCCGTTGATGGAGTTTTCAGAGTTCTGTCTTCTAGGGTATAGGGTATGGTGGAGAAGGGTATAGAGTAGGTCTGGAGGGACACATTGAGCATGAAGATTCCCAGCCCAACTGCCAGTCAGTTCTCTGCCCCACCTCCTGCCTAATTTCATGCCATTCTTCTTTCTAACACTCTCTGTTCCCCCTACACTAGTCTTCTTCATTCAGCTACTAGAATAATCTCCCTGCTTTCCATATGCTGATCACTCTACCTGGAAAGGCCCCTTTGCCCAATCTCTTTAGTTAGATAACTTCTACTTATTTTTCATGTATTAGCTCCAACATCACTTCCACATGGAAGCCTTCCCCATACTCCCAAATTAGGTCAGGCCTCCTGTTATATACTCCTGAAATACCGTGCACTTTTATTACATAGTACTCATGATATGTTTAATTTTTCTCTGATGTTTTGATTAATGCCCAACTCCTCTGTGAAACTGTCAACTCCTTAGCATCTGACGTGATGCATGGCACACGATAGCTGTTTGCACAATATTTGTCAAATGAATAAATGCACTTACTATTATATCATAGTGTGTAAGTAAAAAGAGAAAGTTTTGAATGGATGACTCACAAATCTTTACCTCAGCTATCCTTCTAAATTTTAGAAAGAAAGTGAACACTCCTTAAATATTACATATCAATCCAGAAGTTGAACCTTACAACTTAATGGATGCAATACATAGTAATGCATGTACGTAGAACTAAATTTTCAGAGGAAGGGTTGGATAGAATTAGGTAGAGAACTGTCTTATTGCAAAAATTGTCATGGAACATTGAAAAATCACAGTTCTGCCCTTTTGTTTAGGTTTTCTGGTCGAAAATCAGACAGATACATAAATGGAACACTCCTGAGCACTTTCTACAGCTTTTTTTCCCCACAAGATCTTATTTGGAAAAGTGTACATACTTGCATGGCTAAAGGAAATCGTCAGAGGCAAAAGTAGTGACTTTTAGTCTAGATTGGAAGTGGGAATATTTGTCTGAGGCCTTTTTAGACGTCAAACTGAAGAGTGCTTCCAGTGAGGGTTCATGAGAAATTGATCTTCTGCTGGGTCTCAGATGGAAACTGAGACTTAGCATGCGTTTTCATTGTGTGTCTTGGTAGAATGGAGACAGCCCAGATGCAAACACAAATGCACTTCGAGCCTTCAGGTATTAGGCACTTAAGTTATAAGGATTCTTCTTAAAAATACCGAGCTGTGTGGGGGATTATATTAGTGAAATATGAACCTAGCACCTGCCATTTGTGGTTCAAATTCTAGTTAGGTGGGAAATAGGTAGAATATATTTCATTGACTGATATGTTTTAAAAGGTGTATATAAAACATCTTGGGGGCTTGCATCCAAATCCCTGAAACTATACACCACCAGTTTAATGGATCTTGTGGTCACCAGCTTAGTGAGTATTGGTATGAATTAATTTTTATCCCATACTAGCTTCATACCATTTTTATACTATTGTTTTAGCCTAAGGGGTTAGTGAGCAGCACAATGATTAGGGATTATTAGAAGGATACTGACACTAAACAGATAAGGCTAAGAATTTCAAGCGATTCATCTTTAATTTTTTTTTTAGTATTTTATTTCACAAGTTTGTAGTAGTAATTGGCCTTCAAAACAAATCATGTACAATAAAAAGAGGCTTTCTCTTCAGTTTAACATAAATAAATTGAAATGCCAAATGACATATTGTTATGTTACTAAAGAACTAATATTTATCAAAAACTATTATGTGTCATCCACAGTGTTCAGCACTGCATTGATTAGCTCTTGTAACAGTAGAGCTGTATAAGAAATTATCCCAATAACAAGTGATTTAAAACAGCCATTTATTCTCCTGGATCTGCTGGTCACTTATGGTGGTTCCGCTGATCTAGGCTGGGCTCTACTGAGCAGCCCTGCTTCAAGCTGCAAATTAGCGAAGTGGCAGGAGCAACTCTGCTTCATATATCTCTCATCCTCCTTTGCCTGCAAGCTAGCTGAGGCATGTCCTCATGATAATGACAGTAACACAAGAGAACAAACAACTACACAAGGCCTCTGAGAACCTAGGCTCAGAACTAGCATATTCATCATATCTACCCACATGTCAGTTGACCAAAGCTAATTATGTCCAATCAAAGTACCCATGATGAGGATGTGACAAAGGTGTAGATAGGGGAGGGAGTGGACATTGGAGTGAATCATTCAATCTGCTATAGGGACACCTTAAATGCTTTACCTCATTTAATGCTCACAGCAGCTGTGAAGTATCCGTGTACATAATTTAGAGGTGAAGAAACCAAGGTTCGAGAGAGTAGCTTCTTCTGTTTTACAAAATAACTAACTGGCAAAGCTGAGATTCAACATCCAGTTTGTTTGACTTCAGAGCTTAAGCTTTTTCTATTGGAGTGTGTCTTAGTGTTATCATGTTTCTACTAAAGTTTAGGCATAAATCACTATGTAGAAAGAGGGGAAATGAATGTTTTATTGACAGAGTTTTTCCTCCTCATTTAATTTTACTCCTTTTAAAAAGCTTAGTAGAAAATTAAATCCATGTCAACTGATTTTTGCTTTTCCTTGTATCTTTATCTTTCTTACATGTTAGAAAAAAAGGAAAAAGAAACATAACAAAAGGAAGAATCACACTATTTTTCAAAGAAAAAATAAAAACATAATATTATATTTAAAATTGAAACTTAAAACTCCATTCTGATACCATTTTACCTTAAAATTCCTTGGGATTATGTTCTCATAAATTTATCTTTTCTTAAAAAAAATTTTATCTGAATCCTGATGACATGGTGGTTTCTTCTCTGTTTTCCAACTTTCTCAGTTTTGTGGTTCAATATATTGAACATTTTTTTAACCTTATACAGTCAATGTGCTAAAATTCTATGGTTGTAAAGACCAGTAAGAGGAATTAGTAATAGCTGGCATCTATTAAATGCCAGTCATGTTCTGGACACTTTACCCATCTTAACTCATTTAGCATTCACAAAAACCATGTAAGTTAAAAGGTGATTATATTATGTGCTTTGTAGATAAAAGGCTGAAAGAGGTTAAAGCACATACCCTGTTTCCCATAGCTAAAGAAGGCATATAACCAAGGTCTGTCTGAGTCCAAAACCTGTACCATTAAAAACTATATCACATTATTTCTCCACCTGGAGTGACTCATAATCTAGTGTGGGAATCTAGAGAAGCAATAACAGTAGAGAGAGAGATGGACAAGCAAACATAAAATTGCAAAGCATTGTTCTTGAAAGTATAGTTATGTGATCAGTGTAATGGAAACACAGTGGAACAAATGTTTATATCTGCCAGAAGAATTCATGAGGAAAATAATAGCAGTAAAGAAACAAAAAAAAGAAGGATATTATAAGTTGTTGTAAATAAATATATACATATAAAGTTAGAAAGCAAGGACTTTCTAACGTTCCTTGGAGGCTATTTGTATGTTTATTTTTATGCTATAATAATACCGTATTATAACTAACTGCAAAACCTTAGTGGTATAAAATAACAAACTTTTATTTAGCTCACATGTCTGTGGGTTGAGTGGAGATTGACTCTTTTAGGCTAGGCTTGGCCAAGACGCTCTGCTGATCTTGGTTGTGTTCATTAACCCATCAGGAGGTTAGCTGATCATGCAGGGTGCAGCTATAGAGCTGAGCTTTGTTACACATCTTTCTCATCTTTCTCTTTTAGAACCAGCTCGGGAATGTTCTTCTTACGGTGATAGCAGAGGCTCAAGAGAATGGGTTAGAAACTCACAACTTTTGTTAAGGCCAAGGCTCAGAACTGGCACAATACAACTTCTGACTTATTAGAGTTATCAAATAAAGTCAACTGACTAAAGCCAAAATCATGGTGGGGAAATATACTTCATCTCTTTAGTGGAAGGTATTATAAAGTCACATAGCAAAGGACATGAATACAGGAAGGGTGAAGAATTGAGGTAGGGGAGGATTCTGGGAGGCCTGCAGAATAGGAAGCACCAGGAATCTGTCTCTCCACCTAGACAATAATTTCACTGACAGAATCTGTCGAATGTAACTATTTTGGAATTCTGGAGCCTGTTGAGGCTTGCAACTTCCAGGAAGGTTTGAACAATAAATTATAATTAATTTCAGTTAATTCAGCTCTTAGTACTGTAGTAGCTACCCATCCCCCAACCCCAGCTGTGTGGCAGGCAGCTGTGCATGTGTTCCTGGAGCAGCTTAAACACAGGGTGGGTAGAAAGAACCCTGTCCTTCAAATATACAGGACATGTGCTCTTATTTCAGATTGCCGTTCCTGATCACAGAAGTGCAAACAAAGAGGCAGTGGCCATTGCTGTTGCATCTCTCCCCATGTTACAAGCCCCTCTGTCTCTGACTGAAGTGACTTCAAAGGGATGGCGCTCCTGCACCCCCCATCTTTATTTTTCTCTTTTTTCCCTCTTGAGAGCCAGACATTGAGAGTAGGACATTCAAAAGCAATTGTGTATAGGAGGGAAATTAGAAAGTGACCACACATGCTCAAGGGAAGGCACAGGCTCAGAAAAGACCTGAGGAGACCTAAAGTTTACACCTCAGGAGGATCCTCAGCATGGGGACAGCCTACAACAATCAAAACCGAGCAAAATCAAAATAGCAACCCTTGGGGAAGGGGGAGAATCTGATTTCCAGAATCACTACATTATTAGATTCAAATGTCCAGTTTTCAGTGCAAAATCACAGAGCTGATATATTTAAAATGCTAAAAGAAAATAAACTGTCAACCAAGAGTCCACCTGTCAACCTATATCCACCAAAACTGTCCTTCAAAAGTGAGGGAGAAATTAAGCACTTCCTGGATAAACAAAAGCTGAGGGAGTCCAGTTACCTCAGTAATGATGTATAAAGAAGTAATTTTGTGACATTAACAACTGAAAAATGGAGGGGATACAGCTGTTAAAGAAGCAGTTTTTGTAAGTTATTGAAGTTTACAGAAAGTCAACTAAACACAAAAGAAGACAGTAATGCAGGAAATGAGGGACTAAAAAGCTTATGTGTCATATAGGAAACAAGAAGCAACACGACAGAAGTAGGTTCCTCCTTATCCGTCATTACTTTAAATGTAAATGAATTAAACTCTCCAATCAAGTCAGAGGTTGGCAGAATGAGTTTAAAAAAAACATGATCTAACTCTACACTGTCTACAAGAGACTCACTTTAGATCCAAAGAAACAAATAGATTGAAAGTGAAAGGATGGAAAAGGATATTTCATGCAAATAGTAACTAAAAGAGCAGGGGTGACAGTACTAATATTAGACAAAATAGAGTTTAAGTCAAAAGAGCAGGGGTGACCATACTAATATTAGACAAAATAGAGTTTAAGTCAATGCCTAACAGAGACAGAGTGATATAAAGTGTTCTGGGTTCAGATTTCAGTTCTACAACATACCAAGCTAAATGACCCTGGACTAGTGTCTTAAATTCAGAGAGATCCAGCTTTCTTATTATATAATGAAAATTGCTTTTCACAATTATCACAAGGATTAGATATAAAACATATAAATCGTATGATGTGTATGTGTACATGTGTACATACATGCTACTCTTTAAATGTATATAAAACTTATGTTCCATAATAGCAGTAACTGATTCAAGCCAGAATCATCAAAACTATTAGATGAAAATTTGTTTGGCAGCAGAAAGTGATGTGATACACTGAGCCCTGAGGGACTGCTCTAGTATTAAAGGAAAACAAAAAGGCAAGACAACTAAATATAATGCATAATCCTGGATTGGATCCTGAACCAAAAATGTCACTAAAAAGGACATTATTGGGGTGGTTGGCAAAACTTGATTATGGGCTCTATGTCAGATAATAGTATTTTTTATATATTAGATTTTTTGAATTTGGTAATTGTACTGTGGTTAGGTAAGAGAATGTCTTTGTTTTAGAGGATATATACTGAATATTTAGTGGTGAAAAGTCATGATACCTATAACTTATTCTCAATGGCCCATAAGAATAATAAGATTAAGAATAAGAATTGTAATAATAAGGAGTGTGTAATTAGAGAGAGAGAGAAAATCCCAAAGCATTAAAATCTTAAAAATTTATGAATCCACATAAAGAATATATGGTGTTCATCATATTATTTTTTTCTGTAGGTTTGTAAGTCTTCAAAATAACACAAGTTGAAAAAGGAAAGAAATAAAAAGAATTGAGGCCAAGAATGTGATCTACTACAGTAGATTACACAGAATATCCATATGCAGTGTCAGCAATGGATGTATGTTAATTAGCAAATGCCTAAAACTCCTGGTGAGAAATGTATTTTACACTACCTACCAGAACACATAGGTATATTCATGCATATGTACATATAAAACGGAAACAAA
Source organism: Pseudorca crassidens (assembly GCF_039906515.1). Taxonomy (NCBI): domain Eukaryota; kingdom Metazoa; phylum Chordata; class Mammalia; order Artiodactyla; family Delphinidae; genus Pseudorca; species Pseudorca crassidens. Next base: position 45,615,600 of record NC_090299.1, read on the forward strand.
AACTTAAAAAAACAGTATTTATTTTCACTTATTCTGACTGATCCACTCATATATTGTCTTGTCTTCTATTTCATTCTATTCTATTCTAATTTCATTTAAAAAAAAGCTTCTCTTTGCCTCAAACTGAATTGATTTTATCATGCCCTAATAAGTCACAAACCATGGATTGAAAATAGCTTAATACGGTCAATTTTGAATACCTGGCAAGACATTAAGTATAAGAGGAATTTATAGGTAGATGGAATCATACAAACTGACATACATTCACCAAGGAGAAGGAATTAAAATTGTTTCACCAAAGAAAGTACAATGTATGCCAGGGAGACTAATGTACAAGTTTGATAGTATATTAGTCCTTCTGACCTTGGTGTTTTTAGATATCCGTATGGTAACACCACAGAGAACAGTTATACTACTAGTATTAATAGTTGCATAAAGAGTAAAGAATAGCTGTGATTTAATTCTACTTATATGGGTTTCAGTAAATGTTTTGATGTAAATTAAATGTAAATTAAATGAATTTAGCATTTGTCTGTGCATCATGGCATGGTAGTAGAGATCAGATTACAGGCACATTTCCAAAGAACTCACAATTCAGGTTTATAAAGATAACTCTAAAAATTATGTCTTCAATGATGAAGATTATGAAAAATTTTTTGAACTTTTACTACATATAGTCTCTGTTCCAAATGGCTTATAAGCATCATCTCATTTAAATCAATGACAACCCTATGAGGCTCCCTTCCTCAGTCTGCACAGCTAGTACATGATGAAGTCAGGATTTGGACCCAAGTCTTTTCACTCCAATGCCTAAATGCAAAACTCTTAATACATGAGCTGGGAGAGGTATGAATGAAATTTCTCCTAGATCTTCTGGAGAGAGTGTGCCCCTGCTGACACCTTGATTTCAGATTTCTGGCCTCCAGAACTGTAAATTATCATAGTTTTAAGCTACCCACTTTGTGGTAATTTGTTATGGCAGGGCTAGGAAACTAATGTAGACAGCTTGGCAAAAGCAGGAACATTAATATAATAATCAAGATTCTTCTACAAGTTAAGTGGAAGGACAAGTAGGGGTTTTAGAAACCAAATATGAGGTTTAGGAAGCACAGTTTTTCAAGGAAATTTACAAAGGCCAACGTTATTGAATGTCCAGGTGCAAGCTGAATATTCACTGTCCAATCCAATAAGATTTTGTTCATAATACTGATCAAGAGATATGTTTCTTTGTTGAGTTAGGGCTTCATTTCACACGTAATTCAATAACATCATGGCCATTGATTCTCAAATAAGTTCTATAACAGAGATTAATCATAGCTTTGTTCCACATGCACTTCAGCGACCAAGGAAAAATAATTACCACAGGACAAGTCATCAGTGTCATTGCTGTCAGGGCTCCAACAGAGACAGGGGCAAGTTGACATTGAGTCATGAGCTGGATAAATAAGGTGGAAAGGCTTGACCCTGTCCCTGGCTGTGCTCAGCTGTCCAAATCCAATAACACAGACACACCCAGCAAGGAGCATACACAATACAAGAGTACTCAATTGGTCAAATGGGATGGAGGTTTAGAATGTCAGGATCTCATGCAAGAAGTGAGATGTGGGATCCTCAGATAGAATTTTTCACACACAAAAATTGTGAATCAGATTCTTTTGAAATCTGATTTTTCAGTGTTGTCAACTATTTCAAATTAAATAACACTGTGCAGGTTGCGTGGAGAACATCAGCAGGCTATATACATCACTATGAACCACGGCGAGTCCTCTGATTGAATAGATTTTTCTTTCCAGTTTAGTCTAAGGGCACCAGGATTCAGGGAATGAAGGTAGAGGGCAGAACTAGGTAAGGATTCTCATCTTTCTTATCTGCAGCTGGCATTCTGTGGTAAAGAGCTGGGCTCCACTAGGATTCTTTAGCACAGTTAGCAGGGTAAAGAAAACAAACAAAACAAAAAAACAATCAAAAACAAAAATAAATAAAGAAAACAAACAAAAAAATATCCTTGGTACCAAAGATAAGATCAACAAGGACTAGTCTAATGGATAGGCTGTCTACATCCATGAAGGTAAGGGAGGCTGAGAAAACTTTCTTGCTGTGTTCCCCTGATGTATGAGAATTTAGATAGTAATAGTCCAAAGTGCTTTTATATCCATTCATTATTATGTTTGGAGATTTTAATATCCTGCTGGAATTGTTCGTCACTAGGGTTAAATGATGCTGAAACATAGGTGACTATTATCATTATTTACAATAGAAAAAAGGGCTGAAAAGTAGGGACTGGTTATTAAGATAAAATGTGGAAAACTTAGCTTTTAGAGTTGTGTTGTTGGGAACAGTACCACTATCTCCCTTTGCTTATATTCATGGTGAAGCCAGGATCACCATATTCATGGTGAAGCCACAAGCCACATGTAGCTATTGAGCACTTGAAATGTGGCTGGTTGAAATTGAGATGTACTTAGTATAAATGTACACCAGATTTCAAAGACTTATAAAAGGTATCATTAATATTTTTATGACAATTATATGTTGAAATAAAGATATTTTGCATATATACAGTTAAATAAAATGTTTTATTAAAATTATTTTCAACAGTTTAACAGTGAAAGCTGAAGCCAAATCTGGCCTCTATCCCAACACCAAATTAATTCTCAGTGAGAGTTTTGGGTGAAGTAGAAAAGAATAGCTTTATTGCTTTGCCAGGCAAAGGGGGCCACAGCAGGCTAATGGCCTCAAAACCGTGTGCCAACTTGGAGAGGGTAGTGAGGAGTTTTATAGTAATGGTTCAGAGAGGGCGTGATCAGCTCATGGACAACCTTCTGATTGGTTGGTGGTGAGGTAAGTGGGAGTCAGTATCATCAACCCTTCTGGGGATCTACCACTTGAGGACAGCATTCCGTTTTAGCTTCTCCCACCTGGTGGGGTTTTCAGTATCTGCAAAACAGCTCAAAGATACTGTTATGTTTATCTCCTGGGGGGGAAGCAGTACTCTGCCCCAAGGCTGCACTATTGTTTCTTTTGACTGTTCCTCCCTTGTCTCCACATCTACTCCCTTCCCTAATTAACAACTGTTTGAATCTGCTCTTGGAACTCAGAGAAAGTCACAGAAGCTGAATGAAGCCTATTTCCTGTAATCTAGAAATGGGGGACAGAGAAAGGCTTTTGTGCCCAGGAGCCCCACAGGGTCCTGCTTGGTACCGAAACTGTTTTTAATGTCTCTACAGAATTTTAAATTTCATGTGTGCCCTGTATTTGTGGCTCACATTTATTTTCAAGGAATGACACTGCCTTAGAGGATTATGAGTTAGGTCGCCATTTGATATTCATCAAAACCCCAAGTTTCTGACTAATGTTTCACTTGGTAGCTGGATAATATAGTGTCACGTAGATCAAGGCAGTGTTGTTTTTCAGGAATTAGGCAAATAATATAACCTCATGAACATGGCTTTTACATGACAGGTATTTCATACAAATATTTGTGCCAAATACTTTAGGTCAAATGCAAGAAGGGGAGGCAGCTGATGAATGCCTGTCAAAGCAATCGTCACTAGATGAGAAAGTATAATTTTAAATCATAGCAGAAATTATAGTTTACACGCTGCATTAGCCAACTCAATCTGCATAGTATATTTTCTATAATGAATTTCCATGTGATAACAAGTCCAGATGTAGCATTTGGATGATCAGTACGCTTTTTAGATCAATTTATTACGAATGAAAGAGGCATTTATCTCTTCCTCACACAATTTAATTTACATTCCCTTTCTAAAATCTTAAAAGACCAATAAAGGGATCTATGATGGGCATTAAACCAATTCAAAGTTGTGAGCACTTAGTCTTCTCATGTAATATAGTTGTCTTTAGAATACAAATGGAGGCATTAATTGGGAAAGAAAGTATAAATGTTTGCTCTTGATGAAAGAAATATTTGAGTTTATGCTATTCAGGCAAATGAAGAATCATGTTTCAGAAAATTCTGGTTTCTAACAAGAAATTCAAATATTGTCAATTTGAATTTAAATTATAGGAAGGATTGCTATATCCATTCAGGAAGATGGGAATTTAAATGAATGAGATTACTAAGACATGCGTAATGTTCTTAGCATTGTTCTGTGTATATGCTGCTATGGTTGTGTGTGTGTGTTTGTCTATAATTGTCATGATCCGATGGCATTTGTTAGATGTCCTTTATGTACATTAGATTGTGTTAAAATAATAGAATTATAAATTTTAATGCTGGAATAGAAAGAACCTGTAGTCCAGTTCTCTGACCAAAGCATGTAATCCACACTTTCCATCATTTCCAGAGGGTTATTATCTGGATGTCTCTGCTTCAAATACTTTTGAATGAATAATATTAAATTCATAAAAATTCATCTTCTTACATGCCGTCCTACCTAATGGGGTAATGCAATATTGTGCTCTGTTGTTTTAAGGGTATTGGCTTGAGAAGGGTTTATAATATAAGGCTGCATAGTAGGTAAGAATTAGGGTATAGAGTAGAGGGTCTTAGGTCAAAATGTCTTAATACGTATACTAGTTCTTTGACCTGGGACAAATTATTTAACTTCGATCAGAGAAGCTCTGCTTTTATGTGTTCCACACCTTAGCATCTGGGGTCAGACGTCATTTGTTAAAAGGGTTATTCTAATTTTAAATATTTGGGAGTTACTAATCCAATCAAATGACTCACCTCACCAAAATAGTCAATTCAAAAAAATCTGTAGAGGATAAACAAAGAAAAAGACAAACTACTTATTCGCAGGGAGCTTGCCATTAAGTTGAGAAGATAAAATATATTCATATTGAAGGAGAGCTGATTGATATGTACTAAAGAAGTGGTATCAAAGAGCTAGGAGAGTGTGGTGGTTAAGAGCATGGGCTCTGGAGCCAGGCTGCCTGAGTTCATGTCCCTACCCCATTTCTTACTAAGTATGCATCTTGGGCAAGCCATGTGATCTCACTGGGACTCACCTGTAAAATGGGGATAATAAAAATACCTTAAGGCATTGTAAAATTAAATGACATAATATATGTAAAGTCTGGACAGTGCAGGTTGCACAGGAGACATTTATTAATGATATATAACATTTACATATATACACATACAGAGACAGAAAGAATATTTTTAAGTAGTGAAGAACATGAATAAAGGAAGTGAAAAGGTCCAAGCATAGTTAATAATTGTAGGGATCCCTGTGAGTAGCTTCTGTGTTTATGCCAATCTTGCAGCAACACTCGATTCTTTGATATATCTCAGAAACACTCGATCCCCCATAATATATAAGCAAGAAGTAGATGTTTTCTGAAGATACCATGGAGAGAGGAAAGGCAGGGTTCATGACATTTCATATGACCAAATATCATGAATGTCTCTTTGGGCCACTCTATAATCTTCCCCAAATCTCTTTTCTGATGCTAGCCATCTTATCTCTCCACTCTTTCACAAGGCTAACCTCCACAGCTTCTCTTTTAATGCTGGTTCCTCCATCCTCCTGGTGGACTCTAGCATCCCACCTCAACCCAGAGCACCTGTGAGCTGCCTATTTGTAGTCTCATACTTACCATTCTGCTTGGTAATGAAATAATCTGCCTCAAGAACTCCTTTCATTAAAATAGAGAGGAGGCTGCTAAAACATATTTCCCTTCTGAAAAACAAGCCTATGGAGGAAAGCATGATCTCACTTGCCAAGAAATGGCAGAGGACTAACATTGGATAAGAATGCCTGAGACGACTGGGTGTTATTCAGTGGGCATGAGAGACCACTATGGAAAGACTTTGGGTCAGGGAAATAACGGAGTAAGTGCGATGTTACTAGAGAGAAACGACTTGGGTTGGTCAAAAAAATTGAGACTGGAATCAGGAGAACTGAGTTTCTATTATTTGACCTTGAGAAAATTACTCTTTAAAATTTATTTCTCTGTCATTACAGTATATAGAGAGGTTTAAGTTCAAAGGTGTTCTATTCTTTCCAGAATAGAAATCCCAATTTTTTAAAGTAGTGTGCCAAATGTCACTGTGTCCATTAGAGCCAGAGCTGAGATAAAAACCATACATGTCAGGAGCCTGGAGGGTCTAGAGAATATGCTCAAGAAGGAAAGTCTTTCATTTCTGAGATGACATTTACACAACTAGCTAGAGTGATGAGGATCTTCATGATTTTTCCTTCAAAATGTATCAATTAAGATTGAATTCATTGTGTTCCTCTTTTATTCAAGACTCATGAGATTTTCCTTTTCTTTGGGGGTCTGAACTTTGACCTCCTCACTGTCTTCTCTGCAAGCCATCTTGCCTTTCTAGGTAAGGGGATGGGATAAACAGGAGCATGGTGACTGTCTCTGTGCTAAGTCCACATACACATGAACACATCTGGGAGCTAAATGATATGAGTTGTTTTACAGATTTCTAGGTTAGAATTTGGAGATGTGAAATAACTTTTCCAATTCCTGGAGACATGGCTGAATCGAAGTCTAGTGATACCCATTTGGGCAATTTAACTTTTTTTTTTTTTTTGTATAGGGAAGTGATGTCTATAAATGTCAGGATAATATTTAGGGGAGAATAAGAAGAGGCAGAGGATATGATAGAGATGGAGCCCATGAAAGGGATTTTTCAAATAGGGAGTAAAATGCTATTTCTTGCCCGGGGTGGTTTCCTGGCTGGTGATCATAATTAATTTAGCTATACATTTGATGGATGTGGTTATCCACATTGTGAAAATTATCCCAAATTCATCAGGATGTTAGTGGTGTAGGTAGAATTGGAAACCAATAATGATTCTACAAAGATTCAGAAGTATGGTGCTACTGCTGGCAGTAAAAAGCTATAGCTAATTCCTATAAACTCTGGCCAGTGAAAGTTTAAGAAAAGCCATGGAGGCTTCCTACCACCCTTCTTCAATTTCTAATTTGATTTTAGAGACACAACATAAAAAATAATCTTACTTTTAAAAATGAAATTGAAGATGAGCACTAACTCCATCAACTTACACACCTTGTGCATGAATTTTTTTTTTTTTAAAGCCACATATTAGAAATTGCTTTTTGAGTAAAGTGGCTCAACTAATATTCAATCACAATCCAATACCATTGGTCTCCATTGGTGCAGGATGTTAAATTTTTTATTTATATTCTGCTGGACCTTCAGTTGCTTCATGATAAAGAGGTCTAGTGGTTTACATGCCCCTTTTCTGGGCTGTCATGTTTCTTTTTCATAGTAAACCTGTGTAAAGACAGATATTTCATTTCTACACTGTATAGTGCTTGAGTGGGATTAAAAGTCATGGACAGATTTTACATTCTGTTGAAATTCATGAATGCCTTTCTGTTTAAAAAACATTTTTAATATAGGACACCATTAATTACTAGGATTCTGATTGTAATTGCCTGGTTTCAGAACTGATGAACAAAGCCATTTTAGAAAGCAATCAATTTGAAATCTAATTTGTTGGCGAAATGAACCATATAAACAAAATGCCACTTGCAGTTTGTCTAAAATGAGATGTGCTTAACGAGCCCATCATCTTCTGTGATCCTCATCACTATGGGTCGCAGCTACCTCGAATGTCATCAATTGGATCCAGAGCACAGAAAGCTGAAATAGAACACAACACCACGAGCAGAGCGAATATGAAACAGATGGCTCTGCAATCCCCGCAGGGTGAATTTTGGGGGCAGCTTGGGGGTGAAGGCAGAGTGGCTACTAAAATCAGCTAAATGCAGTAACACACTTGGCTCTCCTGTGTCATGCACCAAAAATAGCTGTGATTGTTTACGGTAACTCATCCCATTCACACGTATTCAGAGAACAAAAGATGAAAGTGCAGGAAACTGGATTTGGGGAAAAGGATCTGAATTATTTTTTATGAAATATATATACACACATATGTGCACACACACATATGAAACATATGTATTATGCACACATAAAACATACTATATATGCACACACACACACACAGAGGAACCAAAAGGCATCTGGTGGGCTATATAGTAGAATCTGTGCTTTGTACAAAGTTTGACACAGCCTTCACTTGTTCTTTCATTAATGAAGGAAAAATTTCATGTAAAAGTCTTACTAATCATCTCTGATGACTTATTGCTGCGTGATCCTAAGACATCTGATGTTCTTGAAATGGATCATAAAAGAACTATTAGCATGTATGAGTTAAAGTCTTCGAGTTAAACCTGTCATCTATTTTAAATTTGCTAGGTCACTTGTATGTTGGGGCTTATTTATTTATGTTTACTCAGTTGGTATACTAAACTAGGAATTACTTCAAAATACAGCAATCTCAGGGCTTTGTAAAACTGAAATTACAAAACTGAAATCACCATGAAGGTGGCTAGTCCTATCATGAGATTGCTGGGAGTAGATGTAAACTGGAGGATTGTGAGCACGTAATTTAAGGGGGAAGAACCCTTCTGAATCAAGCAGTCCTCATCTATTCAAGTTCAAGCAGAGAGATAAAACCTTTGAGTTGATGAAAAAATTATTTCCAGTGAATCTCAATTAATTGAGAATATTTTATCCTGTAGAAATTTATTATGAATCAGCAAGGCCTTGCCAGTCAATGTCATGGATAGGCAGTAGATTGTCACAGATTGGTATAAACTCACTTGGGAATTTATAGGGAATGCAGTGTCTCTGGCCCTACCCCAGATTTTCAGAATGAAAATCAGCCTTTTAAGTCCACTTGGAAGCTGTTCTACATGGAATTCTTCAAAGTTACTCCTACAGATAGCTACTAAACCTCTTTGGTATATATAACTCTACATTAACCAGAACCCTCATTATCCAGAGAATCAAAATCTCTTCAGTCTTTTAGATTACACTGGAAATTTACTTTTTCTCCTAGGGTTGTATTTAATTTCTGAGAATTAAAAATAATTAGATGACAAAATGGATGACAGAAATGGAACAAATTTATGTTCTCTTTGGTTAAAGGTAGATATGTTTATTATTTTCTGAGAAAAATGGTTTCAAGTGAAAAATGAAAAGTAAGTATGAAATGAAATGGTCATCATAATGATGTCATGCTGAATACTTATACACATGCACACACATACATAAATGCATGCACACACACATATACACACATTGTGCTCACATATGCATACACATACACACTCACATACAAACATCTCACATCCCACATTCAGAGCTAAGCCTAGGAACATATTTTATAAGTGTGATATAAGTTACTTTTATTTTCTTTAATATTATATGAGATTTAAAATGTTTATTATGGAAATTAAAACAAACACAAAATTAGAAAGAATGATATAACAAATACCCTTGTGTCCGTTACTCAGATTCAACATCCGTCAAGATGTTACCAAGCTAATATCATCTATCTGCCCACCTCTCCCTGTTTTTGGTGCAAAACTTTTTTTTTTAAGGCAAATAGAGGACACTGTCATTTCACTCATAAATACTCCTGTCGATTAAAAAATTATTCACAACATAAAAGTTGAGAGTTGTGTTCCATTCAGTGGGAATTTTTAAGACTTCCAGCCTGGGAGGCAGCATCTTAAGTAATCCTGAGAGAACTGCTTTGAGGTGGCAAGTAGGGAGCCAGGTTACATAGAAGTTTTACAACAAAGGGCAGGTCATTGCAACATCAAAAGATTATTGTTAATTAAGGAAAGCCAGATATCTCAGGTTAAGGAATTTAGCACTTTTCTATGTATGGGGGGATACAAGAGCCTGAAATCATTCCTTTAATATGCACTTCAACTATCTGGGGCCAGTATCCTGTGTTTTCACATCCTGAGTTCCCTCAGGGCTCACCAGCTCCCTGGTGGTGGCTGCAAGCACCGTCGTGATTGACTGTCACGACCTTTGTTTACTGATAAGGCAGGCAATATTCCATTTATTACTCCAGTATGCACCTCTAACTAATAAGGGCATCATTTTTACATAACCATAATGCAATGATCACACCTAATGAAATTAACCTTAATTCCTTCATAGTTAAGAACAAATAATTCATATTCAAATTTTCTCAATTGTCTCAAAGAAGCTCTTAAAAAAATCACGATCCAAACAAGATTTACTTATTGCCTTTGGTTGTTTTGTGTCTTAAGTTTCTTTTATTCCATAATAGAAGATGCTCCCCTACACCCCATTCAGTTTGCCTTTTCACGTCATGGTTTGTTGAGGAAACTGAGTCTTTTTTCCTGTAGAGTACCCTACAATCTGCATTTGGCTCACTGCTTCACACTGGTGTTTAACTTATTTCTATTTCCGGTTTAGTCAATAATTTAACTTTCAATTAATAGGAAATAGTTTCTTTTCAGAAAAATTCTTATTAGTGATCTTTAGTCATATTTATTCGTAATCAGCTAATTATCTTTCTACTTAAATTATACTACTTGCAGAATTCTTGCGTTTCTTTATTCATTCTTTCAACAAAGCTTCCTTAAGAAACAAAGTGAAACTAGTTTGTAAGACAGGCTCGGACAATTATAATTGTTAAAATCTCGCGGTCAATGAAGGTGTCAGTGATTAGCTTCATGTGGACTTAACTAAAGCCTGTGATAACCTGTTTTTTCTCCATACCACCACAACTGTCAGTCTCTTTCAGACGGCAAGTTAAGATGTTAGAAAAGAAACATGATGTTCCTCTGGGTTGTTTCTCTTCCAATTGAATGTCCCTAATTCTTTCAAGACTTTCTGATATGACATGCTTCCAGAGCCCTCATCCCCTATTTTATTAACGTTTCTTTTAAAATAGGATTCATGAAATTTAATACATGATTCTAGGAATGATTAAAACTGCTTTAAGAAGATCAAGAGTAAAATTTATCTGTTTAACAACTACAAAAATTATTGCAATCATAACAAGAGGCAGGCACATAACAGATACTCAAGAAAGGCAAACAAACATACTTGTTCTTTGCCTTCAAGAAGTGTAGAGTCTAATGGAGGAGATAAAGTTAGGAAATGACAATAGTATGTCATAACTGCTATGATACAAGTGAATATGGGCATTTTGAGGAGGATCCCCAATCCAATTTGGGGGTGGAGATCTCAAGTGAGGAAGAATTAGCCAGCTAATTGGGAAGAGAGGGAAGAATGTACCAACAAAAGGAAGAGCAAGTACCTACGCTCAGAGTCCTAGAAACTGTAAGTCACTTAACAAGATGAGATCAAAGGAGTTGAGTAGGATATTGGATTTAATCACTTTTCATAATCTGAGTGTCATGATTATATGTTCAAGGTACTATTCATCTGTGTTTAGGGTGATCTTTTCACTCATTCATTTGTCTAGTAATTATTTACTAAACTACCACTTCATGTTAGGCACTGGGATGATAATCCTGAGTGAAATAGATAAGATCTCTGCTCTGATGGGAATACAATCTACTGTGGAGAGACAAAATAAGTAAATAACTAGAAAAAGAATAAAAATTAGAATAATAAAATTAAAGTTATAAAATACTATTTTTACTTATTATACTTATAAAATAAGTAATAAGAATTTTTTAAGTATAATAAAATGGGTCTGAAGAAGTGACATTAATCTAAAACCTGACTAATAAGAAGGAAGCATACATGCAAATGCTGTATCTGGGCAAGAGCTTTGCAGGCGAGGTAGCTGTAGAGGTCCTAAAATCAAGTGTAAACTTGGTGTGTTGGTATAAGAGGAAGAAGGAAAATACGGCATGAAGGATGGTAAACAAGACAAAGAATGGCACAAGGTAGATTCAGAGTGGTGGATCCCATAGGGTAGTTAAAACCACATTAGGATATTTTTATTTTATTCTAGAGGAGGTGGGAAGCTATTGGTAGTTTTTAAGCAGGGAAGTGACATCCTTTAACTTACATTTAAGAAAGGTCAATCTGGCTATTGTGTAGAGAATGGATTGGCTGGGATGGGGCAAGAGGGGTAGGAGGGAGACCTTTATAATTCAGAAGATGGGTCTTGTCTTGACGACTTGAATAGGAGATACGGTAAGTTCAGGGACTTAGGGGTTGATTAAGGAAGAAACAAGACCACAAGAGGCAGAAATACACAAGCTTTATATGGGCAGTACTTGGACAGGGTCCCTCTCAGCAAGAAACCTTCTAGAGGCAGCAGTATGGGGCCACCACCCAGTGGGCAAATAGCAGAGGGGAGCTTGGGGCTTACATGTCTAGGTGATCTTACTCAGTGGCAAGGTGGGGAGTTCCTGCGATAGAGAGCTCCAAAGGGCAGCAGCCATTTGGGGTATTTTATAGCTACAGGGCTTGTTTTATTTATGGTTAGCATACGTTGGGGGCAGCTTAATGGGGTTTAAAGTATGTAGGACCTATTATTTATTTATATATTTTATTGGGGTATAGTTTTTTTATTTATTTTATTTTTCAATTAATTTTTATTAGAATATAGTTACTTTACAATGTTGTGTTAGTTTCTACTATACAGAAAAGTGAATGAGTTATACATATACATATATCCCCTCTTTCTTAGATTTCTTTCCCATTTAGGTCACCACAGAACACCGAGTAGCACCACAGAACACCTGTGCTATATAGTAGGTTCTCATTAGTTATTTATTTTATACATAGTAGTGTGTATACGTCAATCCCAATCTCCCAATTAATCCCCCCCCTCTTCCCCCGCCTTGGTATCCATACATTTGTTCTCTACGTCAGTGTGTCGATTTCTGCTTTGCAAATAAGTTCATCTGTTTCATTTTTCTAGATTCCATATATAAGCGATATTATATATTTGTTTTTCTGACTTACTTCACTCTGTATGACAGTCTCTAGGTCTATCCACGTCTCTGCAAATGGCATTATTTCTTTCCTTTTTATGGCTGAGTAATATTCCATTGTATATATGTACCACATCTTCTTTATCCATTCCTCTGTTGATGGACATTTAGGTTGCTTCCAAAAAACTAAAAATAGAACTAACATATGGCCCAGCAATCCCACTCCTGGGCATATACCCAGAGAAAACCATAGTTCAAAAAGATACATGCACCTCAATGTTCATTGCAGCACTGTTTACAATAGCCAGGACATGGAAGCAACCTAAAAGTATGTAGGATCTTAATGGCTAAAAATATGGGGGTTTGGGAGCTATATTTAAAACAATTTGGATGTGTGAGAATTTGAGTTTGGCACTGGCAGGCTTTGAGATAATGATACCAGCTTGTTGTGAAGCAGGAAACAACATGAGACATTTTAGGCTAATACACAGGGGACATCTCTGGCTCATTTATACAACAGATGGTATCCCTAGTGATGGAGTGGTGGCATCAGCAGGATTTACTTGGAGTGTGAATACGTAAATGAGAGGAAAAGAAAAAGTATGGGTATCTTTCAGGTTTTTGGCTTGGGCAACTGGGTGATGCTATTTTCTGAGATGAGAAACATGACTAGAGGAGTATGTGTGTGTGCAATGAAGAGCCCAGTTCTAGACAGTTCATGATGAAGGGTTAAAAGCACCTTTGAATCATTACTATGGTACTCTTGATCCCACTAATCCATAGAAGGGAACAGTGAATCCAGGCTGAGCAACCTCTGTAACCTCAACCCAGCTCTGGCAAACACATTGTGTCCAAAGATCTAACCTTGCAGTCATATCTACTGGAAGGAAAGATGAAGCCTAGGAGTTTGATTACACAGATGTATTTATATGTAAAACAGTGTCAGTGGGAGAAATGATAAGCATGAGCAGTGCCTAGAAGGTCTCAGGTGAGGTGGCTTGGATCTGCACATTTAGGTTAAATTAGTAACACTACTTCTAAATTCTGTACAGTATAAGGTAAGACAAGGAAATAAAAGACACACAGATTGGAAATAAAGAAATAAAACATTTTGTATACAGACAACATGATTGTCTACAAAGAATATCTCAGAGAATCCATAAAACAAGGTTGAAGAACAAATCAATGAGTTTAGTCATGCCATGGAATACAAGGTCGGTGTACAAAACTAAGTTGTGTTTCTATATACTAGCTTTGAGCAACTAGATTGAAGTAAAAACAACAGCATATGCAAGAATACCTGAAAACATGTAACACTTAGGGATATACCTACAAATATGTGAAAGATTGGTATGCTGAAAACTCCCAAACTTTGTTGAGAGAAATAAAAGAAGACACACCTCTTAGAATAGCTAAAAACAGAAACAAAATCTGACAATACCAAATGAAGTCGAGGATTAAGAGCAACTGGAACTCTCACACTCTGCTGGTGAGAATATAGAATGGTACAGCCACTTTGGAAAATAATTTTTCAGTTTCTTATCAAGTAAAATATATGTTTACTACATTCCCCAGCAATTGCATTCCTAGACATCTACCCAAGAGAAATTATACTAACGCCTACACGGAAATCTGTGTGCAAATATTTATAGCAGTTTTATTCATAATCATCCCAAACTGGAAACAACCCAAATGTTTATCAACTGGTGAATGCAGATAAAAATTGTGGTACATTTATACAATGGAATATGTCTCGGTAATAAGAAGGGGAAAAAACTACTGATACATGCAATAACAAGAATGAATCTCAAAAGCATTATATAAGTGAAAGAAGCCAGGAGCCAAAGGCTACATATCATATGATTCCATTTATATAACATTCTAGAAAAGGCAAAATTATAGGAACAGAAAATATATCCATGGTTAATAGGAATCGTATTTTGGAATTGAGTAAAATGCCATGAATCATTAAAAATATAATTATGGTATTTGTCAAGGATTTGCATGCATTTATTTTAAAGAGTTAAGTGGTTTTATAAGGTTTCTTATTAAATAAAGTTATTTTCTATCACTGTTCCATTTTCCACTAGCCACAGGTAATTATTCCATTTTTCGTTATTTATTTCCATTACTCTGAACAATATGCTTCTTTATTTCTTGATGCTTATATTTTAGGCATTTTAAAATTTGTTAATAGATTATGAGTCAATTAAAGATAAAGATTTAGCTTTTACTCTCTTCAAATACAACAAGAACACGTATTTCCAGTCACCAACCTCACATACTCTTACTTTATTTGTATTCTAGTTTTATTTGGATTATTAATTAGTGGTTGACATAGACAGGAACATTCACAGTAACAACTGGTTTCTCATCAGAAATAATGGAAGCCAGGAGTCAGTGGAATCATGTTTTTTTTTTTTTAATGGAATCATGTTTTAAAGCCTTGAATAATAGGAAAAAAAAGTCAATCCAAATTTCACTTTCTAATCAAAATACTTCAAAAATTAACACAATATAAAGGCCTTTTCATATAAATGAAAACTGATAAGAATTAATCACCAGCAAACCTATTCTGTGTGGAAATGATTTGGTCTGAAGGGAAATGGTATCAGATAAAAACTTGAATCTACAGGTAGGAATGAAGAGCACCTGGACTCATAAATATTTAGGTAAAAATGAAAAAGCATATATATTTTTGTCTCTCAACATCTTTAAAAGGAAATTGACTGTTTAAAGAAAAATTGTAACATTGTACTGGGTTTATAACAGGTTGTAAAAGTAGAAAATATAACAACAGAAGTACAAATGAAAGAGTGGCTAATGGAATTATAGTGTTGTAATATTATAGTGTTTAATACAAAGTAGCATAATAGTAGTTCTAAGTAGATTGTGATAATTTATAGTTGCATGTAGAGTCCCTAGAGCCACTACTAAAACTAATACAAAGTATAGCTAAAAATTAAAGGCAAAATGTAAAAAAAAAAGAAATTTTATGAAAGTTCTAATCCTGAATGTGTATATACTTATAGGTGTGAGCACCTAATAACAGAGCTTCAAAGTATATGAAGCCAAAAGTGACAGAACTAAAGGGAGAAAAGATAATCTTTTTTTATTTACTTCCTAGAGTAATGAAAATAAAAATAAACAAATGGGACCTAAATAAACTTAAAAGCTTTTGCACAGCAAAGGAAACCATAAACAAAACAAAAAGATAACTCTCAGAATGGGAGAACATATTTACAAATGAAGCAACTGACAAGGGATTAATCTCCAAAATATACAAACAGATCATGAAGCTCAATATCAAAAAAAAAACAACCCAATCAAAAAATGGGTGGAAATAAAATTAAAATAAACAAGTGGGAACTAAGGACACTTAAAACCTTTTTCACAGCAAAGGAAACTATAAACAAGACAAAAAGACAACCCTCAGAATGGGAGAAAATATTTGCAAATGAATCAATGGACAAGGGATTAATCTCCAAAATATATAAACAGCTCATGCAGCTCAATATTAAAAAAAACAAACAGCCCAATCCAAAAATGGGCAGAAGACCTAAATAGACATTTCTCTAAAGAAGACATACAGATGGCCAAGAAGCACATGAAAATTTGCTCAACATCACTAATTATTAGAGAAATGCAAATCAAAACTACAATGAGGTATCACCTCGCACCAGTTAGAATGGGCATCATCAGAAAATCTACAAACAACAAATGCTGGAGAGGGTTTGGAGAAAAGGGAACCCTCTTGTACTGTTGGTGGAAATGTAGATTGATACAGCCACTATGGAGAACAGTATGGAGGTTCTTTAAAAAACTAAAAATAGAATTACCATATGACCCAGCAATACCATTACTGGGCACATACCCAGAGAAAACCATAATTCAAAAAGACACATGCACCCTAATGTTCATTGCAGCACTGTTTACAATAGCCAGGTCATGGAAGCAACCTAAATGCCCATGGACAGATGAATGGATAAAGAAGATGTAATACTTATATACAATGGAATATTACTCAACCATAAAAAGGAACGAACTTGGGTCATTTGTAGAGATGTGGATGGACCTAGAGACTGTCATACAGAGTGAAGTAAGTGAGAAAAAGAAAAACAAATATCGTATATGAACACGTATATGTGGAATCTAGAAAAATGGCACAGATGAACCAGTTTGCAAGGCACAAATAGAGACACAGATGTAGAGAACAAACATATAGACACCAAGGGGAGAAAGCAGGGGAGGGGTAGTGGTGGTATGTACTGGGAGATTGGGATTGACATATATACACTAATATGTATAAAATCCATACAAACATGACCCAGCAATCCCACTCCTGGGCATATACCCTGAGAAAACCATAATTCAAAAAGACACATGTGCCACAATGTTCATTGCAGCACTATTTACAATAGCCAGGTCATGGAATCAACCTAAATGCCCATTGATGGAGGAATGGATAAAGAAGATGTGGTACATATATACAATGGAATATTACTCAGCCATAAAAAGGAACGAAACTGAGTTATTTGTAGTGAGGTGGATGGACCTAGAGACTGTCATACAGAGTGAAGTAAGTCAGAAAGAGAAAAACAAATACCATATGCTAACACGTATATATGGAATCTAAAAAAAAAAAAAAAAGAAAGTGGTCAGAAGAACCTAGGGCCAAGATGGGAATAAAGATGCAGACCTACTAGAGAATGGACTTGAGTATACAGGGAGGGGGAAGGGTAAGCTGGGACAAAGTGAGAGAGTGGCATGGACATATATACACTACCAAATGTAAAATAGATAGTGAGTGGGAAGCAGCCACATAGCACAGGGAGATCAGGTCGGTGCTTTGTGACCACCTAGAGGGGTGGGATAGGGAGGGTGGGAGGGAGGGAGATGCAAGAGGGAAGAGATATGGGGACATATGTATATGTATAACTGATCTACTTTGATATAAAGCAGAAACTGACACACCATTGTAAAGCAATTATACTCTAATAAAGATGTTATAAAAAAACACACAGAAGATGTGGTACATATATACAATGGAATATAACTCAGCCATAAAAAAGAACAAAATAATGCCATTTGCAGCAACATGGATGGACCTAGAGATTGTAATACTGAGTGAAGTAAGTCAGACACAGAAGGACAAATATCATATGATATCACTTATATGTGGAATCAAAAAAAAAGCGTACAAATGAACTTATTTGCAGAGCAGAAATGGAGTCATGGATGTAGAAAACAAACTTACGGTTACCAGGGTATAAGTTAGGGGGAGGGATAAATTGGAAGATTGTGATTGACATATATACACTACTATATATAAAATAGATAACTAACAAGAACCTGCTGTATAGCACAGGGAGCTCTACTCAATGGCCTATATGGGAAAAGAATCTAAAAGAAGAGTGGATATATGTATATGTATAACTGATTCACTTTGCTGTACACATGAAACTAACACAACATTGTAAATCAACTGTACTCCAATAAAAATTAAAAAAAAAACTAAATATTTTTAACCAGTAAAAAAACAATAAAGGGAGAAGAGATAAAATCTATAATCATAGTTGGAAATTTTGACAACAATTTCTCTTAAACTGATGGAATGACGTGAAAAAAAATAGGTATTATAGAGAATTTTGGAACAGCACTCCCAATCAAACTGTACCTAGTTGGCATTTACACGGTTTTTGTTTTCTGGCTGTGAAATCAATAATTTAGGTGGTACACAATTTTAGATTTACAGCTATTCTCTCCCAGCATTTCCATTATTGTCATTGAGAATTCTTCTATTTAATTTCTTTTTCTATATAGACAATCATTTTTTCTTTCTGTTTGCTTTAAAAATCACTTCCTTGTTAGTGGTATTGTGCAAATTTATTAATAAGTGTCTAGGAGATTTCTGTTTATTTCACCTATTGGGTATTGTTTGTGCATCCCTTTCTGATTTTTTATATTATTATCAATTCTTAAAATTTCTCAGTTATGCTCCCTTTCAATATTAGTTCTCTTTTATCCTTTCTATTTCCTTCTTCTGGAATTCCAATTGGATGCATGTTAGATTTTTAAACATTCTTTCCTCCATATTTCTTTGTCTCTTCACATTATTTCCTATCTGCCTTTCACTGTTGTGTTCTGTAGTTCTATAGTTTTAGATGTATCTTTTGTGTCAGTATTTCTTCAGCTGTATTAAAGCTTTTATTTAATCTGTATATTGAGATTTTAGCTATAGTGCTGACATTTTTAAATTTTAGAAAAGTTATTTTTTAAAATATGCTTATATTTTTATAATCTCTTGTTTCTTATTCATATTTTGAATTCCATCTGTTATTTCTTTAAACATTTCAAGCATGGGTACTTTATATTCTGGATTTGATAATTATACTATTTGGAATCCCAGGTGTCTATTGCCATGATTTTTTTTTTTACTCATGGTAACTTGTTTTCTCATGAATTGTTAAATTTTATGTTGTGAGCTCAAATTTATGTATGGGTCTAGGTTAAGGACACACACTTTCATAGACAATGTATTTTTTTTCTACCTAGAAAGTTGAAGTGCTACTACTCTTGGACTACATTAAGAAATTTTTTGATGTGGGTTTTCTAGACCAAACAGTAGTATAATTGTATTTGAAGGCAGATCTATGGTTAGTACTTTTTATTCCAGTGTCAGTATTTTTTCCTTCCAGTGTCTAAACCAATATAAACAGGTGTTTTTGTCATCTTCCCTTGTCAGTAGGACACACAAGTTCCAGACTTTATAAGGGAATCTCCATTCTAATTCTACTTTGCCCAGGCCAAAGTCCTCTCATAGGACACTAAACCACAAGGCTTTAGATTTCTGATATCAGCCAAATCCTCTTGAGCATATGTGGTTACATCCTTCCTGGACCATTCTCATTTTACTTCCTTGTTTGTTTTGGTCCCTGGTTATTTCCTCAACTTGAACTCAGTGTGACTTTATTATATGAGGTGTTTTCAAGATAAGTCTGCCTAGTCTTATTTTTTAAGAAGCACTTATTTAAGAAATAACTATTTGTATATACTATACTTTTTAACATTAATAATGTCTTCTTATTAAAGTATAGTTGACTACATATACTTTCAAATGCCATCTTCTTGGTTTCTTCCCTTTGTTCCACCTGATTGCAGTATTCAAGTACTCTTCTAGGTACCGTGGAGGCTTTAAAGAACAACCTAGTGATCTTTTCCTTTGGGAATGCAGCAGAAGAATTGTATTGCACTGTAATACAAGGTAGAAATTCTAGTGCCATAAAAGGAGTCCAGATGAAGTGGAAGCAGGGGAATGAATGGTCCAGGACATGCTGTTTGAGGGTTGGCACATGGAGAATAAAAAAGCGTCTACTTCCTTCTTCCTTAGAATAGTGGTCTCTGCCCATGACATCTGCTCTCCTTGCATGGCTGGTTCCTCCCTCCACTCCTTCCCTAGTTAAGGCCATGTTGCCCTCAGATCTCAGCTCAGTCCTCACTTCCAAAGGGAAGTCTTCCATGACATCCTTCGAAGTTGACGTCAAAGCCCTTCCCTGATACTATACGCCTCTCATTCACAGAATCTAACAGACTTGGAATTTTAGATTTATTATGTGGTTAATTTAAATTTTCCTTCTGGAGTATGTAGCGTAGGACAGCAGCAACTTTATCTGATTTTTGCTTATCATTGAATTCCTAGCACCTGGCATTGTGCTTATAAAATGTTTGAGTCTCAATATGTATGTTTTGAGTGATTGAATGAGTCCTTCCAATCTTATGTTTTTTACTGATTAGATAAGCCTTTTGCTTACGACTTTACCCAGTTCATTGCTTAACATATTGGTTAGTCAAAGATACAGCCTATTGTTAGACACAAGACAGCTTCATTGACCACATTTCTGGTAGCTGTGGCAACTGAGTGACCCAAGTTCAGGCAACTTTGGAGGCTCTAGGATTAATGGGGTTAGAAAAGTCTGGGATTTCCTCCCCTCCCTGGCCTGTACTAACGCACAGTTCTTACCCCTACCTCAGTTGAATTTAAAGATTAATAAAAGCCACAGAGGATAATGCATAAATTTTAGAATTAAAGTAGTTAGAGATGAAAAAAAAATTACCCTGTTCTGGATTATATAGGAGTATAGTCCAGAACAGCAGTGTTCAGAAAATAAAATAGTTTCCTGATTTTACCATGGGAGGATTATATCAGGTTTTATTATATTTACACATTCATCAGCTGTGGATATAGATATAATATTTGTGAGACAAATTGAGAAGTCAAAATAGATAAAAATAGCTCAAGATTTAGAAATGAAGACTCAAACTATAAAAGTAGGTTGTGAGACAGTAGATGAAATTACATAGACTGGATTAATTTTTGGTTTCTCAGGACATGTATATAGAAGGAGATCAATGTTGTCTTGGGGAGAAGAAGAAATAGTTTTTTCTTGGCTTGTGAGGCCCCTTGGCTAGGATATGCAGAAGGAGAGACTGCAAGGCTGGCCACAGGGCATAATCTGGCCATCAAGAGGATAGGATCAAATCTGCGGCAGTGTTCAGAGGTCTCCGTTGAATGGAGGAAGAAACAGGGGAGCCACTGGGGAGCTGTAACCATTGAAGCGATATGTTAAAAATGGCAGCCAGGAGAGCAATTCTAGAAGTATTAGGCTAAGCTTTTGTCTCCAGGACAAGGGTCTTCCTGCTTCTCCTGGATCATCCACAAAGCCTTCTATTGACCTCCCACTGCTGCCGAGGCCATTGAAGACTGCATCTGGCGAGAGACTGAATACGAGAAGCAGTTATGACAAACACAGAGCTCTCCCTCCTGATGGGACTGATGGTGCCAGGCTCTCAGAGGACATAACGCGCTTGTTAAGGTTTGGTGAATAGCACCAATCTCCACAGAGGACGATTTGGGTTCCCATAGAGAAGTCATCAACACAGAGTAAGAATTCAGCCAATTATGTCTCACCTCATCGGTCCTATTTAGATGGTAACCCCATGGGGCATGGACCATGTCTTTCCCTGTGTATTGTACAGTGTTGAGGAAACATTTGGCACTCAATAAATACCAATCAAGAGCTTGTTTCTTGTCTCCCTTGGCCTCCCACTGAGCTGATCTGAGGAAGGAATTCCCTTTGAAGTCTCTTGTCCCCATGCTTTTGATAAATAACATAGAGGCACAGAGAGAGATGAGGCATCTATACAGTCGTGGAACTGTTTTTGGTCTCCATAGATGACAAATACTATCTCCGTAGTGATATAGCTAGGGGGTAAGAGGCATACTTAGTGGGACCATGCCTTATAAAAACTCTTCTTCCGTAAACAATGTCTTCTTATTTCTCACAGATATATGATTTATGCTTTTAAACATCTATTAATACCACTGCAAAGTTGTCTTGCTGAGCTGAGAGGTATAGCCCTTATAAGTTTTGGTTCACTTTAGTAGTTCATGAGTTTCATCATGTACATAGAGAAAAGCAAAGTATAGGTGGATAAGAAATTAGAAGAGAAAATAAAAGATAAACATTGTAAAAATAGAAAAGGATTTTAAAAAAGATAATCTATAATAACTTTAATAAGCCGTGGCAAGGAGTTGCTTAGAGCATTGAATGTGTCGCTATTGAAAAATGACTTTGCTTTTTATATTATAAAAGATTATAATTTTGGCATTAGAGAAAAATATTTACAAAACTTTTTTATAGGTATCGAGATTTAGGGAGAAAAAAACAGAAAATAATATATTACAAGTAAAATAAGGCAGCTGAATTAACATATGCATATAATATGCATATACATTACCAAAAAATATACATTTTCTTTACATACTGGAAAATCTCTCAAAGTGTTTTCTTTAACAATTGAGGCCAAGACATCTAATGTTATGAAAGACAGGTACTGATGAGGTTAAATAATCCCTAGAAGATGTGGCCATGTGGTGGAATGATGACAGCTCCAACTCTTTTTTCATGTACTCATAGTTCCAAGACACTCTCTCTCTCTCACCACCGCTCCACCTCTTTTCCCCTCTTTCTCTTTCCTTCCCTCTCCCTCTTTCTTTTCTCTTGCATTGAGGCATTTTAATTATTAAAAATATTCATTTGAAAACTTGAGAGGATGAGAGTTTAACTTGGACTTTGATTCAGGAAAACACCTAATGTCTCTTACTTTGAATAATGTACAAAATGAGAATAAGGCATGATACAGCCAGGATTTTAAAAAGATGTGTCATGCTTACTCATGTTTCTTTTGAGAATAAAGTAAAATAGCTACATTATGCCCTAAAAGGTGTTGCAGATCTAAAAAAAGAATGATAGAAATTAGGAATATCTTGACCCCAAAATAATAGAGATTGAGAGACTTTCTTTTTGAAAATTTCCCATTTTGCTGTTGATTTCTTAAACTTTATTATTCCTTAAATTAAGGCCAAAGGGTAAGGCATTAAAATTATACTAACTAAAAATGTAGGAACTCACTCAGTGCATTGGGTATTTTATCACCTTTGGTCATTAGAATGAGTCCTCAGATTAAAATCATGGAGCTATAGTGTCTCATATGAAGGTGGAATTAGCCCTCTTCTGTGTAGGAGAATCAGATCATACCCATAGTTCTGTGTTCAGTATTCAATGCCATGTGACCTCAGGAGAGTGACCGACATATTGAAGGGAATTTCACTGCTTCAATATATTAGTGAAAGGTTGAGGAAACATTGAATTCTTTATCAAGAACAAAGAAGAATGAAAAAGTAGTTGCGTTGGAAAAATTGTATTGATGCAGAACTTCTTTAGTTTTAAGCCAAAATTTGAAAACAATAGCTTGGGACTCAGGGTGGGTTGGTGGTTAATTCAGCTATTTGGGTGATGATCTTTTCTGCCATAGCTGCTAAGGTATAAGTGATGATGAACGGGGTGTTCAAATGTGAATGACGATCTTTAACTTGAGACCAAATAGCAGTTAATGTTCCAAATCATATCCACTCATTCAGTTAGTCTTTTAGTAAACAGTTACTGAGCCCATGCACTGGATAAGACACTGATAGCTGCTAAAAAATTTGGGGTTGAATGAGAATGATATACTCTCTGAACCTGTGGATTTCAGTTTCTAGAAGGACAGACTTTAATCAACCAACCACAAATTTGGTATTTAATTATATTGTGGTGAGTACTATAGAGAAGTATAGAGTGCTAAGAGAGCATATGACAGAGGGAATCTGAACTTTCCTGATAGTGGGGTGGGGCATTCATGAAAGTCTTCACAGAGGACATGATATTATTCTAAGATGTGAACTTAAGGAGAGCAAAGCAGAGAATTGGCCAGGTGAAGGGAAGAGCATACATGAATAAGGACACAGGAAGGAGGTCCTAGCGAGGGAGCACCAAGTCCCATTTCAGAGAGTGATGAGACACCTGTATGATGAGGACTCAGAAAAGGAGAGGGTGAGTGTCCTGAGATAAGACAGGTGAGGCTTTGTGGGCTTTGATAAGAATTTCAGAATTTATTCTAAGAACAAGGAGATGATACTTAACAAGCTTAAAGTAGGGGACCGGTATCATGAGATTCACATTTTTCCAAGATCATGTTGACCGTATTGTGGAAAATGGTTTGGAGGGCTTCAAGGTCATATATGAGGAGATTTTTTTAGAAGGCTATTTAGTATTCATTCACCAAATATTTATTAGTACCATCTATGTATCGGGTGTGAGTGTGTGTGTGTGTGAGTGCGTGATTAGGGGGCGATGGCAAAGAAAATCAAGATCATGTCTGCCTGCACAGAGTTTACAGGCATTAAACAAACACATGTAATCATTTAATGAACACTTACTGACTGCTGACTATATGCCAGCACTACATTAGGTACTGCAAATTTAGAGCTAAATTAAGTAGATGTTATCTCTACCTTGTGGGGTTTACATGGACCGGTGGTGGAGAGAAATGATAAACAGTTAAACAAACAAAAATATAAGTACAAGTTCAATTAATGCTTGAGGGGAATTTCAGGGAACTATGAGAGAGAATGATGGAGATTGCTGATCAAAGAAATCTATCTGAAAAATGATGCTTAGCTGAGAGATGAATAATGACAAGGATTAGCCGGGCTGAGTACTGATTATTCTGTGTTCACTCTATTTCATGTTTGCTTTTTAAAGTGTTTACAGAGTTTATGCAGCTTTCACATTTTGACTTGAGAAGTATGTAATCAATTTGAATGTTGGGGAATAGTTAATCTGTTAAATCCACATAGTTTTGAGTTATCAGTTATGTAAGAAATCTGTGAATATTTAGAGAAATACTATGTAATAATAAATTGAACTGAAGAAAAAATAGTAATTATTGTTCTTTACACCAGAAAGTCCCCTCAACACGAACATGAAAGTCATTTCCAAAGAGCTGACTGAGAAGTCTTCCTCTTAGGAGATTGTACTCCTCTTCAAATGCCTACATTTAATAGTACATATAGCCTTGTGTGCTGTTCAGGTCAATATATCTATCTATTAATTTATTTGCTCTCTCTTATGCTTTTGTATATTCATACAGCTCATTCATAGGTTTATTAAGCATTTATCAAGTGCCTACTTTAAGCCAGGTACAATGATGGCACATGGTATAGAAAACCAAATAAAACATGGGCCCTGCTGTCAAGGAGCATTCAGTCTAGAGGAAGCCAGAGAGAAATGAACCTGTTATCACAGAAAGCACAGCAATTTCTGTAACAGAGCTAACCTGGAGGGGTATGGGAGCACAACAGAGAGACATCTTAATCAGTCAAGGGGAACAGGGAAAACCTTCTGGTGGATGGTCTCCTTGAATTGAATTTGTCCTTAAGAACATTGTAGGGAGAGGCAAAAGTTTAGTCAGAAGACTCAGAAACAGCACCAATATGGGCCATTCAAGAAATAACAAATAGGTTAGCTATATTGGAGCAAAGTGTTTATTTATTCCAAGTTATCAGCACCTATTGTGTTCAGCATCCTTGGTAAGTATTAACGGATACAGAGCTGCACAAAAAAGTTTTTGATCCCATCCTCTTGGCATTTATAGATTATTAGGGAATGGCAGAAGATGAATTAGAAAATCAGGCAGGGAACAAATTATTAAGGACCTTATATATTAAGTGAAAGTATCTACATCTTGTCCTGCTTAAGTAAGGAAATTACAGGGTCAATTAAACTTTATCTAAGAAAGATCAACCTGCTTGTAGAGTAGAAGATGGATTGGGGAGCTGAAGGTATTCAAGATTTGACACAAAAAGAGTAATTAGTAGACTATTCTAAGGATTGAGGCAAGAACTGATGGATGACGGAACTAAGGCAGGAGGATGTTGTGGACGAGGCTAGTGTAGAGACGTTAAGGAGGTAGAATCTATAGATCTTTTGGACCATTTAGCTCGGGGGAATGAAAGAGACAAAGGAGTCCAGGGTGACTCCTGGTATCCTGGATTGGGAGGCTGTGTGAATGTTGTTGCAATTCCTCCAGACTGGGAACCTTAGAAACACAGGGGTTAGAATGAATCTGTAATCTTATGCATTTATGTATTATTATGTTCTTACAAAATTAAGCGCTCCTTTCAGATAGGAAGCACTTCTTAGACCTTCCTTATAACTTTACACCTTCCCACACTCTAAGCAGTCTTTCCATCAATATCATAAACTCAATAAATAATCATATAATCAGTTGAGAATTAGATTTTTCTTCTCCTGTAGAGAAGAATTCCACTTTGAGTGAAAAGGGCAGACAGTTTTTGGCAGTACACTGAGAAAAGGACATCTACAATATAAGCTAGGAGAAGATGAAGTTCTTTATCTCTGAATTACATATAGAAAAGTATAAAAAATCTTTCATATCTCTAAGTAAGTACTGTTTCAGTTGTTTTTCTGAAATACAAATTTCAAAAGGTTTCTGATCACTTAAATTAAAAAGTAACCCTATTCTACTTCACAATCCATACTCTACCTCTATATTTAGTGATCCATGGATTAGAGATGCAATTCCACATAGCCACACAGCCCTCCCTCTCAAGAAATCACCTCTCAATGAATGAAGAAAAAGTACCAATGTCAAGGAATACCCAAGGAACCCACAGGGAATGCTACAGTAAATGTTGAATAGGGAAGTCAGGGAAAGTCAATGTGAGCAGTGAATGTCTTACTGATCTCCAGTGTCCTATGCTGAGTCTCCCACCTCCTCAAGACACACCCCCACTTTGGTTGAATCTCTTTGTCTCCCTTCTATACCCTTCTATTTAGGCTGGTGGAGGAGACACAGTCAAGTTGAGAAGAGCAGGTGCTGAGTACTGCTCAGCAGCAAATTAACAAGAAAACAAACTCCCAGGAAGCTTGAGGCTAAAAGAGAGCTCAAGTCAACCAACTAATATTTCTTGAATATTAGCTCTGGGGAGAGCTATGCATTTGTGAAGTTGAAGAAAACATATATAAGACAGCAAAACCACTTTCAAGGCACTTAGAGTTTGCATGCCAAGTCCGAACAAGTGAATGCATAGCCAGTAAATGTATATTTGGAATCATTCTTATGAAACCGTGTAGTAAACGTCTCTCCCACAGAGCTTATTTGCTTACCCCAGTAATGATGATCATTTTTATTTATTTTTTTATTTCTTTAAGAATTGGAAGGGAAGAGTCTAAAAATTACACAATGTCTCACTTATGATAAAGACACGAAATATAGAAATAGAATTTCTTAACGCCTTTGTGTAGCATGATCATAATGGTATAGATTTTACCACAGCTCCTTTGATGTCACAGGGACAAAGTTTGCTCTTTTTAACCATCTAGAAATGAGCCTTGTGGCATGTGTTGCACTTACAAGGATGCCTTTCTCTTAAAGCCTCTTTTGCAAGGATAGCCACAGTTTAAGGCAGAAGAGCACTGTTTCATATGGGGGCTCCAAGGCAAGAAAAGACATCAGAGGGCCCCAAATCTAGACATAGCTGGACACTTCCGCTGCTCTGCACAGAGAATCCACGATGCCTGGAAAGTACAGCAAGGGCGCTTCTGCACACAGGTCCAGCCTTTCCTCATTGAAGGTTTATGGGGCTTGTAATGTCAAGATTCATGAATTTCAGGGATTGTACTTGTCCTTGGATCAGATTTGGAAGCAGCTTTTGATCAGTGAAGTGAAACAATTAATTATAATAAATAATGCTACTAGGAGTCCTCACATCAGCTAAAGGAGGAGGGAGCCAAAGAAATAAAGCTGGTCTCTGGCAGAACCTCAGCATCTGGCTGTCTGGATCAGATCCTGTTTGGCTACGGCCCCCACAGCTCACTAAGCCGTGGGTGAAAGGCGAGGTTGCTCCGTTTTCTCATCCGGTGGGTAGTATCAGGTTCTGGTGGGTGCAGGGGGTGGTCAAAGGAGGTCAAAAGAATCTGGGAGGAATGCAAAATTTCTTTCTATTCATCTGTATTTGATTGCTTTGTGCCCTGAAGCACGATTTAATTATTTTCATCATTGCCTCAGCTTCCTCAGCTACCAATCTCATTGAGGGCAATAAAATTATTCAGCCTTTACAAAAAATGCAGCCATAATAATTTTTGACTCAATGAATAGCTAAGGCTATAAAACCAGCTCCTTGGATGACCACATCCAATTGAAAACACCATCCTAGGGTTTTCTCAACAGTTAAAGTAAAACATAACCTTACGTGAGAGAAGTACCCTGCCTGTGATTTCCGTAATAGATAATTGTTATTTGCTGCCTACAATTTACATCCCCATCTCTTATCCACACAAGAATTCTCTATGCAGGTACTATTATCCCCAGACTAAAAATGAGGAGAGGGACACTCAAAGACCTTGACATCTGTTGGCTTCCCCTAAGAGAGCTTGAGAAAATCCTGAGTGTGCTGATTTGCCACTGTAAGGTGTGTGTGGAAGGGCCCGGAGTGGGGCTGGAAGGTGGCCAGAAGTGAGTGCTTGCGGTTTGGACAAAAGATATAGCTGGATCAGAAATGCTACAAACGGAGAGGAATCGGCAGGGGGTTGGAGGGGTAGGGAGATGTCAGAAATGAACCAGAAGGTCCTGGGATTCCTCTAAAATGGTAATTTCCTTGAAAGGTCACAGCGGGAGATACTGGCTCTGTCTGGAACTGGGAGCCTTCTCTCTGGGTTTGTATATGTTTTTTGCTGTATGGGTGTGTGTGCATGTATGTGTATGTTTTAATTTAATCTCCTTTACTTTTGTGATTTCTTTATTAAAAATGCTTTCAGGATCCAAATCGTGGCTTGTGGTAATTGTGGCTTGAACATGTTAATCCTAAGGCACGCTTTTCTCATTTGAAACTGGGGGCAATAAATGTGCTATTTCACGAGTAGCTGCGTGGAATAAATGAAGTGCATCACTTAGCACAGTGCCTGTTCAGAATAAAGACACAGTAATGTCAATCATTACTTATGTATTGATTTACCTAGCCTCTTTATTTCTTTTATCTTGCATACTCACTCACTTCCTTAAACCCACCGTGTTTCGGGGTTTGAGATGATGTTTTATTCAATGTTGCACAGCACCCATCATGTAGAAAGGATTGTGTCAGAGAGATGGAGTGAGGAGTGTTCGTGTGTGTGTGTGTGTGTGTGTGTGTGTGTGTGTACGTGACCTAGGTAGGGTGACCCCTCTAGAAGTTTTGTTTAACTAGTGCAGTAGTTAAATGCTTCCAAAAATGCAATGTCTACCTAATGATATCTCACTACCCATATGCGGGTATACAAGGTAGTTACAGGATGCCAGCATGACAGCCAGCAGAGACCTGAAAGTATTCCTGTGCCTGCCCAAACTATGAGGGAGTTGAGCTGTGGTTGAAGTGTGGCTGGTTGGTTTTGCCCGAAGTCATGGATGGAGTGGGTTTTCTGTTAAATGTTTGGTCAGAGAGGCATGGCTGACCACTTATTTGTAATAAACTGGTAGCTGAGAGATTTTAAGGTTTTTTTTTTTTTTAAGTGACTTTTATGTGACTAGTTCTTCCCAAGTGCATATTCGCTTTAATAGAAAATGTATTCACTGTCACCCACGACAAAAGTGTTAACAACATGCACCCCTATAATTTCCCTGTCTTTCAGAGGTTATAACTAGTCTTGTTGAGTGGACCATCAATACCTCTCTGCTGTCAGGCTGCTGATGGGGAGTGATGACAAGGATAGAGGACGGGTTTTATGTTGGACGGTGTTGGCTCTCAATCTTAATTTTACTACTTACCAGTTGTGTGACCTTGGGCAAATGACTTGATCTTACTGGGCCTGAGTTTCCTTATCTTATGAAATTAATACCCATCTCCCAGAGGTGCTGTAGAGATTAAATGGGGTGAAGCACATTAAACGTCCATCACAGTCTCTGGACCTGACTAAATGCATCATCAGTGTGAGACCAATTGCCAAGTCCCCTGAGATACTAATGACAAATTCAAGCCTCGGGTAGGGGGTTAGGCAAAATGATCTTTAAGTAACTGTCCAACCCTGAGACTCTGTGACACTAAGGTTACAAACTATGCGGGAACACTGAGAAATAATGCCTTCAATTGCAGGTCTCCTCCTGTAAATCACTGCATGGCTGGGAGTACCAGTCACCTGACCTCTCAGGGCTTGACATTTTTCAAGTGTTAATGGGCTGTTCTCATTTATGTGCTAACACTGAGAAATGATTGCTGGTATTTTCAAATAAAGGGCACTATATGTTCATAAGCAATTAATCAGGATGTTTTTGCCACATGAGAATGGATTGAAACTACAGTGGGAAAATAGAATCCAGGGTTTGGAGTCCAAGATGGCTATGTCCAGATTCCAGTTTCCCCAGTGGAGCAGTGGCAAGTATCTTTAATTTCTGCTTCCTTTACTAATAAAATGGTGATGATAATCTCTACCAACTGGTCTTATGAGGATTCGATGAAATAAACACATGAAGTACCTCCAATGAAAAAATGTAAAAGAAAAATATAAAGAAAATAAAATAGAACACATAAAGTGCCTGGCAGTTAAAATTATGATATTAAAAGGCTAGACTAACAAAATAATCACAGTTAGTGGTGTTAGACACTTGAATGTCTCACTTTTGAAAATTTTCTAACAGTGTAAGAATGAGAAGTACTCAATATATCACTTTCCTAGAGTTTATATATATTATTTTTTCTTTCCTTTCCTTTAGAATAGGATTATACAAACTTTGTCTGTAAAGGGCCAAATAATAAATATTATATGTTTTGCTGGTCATTTGGTCTCTTTCTCAGCTACCTAATTCCACAGCTGTTTGAAAACAGTCATAGACAATAGGTTGATGAGTGGGCAGTAGCCGTGCTCCAATAAAACCACTCACAAAAACAGGCTGCAGGTTGAATTTGGCTTGTGGGCCATAGTTTTCAACCTGTGCTTTAGAAGACTGATTAAACCAACAATATTTATTAAACATCTACAATGTTTAAAACACTGCCTTTGAATTGTTCAAGGTACAACAATAAATCAGTGTCTTGCACTGAGGAAAAAAACACAAGCTTAAAACAGAATACAAATTTATTTATTTTTTTATTACTACAAAGTAATTGGCCAGAAGTTGGCTTAAAAACAGTTGACAAGAAAATAGTTAAGAAGCTATGTCCTGAGTTAAATCTTGATCTTTGCCAATTTCTCACTGTGTGACTAAGCAAATAATTTAAGGATTCTAAGCACTGATTTGCTCTATATCTATCAAATGGAGATAACAGTATTTCCCACACAGAATTTTGGAAAAGAGTTAAACAAGATAATGCACACAGAGAATACGGCACATTGGCACATAGTAAGCAATAAACACATGTTAGTTATCATCATTCAGAAGATTGAAGGAATATAACTAGTCACCCCAAGCGTGCAATCCCTACTCAAGCCGCAGTGGGATAAACCATGGTCCAGCTCTCCCTGGTCCAGCCTCCTAAATCCTACTCATCTTTAAGGATGGTGAGTAGATACCTCTTTCTTTGGGAAGACTTCCCCACAATCATAGACTTGTTCTAATGTGCAGTCTGTACCTGTGTTTATAACTTAATTTTCTGCTATTTTTAAGCATCATGACCATGGACTTCCATCTACAGAATTAGTCCCTGGCTTTACCACTCCCTTAGTACGTTTTGTACTCTAGGATTGTGTAGCACACGGTTCTTAGAGAAGACACTACATTGAGTCACAATTCTATAGGAGGTGTTAAACACCGTGTCTTCCTACTCCGTCACAATAATCGTTTGCCATAAACTTCTTCACGTTCTCTGCTACTGCTAGTCTATAAAGGGTATTAGGACACAACCTATGAATTTTAAATATTCTCCACATATATCCAAGATTGTTGTCCATAATACACCTTTATCGATTTAATCCTGAGAGGGTTTGCTCCCTACAAGGAAGCTCCATAAAATGTCTGCTCCCTATTTTGCTCAGCCTTTCAGCTATGCTGCCTAACATCAACACTGTTTTGCCTTCTCAGGTTTACTGACACCTGGAAAATAACTATCCTGCCTCATTGATATTAGGTTGAACCATCAAATTTGCCATTGCTTTTGTAGGTCACATGGTTGAATATTAAAACTTTCACATGAATCAGCCTAAGGCTTTTGTTGCCATCATTATTATGTAGTAATTATACTTTTTGATTAGAGTTTAAGCTGAAAATGAATTCCTGCCATTGGGCAGAAATATTGATGTCATGATTGCTATTGTGTATTACAACTAAATATATGTCTCTTTCAGCACTATGTGCAACAGCTTAAAGTAATCACTGTTTAATCATTTCACATTTAATAATATATAGGTACTTTATATATTGGCATGTAGTTTATTAATTCAACAGTTGCTATATAATATCTACAATACACTTTCATGCTTTAGTGTCAAGCTAAACAAAGGAAGGTTATGTATTCTTAGAAGCACAAGCGGGTTAAAACACATGGGCGAGGGGTAGGAAAGGAGTAAATTCTAGGGAAGCATATAGAATAAGTCCACTAACTCACTCTAGAAGAGTAAATGCAGATTTAACATGTTGATTACATAAATATCTCCAATTTTTCACTCATCCCTGTGTCCACATCATTTGCGAAGTAACTTTGCAGCTCCAGGCATCAAGAGGTGGAATCTGTTTGCCCCACCCCTTGATTTTGGGCTGGACTTGACACTTGCTTTGGTCAATAGCAGACAGCAGAAGTGGTGTTGTGTCAGGTTTGGACGTAGGCTCTGAGGGGCCTTTCCCAAGTTACCCCAAATTATGATACCTTGACATGCTGAATATTTTAAGCTGAAGGAGTCTGAGGAAACAGTAGAAACAGGAAGGTCACTTTGACCTCTTCCCCCATCGCCCTTCGTCCCTGAAACAGGTTATAAAAACCTTGCGTGAAAGGTGCCCTTACTATACACAGGGGAAAGGAGCATCCTTATCTCTGAAGAGAAAGGTGTGCCAAGAGGAATCCTAGCAAATAGGTCTTGCTAACTTGCTTCAGTAGAATTGCCTCATACTCCTTCACCTGTCATATTCTTCCACAACGATCCACTCTTCATCAAACCTAGTATACAAATACAGCACTGTTTCTTTGGGTCTCCATTTCCTTATGGCGGCTCCCTTGTCACATAAAACTTACATCAATTAATTTTGTATGATTTTCTCCTGTTAATCTGTCTTTGGTGGTTTAATTTTCAGACTCAGAGAGGAACTCTTAGAGGGTTAAGGGAAACCTTTTCCTCCCCTAAAATTTCACAGAGTCTTGCTCAGTTTCCCTTCCAACAGCCCAGCTTGACCTGCTGGACGATAAGGAAACACTTGGAGTATAACTGAGCCATCAGACCACGCAGCCCCCATCTGACCTGGCAGTCAACTGCAGACATGAGGCAGCCCAGAAACATCCAGCTGAGCCCTGCCCAAACTGCCGATCCACAGAATCATGAGCCCAATGAGCCTCTTAAGTTTTCTGGCCATTTGTTAAACAGAAAATGACTATTGATGTACATATTTCAGCGAGGAAGTTAGATTTTAGCTAGTCCTTAAAATGAAATAAGAGACTGGCAGATGAAGAAGAGGGAATAGGGAATTTGAGGCAGGGCAATTATTGACAAACAGGCTTAGAGTCATGAAAATTATTCTTTTATTCTTAGAAAATGAGAAATCCAGTAAATCAGGATAATACTAATTACATGATGTAGACTATAGAATGTGTGTGTGTGTGTTTGCACGTGCATGCACATGTGTAAGCATGGTTATGCATGTTTGGGAAATGGGAGGATGTAATGAAAAATGAATCTGGAAAAGCAAGTTGGGACCAAAAAGCCTTGTAAGACCTATAAAATCTGATGAAATGGATCTTAAGTGTTTTTTCCTGATAATCTGTAGACTCTTTGACTTGGGCAAAAGCATTAGAGAATAAAGGGGGGGGGCTACTAGTCATTGAAAGCATTCTGCATGCCACATGCTATGTTGGGTGCTTTGTACACCCATTGGTAACTCTTATAGTCCTCCCATCACTTTTAGGGATATTGCGCTAGTCTATGGAAAGAGAAACAGTCTTAGAGGGAGGTAGGGAGACCATATGGTTTGTCAGGGAAGCCCTGACTTAACTTGTTGTCTTGGCAGACAACACTGCCTCTTTCACTACCAAAAAGTTGGCCGTTGGATGACAAGTCATATTGTTGTACTACTTAGAGGTTATATGAATTGCCTGATCTTGCACAACTTAATAGGTGGCAGACCTGAGGTTTGAACCTGTAAGGCATACTAACATTAATTATTTTATTAAAATGAAAATACCTCTCAATGTTTGGCACATATAGGTGGATTAAATATTTGCTCAGTATTTTGTTTTTATAAGTATTTGGGGATGAACATTTTTATCTTATGGAATGCATCTCTGGCATGATATTTTCAGTTGGAGAAAACTTGCCTCAATTTACAGAAAATCAAATGGACATAAGAATGTACCTCTTATACAAATTCAGATTCACCTATATTGACAAAAAAGAAGAGACTTTTAAAGATGATAGCACACAGACATGAAAAATGTATACAGATATGTGTGTGGTGTTGGTGGCGGGCAGAAAGTTCAACCATTTTCACTTATCTCCCAGTCACATTTGAAGACTAACGTTAAATCAGTAGATTTGGCATCGGGTTTGTTCTTGAACGGTGATCATATCTGCCTTTTTCTGCCAACCACCATAATTATCGAGTATATACAATTTAAGCCAATCAAAGCACAATTCTGACTCAAAAATTCAGTTAAGTGTCATGGTACCTGATTTAAGTTTTGATAATAGACCATATCCCTTTTCCTCTGTTGGGTCCCATGTGTACCTCTCAGCAAACTTGATGTTAATTGCTTTGTTCTAGAGTAGGTCAAGTGTGCTGTCACTTATTTCTGATTATACTTTTCCTGGAGCTTTTTAGTATCCAAACTTGTCTTGCTCTATCACACACAATTGATGTTATACATGAACAGCAAATTAACACACTGCCCAAACAATTTCCTGTGGTTATTAGGCAGTCTGATCAGAAGCTGCTCTAAACTTCAGCACAAATGAGTAAGTCTAATGTGAAAACCATTTTTTAAAAAATTGATGAAGCAAAGCTTTGAGCTCTACAGTGTAGAATATAATGTTTCCTTTATATAGAGGACATGTTGGATGTGGCATAGGTGTGTTTACACGAAGGATTATAGTTCTGGGAGCCGTGACCCTTAACCACATGGGCTTTAAGGAAACTACATTGAAGGGCTTCTGCATTGGGCTTAGCAAATATTCACTGATCATCTGATGAGCTGTCACTGCAGGTATAAGAATCAGAAATAATTTTCGTCCATATGCTAGTGAAGGCAGCACCAAATCAAACTGATCTGAGTTCAAATCCTACATTCCAGACTTCTCAAGGAAAATGTAATTGATTTTTGAAGACTAAATTTTTGTTTTTCAGATTATAAAAGTAAAACACTTAGAATTTGAAAACTTTGTAAAATTCAAAAAAGAATACAGAAAAAATGAACATATGGACTTGGCAACTGTTAAAAGTTTAGTTATTTCCTTTAGTCTTTTTTTCCTCAGTTTATACTTTTATGTATAATTATATCATACTTGTGTTTACTCTAGATCTCTATCATTTGTACCTTGCTTTTTACCCCATAGCATTAACAAAATGTGTGAACTTTCTAAGGTATTAATGTTCTTTGAAAACATTTTACTGGCTTCATGCTTTTCAAAGTTATGGATGCGCCAACATTTATTTAATCCTTTCCTTGTTTAGAGACAGATTATTTCCAGTCTTTCTTTATTATTATTAACTCCTTGAGGAGCATCTTAATACATTTGTGTTTATCTGTACCTCTGGTTATCTATTACTACTTTCCAAGTTAAAAACTTAAGTTTTTACTTTTATATTTATATAGTAATCCTGTTCATAATTTTTAAAAGTTCAGTAATTCTGATGGCTTTATGATTAAAATAGCACTGGATGTTTTTTAAACCAAAAACGAACCTGGCCTTTTCCTTCTTAGAAGAAATAACTTTCAAAATTTTTTGTTGTTTCTTACAGTATTTAACATCCTACTACCTAATAACATGCTTATATTGCTATATCATAATTTTTCAAAATTAGATATCAGTTATTATCCTTCTGATGTGAAGACGAACATTTAATTCTCTCAAATCTTGTCTCTTTCTACTCAGCATTTTATCAAACACTTCTCTCATTCACCCAGTTTAATTATAGCTAATTGGTTGCATCAATATTGTGTTTATTATTGTATATATATTATTCACAGGTGGGTCAGAGTGTATATGTTAGAACTCATTTCTAGTAAAACTTGATTTTTCCTGAAGTTCATAATTGCCTTTTATTAAATTGATGAATTTTCTATGTACCTATGACCAACTCATCCCCATATTCTCTAAGAAAACTCTAAAATAAGCATATAGGCAAATATAATAAGCAAATATGTAAGGAAGTATATAGCTTCTCTTTTTTATGTAGTATACCTCCTGAAGTCCTCTGACCATCTATATAAACATGGCAAGTTGTTCCAAGGGGATGCCAATTCCTGGTAAACACTGATCTGATTTCTTTCTTCATAATGTTATCATTTCACGAATGATATACAAATGGAATCATACAGTAAATAAATTTTCTTCAGTCATCATAATTCCCTTGAGATCTATCTAAGTTGTGTGGATCAATACTGTGTTCCTTTTTATTACTGGGTAGTGTTCCATGGCATGAATGTACCACTATTTATTTAACTATTTACCCCACTGAAGGACATCTGGATTATTTCCCGTTTTGGCTGCATGAACATTCATTTTCCACGAAAGTTGTCATAATTTTTATGTCCAAAAGCATTACCATAGTTAAATACGTGTCTGCTCCCTCACTTATGAGCAGAAGCATTTGGTAACCTATCAATGTCTGTGTCCCAGAACTTTGCATGGTTCTACCACATAATAAATACTCAGAATAAATTCAATTTCTGAATGTCATTTAAGATGTTCTAAGGCAGAAGACTGATAACCACTGTAGGACTCCAGACATCACTGTGTTTGAGGATTCTGTCATGGCTTCATAGAATAAAAGGAACTTGCGTTGTCCTTTGCAGAGTAAACAGGATATGGTCAAGAGGCATGCCATGGGGAAACTATCCCATTGCTTAATTAAAGGTATCTTGCAAGGAAAGTATATTAAAAATAAAGGAATGGATCAAGTTGGATAAAGAGTAGAGTGTGTGTAGATGAGTCAAGGGAAATGGGATGAAAAGATAAATTGGGACCATGGTGAACGTGGCCTTGAATATCCAGCTAAAGATTTCAACCTTTTTCTCATAGACTTCCAAAAGCCACGTCTGGCTCATATTTGGGGAAGGCACGATGAAAGTTGAATTTTAATAAGTCATTTGGTGGCACTTACTGCAAGACTGCAGTTATTTATGTTCAGATGATATGTATATCCTTGTCTGTGTTTGGAGAAATCTCAAGTGCTATATTGTTTTTGGATAAGCAGTCACCACATCGGGCATCAGAACTTATGAAGGGTTTCTGATACCAATGAGAGGTAGGATCTACAACGGTGGTAAGGAGCTCTGAAGGCAGTCACCAGAATCCTCACCAAGCAGAGAAGAATAGAGACTGGAAATTTTAGGCTCCTAAGTCTGAGCCATTTTTGCCCTGCTTCCTGTCTTGGCTGTTAAAGCCTCATAATTACAGTAAAATATTGCAGCCCACATGACCTGTGCTCCTTCCATTTAATTTACACATAATATATCTTTTAATCCTCACTGCAAGTTTGTATGGAAGATACAAACTTTTTACCCTCCTTCTAGAGATGAAGTCCCCTGGTTCTAGGGATGTGTCTTGTGGGGTTACAAATAGGTCAAGAGAAAACTACTTGTCACAGGAAAAATAGGAGAGAAAGAGAGAGAGAGGGAGGGAGAAAGAAATGAGAAAGTTTGGAGGATATTCAAAAGTCAAATTAGAGCAATTCTGGTACCATCACTAAATTAAAAGGGCAGTAATGAAGTGATGCATGTAAGAAATTAAGTACGCAGAGCAGGAAGGAATTCGGAGTGAAATAGAAACAGACGACCCAAAGAGAGTGCTGGGGCAGGACCTCTGAAAGTACTGCAGTGATGATGGTTATTTGCCTTATTGATCCCTGCTGTATGAGTAGGTTAGCTCGATTTAAGGAAACAGGATATATCTCTGATTCTATCTCTTGAAATTTTATTTTAAGGAGTTGGCTCACCCGATTGTGGCTGTTTGCAAGTAGAAATCTGCAGAGTAGGCCAAAAGACTGAAGACCCTTCTTTCTTGGGAGACCTCAGACTTTTCTTTTAAGGCCTTCAACTGATTGAATGAGGCCCACCTCCACTATGGCAGCTAATTTGCTTTACTCAGTCTACTGATTTAAATTTAAATGTTAATCACATCTAAAGAATACCTTCACAACAACATCTAGATTGGTGTTTGACCAAATATCTAGGCACCATAACCTAGACAAATTGACACATAAAATTAACCGTCACACCCTCTAAGCTTCCAGGCTACCTCAGGTCACTCTCCAAAGCCAGGATGAATTTTTTCCTACCAAGTGTTGGCCAGGACTCCTACTGCACTTCAGCTGTTACCAAGCCATCAGGATTGTCCAGAGCCTCAGATGGGGCTTAGAACCGTGCAAGGAAGATTCCCCCTCAGGGCTGCACATGGTGTTTTGTAGCAATGAGCTTTAGACAGCCAGTTCCCTGAACTCTCAGCCACTTCACTGAGAGGGAAAATAGAGCCCTGGCAGAGAATCACAGCTCCATCCAGGACTGAGAGCACATTCTCCTGCCTGGGACAGATAAGTGTTCTTGGAAGGATAAGTGAAATACAGACCTGGCTCTCCTGCCCAGTTGAAGAGATAGGCATAGAGAGACTGACGCTGGCAGGGGCCCAGCCAGGCCTCATCAATCATTTTAGCTTCTATAATGAGGTCTCCGTGGGACAGAGCCATAGGTCTAATACGGGCATGCAGAAACCCATCAACATGTTCTATGTGCTTGTAAAAATGGACCAAACATGCACCAATGAGTAGTTTCTCTGGAGACTGGAAAAATCCATTTCCTTCCTGTGCTGGGGAGGAAAGAGTGACTATTTTCAAAAGCTTGATTGCTATGGAAATCGGGACAGGATCAGATGTGGGTTGGCAAACTATAGACCAGACACTGCCCGTAGCCTGTTTTTATATGACTAGTGAGCCAAGGATGGTTTTTACATAGTCAAATGGATGAAAGAAGAAAGGAAAGAAAGAGAAGAGGAAGAGGAGAGGGAGAAGGAGAACAGCAAGAAATAGAGGCTGCATGCGGCCTACAAAGCATAACCTATTTATTATCCGGCTCTTGCCAGCCCCAGACCTAGAAGAAGATGCACATGCACCAGAATTCAACATTTTACCAAGAGTAAGTGCTGCCTACGGTGCAACTCTAGGAAGGTTATTTTGGTTTTCAAGCCAGATGTCCCCATGTGGGGCACACTGCACACTGATCCTCCCTGATGAAAAGTCTTACAGGAAAGAAACGTGTGTAACTCTTCAATTCAGTATTTTAGAGGACAGCGACACAACAGTGGGATACCGTAAAGCTTCCATTTTGATAAGATTCAAAAATAGGCAAAACAAAACCATGATGTTAGAAGGAGGGTGCTGCCCTTATGGGGAAGCTCCTGGACTGCCTCCTCGGGGTGTCTGGAGTAAAGCTACCATTTTTTTTGTTGTTGTTTTGTTTGTTTGTTTGTTTTTCTTTTTTTTTTTAAGGAGTAAAGCTGTGGTTTTCTCTTTTTTTTTTTTGAAGATGTTGGGGGTAGGAGTTTATTAATTAATTAATTTATTTTTGCTGTGTTGGGTCTTTGTTTCTGTGCGAGGGCTTTCTCTAGTTGTGGCAAGCAGGGGCCACTCTTCATCGCAGTGCGCGGGCCTCTCACTATCGCGGCCTCTCTTGTTGCGGAGCACAGGCTCCAGACGCGCAGGCTCAGTAATTGTGGCTCACGGGCCTAGTTGCTCGGCGGCATGTGGGATCCTCCCAGACCAGGGCTCGAACCCGTGTCCCCTGCATTGGCAGGCAGACTCTCAACCACTGCTCCACCAGGGAAACCCAAAGCTACCGTTTTGTTTCTTGATCTGGGAGCTCCTTACACTTTTGTTTGTGAAAATTCATGAAAATTTATGTTCCCTTCGGAACACTTTTCTAAAAATAAATTATACTATATTAAAAAGTGCATCTAACTAGAAAACCTTTTTTTTTTTTTTTTTACAAACTGCTTATAAAATAAATATTTTGCCAGGGCTTTGTCCTTTACAGAAAAGGGGACAGGCCAGGTAATTCTAACCTGACTTAATCTTCTTCCAAGAAGTCACACTGTAGATTTTCCAAACCAAACCCTTTTCCTACTGACTGATAGCCCAGTGCTCTCCACTTCACACTGTCTCCCACTTCTTCTGGACCAGGAGAACACCTTTCAGGTGGTTGGTGATGAGAAGGGGATTTAAGTTCTTCTTTGCCCATATGCTATCCCAGTAGGGTCAAGGCTTCCTAAAGATCTAGTCCTGCCCACTGCCTCCTGGTGTCTGGTTGTGTCCACTGTTAAAAGTTAGACTGAGGTATATTACAATTTTTAAGAGTTTATCTGAGCAAAAATCAACTGGAATCAAGCAGCGCCCAGCTGGATAGTTTCGAGTATTCCACCACTGACAGGAGCTCAGGAGAGACTTTCATAGAGAAAAGGCAGAAGCAGAGTAAGAAAATTATTGATTGGCTGTAGGTTACAGTCTAGATGGCTGTTCCTGATTGGTTGTCCTTAGCGTTTTGATTTCACAACCTTGAGGTATTTACAGGCTTAGATTTTGGCTGACTTACTCACTTAGACTGCCATGGCATGAGACCCCCCTCAGTTTAATGGCTTCTTCTTTTAATTAGCTTAATACCACCTCTAAACACATACCCTGATCACACTGAACTTTTCCCTTTCCTGATCATGTTGAGATACTTCGTCAGGTCTACTCCTCATCTCCAAATGCCCTTCGCTTAATCACCAACTTGGGAAACTTCTGTTGATTCTTTCTCTGCAGATCAAGTGTTTCTTTATGTGGAATCTTCCCAGACCTACATCACTACAGAGCTAACCAGTTTCTATTGTGCATTACACAGATGCTTCTATCGGTGTGCCCATGACATATGTGATTACTTTTCGGTATGTTTGCTTATTCTGATACTCAAGAGTTCTTTTTTAAAAATTTTTTTCTCTTTGTGTTTAAAATTATGCTTCTTCTTTTTTTTTTTTAAGAATGAACTATGCCATTTATTGTACTGTCCCCATGCTTGACACCTAGTAGGGATCTAAAATACATTTATTGAATAAATGAGTGAGTCCTTATTACTTGAAGATACTATTTTAATATGATAGAATAATTAATTTTTCCCAGTTGTGTGATTCTCCCGAGGGAAGAAATATTCCTTCACCAATTTGTTACAGTTTTCTTTTAAAAAGCAAATGAATTTTAACACACATAATACCATGATTTTTAAAAAAACTAAGTCATTTATTATTTAGGAAGCTCAAAAGAAAAGTTAAAGACTCAGAGAAGTATAAAAATGAGTCAGAATATTATTACCTAACTCTGGATTACTTTTTCCATGAGAGAGAACCAAAACCAAAAATAAGACAAACCAAAAAAAAACATTTTCATGAGCTATTAAAATTTTACCTCTAGGCAAAGGAATAATTAACTAGAAAATAACACGGAATTTTTTTTATAGATTAATTTTGAATTATTAAAAAGGTATTCATTGATAAATAGCAATGCAAATTGCAAAAATGTTGTTAGATAAAGATGAAATAGAATTAATCATGGGTCTAAGTAGTAAAATATTGTATGTGAGACGCCAATTATTTTGAACTATTTAAAAAACATCATTAACTAATGGTGAGACTTTGAGGAACATCTTTCAATTCACCTGCTTCAATTTCTCAACCTATAAAATAGTTCTGAAATGCTACAACTCTAAAATGAATCAAGATTTAACTTTACCTATTTCTATAGTATGTCAAAAAATGGTCTAAGACGTGATACCAAAACATCCCACTAGATGGCAGGGTTCCCATTTCAAAGGAAGCAGTTTTTTTCCTTGTTCAAAATGAGAGCCTTCAACAAACAGAATTTGAAATGTGTTTATTTGTACAGCTATAAATATGGCTCATCTGATCCAGTTTTCCACTGGGTTCCATGTTTTTCAGTGACTTGTAGCCAGTGTTTTTCTATTTTTTTTTTA
Source organism: Pseudorca crassidens (assembly GCF_039906515.1). Classification (NCBI taxonomy): domain Eukaryota; kingdom Metazoa; phylum Chordata; class Mammalia; order Artiodactyla; family Delphinidae; genus Pseudorca; species Pseudorca crassidens. The sequence continues at coordinate 45,658,090 of NC_090299.1, forward strand.
AGCCTGATTGAGGAAGTCATTTGATACGCAGCTACATTCTTTCCAAATAATCAAAGTTAATCCTGATTTCTTCTTTTTAATCAGACATTGCATGTCCACAGTGTCATTAGCTGAAAAAAAAATTATGGAACCATTCATTAAATAGTGTGTAATTTTTGAGCACAGTTCCACAGAGCCCTCAGCAAGTGTGAGTGTGGACATCTCTGGAATTTCTTTAGTTTCAGAAAGCCAAAGCAACACCTGCTAAATTTCATTCGATTCCTGACTGGCTGAGAGCAAATATTGTAAAGGTAAATCGAACTGAATTTTCAGAGAAGTGAAAGTGCTTTGATAACTAAATACATGTATGTGGCTAATCTTTGAAAAATAAATGGCATGCATGAAAAGGAAGCTATTTTTATTATTACCAGTTATCATGATTATTATTGTGGCTGACTTTTTTTGTTTCTAAAACCTTCAGAGGAGTGTTTTCCAAGAAACTTAAGAGTCAAGAAAAAGAAATGCCTTTCTTCCAAATTTAACATAGCAGACCCAATATGTTTTAACCCAAAGGAATTTTTTCCACTTACAGAGTTCATACTGAGTAATGCTTTATTAAAGAGAAAAAGGAATCATCCAGACATCTCTGAAAATTACAGATTTGCTCATCCCAATATTTATCAGAAATTGCTAGACTTTCTAGTTTAAACAATTGAAAATCATCCCAATGCAGAGTTATCTGAAGCATATATAACCCTGTCTTTCTATTTGCAAAACAACACAACACACTAAAAAGAATCCCTTCTAAAGTAAAACACGGTGGTAATATCATGTGGTTTTCGGGGTAAAATATGAAACAAATACACAAAAGAGCTACCTCCCTCCATTAAAAACAAAAACAACAGCGACAACAAAACTAGGTTATTCTTGAAACTACCCCTTTTGTGATGGACAATAGCGTTTTAAAATCCCTCTCCAACCTCTGGGCAGTGTTTAGACACAAAGTATTTTCATATATCATGAGATCTCTGTCTTTCTGCCTAATCCTACTGTATCGTAATGCCTCATAACACAATGGAGATGCATGCATGCCTAATTTCCATAAATTACACAGCCCGACGTTTTCATAAAGACAAATTCCAATTGTAAACTATTAAACGTAATTCAGCATCTTTTGATGTCTCTGAGAAAAACTGTGGGGAAAGTTTAAGCATTCCCACATGGGAATGTGTCCCCTGGGGTAGGTGAATGGAAAGAAAGGAGGTAATATTCTGCCCCTCATATCTCTTCATTAACTTAAATATGTTCTTCTGAGGCTGAAGTTAGTCTCTTTATAGAAAATTTAAAAAAAATTCTAAACACTGGGGACAAACTAACATACAACCCCTTCTCCTAAAATCTCTAAATCTGAATCAAAAGAATGTCCGTTTCTCTGAGCTCCTGATCTGATTTCTCCTCTAAGGTGGAAACCCAGTCCTAGCTGCCACCAAACAACAGTCATACTCTTTGGATTATTTAATGTTAATTTTTTTCCTTTGTTTCTAAACTCTCTCCTCCCAGACCCTCTTGTGACTAGGTCCTTAGATCAAAGCAAACACCATCCAGGCTTCTCCATTCCAGTACCATCAAGTTTCATCATTTAGTTGTGGAATTTCCTCGACAGATCTTGTTCTCAGCATCCTGTTGACATTATTTAACATACAGGTTATAAAGAAGGGTTAACCTTCTCCCTTCCTGTTTACTTTCACTCCTCAATGGAGCCTAGTGCTCAGAAGCGGGCTCTTTTAAACCTAAAAGCCGGATCACGTCCCCCTGAAGCAGGAAAGGTGTCAAAAGCAAACAGAGGAGAGCAAATACAGTGGCTTTTCAGTAGTTCCTCAGTGCTGGCTGTATTCTGAGAGGTGATTCAAGGAGTGAGAATTCTAGCAGGAAGCAGGATGGGGACCATGGATACATTTCTGGGTCCTGCTGAGTTAGTCCTTCACAGGGTGGCTTTGTTATGAGACGTGAAGTGTTATGAATTCCTGGAACCCCACACACACCAGTATGCAAATGTAAGCACAGAGAGAAGGCTCTCAGATTCAGGGCCACTAACTAGAACCAGTTCCTTGGTCCTATAATTACACTTGATGGGATAATCCATGCACACCTCTGGGAAGAGGATCCTTCCCCAACTATGTTTGTAAAGGCTGGCTGGAAACCCAGGGGGCTGGGCCAGAAATCTCCATGTGGGTAATCTCAGGTCCAAATGAGTCAGTGTCATAACAGAGAAGTAGTGCCATAAGGTCCTTTAACAGCAAGCTGAACTTGGTAAGCGCAACACAAAGCAGCTGTTGATGGTCGGAGCTTGTGGCATGCAGGGGGTGTGAGCCCCAGGTGTTGGTGGGTGGGATGGATGTGGGTCTCCTGTGAGGTGGCACTTTGAGGCAGACAGAGAGAGACCAGGCAGATCAGAGACCCCTTTACATGCATGGCAACTGGTGGAGGGACACAGATTAAGGATAGTTAGGGCAATTCTGAGTTACCTGGTGCACCATGAAGATTTCCTTAAACTCATGTTGATAAGTTGGCAGCAAAAAAGCTGGCATCTGGACAAAGAAAGGACAAGGGGAGATCAGTACCCAGCATGGATTCTGGGCATCTGAATTCAAACTTAAACTGCAATTTCATCAATTCAACACACCCCTTTCTTTGTAAATCCACTTGTTTTAAAAAATTAAAGCTTGTGTGATATTTAAAAAAAATTTCAACATCAAGTAAAAAATGGTATGCATATGTATATTCTTCCCGAATAAAGTGGAAACTTTAATGTGGTTTTATTCTATGACTTTCAACCCAAATCCCAATTTTCTTTTTCATAATCTGGGACTTAAAACCCAGATACATAGTAAATGTGTACTTTATCTTATGTGATTATAACATTCTTAATATTATGGGTATAAAAATACTTATATATTATTTTTATTTATACTGTATTTATAATACTTCGCAAAAGTGTTTTCTCATTTGCTTTAAGTGTATAATCTTTAACAATAACTGTTTAGACTTACTCTACATTTGATTTTATTTCTTCTCACCAGTTGTTTGTAATACCATGATGCCCCCATATCTTCATGTCTATACTTTCATTCATTTTTCAGCCAACTGTCATGCATGTTTGAATATGTTTTTCTCAAAAGGTATGGGAGAAAAGTATACTCTCTAAATTCACATATGAGGTTGTCTTTCTGTTTTTCTCAAACCAGGACAACAATATGGATTGTTGTAGAATTTTTGGTCAAAAGTTTGTCTACTTAAAACACTGAAATTTCATTTCTTCATCCTATCTGTTGAGCACCTACTTTCTGCCTGTATCTCCTACATGCTGTGGACAAGTGAACAAGATTACAGTCTTTGACAATTTTAAACTTATGTTTTTTGGAGGTTAAAATACATCATTTATGTCCTTTCTCCCTCTGTCACTTCTTTCTCTTCCTTCTTATTTTGAGTAGATGCAAACAGTAGTTTTTCTCCTTTATTTTTGAAATTGAAAAATGTTATTGAGTATATATCAGAGACAATACTAATTTTTCCTGGTACTTGGAGGACCTGTCAAAGTGTGAAGTGTTATGTTAACACACTAATCACGCTTGCGTCTTCAAATTTTATTTGAATCTTTTCTCTCATTGTTTTTGTCTCTTTAGCTTTGCATTGTGACACCCAAGGTAATTGATTAGGCTAGTTCTTTTCTTCACTAATTTGTCCTTCCATCGTATTCAGTTACTATCTACATTGCACTTTTTAATTCAGCAATTATATGTTTGATCCCTGAGAATTCTTTCCTGATCTTAGATGGTGCTTTTTTTTAGGACTGCCTAATTTATTTGTTTTGCGATGGATGCCTTGTCTAATTTGTTAAGAAAAAATTGAGATATTTTCAAAAAATATCATTTCTTGCAGCAAATCTCTTCCACTGACATGCACTTGCACCTTCCTCAGACTGTTCTCTTTCTTTTGAACCATGGTATCTTTCTTATGTCTGAATATTTCTCTCTTTTTGTTCATCTTTAAGAAGAAAGAGCTCTGCTGGTTTTGTGTAGACTGTGTAGGTGAAATGAGTCCTGTCAGTGAGGTTTCCTGTCTGATTCTTACAGGCCCAAATAAAGGGATAAAGAAAAAGTTTTGATTTATTCTACATCCACTTAGCCACTTCTGAGACCCAGCCATGAGGAATAGGGGGATGGTGGGGATTGAAAAGGGAGCTAATGTCAAAATTTTTTCTAGGCTGAGTAATCGCTTTGCCATTGTGTCGAGACTCCCAGGGGCCTTCTGGATAATTCTGCTTTCCTGACACCCACAGATGCTGCTATGGACTTTCTGCTCTCTGTGGCCTCTGGCATCAGAACTGTCCCATCTTTACCAGGGGTCTTTGAGAATTACACAATCCATCCCACCTCCTCTACTACACTTTTGGTAGGCATGGTTTTATCAAGTTCTCTTCCATTTTTTTTTCACAGAAAACAGCGCTTCCTCTTCTTATGAAAGGAATTTCTATCGACTTTCATATTAATCTATGAAATTATGTCCAGACTATAGTTCAGCACAGACTGTTAGCTCTTCCTCCAGTAAATGTCTCTTTTTCTTCTACAGAATTAAATATTTTAGTAAGTCACATGGCTGACCTGCCAAAGACAATATAAACAGCCTCCCTTCCAGTTGGTTTTGACCAGATGATTGGATTGGGGCAAATGATAGAAAAGTAGGTGTGGTATGTGCAACATTATGCCTTTAAAAGGAAAGAATGTACAGTTTCCTTTTCTTTTCCCTTCCTGCTCAGTGGAATGTGTGTGTGGTGGAAGGAGCTAGAACAGTCCCCTTAGACATAGATGGGAACTACATACTAAGACAGCAGAATGAGATAGAATAAACCAGAGTTTAGCCACGTGCAATAGTATATTACACCTGGGATTCCTACGTTTGGACTATCCCGTGAGTGAGAAATAAACCTCTCCATTGTTGAAGTACTTTATATTTGTCTTTATCACATCTAATAGAAATCTCTGTGCATGTCATCTGGCCCTGGTTTCCAGTAGGGGGTAAGTTTTTCCTTATTTCCTTATTATATCAATCATTTTCAGGGAATCTGAGAGGAGGAGAGGTCACCATTCCTCCCATTCTTGAAATGAGTTCAAAGACTGGTAGAATTCTATGTCAAGACAATGTCACTTTACCTGTGAGTGGTTTCTCCCCTCCTTCACGCCATACTACTCTAGTGGTGCTTTTATTAATTGATGAAACACACATTGTTTAGAACCTCCTACTATCCAGCCTCTGCTAAGCACTAGAGATGCTTCAGGATCCCTCAAAGACCTTATCACTTAGTAGACAGAGACAGAGGTGCCAAAAATAATTACACTAAAGCTTATGGGGAGGAATGTACAGGGGACAGTGAGAGCCTGGAGTCGGGGTGGCAGTTGAGTTTTGACCCAACAGGGCCCCTGCTGGTCTTATTTATATGCTCTTAAGAAGTGCATATCGCTTTAATATTTTATTTCCCTGAGACTCTCAGTCACATAGGGTGAATTTTTTCCCTCTCTTCCTTGTGAGGAAAGAGTGGTTAAAGGCAATTAGTTAATGAGCTTGAGATAATTGTTCATTAAATTATAAGCACTAGTTATAGTTAAAAGTGACTTTAACTAGTTGTACAACTCAAGAAATACCTAAGTACTAGCATACAGCATTCCTTCCCTTCTGAAGTCCTACAACAGAAGATTTTCTTGTTGTAAGTTTTGCTGTAAGTTTATATACTTAAGATAAGGCATAGACCTCTCAGTGCTAAGTAGTGTCAGAGAAGCAGCAAAATCAGTAGTCATTTATTTAAGGAAAGAAGAAAAAGAAGGAAGGAAGGAGGGAAAGAAGGAAGGGAGGAAAGAAGGAAGGAAACAGGGGAAAAGGAAGGATTTGAATGAAAGCATTATGGCATAGCCTGTTTTACAACTAGATTACAAGAAACCACAACTTCTATTTCTTATGCATGAATTGATGCCCAAAAATGATGCTTATTAAGTATGTCTGATGCATTATTTAAATTGTTATTATTGAAGCAAAAATAGAAAACCATAGGTAGCTGTGTCATTTGAGATGGTGTCCAGAGACCTCAGTTAGATTCTCAGTTTGGCAGTTTACTAGGTGGGTGGTCCTTGGCATGATACTTAACCTCTGTGTATCTCAAACTCCACATCTATTGTTTGGGCATCGTATCTGTCCTGCAGTCATTTTGTGATAATGAAATAGGGTATCTATGAAACTACTTAGCAAAGATCCAAGCACATAGTAAATACTCAATAAATGTTAAGGTAATGTGCATTTTTTAAAAAATTTTTTTATTCTTGTGTCTTTGGCTGTGTTGGGTCTTCATTGCTGCACGCGGGCTTTCTCTAGTTGCGACAAGCAGGGGCTGCTCTTCATTGTGGTGCGTGGGCTTCTCACTGCGGTGGCTTCTCTTGTTGCAGAGCACGGGCTGTAGGCACACGGGCTTCTGTAGTTGTGGCTCGCGGGCTCTAGAGCGCAGGCTCAGTAGTTGTGGCGCACAGGCTTAGTTGCTCCGCGGTATGTGGGATCTTCCCGGACCAGGGCTCGAACCCGTGTCCCCTGCATTGGTAGGCAGATTCTTAACCACTGCACCACCAGGGAAGCCCAGTAATGTGCATTTTAATAATACTCCACTTTCCTTTTTTATTCACATTTTAAATTTGTAGAAAAGTACATATTTTCAATAATAAATATCCACTTTAAAGATATGCACAAACTCTCATAGTTGGTCAGTAGGCATCATTTTTTAATTATTTTTCCATTACAATTTACCTATATATTGTCCCAATATATATTTATTTTGAAAGACTTATTGATCCACCGTCATCCTTTGCTGTGGCAAATATATGTAAAAAATTGGAAAGTAAAATTATTTTTGTGGACATCAAGCTCTAAGTGTTTTGTAGTTTCCTCTGGATGAGATTCTCAATTAAAAATTAATATGTAATTGATAAAAAACAACATAAACATTAAAATATTGCTACTATATGTTAAATGCAAAAGGTAAATTTTGTTGGAAATGTGTCTCTTGTTGACATGGGTGGGGCTGGATTATCAAGGTTTGATTGAGGGAGGCTTTCCTGACATTCCTATTTTGAACTGTCCTTTTGTTACATACACCAGAGGTTCCCCTCTGTAGAGCAACTCACCATAGTTACATTAGGAATGAGGGTATCTTCTTCTTTCCAGAAACCAAGGATAACTGGTTATGAAACAGGAGGTGAAGGGGGAGATTCTCCCAGTCACTTTCTTGGACAGTTTAACATTAGGAAATATGACATATGTTGAGGATACGGAAATTGATTCCCCACAAATTATCTGTGCACATTTAACCTTGAGGTACGGGCAATTGTGAAGAGGAATCAAAGATAAATAAGACAAATAAGAATAAAAACACAGCATCTTCCTTTTGTATATTTTTATAGCATTCCTTTTTTCAAGCATAAACATGCTAGTAGTAGAAATTTCTACTGTATAGTAATTTTTAATGGACAATTGAGGTACAAACAAATACATATAAACCCAAGATTCTCTGATAAACACTATACTTTGTGTATTACACTTTTAAATGTATTGTTATGAACATATTTTCATTTTAAGCATTTTTCATTATACACTGTATATTAGTAAATAGATTTTCTTTTCCAAGATAAGCATTTAAATCTCCATATTTCTATGCAAGAGCAAAATTTTATGTTTTTCTTCATTATAATTCAGTTCAAAATATATTCGAACTCCCCATGTGATTTATTTGACCCATAAAATTTGTACAAATATGTTATTTATTTTCCAAATAATTTAGGTTTCTTTTTAGGCAGCCCTTGGTAGCTTTTTGTCTTTTCTTAAACAGCAGCAAGACTGATACTATTAATATGTAAGTCAGATTACTACATTCCTCAAAGTTAAGACAAACAGATTTTTACAACACACCATTATTTTATGTATGACTAAGTTAGAAAAAAAGTTACCCACTAACGCAACATTGATTTTTAGACATGTCTTTATTTCAGTGATGTTAAAATGTGAAAACCAAAACCAAAGCTATGCCTTAGAATTGATGAAATGTATTATTGTCTCCTCAGCTCAAAACTCATGACCTTCAACCTCTTAGCAGAATCCATAGTGATTACAACAGCCTGCAAAGCCCTCCTGTAATCTACCAAGTCCCCTCCCTGCCTTCTTACCTCTCTCCCCTTATCTCCTGCTACACTCATTCCTGCTCATATAGCTCCTGTCTCTGTGGTCATTCTGAACTTGCTGTGCTCAAAGACTCTGGACATACTCCTACCTTGGGGCCTTTCAGATATCCTATTTCTTCTCCCAAATGTTGATTTTCTCCCTGTGAAATTACATCATGGCGTACTCTCTCTCCTCTCTCAATCTTTACTCATCTCTCATCTTCTCAGTGAGACCTTTCTCAACCACACTCTTGAACTTGCTAACACCTGTTTCCTCTCCCACCTTCCTGATCTTCCTTCCTGTTTCCTTTCTCTCCATTGTACTTATCAGAATTTAAGCTATGACAGAAAAATCCTACAGAATATCTCCCAATTAGTATTTTCCCAGTGGAATGAATACCTCTTCATTATTAATACCTAGGCTTCACAGAGCATTTTAAATGCAATATTTTTTGGCCAATGTTTAAAAAGAAAAAAAAAATTTATGCCCACAAGTCTAAACACAGCATTTTTAACAAAACAATGTGCATGAACAGTCTTGAGTCGTATTCCAAATGCAATTGGTAGAACATAAAAATTTTAAGAAGTGAGAGTTGAATGCCAACTAAGGAGAGGCACATCATGATACTACACAGCCAGAAGCCAGAAGCCAGAATATTTGTTAACAACATCATCAACTTTTTGGTGAGCAAAAGCAGTGTTTTAAGTGTTTCACATCCTGATGTAAACATTTGTCATTAATATTTTAGGCATTTGACTGTATTTTAATTATGTTGGGGGATAGTGGTTGGATTTGGGGGCTGTCAGCTTTGAGTGGAACCTGGAGCAGAAAAGGACATTATAGAATGTCTAGATCAAGAGACAACCAGCGCTGCCATTGGATTCTATGGTCCTGCAGACTCTGTGGTGTTGGAAGTGTCTATAGTGGGCAAGGGGGCAGTGTGGAGTCTATGGCAAGCTCCAGTGGGAGAATTGCCACAAAAACTCCTGGGATTCTGGAGTAAGACTGTACCATCTATAACAGAAGTTTGCATGCTATGTGAGAAACAGCTTGTGGCGTGTTATTAGGCCCTGGTAGAAATGGATCATTTTACCATTAGGTACCAAGTGACCCTATAGCCAGAACCTCTCCTCATGAGCTCGGTTCTGACATACCCACCAAGCCATGAAGTTGGACAAGTCCAGCTGCTGTCCATCATACGGCAGAAATGGCATATCTGGGATGATGGACTTATTAGAAGGACCAGAGGGCATGTGGATGCTACAAGTCACCCTCCACAGTTGCACAAATGCCCCCTCCCTGGCTTGCACATTTAAGGGAGTTTTGTAAGAACACTTGAAAGAGGAGGAATAAAAGTGAGTTTGGCTTATGAATGGATTGGCTTGATACATGGGTGAAGCTGAAAATAGATGATAAATATGTTACAGCCCCATTTGGAGGTACCCCCGAGGACAGTGGATGGGGAGGGAAAATCCTCCCAGTGGGTGGAGCTGCCAGCAGGGTACCTACTCATCTACTTGATGTGGAAGGAGTAGTGGCCTGAGGAGACTGTATACTGATTCCTGGGCAGTGGCAAATGGCCTGACCCTCTGGTGGTGGGAGGTGGGAGTGGAAGACAAGACTCTTTGAGATAGATGCATGGAGACGGACATAGGAAGGTCGGCACAAATTGTGAAGATGTTTGTATCATCAGTTAATGCCTAACAGAAAGTATCTACTTAGAAAGGGCACTGAAAACTCACATAGACAACATTACTCTACCAGTTAACAATTGGTCACTCAGAACCGGCATGATGGGCACATGATTGGAGAGGCACAGAGGTGGAGATGGAGGCTAGGTATGGATGCAACAGGATGGACAACCCACCACTGAGGCTGATCCAGCTCTTTCTGTCTCTGAGTATCCAATTTTTCAGCAACAAAAATGAACATTGAGCCCAAACTCTTATATGGCACTTGTCTTCAAGGACACTATCTGGCCACTTGGTGCCAATGTGACACCCTCAGGCTCCTCCCATCTTCAAACAGTCATTCATCTATTTCAGGTATAGGTTTGCTTTTCTTGCCTGCAGTGTCTTAGCTATGACTGCTATCCAGGTACTTATAGAATGCCTGATCCATAGCTCAGGAATCAATTCCACACAGCATCCAACCAGGGGAACTTTACAGTGAAGGACGTACAGGAATGGGCTCATGGCTATTGGGTCCACTGGTCATATCATGTACTAAACCATCCAAAATCAGCTGCCCACCCCTAGAACTCTAGAACAGGCTTCTAGCTGTACAATTGAAGTACTAGTTCACAGGAAACACTCCAAAAAGATAGGGTGCTATTCTTCAGGATTTAGTATATCTATTAACTCAGAGACCTTTATATGGCACTGTGTTCATTCAAGAATAGGTACATGAACCAAGGCATGGAAGCAGAAATGGCTCCATTTACCATCACCTACAATGAGACACTAGGGGATTTTGTCCTTACTGTCTCTTTAACTCTGAGCTCTGCTGGGTCTTTCTGAAAGAGCCTTTTCCAAAAGTTAACATTTTGTAAGAAAGGATAACTAATCATTACCACCTAGTCTGTCGTAATCTGTGAATAGCACTTTCATGATCACAATAATGTAAACGTATTTAATTATGTTGGGAAGTAGAGGGTAATAAAAATATGGGAGTGTATGTGACAGCTCGTGTGTGTGTGTGTGTGTGTGTGTGTGTGTGTGTGTGTGTGTGTGTTGACTTCCATGGAGAAGTCAACAGGTTAGACCTAAAACTTAAAAGCAAGTAATAGTGGTAAGATTATGATACGAAGGAGAAGGCAAATAAGAATATTCAGCTCAAAGAAATGGAAATGATTGTTCTGGGGAAAGAAAAAATGAAGTAGAGTGAGATTACTCTTTGTTTTAAAAGAAGTTCTTAAATGCGTGTGTGTCTATTTATGATTGAAAACAAAAAAGAACAAAAGAAAACCTGATTGCCTCTTGAGTAATATGAATACTTTAGGATGATTTTATTTCTTAATTTCTCACCCCACTTCTTCTTAGAATATCATTTATCTTCTGGTTCATGTTTAACTTTAAATTTGTAATGATTTTATAATCATATTAATAACATTTTAGACATAGCAATATTTGTTTATTCTCTCCCCACTTCCTCCTCCTTCCCCCGCTTTCTTCTTTCCTTGTCTTTTTCCTAAATTTAATTTTCGCATTTTCCAGTTCTTTATTTTGTCTAGCTGGACTAAATCTTTGGAATATTTAATAGTACATTCAGGGAAGGCAAATGGCCCTTGCATCCTGGGATAAAATTCCAGAGACAGTATTATACAAGGCTATTACAGCATAAAAAGTGCTATATTTCAAGTAAGTGAGGATGATGTGCTTTGGTAATTGGTGTTAGATGAGTTGAAACTTATCTTCTGTGATGATAAAGGCACTGATGTTGAATATGTATATGAACAATTAGAATAAAATAGATTCACAAAATATGAGTTCAAAAAGCAACATTTTAAATTCAAACACTATTTTCATAAAACATTATTTTACCTAGGAGTATATAACATATAACTTATTACAAGCATGTGTTTGAATATATATATATATATATATATATATATATAATTATTTATTTATTTATTTATTTTTTTGCGGTACGCGGGCCTCTCACTGTCGCGGCCCCTCCCTCTGCGGAGCACAGGCTCCAGACACGCAGGCTCAGCGGCCATGGCTCACGGGCCCAGCCGCTCCGCGGCATGTGGGATCTTCCCGGACCGGGGCACGAACCCGTGTCCCCTGCGTCAGCAGGCGGACTGGCAACCACTGTGCCACCAGGGCAGCCCATGTGTTTGAATATTTTAAACATATCCATAAAAATGTGAAATAATCAAATTTGCCCAAAATTTACCTTTGGATATTCTCATTGAAGAAAATGTTCTCTGTCATTGTTTAGAGATAGATGGTATTGACTATTCAATCTACAAATGACCCAATAAGTTACAATCTTTACAGATGAATAAAGAGAGGCTAGAAAGTTAAACATATACTCAGTGTCATACAGCTAGTAGAGGGGAGGTGAGATTTGAATCCAGTTGTAACTTGCACCCAAGATACTCTTACCTTACTGTCATCTATACCAAATCCTTCTTTAGGGGACCCAGTGTTAATATCTGAGCTAGGGATGGGAAAGTCTGGGCAGACACGTTCCATGTACAGGAGAGTCTTAAGTTGAAGATTACAGTAGGGGTTCTGGGAGAGAAGAATGGAACTCTAAAGAGGTCATCACTCAAGTAAGGGGGCATATGCTAAAATACAACAAACCTGTGGACACAAGGTACTTACCTTGTCATTTTCTCATAAATGGTCTTTGCCATGGCTTTCACCTGTGTGACACCCCGTGTCTTCTGTAACTGCCTAGGCGTCTCCTGTTTCTCCATTAAGGCCTCCTGAAGTTTCTTCTCTGTTGGAATGCCTTCTCTGACCTACCTCCTCCTTCCTCGTAGCCCCCTGGTGCACATCACAATGTGATGCCATCATCATCTTCATCACCCAGTAACTTATATGATAATAATTTATTTGCATGTCTAGCTCCACCCTGGATTGTAAGATCCTTGAGAGCAGTGTTTATGTTCTTTAAAGCCATTTCTCTACTCAGCCTAGCTGAGTATCTGGAACAGATACTCTTCCACATGTGTAATATCTCTGAGCCTAACATTTGCATGTAACCAATAGTAGAGCTGGGCTTTGAACCTAGCTCTAGTTATTACATGAATGATTGAATGAATGATAAACATATTCCCTTGCAGATTTATGTGGGCATTGGGGTTTGGAGTACATTTGAAATATTTTTTCTTGTTTTGATATTTTTTACCCTGGAGAAAAAAATTTGTGTTGTTTCACAGGATGGTAGATTATGGTTCAAAACTCAGGTGATAATTTAATGTATGACAGCCTATCATTCTGTAACTTATTCTTCCAGAGCTAGTTGTGTTTTATCATCTTGAATATTCAGACCTTACATAGAGAACATGAGGTATTGGGCTATTAGACTTGGGCCTAAAGGATGAGCAGCAAATTAGCATGTCAGGGTTGGGAGGACTGCTCCCCCACCATGAGACACTTATGGAAATTTCTACTGTTCTTAATCTGCAAGCTCTTAAAATTACAGAACCAATTTTCCTATTAGACCCTTCGACATAATTGAGTGAAAAAGAAGTAATTGCATTCAACTGATAGCAGAAAATGAGCCCCAGTTGATGACTCTCTAGAGGTGTATGTCTGAATTGTCAGGATGTCATGGTGCCACCAAATGTTCTTTGATCAATCAGTCTGAGAGAAGACACAGGGTTTGCTTTGGAGACTTTTTTTCAGAACAACTGATTGCTTAGATATTTGAGAAGCAATGGTGGGAGAGTATGCAGTTTTTCCTCCCAGGATGTGCTATCCTTCCCTTGGGCAGTCATTTTTATTCATGTTATAGAAACACAGCCACAGACTCTAAAATGTTTGTTCTAGGAGGTTATTCAATTCTGCAACAAACCAACATTTCTACTCTCTCCTATAAAGACGTCTCAAACGTGCTTTTTGTCCCTCACACCTAATTTATGCAAAGGATCTCTTGCCCTGGGGGCTGCTCTGTTTTTTAATGAATTCACTTAGATGACAAGTAAATGTGGCAGGTGTTTCAGGAAGCACATATAGCAGTTCATCCAGGGATAGTTTAAAATTCTTTCACACGTATAATATCTCTGAGCCTAACATTTTGGTTGAAATGTGTAGATTTTGTTTCCTTTTTCATCTCTTTCCATATGAAACATTATCTTCCTAACTTATCTTGAACCCCATTGCTGGGCTGGGAGTAAAGAAAAATTTAGTTTGCTCTGCCAAAAAGTGGCCATTTGACCCTGCATACATCACTGAGTAAGCTTCTCTGTGCCTCAGACTTTGAACCTGTAAAATGAGTTGGTGACAGTGGGGGAAGGGGGTTGGATGAGATGATTTCTCCATGGCCTCAAATACCACTTCTGTGCTTAGGATTTACACATATGGATCCTCAGCCCAGTTTCTGGAGCACCAATGGACATCTTCGATCAAATATTCCCCAAACACCTCAAGACCGGCAGGCAAAACAGCCAAGCTCTTTCCTGTTGTCCTCTGTGTTTGTGAATAATGCCACCAGTTACCCAGAAAGATACTTAGACTTCATCCACAGTGTTACAACTACATCACCTATCGCCTATCAGTCTGTGTGATTTTGCCCTAAATTTCTCCTCACTCACAGCTCCTGTGTTAGATTGGTAGTGATGAACTTAGAGTGGGATCATTGTTTAATAAAGACAATATTTCATAATACTTCTTGATATATTTCCTCTTTGAAATAGCTACAACTTTTTGCATTTAAGACTAGATCATGAGATTGAAGTAAGATGTTAGAGGGACATAACATAAGGAAACAGTGGCGAGAAAAGAGGGCATAGAAAGCTCTCTTCTGCCTTGGGTGTCAGCCAGGGGCTTCGGAGGAGCATTATACTCCACTCATAATGACATAGCCTAGGGAAGTTTCAAAATTGCATTTAGCAAGACATCAGTGAATTCCGAAGCATGGGAAGTAGTTTACATGAGACTAAAGAAGATATCTAGATGGAGTTAAGTGGACTCCCAAACAAATGGAGGACTGGGGTTGAGATGAGAAGGACAGAGGGGCAGGGACTTGGATCTAGAACTAGTAGCTATGGCACAGATGTCAACATTAAGTAGAATGTAAACACAATCAGGCAGGGATTTCTGCCTCTTTTGCTTATTACTGTATATTTCCAGAACCTAGAACACCGCCTGGTATATATTAGGTACCCCTAAATGTTTATTGATTAAATAGGTATGACGAGATACCTAAAACACCACCAAGATACCTAGACACCACCAATTGCACTTCTGTAGACATCATTACAGGATATCCAGAGACCAGATAGGGTGAGGGGCATCTCTGGGAGATGGAAGAGACATCTGATATCAACACGTGGGTCTGGAGGTGAGGCCAGGTTGGTATGTAAATAGCCCATTCCCACCTCAAAACTTAGTTCCTAAGTTAAGGGCAGGAGAAAAGGAAACAAATTCTGAGTTCCTTTGTGATTAAACTGATAAAAGAGATTTTAAAACTATAGCAGAGCATAAACTGTCCTACAATGACTAATTTAATTCCTTTTATTTCTTGAGAGAACATGAAGTCAGTTACAGAAAAGGGAGTTGTAAGTTATGTCTTGGACCTCACTGCAATTCCTATCATCTCCTGACTTCTCTCTGCTGCTGGTTTTGTTCTTTTGTAAAACCTCTTTAATGGCTCCACATATCATGGGAGAAAGTCGAGTTCAGAACCCAAATGGCTTCACTATGTATTCAATCTTACCTCTTGTCCTTTCTCTATCTCTTTTGTATTCTCTATTTCAAGGCCACAACATTAGGTATTTGCCCTAGGGGAGAGTGACTGCAAATAGCTGGTCCAATTAGGGGCACACTTTTCTGATTCACATTATTATGGGCTAGTGATAGCCAGCTCTCCATTGCCATCACCTACACACCAACTCTCTCTCTCTTTCTCTCTCTCTCTCTCTCTCTCTCTCTCTCTCTCTCTCTCTCTCTCTCTCTCTCTCTCTCCCCCTCCCTCCCCACTCCCCCTCTCTTTCTCTCCACACACACAAACCAAATCCCAAGTCATGTGGAACTATTCATAGTTTCACCAAGTCCACAAGCCTTTAGTTATACTAGTTATCCACCCATCACCTCTTCACTCCTCGCTTCTACTTCAATGAACACCTATACATTTAAAAAATTCCAACTAATGTGGAATTTTAGTACCTCCTCTCTGAATCTCTCCCTTTCCTGTGCCTGGTGGCAAAATTAAGTATTATTTGTTGTACAGATAATTAGCATTGTAATGTTATTTGGAGCCATGGATCGTGTCTTACTCATCTTTGTATCTCTAGGACCTAATGCGATCTCTGGTCCATAATAGGACCAAATAACGGTTCTTCAATGAATGTTCTCTGCAGTTTCTTCCAGCTCTAATGAGCTGAGATTAAAAGAGTAATGGATTTTACAACTAGAAACACAATTGGATTGAGTTCCTAAAGCAGCATCTTAGACCTCAGGTTTTACCTGATGTTGATGAAATTTCTCTCAGCATTTTCTAGGCCTGAGATAAATAAAATTAGTTCCAATGTTAAGATGTGATACAGTGGATAGCACGTGACTAGGTCTGAGTTTTGACTCTCATCTTGGCTGCAACCTAGCTATGCAACTCTGGGAAAGTCACTGGATATTTTTGTCTTCAATTTCTTCTTTCATTTAAGGAAAAATAATACCTATCTTCAAGTGATGGTTTTAAGTAAAAAAAAAATGTGCTAATGTATGTGGCGGCTCTTTGGAGATTGTAAAGCAATATTCTTTCTCAGGATAATGCATTTGGGGAAGTTATTTGTCCCCTTTTTACTCCTCCTTAAAATCAGAAGCAGGAAAACAAATCCTAGAATAGAAATTGAAGAGTATTGATTGGGAGAATAAAATAAGAAACATTTTTATAATAACTAGTGCTGCAATCACTAAGATTGGCTCTCATTTCGTAATGAAATGTGATTCTGTGAAATAGTAGTTAGCTAAATGTCAGATGAAGGTTATTCCATTAAAATGCTCTTCTAGTTTAATCAAGCAAAGATAAGCTCAAGCCTTTACAGAGTACAGCTATTAGTGTTTTTTGTGCTTATGCAATTTTCTTTGGCTGGAAGAGTTTCCGCTATTCTTTATTCAGTAAAACAACTTGGCTGGAAATCTCTGTGTTAGTGAAATTTACACATTTCAACATAAAATACATGTTAAAGTAACTATAGTGCAATATGTGTGTGTTTGTGTGTCTGTGTGTAATTCTAATCTGTTATTTCAAAATGGGACCACGTATTAAGGAATAAAAACATATACAGTGTTTTGTCTTGATACAGAGCTTGGTGAAATACAATATGCTCTACTTTAAGAAGAACTAGCTTTAAAATCAGATAGCTGAATACTTGTCTTAGGTACTACACTTAAATGAGTTTGGGCAAATAATTTAAACTTTTTGGGTCTTAGTTTGCCTCTCTATGAAATTAAAGTTATAATGTCTCAACCTTGTTATCGCTTACTTGTAAGGTGAAAAATAATTAGATAAGTAAAAAATAATTAAATTGAAATGTACAGTAATAGATGAAATAAAAGGTGTCATTATGAAGCCCAGACCATAGCCTTTGGGGCATACATAGCACTGGGCTCATACTGTGTCTCTACCAAGTATTAACTGGATGACCTTAGGCTGGTTACTTAGAACATTCAGTCTTCTATAGCCCCATCTATTAAATAGTGGGAAAGAGATTGGTCTCACAAAGTTGTGAGGAATCCATAGTGACATTTGTAAAAGACCTCACATATGATGCACATTAACATATTAGCAATCCCAGGACTCCCCCCTTCAACAGTGCCTGAGTCTAAACAAACTAAGCTTTGAAATTTTTCTGGAAAAACTAGTGGAACACATTCTCACTTGTAGTGCCCATAACTTGTTTCTGATCATAGTTGTGGCAGTTCTTTTGATTTTTTTGCTTTTTACCAAACAAGGTACCTGGGCTAGAACCTGGATAAATTGAGGACCGTCTCTCCCACTCATTCCACCTTCTTTGGTCACATTGACTTGACAAATGAGTAAGTGGAGATGAGTCAAAGGCTCTCTTAAAGTCCCACACTAGTGTACTTTCCCATCTCATACTTTTATGAAAAATGAAGAAAAGGTTACTTTATTATTTCTTATTATTTTATTGTTTTATTTAGGAAGAATTTAGGGCCTAGAAGAATCTAATAAAATAATGGACACAACAGAAAACATGTTCATTGCTAATCCATCCCATCTTAGCTTTGTACTCCTTGTTGACAAGTACAGAGCGATGGCTTCACCAGCCGCGTAATGATAAATATCTTCATAAGGGTCCATTTCCTTTGTCTTTTTAGTGCATAAATGGAAAAACTGTTTTATGTCAACTCAGTGGAGTCAGTTCCATTTCTACCATATCTCTTTGTATTTTTTCTTGTTCTTTTTGCTCCTTTAAAGCTTCTATTTCTTGAATGTTTCATAATATATACATAAATGCATATATATCTCTATATATGCATATGTATATATGTATACACATACATGAAATACGTATGTATATATACAAAATGTGTGTATATGCACATATATACACATCTGGATAGGTGCATCTATATGTACCTATATATCCTAAGAACCAGTGTTCAGTATAATTCAGTATAACTCTCTTTTCAGTATAATTCAGAGCCTCACACACAATTCTAGAATTTTAGAATTGGCAGGTGGCATTATTGGTAGCTGGCATTATTTTTTCTTTCATAAATAATCCTTTTCAGAATTCCCTCTAAAATAAGCCACCAGTACATGTGAGTTATTCCTAGCCACCGTGGCAAATGACTCTGTTAATGGCGAGCCATGGAGTTTCCTTCTTAATTTCTCCTTATTTGGATAAGTATAATACGTTGGATCCAAACTACCCACAGAAGGATGCAAGATGGACCTAGACATTTCCTGAGCTGGACAGACACATAGAGGGTCTCTGTTTAACTTCACTTCAGAGTTCAGAGGGAGAAATAGGGGCACTGGACACTCTCAGGGGTGTAGCCGAAGTACAATGTGCTTAATACCAGAGTCCAATCCAGTGTTGCCAACAACAATCACTTTTTCCTTTTAAAGCTTTTTGTGTAATTTTGTTCATGGTAGAAATTAAGAATATTTTCTACAGTGAAAATATTTGCAGCCA
Organism: Pseudorca crassidens; assembly: GCF_039906515.1. Lineage (NCBI taxonomy): Eukaryota > Metazoa > Chordata > Mammalia > Artiodactyla > Delphinidae > Pseudorca > Pseudorca crassidens. Next base: position 45,677,159 of record NC_090299.1, read on the forward strand.
ATATGGATATTGTAATCAATTCTTGTCCTAAATGTCATAAAACACAAGCTTTAGAAGAAAGATTAGCTTATGAATTATGTGAGCCTTTGACCATCTATTCATCCATCAAACCAGCCATCCAATAACACTGATCATTTACCTTGAGTACAGATCTATGCCAGGCTTGAGAATGAACATAGTGATGAAGACGTAATCCATGCTCTGAAAGTGTTTACAGCTTCCTGGAGGCTAAAAGGCAACGGAAGAACAGGCCAGCACTGAGGGTAATGTACAGTAAGGGTCTTGAGAGAGGTGTGGTAAATTGCCACTGGGGTATGAAGAAGGAAATGTTACTTTTAGCTGGGGCTCCATCTGAAGTGGGCAGGATGCCTTGAATCCAACAGTAAATGAGGCAGATAGTTAATTCTGAGAACAAACTGGATAATCATACAGAGATAGGGAAAACATTGGAGAGTGAGGAATGTTGGAAGGTTTCATACATGAAGGAGGTAGTGAGAGGTAAAGCTAGAGAACTGTATGGAATTTGATCTTGAGGGGTATTGAATGTCAGGGCATAGCATTTGATTATGATGCATTGAGGGGGTCATGTTTCATGCTTAGTGGCTTGGGGAGGAAAATGAGTCCACGGAAACCAATCTCCAGAGGGGAAAAGTGTCATTTTATGAGATAAGAGAGGGGGAATTTTAAATAAAACGTGGCAAACAAAGACTTTGAATAAGACTGGTATGATGGAAACACACACATACATAGACATTGGAGTAAGTGACTAGAATGTGACATTTGAGAATAAAGTTAATTAGAGTAATTGTGGTGGAAGCCAGGTTGGATTCAGTCAGGTTGTAAGAAATAGACTAAATGTTGTAGATGCAGATGTCTTGATAAACATTTTGAGAAATTTGTCAGTGTCTACCATGGTGCCTATCACATTGCAAGCGCTCAGTTAACATTTGTGGAATAAATCAGTGAAAGATACATAAAACTTGATAAACCACACATTTTCTCTCAGTGGAATTAGCTATAGCTGCACTTATCACATACGTAGAACCAGCCATCTGGTTCCTCAAGGAAAACAGAAATCTGCACGTCTGACAATTTGAAAGTGTGTATCTAAGTTTGAAAATATTTACAGAAATTATAGAAATTTAATATGGTGAGGATAAAAGAGTCAGACTACCTGAGTTTTAATATTCCCTCTAACGTAGGCAAGTCCTTTAGCCTCTCTGTGCCTCAGTTTCCTCCATAGAATGGAGGTAATAAAGCTGGTAGTTCTTCGCCGTGTAATGAGAAATAGGCATTAATACGTGTAAAATGCTTAGAAGAGGCTCTGATACGTGGCACTCATGGTATTAATGTTTGGTCATTATCATTATTGTTATTTTAAGAATGTACTTTTTAGAATTTAAATGGCCGCTTGAATTCCACTTCAAAACGTACAGGCTATGTTCATATACAATATCTTAACTTATTCCTTCATCCCAATTTCATTCCTTCCATGCGCTCAGTGAGGAATCTTAGGATCTGTCAGTTTAATTGACCTGCCTAAGGTGGAATTGAGTCTCGAAACTAGATCTTTTAGTGATGGCCGTTAATTCCTAAAAGGTCGTTGTGTACCAGGCATTGTTTTAAGAACTTGGTCAAAATAATCTCATTCAATCATTATTAAGCAAGAGTAGGAACCAGAGGATCAGAGAGGTTCAATGCCTCACTTAAAGCTACATAGCTAGTAAGTCATGAGGGGGAATTTAAGTCAGGTCCTATGTCTTCAAAGCCTGTGCTCTTAGTTATCAAACCAGAAGGGTCCTAATGTGAAGTGAGAAGAAGAGAGGGATCACTTGGTCAAGGGGAAGAAAAGCATCTCTAAGTATGTTCAGTGGACTAAGACTTCTCAGCCTCCCTAGGATCTGGGTTCAGCATCCCTGCTGGGCACAGATGTTTTTCTGAGTTCTGGCATGCCAGAGCTAGGTTCTTCCTCCACCTTCACTTCTGAGGCCCATCTCTTTGACTCCCCTGGCCCAGCTCTGCCTGGGCTCTGAGTAAACAACTGCAGCCATAAACCTTTCAAGTAGGTGCAGAGAAGAGCTGTTTTTCATCAGGTCATTGTAGGCACCTTGGGCTGCCAACTTCCCATCAAAGCCTCATAAACTCTTTTACGAGGCCCATAAAATGCTGCCAACTCCTGTTAGGGGAGAGGAGGATAACCATGAGAACCAAATCATGCTGGTTTCAATTGCTTCATTTCCATACATAAGACTCCTTGGAAAACCAAAGGCAGGCCACAGTCAGATAATAAAGTGGTCCTTGTGTTCCTGTGGTGTTCCTTTACCAGGCCTCCCAGGCCCTGGGATGCACAGAAGTGTTTGATTACCATGGAGAGCAATTCTGGGTAGTGGAGTCAGCAGCAAGTATTGCAGGGAATCATGTCTCCCATTCAGAGCTGGAGAAGTGTTGGCTGCCGGGTGGGTTGTGCTTTCTCTGCATGCACATTCGGAGAGAATGCTTCCTGACAATATCTCATGGCTTTTCCACTGCAGTTGCACATAGAATCTGCCCCTATTTGTATCTATGTTCCTGGCGTGGATTGCGGTTGCCCAAAAGAAAAGATAACCACCTTGTTAATTAGGTTCATGGAGCTGCCCAGCTTCCAAGGTTTTCGTATCCACCTGCCCACATAATGCTTCATCTTCTCTGCTTTGTCACAGAGAAACAGGCAGTTCTGAAGTCAGGAATGGGAATATAGTCAGAAGGCAATTTGCAGGTAATCCACCTCTCTAGTTAGTAGGTGTTTCATCCCACTCTACTGTAAGCTCCCTCAGGGACAGGTGCTACTTCTATGTTTTATTGACAAGTGTCTACTCTTGTGCCTGGTATATACACAGAGAGAGTGCAAAACTGTTCAATAAATGAATCGCTATTATAACATGTATCAGTCAGCATATGCTAAATTATGCTGTGGTAACAAACACAGCACTGAAGATTTATGTATTATTCTTGCTGTAAGCCCATCTCAAGTCAGTTGTTCCATGCCATCTTTACTCTGAAATCCAGACTAATGGAGTAGTTTTTACTTGGAATATTCCTAGTCTCTTGGCAGAGGAAAAAGAGGACAGTGATGTGAACCACATGCCGGTTTAAAAGTTTCTGCTTGAGAGAGAGACACCTTACTTCCACTCACATTTCGCTGGCCAATTCAAATGAAGACCAGGTCTGACTTCAAGGGGCTGGAAAATTAAAATTCTCTCCCACACGATCCCTTCCCTTATGTTTTGTCAGAGTTTAATATTTACTTGCAGTGTTGCCCCTAAGATATAATTTAAGGAACACAATATTTCATTGTAATTTTAAACAGCCAAAACTAATCTGAAACCTTGAACAGTAGATATATGTTTTGTGCTCAGCACCCCAATCTTATACGTCTACGGTCCTGGCTAAGAAGTGATGCCACGAGCACTGGAATGATAGTCAATCATTAAAGACAACTTCTGTTATTGCCATCAGCTAATAGTTACTAAAGCAAAGCAAAAACTTGGTATATCTTAGGAAGATCTTCAACAAAAAAGTAATTGAAATAAACACAAAAAGGTTTTCTGTTGAAGCCATTTTTCAATTCCTACAGGAATATAGGGAGGCATAAGAACATCACATTCAGGAATGGTTTTATTCTATTTCTTATATTATTCCATGCAAGAAACCATTCCTCTAAGTAAATGACCTGCAGTAAGATTATAACTGAGGTTGAAAGAGTTGGCTAATAGACTAGAAAGGGAAAAATAAAAATGAAATTAAAAATGAAGTCCTTAGCAATAAAGTTAAAAAGGCATTCTGAGAGGAACCGTACTTCAAATCAATATTAAAGATTGAAGAGGAAAGAGAGAGATTAACATTGACTGATTTAATGTCTGCAAAACATTGTGCTGCATGCTTCTTATATATGGGATTTTATAATAAATGACAGTGCAGAAGTTACCACCTGTGAGAAATCTCTTCCTTTACCCTTCAAAATCAGCTAATGATTAAATATAGTAACAGCTAATACGTGTTGGACACTTAATATGCGCTAGATCAGTGGTTCTTAATCACCTGTGTGATTTTGCTCCCAGGAGACATTTGGCAATGTTTGCAGACATTTATCGTTATCACATCAGGTGAGGGAGGATGGGAAGTGTTGTGTTAGTGGATTGAGGCCAGGGCTGCTATAAACATGCTGCAATACACAGGACAGTCTCCAGTACAAAGAGTTATCTGGCCCACAGTGCCAGCCCACAGTGGTAACTAATTTAATCCTTACAATAGTTTTATAAATATATAGCATTGTGATTTACCTTTTACAGATGAGAAAATGGAGGCAAATCTTATTAAGTAACTAACTTACTCAAGGTAATATATCTAGTGAGAGTTGGGGCCTGTGTTTGAAGACAGACAGTCAGGCTCCAGCCTACAAATTCTTAACCACTGTCCCCTGAGTCTTCCCACTGTCACGTAAGTCTGTGAGAGTAAGAATTCTGTATATGCACTACTGTTTCCCGTCAAACACTTAGTACAATGCCTATAATAGTGTTTATAAAGCAGCTGTTCAGTGAAGGAGTGAAATAAGGTGTCCACCATCACAGTTTACCAGGAAGGTTCTAGTTAGTTAACAAAGTTGTTCCCAATTTTCAGTCTTAAAGAATTTTTTACATAGTATCCTTCTATAGATTGTATTCTTAGGAGCTGGGGAAATTCTAGTGAAAAGCATGAGGCTTACATTTCAGTTAGTCTGTGTACGCTAGATAAACAGATTGTTTTCCTCAAATTTTAATAATGAGAAAAGCTTAAGGACATCCCCATCCCCAAATCCAGTTATCCCAGATTAGGAACCACTGAAGGATGACAGTACATACTCTACTGGTTTGATAGCCACATAGGAAAAGGGAAAACAAAATAAAACAAAACACCTTTTCATTCCCCTAGAACTGGAGTTGAACACTCCCATTCCACAGGCCAAATCAGGCCCACTCAAGGTTTTGATAAATAAAGTTTTACTGGGACACAGTCATGCTCATTTGCTTCTATATTGTCTATGGTTGTTTGCACACAAGAGCAGAGTTGAGTAGTTGTGATGGAGACCGTGTGGCCTGCAAAGCCTAAATATTTACTATCTGGGTATTTTCAGAAAACATCTGCCAACCTCTGCCACAGAAAAAAGCTGCCAATACTTGAAAAATAATATTTTTTTTGTCAATTACACGGTACAGTATTATTTTTCTTCCAGTAGTATTATCCAGACCTATTCTCTTGGCTTTGGAAAGTACAAACAACCTGGTGGTTGGGCTCTTGTTTTTGTAGAGACTATCTGAGTGACTGTGGCTGTGGCCTGATAAATCCGTGCACCTGCTTTACCGAGTAAGTAGAAGGATTTTTGGAAGCACAGTAATATGGCTATATACTTTTATCCATAAATGAAAATGCTTAGAAAATTCTAGGAGGTTTAATTTCTGCCAGAGTTCCCATGATAAATAAACCAATATATTTTTAAAGCAGCATGCCAACAAATCTAAAAGAGATCTATAATTAGTTGTTACTACGTATGGATTTCAGCACAAATTAGATGAAATACATCAAGGTGACCAGATTTCCTTGCTAGTGTTTTGCCTCCAAAGCACATATTTTTATTCATAAGTTTTTAGACATCATTTAAAACTTTTCACACTATTTAGATTCTCTTAGTGAATAATTTTTTAAAATATAAATCTTATGACTTTGACATCATGGCTTTTGCTATAGTACTGAATATGGAAAACTAATGGACATAGAGGCCACTTTTATAACTTTATACTGAAGTACAACACATGTACAGAAAAATGGACATATGTCCAGTTCGATGTATTTTCACAAATTAAACACATCTGTCTAAACAGCACTTAGATCAAGGAATAGAGAATTACCAGCAGCCCTCTCATGCCGGTTTTGAGTTAAAACCCACCACAAGGGTAACCCTTACCCTTACCCTTCTAACACGATGCATTAGTTTTGCCTGCTTTTATTTACTTTTTTGTGTCTTTTACTCAACCTGATGTCTGTGAGATTCATTCATATTTTTGCATATAATAGTGATTTGTTCATTCTCATGACTGTAAAGTATTCTATTGCATGAATGCCTAATTTTTATTTATTCTACTGTTGAAGGGCATTTGTGTAGTTTCCAGATTGAGGATATTACAAATAGTTACAATGAGCATTCTATTACATGCCTTTTGTTGAATATATATATATATATATATATATATATATATATACATTTTCTCATTCTTTTTGCACAGTGGAATCATTTATATATATATATATTTGTTCAGCCTATGTAAAAGGAATTATTGTCTTTTAATATATTATTTCTTGCTTAGAATAAAAGAGACTAATTCATTTGGAATTGTTCTTGATAACACTGTCATAGAATCGTTAAATCTCATCTTAGATCTTCAGAGGTCATCTCCAGGATTAATTTGATGGATGTGTCACTTCTCTAATATTCTCAACAAATTGGCAACCAGCTTCAGTTTATTTATCTCCATGTTAAAGAAACTCACTTTCTGAAGAGGAAGCTACTTCAATTTTCCCAAAGCTCAAATAAACTGAAGTACAGCTTAGTAACTTTTTGATTCTAGTTCTACTCTCGAAAGTCCTACAGATTTCCATTTAATTTCTCTTCTGCTTGGTGAACTTGATATTGAGAGACACTAATTGTGCCTTCGAAAAAAACCATTTTTCCTCTTTTTTGTATTAGTAATTGTTTCTAGATTCTTCACCATCGTGTAAACATTACATTGACATAATCTAGTCTGTCACCATCTCTTTTAATTACTGACGTTCATTTAAAAGAGAGAGAAAGGGAGGGAAACTGGAAAACAGATGCAATAGTCATCAACAAATGTTATTTCTGAATGTTAGGACAGCAGATAATTTAAATATTTTTTGGCTTATATTTTCCTAGGAGTTCTAGATTGAACTTAGAAACTTTTAGGAAAATTAAAAAAAGCCATTAAACAATACAGTGTCCAAAACGGAGGAAAATTCCCTAGAGAATCACTAATCCAGTGTAGAATAGAATGCAACTATTTTCTTTCTTATACCGAACCTGAATTTTTTTATAAACACGGGTTACGTTAGTTATTTTTGGCAAATGCGTGTAATTATCATATCATATGTGAGACATAGTCAATGAAAGTCTTGTGATAACTTTCGCTTTTTCATTCAACATTGTTTATTGAACATCCATTGACCAGACAGCATGACTTACTCGAGGCTCTGTTCTTAAGAAGCAAGTAGCTGGTGAGGGAGGTAGATTTGTATATTTCCCAGTCTAAAACTATGACCATAGATGCAACATTGGTGACCACAAAGTAGCCCATAAAAGGAGCACCCAGTCCATTTCAGAGCCATTCACGGAATACTGAGCCCAGAAGTGAAGATACTCAAGTTTTCTTAAGAGGAAAACCAGTGAATGAACAACATGCTCTGAAGGGTGGAGTGTGGGTGTGATAGGATCCTGGAAGAGGGTTAGGAAGCTGGGGTGAGTGGAGTTTAGAGAGAAGGCTGAAGGGTCACCCTGAGATCATACACTTAAAGACTTTCTGAAAGGTATCCTGAATTCAGTGGGGCATCAGTAAAACATTTAAGCCCAGAAGTGACTTGATCAGACTGGGTGCATCCAAAAACTCATTATGGCTCATACCACTCCATTATAAGTCAGTTTTGCAAGAGTATATATTTACTCTTAATAATTTCAATTTAGACAGAAATTTCATCATAGAACAAATAGCATTTCTATAGTCAATATATAGTTAACTTTAAATGGTCAGGGTGAAAACTAATGAAATTAGTTAGGAATATTTTTTCCTGAACCAGATTTGAAATTTTCATTTTTCCTGGCTCTCCCATAGAGGATAACTTCAGACTTCAAATATTTATTTAATTTTACTGGTGTTGGTAGATTTACTATCTTTGAAAACCAAGTGTGACATAACTTTATTTCGTATTAATAATGCTGTCTGAGCTTGGTTTCTATGACTCTTGGATACATTTGGAATATAAAGACGATCTTCTGGAAGTGGAACAAGACCTTTGCAGCTGTGCTTGTGTTCAGTGGTTTCAGTCCAAAAATAATCATGCTCTAATATTACCATAGGGCACTGGGCTTTCTTTTGTGTTCAGCATTGATTTGGATCTGTAAAATTTAGTATGCCAAGTTTGTCATCAAATGCTTGGAACTTAGGAGAGAGAATGGAGTTTGAGGTTAGGTTGCAGAAACAGAAATTTTTATTAATATTGGAAAATAGCCACACTGATTGAAGGAAGGGTGGAAAAGCAGTACTGTGTCTCTTTCAGTTTGAAACAACATTCAATCTCTTGCAAAGTACTTTACTCCAAAGAGCTGAAAATGTACAGTGTTGGGCTGCCTGACAATTAGCGCTGGAGGGAGGAGGAATAATTGAATAATGTCTTTCCACCAAAAAATGTCAAGCTCTTTGCCTGAGCAGGCTCATTTGCCCACTGCTCTTTGGCAGCCATCAAATCCAGCTCTTGAATGTCAGTCAACTTGTCTAGGTGATAAACACAGAACTTGTTCTAGCCAATGGCTCTGTGCCTGCATTTTCACGTTTGGCTTCTTGGCCTGGGTTTCCTCAGCAGGCCGTCACTGGAGTGAGTAAAGGGAGAGATTACGCCCTCACAGAACCTCGTGTTAAAAATTACTTTCCTCTTGGAGACCAGTTCAACCTACCTGTGCGCTGGGTTATTGGTGGTTGAAATAAGAGAACCTTGTATTGCCAAGCCCTGCCCTGCAAAACTCCTGCCTGGTTTGCACCTTTCTTTTATTGATTCTGTTATTCCGTGTTATGGGTTGAATTGTACATCCCCTCCCTACAAAAAAAAGGTGTTGAAATCCTGACCCTCAGTACCTCAGTGTTGAAGGTACCTACCCCCACTACCTCAAAATATGACCTTATTGGGAAAATAGGGTTGTGACAGATGTAATCAGTTAAGATGAGGTCATACTGAAGTAGGGTGGGTCCATCATCCAATAGGACTGTATGCTTATGAAAGGGGTAAATTTGGACACAGAGATACACACACAGGGAGACCTCCATGTGGAGAATGGAGTTATGCTATCACAAGCTAAGGAACTACCACAGGCTAAGAGAGAGGCTTGAAACAGATTGTTCCTTAATGCCTTGAGAGGAATCATGGTCCTGTTGACACCTTGATCTCAGATGTCTAGACTCCAGAACTGCAAGACAACAAGTTTCATTTGTTTAAGCCACTCAGCTTGTGCTACTTTGTTATGTCATCCCTGGCAAATCAATACTCTGTTTACTCAAATCTCTCTGTCTCTTTTTTAAATTTTGTGTCATGTGCATACCCACTGAGCTAAAGATAAGCTTGACACCTTTGTATCTTGGTTTAGAAAGCAATCTGGGCTTCCCTAAGGTTGTTCTCTTTGAGCTGTTCTAACATAATTGCTCTATTTAATTGGATTTGAGACTAACACCCAGGCTCATTACCAACCAGCAAAGTGGCAACTGTGCCAGGCTTATTCTAGATGCCCCGTGAGAGTGATTGTAACCCTCCCAAGTCCAGCAGTAGGCTACAGTGGTAGACCCTTCCTCATGCCAGGCAGGACAGACCATGTTAAAAACCTTCAAGCATAGTCCTGAAATTACTTCCACTGGCCAAACTAGTGCCAACATTCATTTTTATTATATAGGTCCTTTAGTCTATCTTTAACTCTGGAAATTAATTTGCCAACTTAGAATGTTAGAATTATTTTAGAAGTGGCTTTAAAACTATCAAGGTAATTTAAGATGAGGTTAACTATACTTCTATTTAGAAGAAGTCTGGTAACCAGCCCCCAATCTTCCAAAACTCTCTCGGTGGTGTGTTCAAAAGACACATTTGAATATTAACCATATTGGCACATTGTGTAGAAGATACAAAAGTGAGTGTTTAAGTGGAGAGCTTCTCTATACATCTAAATTAATACACATTTATTAAGTGAGACTAAATTAAGGGGATTATTAACTGACTCAACAGTGAATTACTTGGAACTCACCTTGTGCTGGGCACTATGCTGTGCCTTGTAGGTCATGGAATGCGTAAGATAAAATGGACCCTGCTCTCAGGAACTTTCCATCGTAGGAGAGAATCTCTTTTCAGTTCTCAAGGACTGTGTCCTCTAGAAGGGAGATAAGATAAATGCAAAAATAACTATATTAAAATCAGATGTGAATAAAGTGACTTAAGTGATAGGCAAATTTCTGTGAGCAAATAGAAGTGAAAACAGATGCAGTTATACAATCAAAAAGGAAGTGGGACAAATCACTGAAACATTAGTCCAAACCAAGGATACTAATTGCATCAAATTAAGTTTTTAGGCCCATGTGCTGGCAAACTATAAAATGTCTGTGCTGCTACTATTCTACTACTCCTTTCCACCCCTTAATGCCTTTCCCTTTTGCCCCTATTCCAAATTTGTAATCTCAGAAACATGCTTTTATAAAAGATACTTGGTCAATTTATAATGGCACAGACAACAAGCAGAATATTATTAGAAAATTTCTGAGGTTGTTAGCACAAAAATGCAATTATAAGTTTTACTGTACAGTAGAGGGGTGATGAGGTCAGCACAGCAAGGGCATTTCCTTTTTTACCAATAGTCAGTGGAAGGGGACGTGATGCTAATTTACTTGAGAAAATCTGCTCCAGACTGCTATACCAGAATGTGCTATTATAATTAAAATCACTAGTTTTAATTACTGTAAAAGTAGAGTCAGTTTGGAGAAAACATTCTAAAATGGAAAAAAATCTATTTATTTTTTAGATTTTAATTTCTCTGTGTCAATGCAGATAATTACCACTAATGATTCATCTAACAAGATATAATGAATGGAGGTAAGAACTTAACAGGGATCTTGAAGACCTGGTTTCTAGTTTTGGTTGTGCTACCAACTTTCTGTGTAATTATGGATAAAATGTGTTCTCTCTCTGAGCATTATTTGTATCATCTGTAGAATCACGTGCATTGGACTGGATGATCATTAAGTTTTTTTTCAGCAGTGGGATTCCATCTTACAAAATTAGGGCAAGAGGCCCATGATGCACATGTCTTGGATTCTCTCTGGCTGAATGTTGACCAGCTGCTCTTGCCCGCATAAAGCTTAGCCATCTCCAATAATGTAAGTTATTGAGGAAAGAGCTAGTAATAATAGGGAGTATTTGTGCCAGACACTATGCCAAGACTCTATTGTGTGATTTTTCACCATAAACCAGGGCTTGGGTGCTTATATTATCCACATTTTGTAGATGAGAAAAGTGCTCTGGGTCATTCAATTGGGAAATAAAGACCAGATTTGAATCCAGGTGTCCTTGACTCCAGAGTCTGGGCTATGGAGCTCAAGGCTTCTTCTGTTCTACCTCTGGAACCTGTGAATATGACCTTATTTGGACAAAAGCTCTTTGTAGATGCAAGTAAATTAAGAATCTTGCGATAAGGTCATTCTGGATTTAGGGTAGGTCTTAAATCTAATGACAGCTAGCCTTAGACAGAAGAAGGAAACTCCCAGAAACACACAAGAGAGAAGGCCGTGTGAAGGCAGAGGCAGAGACTGGAGCTGTGCAGCCCCAAGTCAGGGAAATTCTGGAGCCACTAGAAGCTGCGAGAGGCAAAGGGGGATTCTCTTCTAGAGTCTTTGAATGAAGGATGGCCCTGAAGACATCTTGATTTCAGACTTCTGGACTCTAGAACTGTGAAAGAATAGATTTCTGTTGCTTTATCTAGCAAGTTTATGTAATTTTTTTTATGGCAATCCTAGGAAACTAATACAACTTTCAATCTGGTGGATCTTTAAAATCATAGGAAGTTTTTCTTAAATGCAGACATAAGGGCTTGGGTCAGATAAACTGAATGAGGATGATATTTGTACACAAGGCCATTCAGTTGCCACCAGCCCACAAAAGACTGTACCCTGAGAACGACCCATCCGCTCCCACCCCGTGCCACCACCCTACACCACCATGGCTCTCACTTCTGTCAGAGTGACTGCAATTTGCTACGTCCCGGGAAACAGACAGCATTCTACACCGTGAGCTCCCTGAACCTTCGTCAGGCTTATTGTTGCTAGAAATTACTGACAAAATATTACAATGGTTCAGTACAATTTTAATTTTAACTATAAAATAAAATATCGACATACCCTAAAAAGGGAAAAAAAGATTAAAGTGTTGGTCACAGTGTTCCTGAAGCTGTCCCTTTTCCTGATCACCTGAAAGGTAGATCAAAATTCTTTAGAAGGGTAGTAGGAAAGTCAGACTGGAGCTCAGGTAAACTCTCCAATCTCAAATCTCAGCGTGTGGGTGTATTTATTGTTTAGTTTTCTCATAGATATTTGGTTCAGTGTAGAAAGATCCTTTGTAGAAATACAATCTTGGCTAAAAAGCGACCTTTTTCCCTCTTTATAAAATTCGAAGCTACCATAATCTGTCAAACTTCTAGGGAAAGAAAGTTTTACTTCTGGGAAATCCCACAAAAGGCTTAGATAAAAGTACTGTGATAATATAAATCTACGTATATCACAGTAAATAAAATAATCTCAGAGAGATAGTTTCCTAGTCTGTAAAAAGATAATGGAAATGACACCTAACTTGCAGGAATCTTTGCAAGATAACACTGAGAACCAGATGATACCTAATACAGTGCTTGACACAAATAGGTGCAGCCCATATTGTTTTTATTTTTACTAGTGTCTTTTAATGGACTTGACATAGATTTTTCTCTTTCAATCTCATCTGCTTTATGTTTTCCTAAGTACATGTTTCTCATAAATAACTTTTTAGCAAGAAATTATTCTATAGTAGTCTATATTTATTAATATACTTCTAGGAATTTTTGTTAGGTGTTTATTTAGAAAGTATGTGTGATCATTGTTTTAATGGAGTAGTCATAAAGGCAATACTCTAAAGAAGGAAAGATAATGTGCTATGGTTAAGTAATAATTTTAATCTCCTTACATGCTTGATTGAATCAAGAATACTTTTATTTGGTTCTATACAGAAGAGGAAGGACCCTCATCCATCTGAACCGCAAGGACTAAAAGCAACTGAAGTTTATTCTTGATTTTCTTATATTAATGAGCTCTTCAGCAGAGTCTATTTTGTTTGGGTTTGGGGAAAGGAGATGTTCTCAAGGAAAGAAGATTTTTTAAATTTATATTTGCCTTGATTATTTGGTAAAAATAATATTTAATTAGTTAAGGATTTGCAAGACCAGCTTTTTTTTTTCTTCTCCCTACACCTTCATTCTCTTGTAAGTATCACAGAAGATCCATCTGATAATTCAGTAGAGTTTGTTAATCACAGATTATTGGAAAATTATTTTTTGGTAAATGATAAGATTTGCCTATTTCACTAGAAGACTAAGTAATGCTCAGTGAATTTTATCAGTACAGTGTCACAGGAAACTGTTTTAGGTCTACAACCTTAGGCTGTCTATTGGTGCAAAATGGTGTAACATGTAATTGGAATTCCTTTAATAATTTTTACAGTAATACAAGTTAGTATTTACTAAAAGCTTTCTGAGGTCTAGGCGTTGTACAAAAGCTTTGCATATATAATCTCATGTAATCCTCTTCCTATGTCCATTTAAAAGGTGAGAAAATTGGAGCGCAAAGAAATCATAATTTGCCTAAGGCCACACAGTAACAGTTAGTGATTGCAAACAATAGTTACTAACAATAGTACATAAGATAGTGTATTACTGACCCAAAGTGTCAAGACAATACATGATTTTTTATTATCACTGCGCTTCATCAAGGAATGTTTCATGCTAAACTGCACGCAGATCTCCTCATGCCTATTTTGGTTAAGCATGTTTGGTTAAGCTAAATGTTTTGGTTAAGTTTCATTGACACATAGTAATGTCAATACAATCAGTTAAAGCAAAACATTTAGCATTAAACTGAGAGCTGGCAGAGGAAACTGACAAGCTTTTATATTAGTTATCTATTTCTACACGAAGTAAAACAAACTTAAGGACGTACCACGCATTAATTTTTCTCACAGTATTGGTAGGTCAGGAATCTGTGCACAGCTTTCCTGGGTCCTCTGCTTCAAAGTCTCTCATGAGGCTCTAATCAAGTGAAGGTGGGGGATAGGGTCTCATATGAAAAGGTGACTGGAGAAGGGTCTGCTGCCAAGCTCACTTATGTAACTGTTTGCAAAATTATGTCCTTTTTGGGTTGTTTTAGGGTCAGAGTTTCTAGCTGGCTGTTGACAGGGGATTTTTCTTAGTTCCTTGCTACGTGAGCCTTCCCAACATGGTGACTTAGTCCATCAAGGAAGGGAGGGAGTCTGCTACCAAGGTGGAAGTCAGAATTTTTGTAACCTAATCACGAAAATGACTTTTCTAAACTTTGAAAAATTCTATTGGTTACTGAAGGGAGTGGATTATGAAAGACTGTGAATATCATGTGGCAGGAATACACTGAGGGCCATCTTAGAAGCAACCTAGTCTAAATCTTTCCTCTGTTTTTTGCCATTTTGCTATTTCATGGAATGCTATATTCTTGATACCTTGCTGGAAATAATTAAAGAAGGAGCAAGGTTCTTAAATTGGGTTCCCTGTCACTGAAATCTTTTTCCTGGTGCCTCTGACATAATTTGGCTTTCTACCCTTTTGCATTCATTAGCTATAGACTGGACCTTCTATTGGCACATCAAAGTATGTAGTTCTTTTTTTAATAGACTTTATTTTTTGGAGCAGTATTGTATTCACAGCAAAACGGAGCAGAAAATACAGAGATTTTACTTATACCCTCTGACTTCACACATATACAACCTCCCCACTGCCCATACCATTTGATACAATTGAATTCAATTCAATTGATGAATTGAATAATGTACAGTAATACATTATTAGTTCTCAAAGTCCATAACTTATATCAGGGTTCATTCTGGCTGTTGTGCATTCTATAGGTTTTGACAAATTTATAACATAATCCACCGTTATTGTATCATGCAGAATAGTTTCATTGCCTTAAACTTTCTTTTCACTTCCCTGACAACCACTAATCTGTTTGATTTCTCCATGGTTTTGCCTTTTCCAGAGTGTCATATGGTTGGAATCATACTGCATGTAGGATTTTAAGATTGGTTTCTTTCACTTATAATATGCATTTAAGTTTCCTCTATGTCTTTTCATGGCTTGAAAGCTCATTTCTCTTTAGTGCTGAATAATATTCTGTTATCCAGATGTATCACAGTTTCTTTACCCATTCCTCTCCTGAAGGACTTGGTGCTTCCAAGTTTTAGAAATTATGAATGAAGCGGCTATAAACTTCTTTGGGCAGATTTTTGTGTGGATCTATCTTTTCAATTCATTTGGGTAAATACCAAGGAACATGACTGCTGGATCATATGGTAAAGTATGTTTAGTCTTACAACAAACTGCTCAACTGTTGTTCAAAATGACTGTACTATTTTGCATTCCCACCAGCAGTGAATGAGAGTCCCTGTTGCTCCACATCCTGTGTCCTTGCCAGCAATCTGTGTCAGCATTCCAGATTTTTGCCATTCTAATTAAGTTTGTAGTGGTACCTCATTGTTGTTTTAATTTGCAATTCCCGAATGACTTACGATAAGGAGCATATTTTCATATGTTTATTTGCTATGTATACCTTCTATGTTGAGGTGTCTGTTCAGGTCCTTTGCTTATTTTTAATCAGATAGTTCATTTTCTTATTATTGAGTTTCAAGGGTTCTATGTATATTTTAGATAACAGTCCCTTATCAGACAAGTCTTTTGCAGGTATTTTCTCTCAGTCTGTGACTTGTCTTCTCATTCTCTTGACATTGTCTTTCACAGAGCAGAAGTTTTTAATTTTAATAAATTATTGTTTATCAATTAATTATTTCAATTGTGCCTTTTGTGTTGTGTCTAAGAAAGTCATCATCAAATCCCAAAGTCTTTTAGATTTTCTCCTATGGTATCTACTAGGATAGTATTATTATAGTTTTGAATTTTACATTTAGGTCTCTGATCCATTGTGTGCTAATGTTTGTGAAGAATATAAAGTCTGTGTTTAGATTTGATTTTTTTTGGCATCTGGATGTCCACTTGTTCCAGCAACATTTGTTGAAAAGTCAGTCTATCTTGTCTCCATTATATTGCATTTACTCCTTTGTCAAAGACCAGTTACCTGTATTTACGTGAGTCTATTTCTGGGCTCGCTATTCTGTTCCATTGACCTGTTGTATATTCTTTTGTTAATACCACACTGTTTTGCTCACTATAGCTTTACAATAAGTCTTTAGGTTAGGTAATGTCTGTCCTCTGACTTTGTTCTTTCCCTTGTTAGCTATTCTGCATCTTCTACATCTCAATATAAACTTTAGACTTGGTTTGTTGATATCCACAAAATAACTTGCTGGGATTTTTTTTTTTCTTTTTATTGGGGTATGGTTGTTTTACAACGTTGTGTTAGATTGGGATTGTGTTGAATCTATAGAAGAACTGACATCTTGGCAATATTGAGTCTTCCTATCCAGGAACATGGAATTTTTCTCCATTTATTTAGTTCTTCTCTGATTTATTTAGTCAGAGCTTTGTATTTTTCCTCATATAGATCTTATACATACTTCTTCGTTTTCTGAAACATCCAACAAATAGTGGTTTTTTTTTCAGATTCCTTTCTATTGTAGTTTATTACAAGATATTGAATATGGTTCCCTGTGCTATACAGTAGCACAGTTTATCTATTTTACATATAGTAGTTTGCATCTGCTAATCCTAAATTTCTAATTTATTCCCCCTCCCCTTTTCCCTTTGGTAACCATAAGTTTGTTTCTATGTCTGTGAATCTGTTTCTGCTTTGTAAATAAGTTCATTTGTGTCATATTTTATATGCCAAATATGTGATATCATATGATATTTGTCTTTCTCTGTCTGACTTACTTCACTTAGTAAGATAATCTCTAGGTCCATCCATGTTGTTGCAAATGGCATTATCTCATTCTTTTTTATGGGTGAGTAATTTTCTATTGTATATATGTACCACATCTTCTTTATCCATTCATCTGTTGATGGACATTTAGGTTGCTTCCGTGTCTTGACTATTGTGAATAGCGCTGCTATGAACATTGGGGTGCATATATATTTTTGAATTAGAGTTCTTGTCTTTTCAGGATATATGCCCAGGAGTGGAATTGCTGGATTTATGGTAACTCTATTTTTAGTTTTTTAAGGAACCTCCATACTGTTCTTCATAGTGGCTGTACCAATTTACATTCCTACCAACAGTGTAGGAGGGTTCCTTTTTCTCCACAACTTCTCCAGCATTTATTATTTGTAAACTTTTTAATGTTGGCCATTCTGATCAGTGTAATGTGATACTTCATTGCAATTTTGATTTGCATTTCTCTAATAATTAGCACTGTTGAGCATCTTTTAATGTGCCTATTGGTCATCTGTAAGTCTTCTTTAGAGAAATGTTTATTTAGGTCTTCTGCCCATTTTTTGATTGGGTTGTTTGTTATTGAGTTGTATGAGCAGCCTGTATATTTTGGAAATTAAGCCCTTGTCAGTTGCTTAATTTGTAAATATTTTCTTGCGGTCCATAAGTTGGCTTTTCATTTTGTTTATGGTTTCCTTTGTTGTGCAAAAGCTTATAAGTTTGATTAGATCCCATTTGTTTATTTTTGCTTTTGTTTCTATTGCCTTGGGAGACTGACCTAAGAAAACATTGGTGAGATTTATGTCAGAGAATGTTTTGCCTATGTTCTCTTCTAGGAGTTTTATGGTGATATGTCTTATGTTTAAGTATTTAAGCCATTTTGAGTTTATTTTTGTGTATGGTGTGAAGGTGTGTTCTAACTTCATTGATTTATGTGGCTGTCCAACTTTCCCAACACCACTTACTGAAGAGACTGTCTTTTCTCCACTGTGTATGCTTGCCTCCTTTGTCAGAGATTAATTGACCTTAGATGTGTGGGTTTATTTCTGGGCTCTCTATTCTGTTCTATTGATCTATATTGTACATACTTCTTTTTAGATTTTTACCCAAGTGTTTAAGTTTGGGGTGTCGCTAGTGTAAGATTTTAATTTCGAATTCCACTTTTATATATATAAGTAAACAACTTTTGTATATTAAACTGGATCTTATAACCCTGCTATAATTGCTATTAGTTTCAATACTTTTTCATTGTTTCATTGTTTTTAGATCCTTTCAAATTTTCTACACAACCATGTCATCTCCAAACATAGTTTCATTTCTTAATATTCTAATTTATATGCCTTTTATTTCCTTTTCTTGTCTTATTCATTAGCTAGAACTTCCAATATTATGTTGAAAAGGAGTAGAGAAAAAGTACATTCTTAACTTTTTTCCTGATCTTACAGGGAAAGCTTATAGTTTCTCACCATTAAGTATTATATTAGGTTTAGGTTTTTTGCAGGTTTTTAAAAAATCAAATTGGAGAAGTTCCCTTCTATTCCTAGTTTTCTGAGAGTTTTTACTCATGAATGGTTGTTGGATTTGTCAGTTTTTTTCCATGTATTTATGTGATGATGTGACTTTTCTTCTTTAGCCTGTTGATGTGTAGTCTATTATTTTTTTCACTTGGCTCTATTTTGGAGGGTACCTGCAGTTTTGACTAACTCAATTCAAGAGAAAGAAATACAAAGCCTGATTTTGCCCACATTTCCAAACATTCTTCTCCAGTGCAGTCTTATGTTAGTAAAACTAATATTCTCATAGCTACCTGTAGTTTCTCAATTGCTTTAGAATTTGGAGAGAGGAAGGAGTATGACTGATTTTTGCCATATAAATAGAGCCCTCAGAATTCCTAACAAAAGTAGTAACAAACTTATAAGAATGTTAGGTGTATTAAGTGAGATTTGTTTTCAGTAAAGGTAAGTTAAGTACTTGGTACATGGTAAACAATCAATAGCTACTTCTTTTTCTTATTTTCCTTTTCTTCCTCTTCTAATAATGATGATGATAGCTGTGATCAAATTGAGTTTTCTAAGTGTTATACTACATATTTTTTACTACCTAGACTACATATTTATATTTCCAAGGTTGTACTACATGTGCTAAACATTTTTAATACATTATATATCCTACTACATATTCTCAGGTAAGGTAGAATATAAAAAATACAAAAATAATATAAATGTTAATAAAGGTAAGTTTATTAATTTTTATTTTTATCCAGTTAAAGGGAAAATATGGAAGAGGTAATAATACATCAACTTTTATGAGAGAAATACAAGTAAAAAATACTCCTATGAAATGACATACACAAAATATTATCCTAGTAGGAGCATCCTGGCTAGGGAGATGAATAGATACTTGGAAAGGCCATTGACAGGCTGAGTCTCTGGTGCTTGTGATTCCACTGTGCCTTGGATTGAGAGAGTTGGAAAATAATCAAATTACTCTTTAAAAAGAAGTTGAGAATGAGATTTAGAGACTGTATAGCAGAAAGAGATATGCAGTCTTTCAGGTGATAGTAAAAGAAGGATGGTGATGGGAGCAGGATTTTATATTGGTGCTTGTAGTTTGGTGTGCAACACAAACTCCTTTATTTACCACAAGCTTTTTCAGTAAACTGCAATAAATCTACATTGTTTATGAGCAGTTTGATAAAAGGATATGTTCTGAAGGAAGAACATGCAGGACTAAATCTTTTTTTTTAAAGATTGGTTTGGTGTGAAAACAAAGGCTACCCATTGAAAAATAGGCACATGTTAACCAATAATTCATATTCTCTGGTATGCACGGTAAGGTGCTACCTACTGTTGATACAGAATTGAGCATGATATAGACCCTGCCTTCACACCTTCACAGAGGTCACTATCCTTACTACAGCATATCTTGTAAATCTCACAGTGAATTAGCTGAAAACCTGTTTGAAGAGTTACTGACAAATGTGCCTTGAAAAAGGATTCCTTAGTTAAAGAGGTTTGGAAAATACGACACACTCTAACTCTTCTTGGAGATTCCCAAAGCTCTTTAGTACATTAAACACTGAGACATCTGTAATTAAATGTACTCTATAGTCACATGTGCTTACTTAACTCTGTCAAAGCCAGGCTTTCCCAAATGTATTTGCTCGTGAAACTCATTTTTTTTTTTAACGTCTTTATTGGAGTATAATTGCTTTAAAATGGTGTGTTAGTTTCTGCTTTATAACAAAGTGAATCAGCTATATATATATATCCCCATATCTCCTCCTTCTTGCATCTCCCTCCCACCCTCCCTATCCCACCCATCTAGGTGGTCACAAAGCACCGAGCTGATCTCCCTGTGTTATGTGGCTGCTTCCCAGTGGCTATCTATTTTACATTTGGTAGTGTATATATGTCCATGCCACTCTCTCACTTCGTCCCAGCTTATTCTTCACCCTCCCCGTGCCCTCAAATCCACTCTCTACATCTGCGTCTTTATATCTGTGCTGCCCCTAGGTTTTTTTGTTTTTTTTTTTAGATCGTATATATGTGTTAGCACATGGTATTTGTTTTTCTCCTTCTGACTTACTTCACTCTGTATAACAGATTAGAAGTCCATCCACCTCACTACAAATAACTCAATTTCATTTCATTTTATGGCTAATATTCCATTGTATATATATGCCACATCTTCTTTATCCATTCATCTGTTGATGGACACTTAGGTGGCTTCCATGTCCTGGCTATTGTAAATAGAGCTGCAGTGAACATTGTGGTACATGACTCTTTTTGAATTATGGTTTTCTCAGGGTATATGCCCAGTAGTGGGATTGTTGGGTCATATGGTAGTTCTACTTTTAGATTTTTAAGGAACCTCCATACTGTTCTCCATAGTAGCTGTATCAATTTACATTCCCACCAATAGTGCAAGAGGGTTCCCTTTTCGCCAGACCCTCTCCAGCATTTATTGTTTGTAGATTTATTGATGATGGCCATTCTGACTGGTGTGAGGTGATACCTCATTGTAGTTTTGATTTGAATTTCTCTAATGATTAGTGATGTTGAACATCCTTTCATGTGTTTGTTGGCAATCTGTATATCTTCTTTGAAGAAATGTCTATTTATGTCTTCTGCCCATTTTTGGATTGGGTTGTTTGTTTTTCGGATATTGAGCTGCATGAGCTGCTTGTAAATTTTGGAGATTAATCCTTTGTCAGTTGCTTCATTTGCAAATATTTTCTCCCTTTCTGAGGTCTGTCTTTTTGTCTTGTTTATGGTTTCCTTTACTGTGCAAAAGCTTTTAAGTTTCATTAGGTCCATTTTTTAATTTTCTTTTTTATTTCCATTTCTCTAGGAGGTGGATCCAAATGGATCTGGATGTGTTTTATGTCATAGAGTGCTCTACCTATGTTTTCCTCTAAGAGTTTTATAGTGTCTGGCCTTACATTTATGGCTTTAATCCATTTTGAGTTTATTTTTGTGTATGGTGTTAGTTTATTTTTGTGTATTAGTGTTCTAATTTCATTCTTTTATATGTAGCTGTCCAGTTGTCCCAGCACCACTTATTGAAGAGGCTGTCTTTTCTCCATTGTATATTCTTGCTACCTTTATCAAAAATAAGGTGACCATAATTGCATGGGTTTATCTCTGGGCTTTCTATCATGTTCCATCGATCTATATCTCTGTTTTTGTCCCAGTACCCTACTGTTTTGATTACTGTAGCTTTGTAGTATAGTCTGAAGTCAGGGAGCCTGATTCTTCCAGCTCCGTTTTTCTTTCTCAAGACTGCTTTGGCTATTCGGGATCTTTTGCGTTTCCATACAAATGGTGAAATTTTTTGTTCTAGTTCTGTGAAATATGCCAGTTGTAGTTTGATACGGATTGCATTGAATCTGCAGATTGCTTTTGGTAGTATAGTCATTTTCACAATATTGATTCTTGCAATCCAAGAACATGGTATATCTCTCCATCTGTTTGTATCATCCTTAATTTCTTTCATCAGTGTCTTATAATTTTCTGCATACAGGTCTTTGTCTCCTTAGGTAGGTTTATTCCTAGGTATTTTATTCTTTTTGTTGCAGTAGTAAATTAAGTGTTTCCTTAATTTCTGTTTCATATTTTTCATCATTAGTGTATAGGAATGCAAGAGATTTCTGTGCATTAATTTTGTATCCTGCTACTTTACCAAATTCATTGATTAGCTCTAGTAGTTTTCTGGTAGCATCTTTAGAATTCTCTATGTACAGTACCATGTCATCTGCAAGCAGTGACAGCTTTACCTCTTCTTTTCGGATTTGGATTCCTATTATTTCTTTTTCTTCTCTGATTGCTGTTGCTAAAACTTCCAAAACTATGTTGAATGATAGTGGTGAGAGTGCACAACCTGGTCTTGTTCCTGATCTTAGAGGAAATGGTTTCAGTTTTTCACCATTGAGAATGATGTTGGCTGTGGGTTTCTCATATATGGCCTTTATTATGTTGAGGTAAGTTACGTCTGTGCTTACTTTCTGGAGGGTTTTTATCACACATGGGTGCTGAATTTTGTCCAAAGCTTTTTCTGCATCTATTGAGATGATCATATGGTTTTTCTCCTTCAATTTGTTAATATGGTTTATCACATTGTTTGATTTGCGTATATTGAGGAATCCTTGTAATCCTGGGATAAACTCCATTGATCATGGTGTATAATCCTTTCAATGTGCTGTTGGATTCTGTTTCCTAGTATTTTGTTGAGGATTTTTGCATCTGTGTTCATGGATATTGTGATATTGGCCAGTAGTTTCCTTTCCTTGTGACATCTTTGTCTGGTTTTAGTATCAGGGTGGTGGTGGCCTCTTAGAATGACTTTGGGTGTGTTCCTCCCTCTGTTATATTTCGGAAGAGTTTGAGATGGACTGTGTTAGCTCTTCTCTAAATGTTTGATAGAATTCACCTGTGAAGCCATCTGGTCCTGGAAGTTTGTTTGCTGGAAGGTTTTTTTTTTTTTTTTTTTTGTATGCGGGCCTCTCACTGCTGTGGCCTCTCCCGCTAAGGAGCACAGGCTCCTGACACGCAGGCTCAGCAGCCATGGCTCACAGGCCCAGCCGCTCTGTGGTATGTGGTATCTTCCCGGACCGGGGCACAAACCCGTGTCCCCTGCATCAGCAGGCAGACTCCTAACCACTGAGCCACCAGGGAAGCCCTGCTGGAAGATTTTTAATCACAGTCTCATTTTCAGTGCTTGCGATTGGTCTGTTAATATCTTCTATTACTTCCCATTTCAGTCTCAGCAGGTTGTGCTTTTCTAAGAATTTGTCCATTTTTTCAAGGTTTTTCATTTTATTGGCATAGAGTTTCTTGTAGTAATTTCTCATGATCCACCGTATTTCTGCAGTGTCAGTTGTTACTTCCCCCCTTTCATTTCTAATTCTATTGATTTGAGTCTTCTTTCTTTCTTTCTCGATGAGTCTGGCTAATGGTTTACCAATTTTGTTCATCTTCTCAAAGAATCAGGTTTTGGTTTTATTGATCTTTGCCATTGTTTTCATCATTTCTTTTTGATCAGATCTTTATGATTTCTTTCCTTCTGCTAACTTTGGGGGTTTTTGTTCTTCTTTCTGTAACTACTTTAGGTGTAAGATTTGGTGGTTTATTTGAGATGTTTCTTGTTTCTTGATGTAGGACTGTATTGCTATAAACTTCCCTCTTAGAACTGTTTTTGCTGCATCTCATAGGTTTGGGTTGTCGTGTTTTCACTGTCATTTGTTTCTAGGTATTTTTTGATTTCCTCTTTGACTTCCTCAGTGATCTCTTAGTTATTTAGTAGTGTATTGTTTAGCCTCCATGTGTTCGCATTTTTTACAGATTTTTTCCTGTAATTGATATCTAGTCTCATAGTGTTGTGGTCAGAATAGATAATTGACACAATTTCAATTTTCTTAAATTTACCAAGGCTTGATTTGTATGCCAAGATATGATCTATCCTGGAGAATGTTCCATGAGCAGTTGAGAATAAAGTGTATTCTGTTGTTCTTGGAGGAATGTCCTATAAATATCAATTAAGTCCAACTTGCTTAATATATCATTTAAAGCTTGTGTTTCCTTATTTTCATTTTGGATGATCTGTCCATTGGTGAAAGTGGGGTGTTAAAGTCCCCTACTATGATTATGTTACTGTCAATTTCCCTTTTACGGCTGTTAGTATTTGCCTTATGTATTGAGGTGCTCCTATGTTGGGTGCATAAATATTTACAGTTGTTATATCTTCCTCTTGGATTGATCCATTGATCATTATGTAGCGTCCTTCTTTGTCTCTTGTAATAGTCTTTATTTTAAAGTCTGTTTTGTCTGATATGAGAATTGCTCCTTCAGATTTGTTTTGATTTCTATTTGCATGGAATATCTTCTTCCATCCCCTCACTTTCAGTCTGTATGTGTCCCTAGGTCTGAAGTGGGTCTCCTGTAGACAGCATAGAATTGGGTCTTCTTTTTTTATCCATTCAGGAGCATTTAATCCATTTATATTTAAGGTAGTTATCGATATGTATATTCCTATTACCATTTTCTTGATTGTTTGGGGTTTGTTATTGTAGGTCTTTTTCTTCTCTTGTGTTTCCTGCCTAGAGAATTTCCTTTAGCATTTGTTGTAAGGATGCTTTGGTGGTGCTGAATTCCCTTAGCTTTTGCTTGTCTGTAAAGGTTTTAATTTTTCCATAGAATCTGAATGAGATCCTTGCTGGGTAGAGTAATCTTGGTTGTAGTTTTTACCCTTTCATCACTTTAAATATGTCCTGCCACTCTCTTCTAGCTTGCAGAGTTTCTGATGAAAGATCAGCTGTTAACATTATGGGGATTCCCTTATATGTTATTTGTAGTTTTCCCCTTGCTGCTTTTAATATTTTTTCTTTATATTTAATTTTTGATAGTTTGATTAATATGTGTCTTGATGTGTTTCTCCTTGGATTTATCCTGTATGGGGCTCTCTGTGCTTCCTGGACTTGATTAACTATTTCCTTACCCATATTAGGGAAGTTTTCAACTATGATCTCTTCAAATATTTTCTCAGTCTCTTTCTTTTTCTCTCCTTCTTCTGGGACCCCCTATAATTCGAATGTTGGTGGGTTTAATGTTGTCCCAGAGGTCTCTGAGACTGTCCTCAATCCTTTTCATTCCTTTTTCTTTATTCTGCTCTGCGATAGTTATTTCCGCTTTTTTATCTTCCAGGTCACTTATACATTCATCTGCCTTAATTATTCTGCTATTGATTCTTTCTAGAGAATTTTAGATTTCATTTATTGTGTTTTTCATCATTGTTTGTTTGCTCTTTAGTTCTTCTAGGTCCTTGTTAAACGTTTCCTGTATTTTCTCCATTCTCTTTCCAAGATTTTGGATCATCTATACTATCCTTACTCTGAATTCTTTTTCAGGTAGACTGCCTATTTCCTCTTCATTTGTTTGGTCTGGTGGGGATTTTACCTTGCTCCTTCATCTGCTGTGTGTTTCTCTGTCTTCTCATTTCGCTTAACTTACTGTGTTTGGGTTCTCCTTTTCGTAGGCTGTAGGTTCGTAATTCCTGTTTTTTTTTGGTGTCCACCCCCAGTGGCTAAGGTTGGTTCAGTGGGTTGTGTAGGCTTCCTGATGAAGGGGACTGGTGCCTGTGTTCTGGTGGATTAGGCTGGATCGTGTCTTTCTGGTGGGCAGGACTGCGTCCAGTGGTGTGTTTGGGGGTGTCTGTGACATTATTATGATTTTAGGCAGTCTATCTGCTAATGGGTGGGGTTGTGTTCCTGTGTTGCTAGTTGTTTGGCATAGGGTGTCCAGCCCTGTAGCTTGCCTGTTGAGTGGAGCTGGGTCTTAGCATTGAGATGGAGCTCTCTTGGAGAGCTTTTGCCATTTGATATTATGTGGGCCTGGGTGGTCTGTGGTGGACCAGTGGTCTGACTCAGCCCTCCCACCTCTGAGGCACAGGCCTGACACCTGGCCAGAGTACCAAGACCTGTCATGTCAGCCACATGGCTCAGAAGAAAAGGGATAACAAAAGAAAGAAAGAAAGAAAGAAAGAAAAAAGTAAAATAAATTTATCAAAATAATAAATTTTAAAAAATTATTAAAAATTAAAATAAATTAAAAAGTAATACAAATGAGAAATAAAAAAAAAAGGAAGAAGGAAAGAGGAGGCAACCAAACCAGAAAACAAATCCACCAATGATAACAAGTGCTAAAAATTTTACTTAAAAAAACCGAAAATTACAAAAAGAAAATGGAGAGACAGGACCCTAGGACAAATGGTAAAAGAAATGCTATACAGACCAAATCACACAAAGACGCATACACATACACACTCACAAAAAGATAAAAAGGAAAAAAAATATATATATATATAAATTTTAAAGAAAGAAGAGAGCAACCAAATCAATAAACATATATCCCAGTGATCATAAACTCTAAATTCTAAACTAAGATAAACATAAAACCAAAGACAAATTAGATGGTAAAAGCAAACCGGAAGTCAACAGTTGCTCCCATTGTCTACTTCCTCAGTTTGGGATGATTCGTTGTCTATTCTTGTATTCCACAGATGCAGGGTACATCAAGTTGACTGTGGAGATTTAATCCGCTGCTTCTGAGGCTGCTGGGAGAGATTTCCCTTTCTCTTCTTTGTTCGCACAGCTCCCAGGGTTCAGTTTTGGATTTGGCCCCGTCTCTGCGTGTAGGTCGCCGGAGGGCGTCTGTTCTTTGCTCAGACAGGGCGGGGTTAAAGGAGCAGCTGCTTCTGGGGCTCTGGCTCACTCAGGCCGGGGCGGGGGGGGGGGGGGGGGGGGGGCGGGGCACGGAGGGCGGGGCGGGCCTGCGGCATGACGTTGCAGCAGCCTGAGGCGCGCCGTGCGTTCTCCCGTGCGTTCTCCTGGCAGTGGCGGGCTGCACAGGCTCCCCGGAAGTTAGGTGTGGATAGTGACCTGTGCTAGCACACGGGCTTCTTGGTGGCGGCAGCAGCAGCCTTAGCGTCCCATTCCCGTCTCTGGGGGTCCTCGCTGATAGCCGCGGCTCGCGCCCGTGTCTGGAGCTCCTTTAAGCAGCGCTCTTAATCCTCTTTCCCCGAGCACCAGGTAACAGATAAGAAGAAATCTCTTTCCTCTTAGGCAGCTCCAGACTTTTTCCTGGGC
Organism: Pseudorca crassidens; assembly: GCF_039906515.1. NCBI lineage: Eukaryota > Metazoa > Chordata > Mammalia > Artiodactyla > Delphinidae > Pseudorca > Pseudorca crassidens. The sequence goes on from NC_090299.1 coordinate 45,704,273, forward strand.
TCCCTCCCGGCCAGCCGTGGCGCACTACCCCCCTGCAGGCTGTGTTCACGCCAGCAACCCCAGGCCTCTCCCTGCGCTCAGACCGAAGCCAGAGCCTCAGCTCCCAGCCCCCGCCCTCCCCCGTGTGTGAGCCGACCAGCCTCTCGGGCTGGTGAGTGCTGGTCGGCAGCGATCCTCCGTGCGGGAATCTCTCCGCTTTGCCCTCTGCACCCCTGTTGCTGTGCTCTCCTCCGCGGCTCTGAAGCTTCCCCCCTCTTCCACCCGCAGTCTCCGCCCGCGAAAGGCCTTCCTAGTGTGTGGAAACCCTTCCTCCTTCACGGCTCCCTCCCACTGGCGTAGGTCCCGTCCCTATTGTTTTGTCTCTGCTTTTTCTTTTTTCTTTTGCCCTACCCAGGTACGTGGGGGACTTTCTTGCCTTTGGGGACGTCTGAGGTCTTCTGCCAGCGTTCAGTAGGTGTTCTGTAGGAGTTGTTGCATGTTTAGATGTATTTGTGATGTATTTGTGGGGAGGAAGGTGATCTCCATGTCTTACTCCTCTGCCATCTTGTAGGTCTCTTGTGAAACTCATTTTTAGTAGAACATCCCTATTATCTCCTCTTGGACAATATTCCCTGGGAAAATCTTATTTAGAAAATACAACTTTAGGAGGAAAAATAAAATATGAATTTTTATGTTTTTGTAAGGGGGCATGAATTTGTTAACATACAAGCATATTGGAAAGAGCCGTCTCTCTTTGAAGTTCTTTGAGGATGTGCGCCTTGTTAGTTCATTGTATAAGTGAAGGTAAGTAATAAGAGCTACTGTAACAAACAATTCCTAAATCTCAGTGACTGAGACTAATAAAAGTTTATTTCTTGTTTACATCACAGTTGTAATGCTGATTGGCAAGGAGCATTGGTCTGTGGAGGCATTCTGTAAGTCAGGCTTCCTGAAACCATATTCTGAAGCTTCAGGGGCTTTCCCTTGATCCTGTGCAGCCTGTTAGCATATGAGTAGATGAGATTTCTCACAGAGAATTATGCAGCTAATTTGGGGAGCCATGCCTAGAAATGACAAATTCCACTTTTGCCCACATTTCATTGTCTGGAAATTGGTCATATGGCCTCACGTCTATTTCTGTGCCAAGCAAGAAGAGGAGAACACAGATAAGAGTGGGCATTTGCAATTTCTATCAAAAATTTTGAAGTGTCTAAGACTTTACTAGTGGGACCAACTAGGTAAGAATATTTTAGGTACAAGGAGCTACGTGAATAAAGGGCATGGATTCATAAAATAAAAGGAAATTTAGAAGAACTATGAAAAGTCCAGGTGGCAGATGAGTCTGGAGAGAGAGAGTTTGGGAATAGATTGTAAAGAATCCTAAGTCATCCTAAAGATTTTAGACTTTGTATTGTAAAGGGTTGGGAATCAGTGGAGGTTTTCAAGGTGAGCACAGGAGTACTTTTATTTCATATAAGCAGCTCTGAGAAGAGTGTCCAAGATGGACTGGAGAGATAAGAGACTTGTGGAAATAGAGGATAATAGACAGGAAGCTTTTGAACTTACCTGGAAGAGATGGTTCATGTTCATTATGAGGATTGTATTGGAGATGAAGAGGACAACCAAACTTAGACAAATAATTTCTTGGAAAAAAATCAGTAGGATTTGATAAAGGGTTTGTTTTGGTGAGGGACTGGAAGAGAGAAATGATTTTAAAGTTTCTGGTTTTTGAGCTCGAGAGGATGGTGTCATGATTTACCAAATATTTTAGAGCTGGAGCAGATTTGGAGGTAAAGATAATTAATTTATTTTTTCATATTGAGTTGAATGTAACTGTTGGAGGTACATGACTAGAGTTTGAAAAAGAATAGACTATTGCTTGGAGAGAAATAAGCACATAGACTCAATTTGAAATCTTGAGATTCAGTGAAGTCACCCGTGGGTCACAATTGAGGAAAAAAATGGAAAGAGAACCAAAGAGAGAACTCTAAACAATGCTGAGGGTTAAATGATGGGTAGAGAAATAAAACACTGAAGTTGCCTTAGTGATCAGAAATAAAAGTTTACCCAGGGTAACATGATGTCTAGTAGAAAAAAAATGCCCGTTCATGAAACACGATATCCAAGAACTTTCCTTCCTTGAATAAGATAGACATTTTTGTCTATGTCTTGGAAAATAAAATGTATTGCTGTTGGGAATAAAAATATTAAACCTCTGAACCATTACTTAAAACATGTTTCCCAACTTGTTGTTTGACTAATAGAAAGCATTTGTGTTGAAAACACAGCAACTTATATCACTTTTTCTCCATAGTATCAATATTTGATAAACACAGTTTTTATTGGAAAAATAAGGAAAAGCAGTTTCAGTACCTGTAAATGCATTTTATGGGATAAGTGATGGTGCGGGAAGTCAGAATGCTCCAGTAGTTTTTGACCAATGATGCTGGCATGCAGACTTTGTGGGAAGCTGGAAATGATTGTCACATTTTAATTTACTCAGAGGAAGAAATATGAAATGAGTTTCATGACAAATGCATATCCAAGAGATATTTCTGTGCAGGAGAAAAGAAATAGCTGCTAAGTGGATCCTGATCTGGGGCATAATCAAAACTTGACAATTTCCATATTTATGTTTTTGTGAACGTTTCCTTTGTGAACATTTAAATAGACATTTATAAAAGGTTTAGTATTTTTGGCAGGGGAAATGCATAAAGAATATGTTGCCATTTTGGAACTTGAATAAGGAAACAAAAATACTTTATCCATTTCTTTGTTTAAAGCAAGAGAACAATATTGAGCATTAGCTATGTTATTAAATTAGGGCTCCCTATAGATCTGTGTATTATCCAACCAGATGTATGTGCTGTATGGCCTCGTTGCTCTAAACATTATTTTTTCTCTTGCTCTCTCCCTTGCTTCTAGACAAGGTGAATTAGTAGTGTTCCAAGTAGAATGAGAGTGGTATGGAATAGAGGAAAACTATGGAGAGAATTTTATCTCTACTTTCTGCACGACACAGCCAAAGTTTTCCAAAAATTTGCAGTAGTCACAATTCATTTCACTTGCCTCTGGCTTAGACACTTTCCTACTCCTACATTCCATCAAAACAACTCTGAGCAAGACTGCCAATGATCCCTCCAAATAGTGGACCAAGTACAAGATGCTTTATGCATCCACCCAGTTGAGAACTCTCTTGTTTTGCTGCTTTGGCTTCCAGGAAGCCATTCACTGCTGGTTCTTTCCTTATTCTATAGCCACTCCCTCTTGTTTCTGTTCCACACCTAGCAGGGCACTCAAGTATGGTTTGTCTCCAGATTCCTCTCTGCTGACTCTGTACTACCACATATTCCTAATTTTCTACGTATGGGTTCATGACATTACAAAATTAGAAATTTGGTCTTGGAGTTCATATTCAAATGGATTAAAGGACTCAAAACAACATTAAAAAGTCATTAATAATTATGACACAATTAGCTTAACGATATTTCATGATGTGGGATAAATTCATAGTCATTGTATTACTTAAGTGGGTCAAGCTGTTGTCCAAATTATGTACTCCCATTGACCAGCCAGATAGGCTTCCAGCACATCCCAGAAAACCTCTGGTCATTCTTTGTGTTAGCTTGACATTATAATAGACCCATACTTGTGTCATGTTGTACCTCATCCTACAAAATAACACCATCCTACCAAATATCACACAGCCCATTCAGGTCATTGTTCTGCCTCTTAGAATATTCCACTGCAGCCTGTTAGGTTTTATACACAGATGCAAATGCAGTAAAATTGTGAAGGTGGTTTTGAGATTCATGTATCTCCTGGGACCCCCCTGCTTGGTTGCCATGCTCCTTCTGGTCATATTTTCAGCACTCCCCAAGGAGCTATACCTCCTTCTAAGTGCCAGTGGCTCCCAAGGAGTATTTCCATCTGCCTACTTAGAATTTCTAAATGATAGTTTTATATCCACATCAGGATAAACTTGGGTCCTTACTTTGTATCACTCCTTCATCACACCCACCCACCTATGTTGCTGATTCAGTTTGTAGCACCACTCCCACCATCCTGCTGAGTGTGCATTGAGAAACTGGGTTGTCATTTTAATTCTCTTCATATGCTTTACTATCCCCTCTGCTTTTTACTCCTCTCTCTTTATCCACCCATCTTCTACCTAATCGTGTACCAGATCTTTGGGGGTCTTATCAGTTGTACCCCAAATAGTTCATGATCCAGTGCCCTGGTTTCTATATTCACCATATATCCAAAGTTAACTGATAAAGTTGCTAGTATTGTATGACAGAGATATGAAATTATGTCTTGGAGCTTCCCCATATTTCTCAACCTCCCTATGATTAGAGATTAGAGACACAGAGCAGTTCTGGCCAGTGGACTTTGAGTGGAAGTGACATGTGTCTCTCCCAGCCTAAGAAATTTAAAAGTAGAAATGATTTCTCCATGCTGATTTCCCCCCTGTTCCAGTAACCTCTGAGGCCAAATCTTCCAGCAGGTGTAGCTTCAAGATGGCTGAGGACAGTCTGTCATGGATCAGAGATGGTGGGGACAACCTCTGAGATTTCAGGGTTTCTTTCTTACTGTGGCATAGCTTAACCCATCCTGACTCATACACTTCATAATAATTCTTCTGATTGCCAGTGTTCTTCCTCTTCACTTTTCTTTTCCTTTCTACTCTTTGCAACATTACCAGCTATCTTTCTAAATGCACCTCACTCCATTATGTTTATTATATGATTTAGTGGTCCCTCATGTCTTTAAAGTCAAGTCTACATGCTCTGCTAGCACATGCAAAGTCCTTTAGGATCTGGCCCCTGAGTACCTGAAGACCCTTACCTCCTATAAGCTCTTCATGCATTTCCTCTCTGGTCATATCAAACAACACACAGGAGCTCATGTGCTTCTTTTCTGAGCACATGCTATTTATTTTTATATAAGTAATAGATAAATAATTCTCACTGAAAGAAGTGAACTTAGGGTATTTAGAGGAAAATGTAAAACATTCTCTTTCTCTTCTTTTCCTCATATTCATTTCCATGCTCAGAATCAGAAACCATAGTGTATCAACGTTTTGGGGTACATTCTTTCAGTCTGCAAATGTGTAAATGTACATATTTATGTATATCTTTTTCTAAGCATAAAAAGTATTGTATTTATATATCATTCTGCACTTATATTCTTATTGTCTCTGTTATATTTTATATTCTATTCCTCTGCTTCGAAGCTCCTTTACTTATTCTGTGGAATGCACATTTGTCTTTCAAGATGCAGCTCAAACATCAACTTTTGCGTGAAGTCTTCTCCTAAACCTCTGACCTGCAGGCTAAGTTCTGCGCCACTTTATTCCGTATACATTCCTCCATCAGAGCTCTTATTGCATTGTCATGTAATTATGGGCTGTGAAAAATACTTGACTCATTTAGTAACTTTTCATGCATGAAGTGGACATTTATCAAATACCTACATAAATTAACTCCATCATACATTCAACAAACCTTCCAGATTTTTTGCTTTAACTTAGCACCATGCCTAGTATTAGAAAGAATAGAAGCAGTTCTCTGATAAGAGGAACTTAAAATCAAGTTTAAAGTCAACCCAGATTTGAGTAAATTTGACTAAGATGCCAAAATTCAGTGGGATAATTCTGAATTCAGTAATTGGTATGACAATTTTTTTTCTTTCTCTCTTTAGTCCTTTCAATATATTTTCTAACTGGAGCTATAGTAATTTCACTTCCTTAAAGTCAAAACTCTTTTATCTTGTGCTTGTAACTCTTCATTTGACCCCCTGCTCTCAAGAAGACTCCAGATTCTTTTGGAGTTTTATGATCAAGCCTCTTTCTGTATTTATTTCTTGCTGCATCTTTTATAGTACTATTGTACCTTTTACTTAAGCTTACCTTAACATTCAGGATACTCCTTTGAAGTTGTCTGTTCATTTATGTGACTTGTGTGCTGGAATATGAATACCATCAAGAATTGGACACTGCCCTGTTCATTAATATAGTCCCAGGGCTTAGTGAGAGAATGATAAATGCATAAAATAGTTTTTCGTGGAGTTGGAATATACTTTTATTACACATTATTAAATAGCTACTACTTATTGAATACTCATTTTTTGCCAGATAAAGCACTAAGTGCTTTAAAATAAAATGACATTAAGTTCTCATACTAATTCCGTGATGGAGATGCTATGCCCATTTAACAGATGATGAAACTGAGCCTTAATGAGGTTAAATAAATTGGTTAACATCACATACCTCATAAGTAAAAGAGTTAGGCCCACCTGAACTCTAAACTGAACGTTATGACCCCTGCACTGTACTTGGTGGTAACATATTGGGTGGGCCAAAAAGTTCGTTCGGGTTTCCCGTAACATCTTATGGAAAAACCTGAACGAACTTTTTGGCCAACCCAGTACATTTGTTCCACTCTTTTTTCTCATTTGAAAGGTTGTTTTTCAAATGTGTTGTTATGGACTGAATGTTTGTGCCCCTCCCAAATTCATATGTTGAAATTATACCCCTAGCGTGATATTAGGAGGTGAGGCCTTTGGGAAATAACTAGGATGAGATGAGGTCACGAGAGTGGAGTCCTCATGAATGGGATTAGTGTCCTTGTAAGGGTCATGAGAAAGCTTACTTCCCCTCTCTGCTCTTTGTCATGTGAGGATACAAGAGAAATCGGCAATTTGCAACCTGGTCGAGGGTCCTTACCAGAATCCGACAATGCTGGCACCGTAATCTTAGACTTTCAGCTTCCAGGACTGTGAAAAATACGTTTCTGTTGTTTATGAGCCACCCAGTCTGTGGAACTTTGTTATAGCAGCTGGAACTGACTGAGACATATGTCATACCATAGCTTTAAAGTACTTGCCCTAGAAGCTCCAAATTTTTCTTCTTTCCTTTGTATCTCCTTTTTTTCTATTTCTTCCACCTAAAGTTTTATCATTCATTGAAACTTTAAAGACCATGCTAGTCAACATCTGCGCAAAACAATGACTCCAAGAGGATCTCAAGTCTCTTGGCTGCATGTGAAGTTTTAGGACGAGATAATCCATGGTCATTTTAGTGTTTGCCTCTAAGGCTCCTCCCCAGGGACCAAACCTGAACATCGTCTTTTCTTCTTTTCTTCCTTCCAAGCATTCCAGAGACCTAGGCTGCTCTCTTCTTTCTTAGTCTGCCACCACTCCCTATATTCTTTGGGTTTCTTCTCCCCCTACACCTGGTTACAGAGAGAATGCATTTCTCTAAATGCTTTTCTTCTAGCCTCCCTGAAGGCAAACTACGCAGTACTAAATTTTAAAGATCTCTTTTAGATTTCAAAACAGTTTTTTCCAGCTCTGCTGAATTTAATCTAAAGATTCAGGTTTTTTTCTAGTGTTCCAACATTTGCATTTCTTTATTAGTAGGTAAGGACAGAAAAAGAGACTCAAGTCCGTGGAGGAAACCTGGAGTCAGTTTCACTGGGACTACTGTTTAGAACTCTTTACATGACAGCGTGAACTCTAAGCCTACAAGGAAATAAAAGCTACAAGGTTCATTTTCATGCATACACAATATTTTCATGCTCTTGAGTTGGCAACAGAAAACCAAGTGCTGTGTAACATGAGATACCCACTCCCCCGGGGCAGAGGTTCACACGGTGGGTGCTGCTAAATGCTGTTGATTCACTATCTGCTTCTGGGAGTGTAGGGAGAAACATTATTCCTCATGCATATTGTTCATTTGTTTATTCATGCATAAAATATTTATTGAGCAAACAGCACTACAGAAGAAACAGCACATGCTTCTAGAAGTTCACAATTTACAGAAGACTTCCCCCATTCCCCCGACTGCACCTTATATCCTGGTTGGCAATTACTGATAGTCACTCATGGAGAAACTAGCCTGTCTTGCAGCCATTGGTGATACCAGTAGACAAAACACAATTAACCCCTCCTTATGTAGAGCTGAGTTATTTACGAGCCCATCAGCTGTTCCAGGGACAACAGTAATCTTTGATTGTGGTGTTACGCCTTGCTTAAGAACATCAAAAAACATCTATAACTCCCTTTTGCCTTCAGGACCAAGTGTGAACTCTGTTGTCGTGGAAGAGGTTCTGTAATAACCGAGCCTTGACTAATCTTGACTCATCTGTCACCACTCTCTGGTTTGTGCTTTGCTCACAAACAAGATCAGACTTCTGGAAGTTCCTCCCACACATCAACATGTTTCTCATTTCCTTTCATTCCTTTCTGCCTGTAATGTTTCCCCATTTCCATGACCCCCTTTCCCATCCCCAACTGCACTTTGGTGCAGCACCTCCAATGGGCTAACTGCTAATGATCTTTAATTGGCCATGACCTCCACAAGAAATCATCCTTGACTCCAAGAACATTGGATTTTGATCCTTTTCTGTATTCATTAAACTCTATTTAGTGTACGGCAATTGTAACAACCCATTTCTGTGTTTGCCTGCTCACCTTGCTGTGACCTTAAAGGCAAGAGCTCTGCATTATCTATTTTTTTATACCCGTGTTGGTGTATGGTATCTGACACATAGCAGGAATGAATGAACAAAAGAATAAGTAAACAGAAGAATAGTGAAGCTTAGCCTTATATCAGTTTGAAATTGCATTTGGTATTGGGTAATCCTGGCATCTCGAAAATTGTGATTCTTCTATAATATGAGGACATAGGTGGTCCCATGTTGGTACGTGTGATCCACATGTGTCTTCAACGAGCCAGAGTTTTCTATTGATATAGTTTTGTTCTTCACCCTTAATAAATGATATCCTCCAGATGTTCTCATGGTCACAAGGTGAGTCCTTAGCTCCAGTCATCATGTCTGCATCCTAGGCAGGAAGAGGCAGGAAGAGTGAACGGAAACAATTACATGACAATTGAGTGATTTTTAGCCAGTTTCTCCAAAAGCCGACTAACTACTTCTGCATATATCTCATTAGCTAGAATTTAATCACGTGGCCACTTGCATCTGAAAGTGAACCTTGGAAATGCATAGTTTTTGTTGCATAAATTGTCACATCCAACAAATCCAAGTTCTGTTAGGGTGGAGAAGAGGAGAGTGGATATTGTCTGCCCCAGGCAATAAACAACATTTGGATGTTTAATGTTACGAGTTGATTTAAATGAAGGCTATCATTCCAATCTTCCAATTGAATTGAAATATGTAAGTTATTTGTATGGCTATTCTATAAATTATTGTCTAGTTAGGGAAACCGATAGTATGGCTCAACAGGAGAGAATTAATACACAGGTTTTGGAAAAGCTGAAAGGCCATAAAGGGGACCAAGAAGCAATCCAAGATTCACCAGTAGTAGGAAGTACAGCCACCCTTTGCTGGTATAGGTTAAACAATGTGAGAAGGTGGCTTGGGAGCCAGAGGTGCCCACTGGGATCTTGGACATCAGTGGGAGTTGCCTGGGACCAAAGAGGAGATGTAGCCACTCCCAGACACAAGAAAGAGACGATAAGAAGTAGTCTAGATTCTCCCTCCCTCCTGCCTTCAGTCTCCACCAGTGCCTCCCATTCACTGCGCTTAGTCAGAAGCCTGTAGTTAGGGCAGCTTGGGAAAAGTTTGCAGGGTCAGCCCACTAATGGATCTGAGAGAAATGGATCTGAAAGAAAATGAGCAAATGTCTGGCACAGGCACTGGTAGTGGGTCTAAGAACAATCTCTTCCTAAATGCAATTTTTCATAAATCTATAGGGGAAGGAGTACAGGGTAGTAAGGCACGCACGCACTTGTAGTCAGAAGTGAATTTATGTATTACCTCCTCCACTTATGAGCTGTAGGATTTTAGCAAGCCACATAAACTTCCTGAGCCTCAGTTTCTTATTTTAAAAAATGGAGACGTTAAAATCTCGTCTGCTTTCCTCAAGGCATACCTATGAATGTTGAAGAAGGCTAAAACACCTGTCTGCATACATCATAAAGGATGTATTTGAAGATAACTTATTAATCATCTACTATGTGCCAGCTATTGTCTATGTGCTTTACTCACATCATCTCATTTAACCCTCACAAAAGTATAGGCAGAGATAAATTGATCCATTTAAAATCGAAATTGAAGAGCATGGTAAGAATTGAGGCTAGAGAAACTGATGGGAACTCGATGATAAAAAGTCTCATAGATATTGTTAGAGTTGAGTTTTTAAATGCTATGGGGACCTTTGAAGCCTTTTAAACAAAAGAGACACACGATGAGATCTAAATTTTAGAAATATCACCCTAGGTGGCAGGGAGGAGGGTTGATTGGGGGTGAGAGGAAGTGGTAGAATGGAGATGGCAGGATCAACAATACAAAACTTGCTTAATTGTTTTTTACATCCACTGTAATCCTGAATTTCAAGTTATTAGGTTTTATTATCATCTAAGAGAAAAAACATGCTATACACAGGTTTTGAAGTAAATGTTTCACTGAGTAGATTCCCTAAACCTCAAACAAAATTGATATCGAAGGAAAGATTAAGGTTAGATTTTCCTTGGAAATTTTGGTTTTGCTTATTAAACTCTAATACCTTTATGGTGCTAAAGGGCATGGGTTTGACTTAAGGCCATGTCCATTCTGGTCAGTAGAGAGTTTGCCTGTGATCAGAATCAGGGTGGAGCATGTGAGTTTGCCTGTTTTGGGGCTTGTGTAGGTTTACATGTTTTTGTACATGGTCCCCTGAACCTGCTTCTGTGTGTCTGATTTTGTGTGTATGACAGATGCATACTCAGAGGACATTGCAGAGGGAAAAAGGAGCAGCTACCATCTCTGGAAAACCCCAAATCTGCTTTAGAATAATCAAACATGGGTTCTTTTCAGGATCACTATTGCAAACAGATATATTTATTTTTATTATTTTATTTGAAAATATTGATTGATATAAACCAATGTATAATCTCTTACATTGGGATACATCATATGCTTGATGGCATGATGGTCCTCCGAACCTTTCTCAGTGTCCCTCTTACACTCTCTTTGGTGACTCAGAGGCTAAAAGACCAGAAGCTACGTTTCCTAGTATTTCTTACTATGTTTCTGGTTTACTTTCATCTAAGAAGTGCATTGCATTAGTGTAGGAAGGAGGAAGGAAGCAGAAGCCATACTTCTTTGTCAATGGCAGGAAGCACCTGAGCTTTAGCAGATGTGAGGTTCAGTATCAGCAATAGTCTCTGGAAACACCTTTAAAGTCACCTGCCTCATTGCTCTAGGAAGCAGTGACTATTTGACAGTGGTTTCCTGGAGTTCCTGACTTGGTTGAAACTTGCTGATTCTCAGAAAGCTGGGCTGGTCAGCCTGAGAGCTAGTGTCCGCCTTCCCTGATCTTGGTTCCTTCAGCCCTTCTAACAGTGTTATTGGCACCAAATTCTGTGTATTCATTCCTTTCCTGCTTGAAATCCCTAGAGCAGCGTCTGTTTCCCAAACGTGACTAGTATACCCCATGGATCCTGGTACCCACCATGTTACTTATTGCTGATTACTCATAACAGTGCTCATGGTACATTGAATGGCAATCAAAGTGACAGAATCAAGTGGATACACTGAGACATTCCTCCTATCCAATGTGGCATCACATTCCTTGAACCAAATCTTTGAAAATTCACGATCTGTTCCCTTGAGTTATGGTTTCCACACTCCAGATGCCTTCTCGCTTTCTTGTAGAAAACAATTTCTTGTACACCTTGTCTGTAACTCCTCCAGACAACCTTATAAGAATTTTAGGGTGAACATAATGAAAATATCACCTGAGACCTTTGTTATACATGTGTGAACAGTATATTAAATAAGCACAACTCATAGCTTATTCAAAACACATCTCTATTTTGGTATTCCTCCATGTTTTTGCTCAATATTAGATAAAACACAGTCTGATAGTCACTTTAAGAAATAAACACTATCCTAATTCAGAAATTTGGTGTCTAGTGTAAATTATTAATCAAAATTCTGAATATGGCTTCGTGTGAATCTTCTCCCCTCCTCAAACTCTAACATGCTTCAGGGTGTAAGTCTGTAATGGTTGGCTACTATCTTATTTCTTTGCCTGCTTCTCCTCATTCACTCCCATTTGTTTGCTTCTGAGATTCCAAGAGTCTAAGTTTAAAGGAAGCAGGTGGAGGAGTGGTAACATATAAGAAAGGACAACTTGAACTTGTTCTCATGTAACTGGCTTTGTGTTCTCTGGTCCTGTCTTAGGTTTAAAGCTATATCTTTCTTTATCATAGGGTCACATTTTTGCCTTTTGTCAGGGCCCTCTTTGACTCCTCTGACTGTAGTTCCCTTGATCTGGGTGCAGATGCATCTCTATTCTAGCTTTTTGCCTCAGACTCTTTCTGAACCTCTAACAAACCAGTATTCATATAATATCTACCTTCCTCATGCTAGGTTTCCTCTGTCTTTACAGACCAACTTATTGGAAAGATACCAAGAAGGTCACAAGCCAGTTCTCTGTCTCCTGTTTTCCTACGTCAGGTCCATGGGAAACACCCATGGATTCTTTTCACTGACAAACTCAAGGACCACAACCATCTTTCCCTCCTCCTTCCAAGTTTTCCTGACACATGTGATCTTTCCTGCCCCTCCTTTTCCATGAACATCTGCAATGGTCTTTTCATTTATTCTTCCATTTGAGCCTCATTAATTCAATACCTTTGTTCAGTTATGTTGAATCTGAGTATCATTTTCCATGCCCATGTAGGTAGTTTTTATTCTGTACTATTCTTTCCATAATAGAATTTTTAGATCTTGATTTCTAAAGCCAGAGTAACTCTTTGGAAGTCTTTCTGTGCCCTTCACCAGCTGCATGACCTTGGATTAGTTATCTAACCTCCCTGTGCTTTGCTTTCCTCATCCGTAAAATAGGGATAAAAAGGTATCTGAACAAAATTTCTTGTAAAAAAAATAGCTAAAGTGATCCATGTGACGGCCTTAGCACACTACCTTGTGCTCAATAAATATTGGATTTTTGCTATTATTAACTATGTCCAATTACACTTTTGCTTCCCAGGGTGACAACTCCTAAGAGTTACCTTCACAAGGTAAAGATTGGAGTGATTTGTGGGAGAGGAGTCTAGTCCCCTTCTAATTTCAGGGTGTCACTGGAAGGTCAGGAACATGTTAACATCACTTGTATGGAGGAAGGATATGACTGAAATTCTAATGTGGAGAAAATAATACATGAGACCAAGAACAACCCTTGGAGTTTAGTGTAGGAGAAAAAACTAGCAAAGTCAACAAACAAATAAGCAAATTGAACAGTCAGTATCTGGTAAGAAATAGGAAAACTCAGTATGCAAATTGTGAAATGAGAGATGTGCTTCAAAGAATTGATGTCAGTATTACTCATTACAGTAGAGAGGTTAAGGAAATCAACTTCTACTTCAGTAAGAAATTCAGCTACCTTTAAGTGAAGAAGAGCCTGCTATGCACCAAGGAATGACTCCAAGGCAAACCTAGAAGATCCAAACCATATCTTTGGAGCTATGATTAAGAAATCCTTTCCTAAAGATAGCAAAAAGAAAACCATCTGTGTCCTGTTTGAATAGTGGTTCTCAATCTGGGGAACTTTAAAAAATACCTGTGCCTGGGTTTCACCCCCAAATATTCTGATGTAATTAGCCTGAGAAGGCTGGCATTCTACAAAACTCCCAAGTTAATTCAAACATTTAGTTAAGTTTGAGGATCATGTACTGGTGAGTGGTTCTCAAAGTATGGCCTGGACCAGCAGAATCAGCTTCACTTATACATTAGTTGGTGATGTGAATTCTCTGATCATTCATCATTCCCCACACATACTGAATCAGAAATACTTGGAGGGGACCTGGCATTTAATCAAGTTCTCTAGATTATTCTGATGCACACTAGACTTTGGAAACCATTGTATCAATATAGAGATTCAGTGTTGTATTGAGTGATAAAAAGGCTAGATTGCTGGGCTTTGCATAAAAAATTTATGATAAGAAAATGAAGGTGGAATATATCCATAGTTTGATGGTAGGGGATGGTTTTGCTGTTTCTCCTTCTCTTTCTGCTTCCACTTTGTCTTCTGGTTTATGCAGCTTTGTTCTATTTATTTAGGTATTAATGTTACTTTTCTTTTTTTTTTTTGCGGTACGCGGGCCTTTCACTCTTGTGGCCTCTCCCGTTACGGAGCACAGGCTCCGGACGCGCAGGCTCAGTGGCCATTGCTCACGGGCCCAGCCGCTCCGTGGCATGTGGGATCTTCCCGGACCAGGGCACGAACCCGTGTCCCCTGCATCTGCAGGCGGACTCTCAACCACTGCACCACCAGGGAAGCCCCTGTTATTTTTCTTAAACACTGCAGATAAGCTGAGCTGCTGTACACACTTCGCTCCCGGTTGGAAAATGCTGTGTAATTTGACATAGAGACTAGAGAATTGGAAGGGGAACATGAGCATGTCAGTTCTCAGATAGGTTAAGTAACTTGTCCATTGCTTCTCAGCAGATCACAGACCTGGGATTAGAATCCAGGGCTATTTCTCTCCAAAATATGTGCTTTCCCTCAATTTTTGCACAGATCAACGTCTTCTTCTTTCTGGACACACTCGTAGACTATGATGCCGTCTTTCTTGCAGTGAGATGTAGCCATGTGTTTAGTTAATGTGAGAAGAAATGAAGTGCATCACTTCAAGGTTTGGTTTATTAAAATATCACCCCTGATATTTCTGATGGCTTTTTGCAGATATTCATGGGACTCCATTAGTGAAGACGGTGCAGCAAAAAAGATGTTCGGAGCCTGGATCCCTGAATCAGCACTTCTGACAAACTTTGGACTTCACATAGAGATAAAGAAAAAACTTCTGGAATTCGAGTGGTAAGTGAAAAAGAAGCTGGCACAACCCTAAATTACCCCAGATCTTCAATGATCACTCAGAATACTTCTGCACTGGTATTAAGCATGTCTTCCTCCTTCTTATCCCTCCTGCTCACCATCACACATGACCAGACTAAAAGAGTCTGATCCTTTGTGTCTCACTTGCTGTTGCATTTGCTGTGACTGATTAATTTCTGCCTATAATTTGCCTGCTTTGTGTGGATTTAGGAGTGAGACTTTTGCTTCCAGAATAGAATTCTGGTAGGACTCAGCATTCCACTCAGCAGTTAGAGCATGGCCAATCAGCTAAGAAGTGAGTTGATGTTTGTGCAATCATCTTATTAGTCTCTCTTAGAGAACTTTACTGCTACGCTGCTGATCTTTGATTCAAACCTCCTATTTGCTTCAGATATATTATTGAACCAAGCTTGGAGAGCAAATTAAGCCCTAAGGACTTTCTGGAAATTAGCAAAACAGGTTTTTCAGCCCATTAGACATTCTTCAACAACATTCATGAGGTTAGTGTCATTAGAAAGAACATTCAGATTATCTGCCTTCCTATGTATTTTTTAATGCATTTTAACAAAATAGAATCTGATGCAACTGGTTCTCATTAAGCATGAATTACTTGCTAAATCTGATTCAGAAGAACAAAGAAATTTTGAGTTATTCAAGGACAAAAAGGTTGCAATTCTCAAAAATACACATTTTTTTACATTCCTACTACTCAAAAATAGCTAACACATATTTCTTCATATTTGAGGGGAAAATCTCCCAGGCTAAGGAATTTGTTCCAAGTTTTGTCAAGGAAGGAATTTATGCTTTAATTTGGTGTCTTAAAATAGAAAGAGTTCCCTGGTGGTCCAGTGGCTAAGGCTCCATACTCCCAATGCAGGGGGCCCAGGTTCAATCCCTGGTCAGAGAACTAGATCCCACATGCTGCAACTAAGAGTTCACATGCCTCAAGTAAAAATCCCACACACGGCAACGAAGATCCCGCATGCCAACTAAGACCCAACACGGCCAAATAAATAAATAAATGTTGTAAAAAATAGAAGAAAGTTGGAATAAGGCTATGTTTTTGGTTCCAAAATGCCTTTATTTAATAGTATTTTCTAGCATGATTTTTGACGTTGACTTTTTATCTTGATTTTGACTTTCCCAAAGTGTAACTCTTGATTATCTATTAACATAGATTTTTTTTTTTCCCCAAGTGCTATGGACAACTTTTCATGTTATGCACCTTCTTTGAAATTTGCAGTATCACCAGCATACTGAAAGTTCTGGCACGTCCCTCTGTAAAGACAACCTCCCCATCCCCTGGCAAACTTGCAAACTTTGTTCCACAAAAAAACCTTTTTCCTAAACATATTTAGCCCCTTCTGTGTTTTTCTACACTTTCCCCAGAAATTCTTTTCGTAAAAACAGATGTCTTCTTGTTCATTTGCTAATAACTTCACCTGTTTTCTCTCAAAGTAAGTCCTTAAAAAGTGATTCTAACGTGTCTGAATTCCTATCATTTATATCGTTTATATTCCCTTCATCATTAAGCATAGTGCTATGCTAGATATTCAATACATATTTCTTTAAAACTTGACTAAAGATGAAAACAAAATGATAGAAATGTGTAAAAATTCTGCTTTGCTTCCCTACCTAAAATTTGTGACAGTTCTCAAGTTGCTTTAGATTTTTCGGTTAAGCTTTGAACTGTTTGGCTGAGGCTGTAATACAATCAGTCTGGAGCAGCAACATATAATTGGGAAAAATATGTTTATTGACAATGATGCACTCTTCAAGATCCAGAGGACCTAGTTCTGACCCAGAAATGCTTTCATAATGCAACTGCATTATAACTACATATTGTTTGTCTTCCCTGCTGGGATGGTAAATCCTTGAGGCAAGAGCTTTGTTACCTCTTCTACCTCCATAACTAGTGCAATGACTGACAGAAATTCTCAATGGATATTTAGTAATGTGTGATTAAACTTGCTATTTGCGTAGAGAAAGAAGCTCTACTTGTAGTTTGAACTCATCTAATGCATCTACACAGTGAAGTTCTATGTCTTGGACTGTAATTTGAAAAGATACATGCACCCCTATGTTCATAGCAGCACTATTCACAATAGCCAAGACATGGAAACAACCTAAATGTCCATCGACAGGTGAATGGATACAGAAGATGTGGTATATATAAATATATATATATACAGATATAGATATAGATATATATGATGAAATATTACTCAACCATAAAAAAGAATGAAATAATGCCATTTGCAGCAACATGGATGGACCTACGAATTATTTTACTAAGTGAAGTAAGTCAGAAAGAGAAAGACAAATACTATATGATATCACTTATATGTGGAATCTAAGATATGACACAAATGAACTTATCAACAAAACAGAAACAGACTCAAGACATAGAGAACAGGCTTGTGGCTGCCAAGGGGGAGGGGTGTGGGGTAGGGAAAGACTGGGAGTTTGGGATTAGCAGATGCAAACTATTTATATATAGGATGGACAAACAACAAGGCCCTACTTACTGTATAGCACTGGGAGCTATAATCAATATCCTGTGGTAAACCATAATGGAAAAGAATATGAAAAAAGAATATATATATGTATAACTGAATCACTTTGCTGTACCGCAGAAATTAACACATTGTAAATCGACTATACGTCAATGAAATTTTTTTTAAAAGTTCTGTGTTTTGGGGATGTGGATCCATAACATACTCTCAGTGCATCATCTGGCAGGGAATTTTCCATACTTACAATTTGCATCATAAATATAATTTCAAAGAAAATATTTTAATTCTCATAGGTCAGCTTGTATTAATAGATGGCGTATTTCCCAGTGTGTTGCTTGCACTTATTCCTATCAGTTTGAAAACTTTATTTGAGATCGAGGTGTCATATTGACCACCAGTAAACTTCTTTCATTCATCATATCCACAAATTGTACTGTTTTTGGATTCCAAAATCAACTGTAGAAGCAATATGTTCGTGTTTAAGAGATGTGAATTAGCTGAGGTAGCTTCATGTAGCTGGATTCAGGAAGATACTACCCATAATTTGAAGCTGTTAGTTTTCTTGAAAGTTTGTAACTTCTATAAATGGAAGTAAGCTCAACTAAAGCAACCTACAAATCGATTAAAAGGCATATGACAGAAAAAGGAAAAACATATCTAAAAGTGATTTAAATTTTAAGTTGTTATTACTATAGTTGACACTAATATGAATTCTAATTAATTAATGTTGTTAAAGAAACAATTATTCATTACACTTGGTAAAGAACTGTAAAGTGAACTTTATTTGGGACTGTCGTGGTAGGTGTAGGAAACACTGCAGTGGAGTTTTGCAGTAGGCGAGAGAAATTGGCTCAACTCTGAAAATAAGGAAGAGTGGGAATTTACAGCCAAGGAGCAGGGTGAGGTTTAGTGGAGGGAAAAGTACTAAGAGGAAACATCAGGAGTCAGGAAGATCTTGGTTAAACCAACCCAACGTGATTCTTGCCGAAGCCAGGCCAAGGTAATCAGACATCACCTGATGGATGATGGAGGATGAAGGATCCTATAGGGTATAGAGGGTGATCAGATATTGAGGATGGGGGATTCTGCTTAACTGACTTAGTAGGATTCTTATTAAAATCAGGCAATCAAAGACAAAGAAAGCCTAAGAGTCAAGGCCAAGTTGAGAAGAAGATTAAGAAGAATAGACGATTAGAATTGGGTCAAGGAGAGAATTTTGGCAATATATATGTGACCTTTACAAACCAATTTCACTAAAAACAAATTGGGCATAGACACTGTGCTGGTTAATTATTAATGATTAAACTCCCGTTTTTTTAACACTTGTTGAGCTTTCATTTAGTGGGGAAAACTGTATTTAAAATATGTAAACTACAAAATATTCAAATGATAATTTTAATACTAATTTTATTTTAAAATATTAAGCATTTAAATTTTTTTTAAAAAATTAAATTTTAAACATTCTATTTAGGAACTGCAATAGGTAAATCACTTGATCACATTAAACAGCAGCATGATAATCATTATTCAGCTTCAGGGCTTCAGTCAGTAACTCACAAAAGGTAACATAAGTGACAGTAACAAACTCGCAGATATGTCACTGCTTTAAAAAATTGCCGATCAATAGCATTGTAGGAATTTTAATTCTTTTGCCAATTTATATTTTAAAAAATACATAAATATTTAATCTAGTGGGAATTAAGCTAGGTTTGCCTTTTGCATTTATAAAACCATGACCCTCCATGCTTCATTCATTCCCCAAAATGTTGTCACTTGGACCAACTATATAGTTTAGTCTTGATTCATACCTGTCAAATAATTAAGGGGATCCCATACTCTAAAGCTTCTCTTTGAAAATTTCCTTTCTTTCCTATACTCTGACATCTTCAGATTTCTAAGACTTGCTTTCTTCTATCTCTCTTCCAGAGTAATCTTTCATGAACATCATCCACATTGCCCATGTGGCCTGAAAATAGTGTAGCCCTTCTCAGGGATCAGGGAAGAAGGGGAAGTTTTGTGAGTAGAGCAAGGAAAAGGCTGTAGTCCCTGGTGTATCAATGACTTTCCATATCGTGTCAATTTCTCTATTTTTTTTTCCTATGATGTTCTCAGAGGGTAGAAAAGTCTGCTGGCTGGCCTGAGGGTTGCTGCTATATCTGCTACTATGTGTGTTGTTCTGATTGGGTGCCTGTGAACTGTGGGATATGGCTTGGAATGAAGCAACTGAAGCATCTATAACACACATTTGTTGCCAGTGACCCATTGCTAAAATCATCTTTTAGTTTTTATCTTTATAATTACATATAATTAATAAAATTTGGGAAATACTCTCTGGAAAATAATAGGACTTTTGAGAACATTTTTGCCAATACTTTTATTTTCTCCAACTACATCTTATATTTCTAATAAACTTGTAAGTTACCAGCATGTTCACTTCTAATAATAAAACTCATATAAAAATTGGAATTTTAGTACTGCTGTACTGCAATATTTAAGGTCAGGAATCACTGGCTTCCTGGTCCCTGAGATCTTACAAAGAAGCCTGACTCCCACACTGATCCTCAAGGGAGACCCACCAGTACCAAAAATATGGAGAAAGGGATGAGAGATGAGGGGATGCTAAAATATTCACCTCTTTGACCTCTTAAATCGTGGGAAAAGTATGGGCTTTGAAGATGGGCATCTGGGTTTCCAAAAAAAAAAACTCCATGTTTTTCCTTATCTTTAACACTGGGAATAATAATACGTATTCTTCAGAGTTGAAAAGAACCTAAGACGGTGTCTCATGCTTTTTAGGTGTACTGTAGATTGGAATTATTATTCTACAGCTATATATGGGGATTCTTATTCCACAGGTAAGACAATTTGGTCTTTAAATTCCCACATTAAAACTAACCTTTTAATGTGCCCCATTCAAAACCCAATATAATGTGCAATCTTTTAATTTCTGCGTTGAACTCCCTTTTCCAACATAACTTCTGTAATTGGAACCATAAGGGAACTTACATGTTGGGCTTATTATACCCTCAAGGCTAGAATGTAAGAACTAAATAAAATATCTTTATGAGAAAATACTTGGTAAACTTCTTAAGGGCTGAAGATTTCATCTGGTTTTCTGATAGTGTAATCTTGGTGGAAATTGGAGGAATGCACTAAGTGATTCTGTAATCATGAGAATGATCATTCCACATCCCGTCCGAGGCACAGAATGCTAACTGTCTAGGGGAAAAGAGCTATCACCAAAGCACACACATCGTCGTCTTCAACATTGGAAGATGGCAACTGATAGAATTTCTCATCTGTGTGTATTATTCAATGCATCTACAAAATTAGTTAGATAAGGTTTTCTTTCCTTTCGTCATTTGTAAAGTGGAGTTAACACTGACATCAGAGATGAAGAGTATGGGCTTTGGGTGTTGATTACCTTTAATTATTTGAGGATTAAGAGACCCTGAATACATACAATAGTAACATCAAAGGTTACTGATCACGTGTCACTGTAACAAATATAATAATAATGCAAATTTTGAAATATTGCAAGAATTGACAAAAGTGACACAGAGACGTGAAGTAAGCAAATGCTGTTGGAAAAATGTCATCAACAGACTTGCTTGACACAAGGTTGCCACAAATCTTCAATTTGTAAAAAAAAATTCAATATCTGTGAAGCACAGTAAAGGGAAGAGCAATAAAATGAGATATCCTTATAACCTAATAATGGAGATACACTTTAAAATTGCAAGATGCATACAAATAAAAGTCACTGTTGTAATATATAAAGAACCATAGCGTGTGTGTGTGTGTGTGTGTGTGTGTGTGTGTGTATGACTCTTGGCTAGCTTTTATGTTTTATATTAAACTTCCCAAATGCTCAGAGTACTATTAAAAATTGTGCCTAAACCAGAAACCTATCCTCCTACATGTAATGATTTAATATGCTATAATGAAGGTATAGCACATCCATGGAGAAATGAAAGATTACTTAATAAATTATACTGGCACAATTGGCAAGCTATTTGAAACAAGGGCCAATTTATTCCCTCTTCTATAGGGAATATTTGTCATTTTTGCCAATTCAATATTTTTGAACGCCCATGTTATGTTTGGAGAATTTCCCATATTATAAATTCTGTTACTCTAAAGTCAAAATTTGGAATTGTCTCCCAGCCTCCTTTAAAGGTAGATAAGAACATTTGACCAAGACTTCAAAAATTATATCTACTAGCTCATGACTCAGGTTATAAGTTAGTAAGTAAAGAAATGGTGATGCTTAGACTCCATCTTTCGGCAGGGATGGTGGCAGGGACATCTGATTTTTCTTTGTTTGTAACCATCACCCCTGGATGATATATCATTTTGCCCCATGCAACCAAAAGAAATTGGAGATGGATTAAAGAATTACATTTTAAAATTTAGATTTTTAAAGCATATACAACAACTAAAATTGCCATTAAATCTAGGCATGGAAAAGCATTTTAACTTTTTATAAAATGGAAGAAATCACAAAATAAAAATTCATATATTGATAATACAAATCAAATTATTTTCTATCTCTATAAAAATATCCAACAAATACAACATGCAATAGATTAATTGCTTTATTATCCAATAAGCTCATATAAGACCTCTGACAACACAAATATTGCTACTGGAAGCTTGAGTTAAGTCCCAAGGAAATGAGAAAAGATAATTTACAAAGTATAAAAAAATGGATAATATTTGAGTAAAATGTTCAAACTCATCAGTAATGAAAGACATTTAAATTAAAGCCATGACAAAACATAATTCATTGTCTGTCAAATCAGTGATATTTTGCTTTTATAATAGAAATACTTCATGCTGATGAATGTATAGAATACTGGTTTACTTACATGCTAGGGGAGAGAGTACAAGTTAATACAACCTTTTTTGGAAACAATTTAGAAATGTATATCAAAATATTAATGTCTTCTGAACTAGTCGTTCCTCTCCTAGAAATATTTTGTTAAGGAAATAATCCGAAGTATTTAAAAAGATCTGTATATATGATGCTTACTGAAGCATTAATTTTTAAAATACAACAATCTAAAAATTACAGTATGTAAAACAACTTAAATAGCCAACAATAGAGAAATAGTTAAATACATTATGTATAATCATGTGAGTGAATATTACAGAATTGTTAAATTGTTAAAATTATGTTTCTGAAGAGTTTTCAATAACATGAAAAATATACATATTATAATTTAAATGAAAATTGAGGTAACAAACTATATGTATAACTGATTCATTTTGTTATAAAGCAGAAACTAACACACCATTGTAAATCAATTATACTCCAATAAAGATGTTAAAACAAAAAACCTAATTATCTATATAGTCTGAGCTCAACTGTAAAATACAGAGAAACAAGGTGCGAAAGATGTTAGCAATCAATTCATCTAGGGATAATTTGTTATAATTTTTTCCTGTTTTTTATGTATTCATATTTGCAAACTAACTATTTTTTTGTAGTTAGAAAAAAGAAGTTCGCTAAAATTAATCTTGTGCACAAGAACAACCGGTTTGACTAAATTTAGTTTAAAAATAAAATGTTAAGTTAAACAGTCCTTATTGGAAACAACTTGATGGAAAAATTAGTTTTTCATTTTTCCATTGCCAAAATCATTTGAGATAATGCTTTTATCTTGTACCCTGTTTAGAAACCTCATAGGCTCCCTGTTTTATCCCTTCAAGTCTAAGTCTCTCTGACTGCTTTTCAAGGACTTAATTTTGTTCCACTGAAAATTATTCCTTCTTATTCTGTCTTCTGCTTATCTGTATTCCGATGGGTATTGAAATCACCCTTGAAACTCCATACTTGCTCATATAGCTCACACACACACACACACACACACACACACACACACACACACACACTTGGACTATCTGCTCACCAATATGAGAGAAAATCATATTGTTCATTCATTCATTCAATAAATACTTGAGTCTCCAGGATGGATCAGGTGCTGGAGATACAGAATTGAGAAGGTGAGAAGGTTCAGGAGCCTGCTCCCATGAAATGTTTGCTCAGAGGAAAAGTTATTTAGCAATAATCCTCTAAAGGCCATGAGGTGGATGGATTCCTCTACAAATGTAAGGTGTAACCTTCAAACTTAAGTGTGGCACCAGATTTCTGCATACTGGGTTAAATTAATCTGGTACCTTGAGGGGAAAAAAAAAAAAAAAACTTCACTGATTTCTATCTTTAGTTACCCCCTCCCCCAATATTTATAAGAAACATCTATGTAAAATGTACTACTGCATGTGCTGTAAAGAAAATGCTGTTGAAGGCATTCTTTTTATGTCATTCTGTTCTACCCTATAAGGTTTATATCACAGTTTTATTTTATAAAATATTATTTTAAAAAGCTTTGCTTCCTCTAAGGAATTGATTTGCTTCCTCCTCTTTGATAAGAATAAGGATATGATACATCCTGTTTCCGTTTTTACCCTGACTACCAGGAAGATCAGTGACATATTCTTCAATTGCATTGACATCTACACATATTGGCAAACTTACATTAGCAATATTTTTTGATGTTGATTTTTTTTCATTTCTAATTGCATTGCTTTCTTTTCTTGTCTGTAACTTCTTGTAAGAAGGCCCAAACTCCTTATGGAAAAAGGAAAGAATGTGAACGAGATGCTGCCTGCTGGATTGAGGGACTCATTTTTAGCTGCTTTGAGTGGTAACCATTGCTTTCAGCTGAGTCCCTCTTCAGGAACAACATTTAGTCAAAAAGAGCCTCCTTACCAAGGCTACATCTCCATCACTGTGGCAGCCTATATCCAATACCCGGTTGACTCAGGCAGAGGTAGAAAGGCCCCAGTACCTTTTTCTCGGGGGAGGACAATGCTGAAGACCATCCTAGATCAACTGCACTGCAGTTCAACTTCTTCCTTAGCCAACCGTGCATCTCTTACCCTCACAGGTGTTGTTCCCTATAGCACTCACCGGTACATCTCCTTCATGCAAATTTCAGTCTCAATATCTGTTTCCCAGGAAATCCTACCTACAAAAACTAAATTAACAAAAAGTGAAAATGGTAATATTCCCTATTAGTTACCCATAGGTACTGTCTACCACATCAGGTCAATAACGTCACTGCCCCAACCTCACATGTTGCATTATGTCCATAAAAACACCATCAGTCATTGGTCTGCATTTCTGCAGGACTTAGAGTCACAATTCTTAGCACTTAATTCTTAATTCACTTATGTTGTTCATTGTTGCTTCAGAATGTTATAGAAATATGGCTGTACTTGACATCCCTCAATGATTCTCGCCTGTTTTTTGCATTTATGGTAAGCTTTCAAGTACTAGAAATTTTGGCAATGATTTTAGAGACATTAAATTGCCCTTGTAGCTATTGTGCTACTTATTTGTTCATTTTTAGCCTGTATCACTTCTTGTGGAGAGAATGAAATTTTGTTGTCTGGACATTAAAATCTTATATTCACAAAGGGCAAAGCTCTAGTCTGTACGTGGACATTTGTGGTGCTCCTTGAGAATTATGATCTCCTTTATGCTTATAATCAGAATCAAGGTGTTTTAGTTTTCTAGGGCCTCCAAGACAAAGTACCTCTAACTTGGTGACTTGAAACAAGAAACAATTATTCTCCTACAATTCTGGAGGCCAAAAGTCCAAAATCAAGGAGTTGGCAGAGCTCTAGGGAAGGATTCTTTCTTGCCATTTCCTAGCTTCCGGTGGTTGCTGGCAATCCTTGGAGTTCCCTGTTGATAAATTCATCTCTGCAGTCTCTGCCTCCATCATCACATGGCTTTCTCCTGGTATATCTCTGTCCAAATGTCCTTCTTCTCATAAGGATACCAGTCATTAGATCAGGACTCAACCTAATCTAGGATGACCTCATCTTAAATTGATCATATCTTCAAAGATTGTGTTTCCAAATAAGGTCATATTCACAGGTAACAGGAATGAAGAGTTGAACATATCTTTTTGAAGGACACAGTTCAACTCACAACAAAGGTGTATCTCACTCTGCTCTTGGCTTCCTGGGCCAGCAAGACTAATATGACAGGTAATAATAAGCATCTTCAGTTGAGTAAAATCACTTTTATTTATTGATTGAAATCTGACACCACACCTAGGAAAAGTTCAGAGTGCAATACATTAACTACGAGTAGAGCCACTGCTGTAAGCCTTGGGTCTCCCCGACTGCTTATTTGATGCCCTCCCCATCCCTTTCTCTGACTGTGCCTACCTCTCTTTTGCCTAATGTGTGCTGGGTGCCACATTTGACAGAATTCTATAATTTCCTCTGACCAACTGTACCTTCTTGTTTCAAACCTTTTCTTATCCTTCTTTCTGCTTTTCTCACTTTCAAGTCCTGTATATCAATCTTCAGGATTGTATAAAATGATGAGAGTCATTCTGGTAGCTCATTTTCTAAATTTTCTATATTAAATTTTAAAGTGAAATAAATATTGAACATTAATTCAGGAAGATCTTAAAAGATATTTTTTAAAGTGTGGATTGGAGGTGCTCCATGGGCAAATAAATTTAGGAAATATCAGGTACTAAGTCTCCTCTACCAGATTCACAAAGTTTTTAGAATACTTGGGTTATGAGAATTCCCACAAGCAAACAAAAGCAAACCAACAAAACATGTTTAGCTTGGTTTAAGTCAGCATTTTCCAAATGTATTTAATCACAAAACATACTGAGGAGAGCCACATAGTGAACATTTTTCAAAGCCTGTCTGGGGAACAAAATAAAACTGTCATCATCTTAGTATCTCTCTACACACAGAAGGTTTTTCTAGATTAGTCTATGATCCAAAATGATTAGAGGCAATAATGAGAACCTCAGACAATAACACTGGTTTCTAAGGGAAAGGCTCATCACCTTTTAAAATGTATTTTGGCATGGATATTAAGAATATGGGTTCCACATTGCCGGAGTTTAAATTACTTCTCCACAATTACAAGCTACGTGTCTTTGACCAAATTATCTAATCTCTCTTAGCTCAGTTTTCTCACTTATAAAGTGATTATAATGACAAAAATATCTACTCACAGCATGATTATGGGGATGACACAATCCATGTGAAATGACTAGCATGGTCTTTATCACACTGTTCATTTTCAACCTGAAGACTCCTGCTTGTGCTCCCTTGTTCTCTCTTACATTACACACACACACACACACACACACACACACACACATACACAGCATTATTAATGCTAAAATTATATTGAGTGGTGGATACCTCCATTATTGCTCTATCTTAGAGCTGGAACTTGCTTTTTGGCTTTGTGAAGGACCCTATGCTAGGAGTCAGGCTATCAGAACTTGAGTTCCAATTCTGAAACTATCCATCTGAGAGATCTTGAGAAATGAATTTTCCTCAGGTTTTGTTTTCTTTACCTGTAAAATGCATGCAGAATGCAAAAGTTCACCTCCATTCCCCAAATTTCAAAATCCAGTTGAAAATTCAACAACTAGATTCCAGTATATCTGGCATTTTGTTGTCCTGGATAAACACTTTGTTTTCACATGCTGCATAACACTTCCCCATATTGTAACAGCTTTTACTTTCTGCTAGTTGCTGCCCTGGCAGCTCAAAACTTGAGAGAGTCACATTAAGATGATCTTATAGAATGCCAAAAAGATTTCAAGAAAAACATTGAAATGTTTGAAATACATTTACCAAGGACTATCCTCATTTCACTGTGGGCTTGGATATCAGGCAGCTCAGTGTAGGGTTAAGGACATGGATCCAGAATTCGAAGACCTACATTATTATCTCAGTTCTGCCACTTTTCATTTCCTCAAGCTTCCTGTGCCTCAGTTTCCTCATCTGTAAAATGGAGTCTCTGCCTTCATAGAGTGATTGTAGGATAATATGTGTAAAGCACTGGTAAAACAATGCCCATTGTCCAGTAGGTGCTCAATACATGTGTGCTCTTGTTATTACTAGGTGATCCCATGATGAGAAAACTGAGGCTCAGAGATTAAAATGCCATTCCTGGAAGTCACAGAAAAAAATTAATGATAGAGCAGCGACTGGATTCCATTTCTGCTCTTGATTATCCCTCCTTTTCCTCAACAATTGCATTCCAACAAGGATGGCTGTAAAGCCAATCTTAGTTGCTTTAGTTATCCAATTTGATTACTCTCTCTAAAGCCCTAAATCACTTTGGCTTACTTCTCAAAGTAAATTAATTTTTTCAAACGAAATCTTTTGATTCAGTGATTTTTCTGGTAAGTGAGATGCAACAGGAGGTTTCTATAAAGATGAAATGCAAAAAAAAATCAATTTAATTCAATTTCAAAGATATTTATTATCTATTACATATATAACATTTTATTTTAGACCTTATTAGGGGAAAATCTATTTCCCTTCTCCCTGCCCTTCTAGTCTTTCATGAGAAGATTCTTTGCCAGACTTCAGCATGGGTGCATTTATTCACACGACAATATTTATTTAAAAACTGCTATATTCCAGAGACTGTTCAACATGAAAAGGAGAGAGTGGTGAGCAAGACAGGTAAAGTCTATGTTCATGGAGTTAATGTTCTAATACAGGGGTCAGAGAACTATGGCCTCAGTCAAATCTGGCCTGCTGCCTGTTCTTGAAAATAAAGTTTTAATGGAACAGAGCTGTGCTAACTCATTTATGTTTTGCTTGTAGCTACTTTTGCATTACAATGATAGAGTTGAAGAGGTGCCACAGAGACCCTATGGACCTCAAAGCCTAACGTATTTACTATCTGGCCCTTTACAGAAAACAGAGTCCACCCCAGCCAGTAGGATAAACTATTCAATAAAAAATAGACAAAATTATTTTGGATATTATAAATAAATTAAAACAGGATTATATAACAGAGATAACAGAGAGAGCCTTTATATTTTGGGGGTTATCGAAGGACTTTCTAAGGTGGTGACCTTTGAACTGAGATGAGCATGACAGGAAGGAGTGAATTATGTCAAGGACCAGGTGGCGAAATGTTTCTGGAAACAGGAACAAGTACAAAGGACTTGATCAAGAACTGTCTTTGAGACAGTGTTGTGGATGAGGGCAAGACCAATAAGAGACAAGATCAGAGAACATGCTGTGGCTGAATCACTTTGGCCCCTATTTGAGGAAGAGTGGCATTTGACTTGGAGCATTAGGGAGAACTTAACATCTGCTACATCAATTTTTTATTGTTTGGGGATAAAGATTAGTGTCCATGGATGACCTTGCTCTTCTATGCCCACCGCAGGCTATATAGCAAAGTCATCCTTTTCTGTATGGATAAAAGTCTGCATACTTCTTCCTCCTTCTTCTCTTCTTGCTATTGGGTGGAAAACTCTGGGTGCTTTTGGTCTGAAATCCTAGGTTATGAGAGGGACCAGGGAAGTTCTGCCCAATTCTCCAAACAGTTTTATCAGTAATAGAGTTGCCCTATGTTTTAGTTTTGATTTAGCTTACTGTGTGATCCTAACTGACTACAGCTGAGAGAGGAGAGGAAAAGGCATTTATCAGTAGCCTCATAGCCATATTTCTTCCAGTTAAATGTAATGATTTTCCTATCGTAACATAGAGTTCAGTGCAAATTTCCACAAATGTGACACAGTTTACACACAGAATACGTGAACCTGCTAGGCAATATAGAATCTAACATCATATCCTAAAATGTAATAATGAATCTTCCTGTGATCTGCATTTTAAACCATAATTGTCTATGTAAGTCAGGGTCAAATGAGTAAAGAATAATTAAAAAGCAGAACACCATAAAGGTAACTACATTTGTTCTAACTAAAGGGATCTCTGTTAGGAGAACTAGGAAAACTATAGATATAAGGTTGGCAAAGTCACAAGAATTGCCTAAGCGTTTTTCCTAATAACCTTAGAGACTACCTCACTGAAAGTATGTACTTATATTAGTTTTGCTTTCCTCCAAGGCAATCTTAAGTTGCTTCACTCATATATTCATATAATCATTGTGATACCCCTGTTATTATTAATTATTACTAATAGGTATTGGCATTAATGTTATTCATAATATTAAATACATTAAATAATTTTTAATAATTATTACTCATTCATACAATTGAATTTAGTGGCAAAGTTGAGATCCCAATCAAGTCATCTGATTCTAGAGCCCATGCTCTTAAGATATGGTCCTCACAGCAATGATGGGAGTCATTGCGGAGGAAGCTGTGTGCTAGAAAGGAGGTGCATGGGCTTTGCAGTCATGTGGATCTAGTTTCAAAGCCAAGATCTGTTTCTCACGGGCTGTGTGATTTGGAACATCTCATTTGGTTAGCTGTGCAATCCTGTTTCCTCATCTTTAAGTTGTGAATAAAACACATAGTTCATAGGATTGTTCAGAGGATTAAATGAGTTAAAATGAGCAGAGCATCAAGTACAGCACTGCCCACAGGGTAGGCATCCCACTGGGAACACCATTTTTATAGTTGCTGTGTTTACCTAGCAATAGAGTGAACTCCAGCTCAAAATAGTAATATATTAATAATCACCTGGTCAAGTTGGGTTTGAATACCTACAATGTAACTGATACAAACCTTAAAAAACAAAAACGAAATGATAACACCACCAAAACCCAAAACTGAAATTCTGCAGACGTAGGAATTTAGAACTTCTGTATATTAGTTTATCATAGCTCTGATAACCCATGCCCCATCACAACAGGGGCATGATTATGTGGTGAGTGTCACAGATGTGAATCAGTGGATGACACTGAGCCACACATCAAAACACAGAGAGAGCCCAAACCAGGAGTAGGGAGTTATTACATAACTGAGTTGTAAGCAGTTAATCCTGTCATGTGGAGGCACATTTTCCTTAGTGAAAACTTCTGTAAGCCTTAGGCAGTGCCAAGTTAAAGAAATCCAATCAGTTATATTTAAAACAAGAAACTCATACTTGTTAAACCCAAGTTTTATTTACAGTCAGTTCCTGTGCCTGGAGTAAGAAGGTCACATAAACAGCATCCCTAGAAACATAGGCCAACGCAGGGTCTGTTTTTCCTTGGATGTTTCACCTTTCATATTGGGGTTCCAGGTAAAATCAGGATCAAAATTTGCCTCCCTGTGACCGAATTTTCTCATAAGGTGAAAAAGTTTCACACAGGCTGTCATTCATCTAGCACTGGTACATGCTAGGTGATTCCTTAGATCTTTTAGATTTGTTTCTAATCTTTTCCAAAAGCCCATAGGACATTGTTGGGGATCCTGAGGTTCAGACACATTCACTCATAGGATAACATATCTGGCACTGAAGTAGCAGAGTTTGGGGTTTAGGTTCTCTGGTTTTAAAATTCTTACCCTGTTCTCCATGCGATGCTTCTTTATACTTGCAGGTGATGAATAACAAGCATTTCAATCTACCAGTAAAATCTAAAGTTATCCAGAAGATATCACTTGAGTCTTCTGTGGGCTGATCAGAGTTTCTGTTCATATTTTTATAGCACATTTTCTGGTGGCAGGTAAAAGAAAGGGAATCAACATATACTTCCAGTTCTCTGTCTCCATCCTCATGGTCTTATCACTTGAGGGACTAGCATTAGAAATTCAAGGACTTCAGTTATTTTTTTTGCCATCCAAATATCTTATCTGTTGGATCAAAATTTCTGTAGAAAAAAATTATCTAAGCCAGCTATTTGTCAGTTAATCATTTAAATATTTCTCAATCAAATGGTGTGTTGGAAAGGTAAAGCTATAATCTCAAAAATTTTTATCATGTGTCTAAACAGATTATTTTTTGGTTCTTCAAGTCAGAGTGAAGGCTTTGAGTTAGAAGAAAGATGATAAAAATATAAGACCAAAGTTTGTTTTAGTCTAAAATTAACTTCTTTTGGCAAATTCTGTCAAGTGGAGGAAAACCTGTGGAGTGGTGGCTATTGAAATTTATTTAACATGATCCTTCATTTGTGACTTGGCACCTCTGGTATATATCTGGATACTTTTTTTTTAATGTGGAAAAAGTAAGAAATGGTTAGTAGTTTGAAAAAATCAAAAAAGGGATAACAGAAAAAACACCTGTACCATTTAAATGAAAAACAGATAAAATTTTAAGTCTGTTTTTGAAAGCATGCAAACAGAAAAACACATGGTTTAATTTTATCCATTCACTATGGAAATTTTAATGAATAGAGATTCTGAGCATAAAAATATACAGTGCACTTCACCTGGAATAAGCTGTGGTCTGAGTGGGTAAAGAGGATATTCCATAGCACCCACCTTGGACCGTTTGGAGAATTTGGCTTATATATAGAATTCCGTCCTATACCTTTGAAAGTTCTGCTTCTAAAACTCTATGATGGGGGACAAATTTTAGACTATAAGAAAATATGAGGCCACTGGTGAACCCATGAAAGGTGTTATGGAAAGTCCAGTAGATATCTGGGGACTTTGACTACACAGATTCTATTTTCCTTCCTCTGATTTCCCACTGAGAGACCTTTCCTTCCTATTCTACAAAATCTTGCTAGAACTGTCAATCAAGATGCCACTTTGTCCTGGCAAATGGAGCACGTTTTGTTGGGATTAGTGCCATATATACAGTGTTAACTGCTGTAGCTCCCAGAAGATTGTGTCTTAAGCTGTGTGACCCAAATATGAATTCCATATTCCACAGGCAAGTCCCTCCGAAATATTTCATTTTCCTACACTCCACCCAATGACTGCTATGTTAAGGAATGCTTTTCACCCTTTCCTTTTGATTCTGTGGTATACCTCAAATTCTAAATGCACTATTTTCAATCTCTTTCTTGATCTTTTTCTCTCACTTTTTTCATCTAGTTTTATTGATATATAATTGACATACAGCAGTGTATTAGTTTCAGGTGTATAGCATAATGATTTGACTTACATACATCATAAAATGATTATCACAGTAGGTTTAGTAAACATTCATCACCTCATATACTGATAGATACAAAATTAAAGAAATAGAAAATGAATTTTCCTTGTGATGAAAACTCTTAGGATTTATGCTCTTAACAACTTTCATATATAACATACAGCAGTGTTAATTATATTTATCACAGTGTACATTACATCCCTAGTACTTATTTATCTTATAACTGGAAATTTGCACCTTTTGAGTGCCTTCATCCAATTCCCACCCAACCCCCGCCTCTGGTAACCACAAGTCTGATCTCTTCTTCTATGAGTTTGCTTGTATATTTGTTTGTTTGTCTTTGAAGTATAATAGTCATACAACATTATGTTCATTCCTGTTATGCAACATAGTGAGTTTTTTCTGTACATTTCAAAATAATCACCACTATAAATCCAGTTATATATGTCACCATACAAAAAATTACTTTGTTATTGACTATACTTTCCACACTGTACATTTTATACCTGTGACTCACTTATTTTGCAGCTGGAAGTTTGTACCTCCTAATCTCCCTATTTCTTAATACCTTAATCTCTATTTCTTAATCTCTCTGTTTCTTTCTTCTCCCTACCACCCTCCCTCTGGCCACCACCTGTTTGTTCACTGTATCTATGACTCTGCTTCTATTTGGTTATGTTTATTCGTTTGTTTTGTTTTTTAGATTCCACATGTAAGTGAAATCATACAGTATTTGTCTTTCTCTGTCTGTTTTATTTCACTTAGCATTAATATCCTCTAGGTCCATCCATGTTGTCACAAATGACAAGATTTCATTCTTTTTTATGGCTGACTAATATTCCATTATATACATATACCACTTCTTCTTTATCCATTCATCTGTTGATGGGCACTTAGGTTGTTTCTATACCTTGGCTACTGTAAGTAATGCTGCAATGAACATATAGGTACATATATCTTTTCTAAATTGTGTTTTTGTTTTCTTCAGATAAATACCCAGAAGTGGAATTACTATTTTTAACTTTTAAAGGAACCTCCATAGAGTTTTCCATAGTGGCTGCACCAACTTACATTCCCACCAGCAGTACACAGGGTTCCTTTTTCTCCACATCCTTGCCAACACTTGCTATTTGTTGTCCTTTTGATAATAGCCATTTTGACAGGTGTGAAGTGATATCTCATTGTGGTTTTGATTTGTACTTCATTGATGATTAGTGGTGTTGAGTATCTTTTCCTGTGCTGGTTGGGCTTCTGTATGTCCTGTTTGAGAAAGTATCCATTCAGATCCTCTGCCCAGGAGTTTTCGTTTTTGACATTGAGTTGTATGAGTTCTTTGTGTATTTTGGATATTAATCCCTTATCAGATATAGCATTTGCAAATATCTTCTCCCATTCAGCAGGTGGCCTTTTTGTTTTGCGGATAGTTTCCTTTGCTTTGTGAAAGCTTTTTAGTCTGTAGTCGTCCCATTTGCTTATATTTGCTTTTGTTCCCCTTGCCTGAGGAGATGGTTTAAAAAAAAATTACTAAGAACAGTGTCAAAGAGCTTACTGTCTATGTTTTCTTCTAGAAATTTTATGGTTTCAGGTCTTAAATTTAAATCTTTAATCCGTTTTGAGTTTATTTTTGTCTATGGTGTAGGAAAGTGGCCTCGTTTGATTCTTTTGCGTGTAGCTGTCCAGTTTTTCCAACACCATTTATTGAAGAGGCTGTCTTTTCCCCAGTGTGTATTTTGCCTTGTTTATTGTAGATTAATTGCTTGTGTAAGTATGGGTTCATTTCTGGGCTCTCTGTTCTGTCCAATTGACCTGTGTCTGTTTTTGTGCCAGTACTATACAGTTTTGATATTACTGTAGCTTTTTAGTATAGATGGAAATCAGGGACTGTGGTACTTCCAGCTTTGTTCTCCTTTCTACAGGTTGTTTTGGCTATTTGGGGTCTTTTGTGTTTCCATACGATTTTTAGAATTATTTGTTCTACTTATGTGAAAAATGCCCTTGGTACTTTGATAGGGATTGCATTGGATCTGTAGATTGCCTTGGGTAGTATGGTCATTTTAACAATATTCTTTCAATCCATAAACATCGTATATCTTTCCATCTATTTGTGCTGCCTTCAATTTCCTTCATCAGTGTATAGTTTTCCAAGTACAGGTGTGTGTGTGTGTGTGTGTTTACCTCCTTAGTTAGATTTATTCCTAGGTATTTTATTCCTTTTGATGCAATTGTAAATGGGATTTTTAAAAAAATTCTCTTTCTGGTAATTTGTTGTTAATGTATAGAGATGCAAAAGATTTCTGTATATTTGGATGCCTTTTATTTCTTTTTCTTGTCTGATTGCAGTGGCTGGGACTTCATATACTATGTTGAATAAAAATGGTGAAAGTGGTATCCTTTATTTGTTCCTGGGTGTCCCAAAGCTGGTGTCAGCTGTCTGGTGTGTGGGGCTAGATCCTGAAACAGCTGGCTGAGGAGTCCAAGATGTCTTGGAGCTTGTGTTGGCCTACTGGTAGGTGTGGCCAGGGCCTGGCTGGGTCCCAGGGCTGGTTTTGGACTGCTGGTGAGTAGAACCAGCTCATGGATTACCTGGCTGCAGGTCCCTGGGGGTCCTGGGACTAGTGTCAGCATGCTGGTGGGGAGGTCCAGTTCCTGACATGGCTGGCTGTGGGATTTGGGGTGTCCTGAAGCTGGTGTCGGCATAGGTGGGCAGGGCTGGGGTCCAGGGGCTCCTGGGCCTAGTGCTGGCCTGCTGGTGGGTGAGCTGTGTTTTGACATAGCAGATTGCAGGGATGCAGTAATCCTAGGCTGGTGTTTGCTTGCTGGAGGCTGGGTCCTGGGACTAGTGCCAGCACAATAGCGGACGGGTCTGGGTCCTGGGCCATCTGGTGGGTCCAGGGTGACAGTGGGTTCAGGAGGTCTTAAGGCAGCAGGCCTGCTGGTGGATGGGGCTGGGTCCCTATGCTAATAAGCTAGATGGAGGATTCCAAAAGAGTGCTTGCCAGCACCAGTGTCCTTCTGATGGAATGAGCTCCCAAAAGTGGCCGCCACCAGTGTCTATGGCCCCAGGATGAGCTCCAGTTTCCTCTTGCCTCTTCTGAGGCTCTCCAAGATGAGCAAGTGGGGCTGACCCAGGCTCGTTTCAATTTATAGCTTCTGTCCTGGGTCCTGCTCTGTGTTCCAGAGTGTATGAGATTCTATGTGTGCTTTTTAAGAGTGGAGTCTCCAATTCCCACAGTCCTCTGGCTCTCCCAAAAGTAAGCCCTACTAGCCTACAAAGGAAAAAGTTCTGGTGGTTCATCTTCCCCATGTAGGGCCCCCATGCTGGGGAGACCAGTGTGGGGTTTGGACCCCACACTCCTTGGGAAGAACCTCTGAAATCGTAACTATTCTCCTTTTGTGTTGCTCCCTAGGGGTTATGGGTCTTGACTACACCATATCTCCACCCCTCCTACCCATCTTGTTGTGGTTATTTCTTTAGTTGTAGAAGATCTATTCTGCTAGTCTTCTGGTCTTTCTCATCAATAACTGCTCTGTTAATAGAGTACTTTTGGTGTGGCTGTGGGGAGGAGATGAGATTGGGGTCTTTGTACTCCATCATCTTGGCCACTTCCTCCTTTCTCTTTCACTTTGGTTAGCTGGATTTAGTTTTTGTTGCTTGGCACTAAAGAACCCAAACTAATCACAGATTTTAAACATTTATTTAAATATATAAGTAAATCAACTTAAAAGCACATTACCATTTTACATGTTTATAGTACATATTGCTGTTGAAATAGCAATAATACAGTAGTCACATAAATTTTCAATTTTCATCCTTCAATTCTTGGACAATTCGTTGCCGTTGGCTTGGGTGATAGACATGAACAATGCTGAGTTTTTAGGTTTAGGGGGAGAATATTTAGATACAGGCTGACAGGTACTGGAGGGGAGCTTATTAGCCTGCTTTAAAGTGTAGATTGAAGAAGATGGTTACATATAAATTTATTTTGTTTTGTTGTACCTAACATGCACAAAAGCCTTTGTCTTTTATACCTGGCTCTTCATTAAATTGTTTAATGCCTAAAGTATTGATTTTACAATTAGATAGCTAACCTGCTTGATTTATAATTCTCACAATTGAGGAAAATATATAGAAATATAAATCCCAAGCTTCCCTGGTGGCACAGTGGTTAAGAATACACCTGCCAATGCAGGGGACACGGGTTCGAGCCCTGGTCCGGGAAGATCCCACATGCCACGGAGCAGCTAAGCCTGTGCACAGAACTACTGAGCCTGTGCTGTAGAGCCTGCACGCCACAACTACTGATGCGCTCTAGAGCCCACGCGCCACAACTACTGAAGCCCATGCACCTAGAGCCTGTGCTCTGCAACAAGAGAAGCCCCTGCTCGCCGCAACTAGAGAAAGCCCGTGCACAGCAACGAAGACCCAATGCAGCCAAAAATAAATAAATAAATGTGGTTTTTTTTTTAAAGAAATATAAATCCCCATATCGAAAAATTTCATTTAAATGGACTTTGGGGAAAAGTTTAGTATATGTATTACAGGTCTCAAATGCATTTCTGGACAAATCATATAAAATTTAAAGCCTTGTTTATTGCCCCCTCCCCTTCTTCCATACTTTAGTGATAGAAGTAGACACTGGATGAATCATGAAATTGGCTCAGGAGATCTTTTGTCCCCTTCTTTTCACATTTGGGCCACTTTTATCTCTTTCTCACTACAAGCAATCAGAGTTCACATGGCACATGGATTTCCTTTTATCAAGGGGAAGAGAGTGAACAGCTGATGATTCCTGGGAGAGATTGCTTTCCCTCCCCAGAGAAGACTCTGTAATTGTATAACTTCAGGTGTAATGACACCTGAGGAGGCTTTGCATTTTAGAAAACAGAAGTTTACATGGAGTACCAGACTCCTAAATCTTGATATTCACAAGATATTTTGTTTTGGCCAAGTTCCTAATTTTACCTCCACTACAGTCTGATGAATCAGACTCCTATTTGATTTTTATTTTTGTGATGAAGAATCTGAGGCTAAGGATTCAAGTAAGATCTGCTAAATTCCCTTAGATGGGAAATGTAGGAGCTTAGATTACGATCTTGGCTCTTTGGCACTAGAGCCTACATTCTTTATATTTCCCCACTCCACCTTTCTAAATTCCTTTTAAACCAGGATGGTTCAGCCCAACTTCTCAACAACATAGATCCACAGATCTCCTTCTATTCATCCCGGTCAGCCACTCCCTTCAGAAGTTTCAATTCACTTTACAGGTGAAAAGAAATTAGATTCTTACTTTGGAGATTTTTAGCCCTACCCTCTTTTAAGATTTAATTTGTTTTACATGAGAGAACATAAACAAAAATGTACGAAATATCCAGTCTTCAAGCTAACAAAAACTATAGAGGAGATAAGAAATAAAAATATCAATTTACAATTTCAATGAACCATAGAATTTTAAGATTGGAAGGAATCTTAAGTCATTAGGTTCAAATGCTGGTATTTCTGAAGTTGTGCTGTGTAACCAGCTCAAAACTAATGTCATTTCAGAAAATCATGAACCACAAAACCACAATGAGGATTTATTCAGTGTTTCCCATTTGTGTTAGATATTGTTCTAAGTGAATTACCCATGTAGTCATATATATATGTATGTAGCCATGGCCCATTATGTATATGTAAGTATAAATATTTTATAGTCATAGAGTCATAACATACGTTTCATTTATATAAAACATATTGTCCTCACAATAACTCTATTAAATATTTTCTTTTAATTATTCCATTTTAGAGGTGAGGAAACTCATAGGCTCATTTAACTTCCTTAAAGTCACATAGCTAGCAGCAGTCAGAATCTGAACACAAGAAACATGGCTGAAGGACTGCTGCATTACACTTCCTCATGGGATTGGAGAACAGACCACTCACCTCCCACAAGGATCCTGCCACTGCTCAGGCATGGCAAAGATGATGACTTTGTGAATGATGCTCTTTTCATTCTCTCTCCTAACTTCTTTTCCTGTTTTATAGGAAGCTATTGATTTTTAATTATTTACTTTGCTATTGGGTAACTTACTGATCTCAATGATTGGTTGTAATAGCTTTTCGGTGATGCCGTCTGAGTTTTCTAGGTGTACAATCGTAACATCTACAAATAAGAACACTTTTTCTTCCTCCATTTCAATTGTTATACCCAATATCAGTTACCTGGTTTACTAGATCGGGTATAATGCAGGTTTTTGTACAAATTAGTTGGAATGATGAAAATGTTGCAGAATTTTGGAGACTCTATAAGCAGTTAAGAAGCTTTTCAGGTATAATGCAGTAATGGTCTGGCCTCAATAATGGCATGGGGAAGTCAGTATCTATTACAGAGGGGTTTTATATTAAAAATTGACTAAACTTAGGGATATGGCCTGGGAAACACTAAAAGGTTTTGAAACTAAGGCATGCAAGTCTAATTGATAATGATCAGGAAATTGACTCTATTTTAATAGCTGTTGAATTCCACTAATCTATTCATCTGCAACGAGGTGACTAGAAAAAACTAATTAGAATTTTGTTTATAGACAATGCTAGGAATGTGTTTCTAAGAGAAATAAATACATATTTTTAAATTTGTACAGCTTCTCTGTGGTCTGATATTTGCTTTAAAAACCTATGAAATATACTATATAAAGTTAACCTGATGCTTATCCAATTTATAAAGTAACTTTAAAAAACAATATTCTGACTCAGTTAACCTGTTAAAACCCTGAGATGGAGAATACACTGGTTTTTGAAATTTAGTCCACTAGAGTTATTAGGCTAGATCTTAAAGATGGGTGTCACAAGAAGATTCTTGATTTAACTGATCCAGGGTAGTGCTTAGGAATCTACATGTTTAGCTACCAGTCCAGGTACTTCTGATAAATTGGTTCACAGACTACACATTGGGCAACGCTGGTCTAGGTCTTTACAGTTTGCACCAGGACTTTGAATTTGTGTGCTGTATTTGGTACACATATCTCTGTCACTCATGCTCCAAATTTTAGTACCTTCTGTTTCTCTGAACATGGCAGTTTGTTTTTTTCCATATCCCTGTCCGTATGGTTCTGACTTCTTAGAGTGTCATGACTTGCCTACCAGATTAACAGTCAAGTTATCCTTCTAAACTCTACTCAGGCTCAGGGGAATCTTGGTTCCTTCCTCAGGGTGAGACTGAGGGCTTGCCTGTCCCTCACAAGCAGAAGATGCAGCCAAGTCATTCCTTCACTGTAGTGGGGCTAAGCAGAAGGACCACAGGTGAGGCATCTTTCCTGAACATATATGGAAGCCTCCACAGCTGTCCCCAGCCTATGAAAATACCCCATCCTTTGGTGAGCTTGCTGTCACAACCAGATGAGGATTAAAGACAATCAAACGATATATATATTACTTCTGTCACTCCTACTTATTTTGCTTACTCCCGAGGAGAGGCAGAACAATATTCAGTATGGTTTACTTTATAAAAATGAAAGAGGATACTGTATGCACGTAAACATAGGGAAAGAAAAAAATGCTGAATGCACAGAGCTTTTACCTACTTCCATTAATTACTCATAAAGAAAATGAAGAAAGGATAAAAATACACTACCACTAAAATTGAGCAGTGATGATCAATCTGTTTCTGTAATGAAGGATGTATTTCCACTAACTGCAAGACCAATAGACATGGATTAAAAAACACAATAGTGAACCAGAAACATCATATACCTTGACTTGTTTGCGTGAAAGTAGGTAGACATATTCTGCCTGTCCCTTGTTCAAAACCCAACTTATATATGACTGGGAGGATGATCTGCCAGCACTCTGAGATACCTGAAAGGGAGGGAAGAGTG
The DNA here is from genome assembly GCF_039906515.1 of Pseudorca crassidens. NCBI lineage: Eukaryota > Metazoa > Chordata > Mammalia > Artiodactyla > Delphinidae > Pseudorca > Pseudorca crassidens. Next base: position 45,744,328 of record NC_090299.1, read on the forward strand.
GTGGTGTATCACAGGAGCCGTGCATCCCACAAATAAGCCTCTGGAGTTGGGACTGAAACACAACAAGTCCAGGTCACAACGGTCATTGGCGAATTCAGTCTCGTCTTACTGCCTCTTACTGTATGAGTGTCAGACAATCATGAACTGGCTCTAAGAAAGCTCCTCTCAGGGACAGTTACTCAGAATTAAACCATGAGCTCTGCATAGCATATCACTGTAGTGGCTAGTTTTAAAAATAAAATAAACAAAATAAATATAGTCTACCACACAAACCAACAAACGGACCAACCAAAACACTGCAGAACAAGAGAAGGAAAATAGCATCCTGAAGACAATCCTCGGAAGATATCCCAAGCTGTTTCAATCATTGGCAGCATCTTTGGGGTGAGTTTACACTTCCAGGACCAAGTCTGATAGAGACAGCCCTCATTTGAATGAGGAGTTCCCAAAATATCTGTTTAGAAACAGTCTTAGCATATTACCATTTATATAATTTGGAAGATATTTTTCAATACCTTTTTTTTTTCTGGTGAAAGAAAGGGGGAGCCCCATCTCTTCTTATCCCTCCTGGGTGGTCCTGGTGCTCCTGCATAGCAGCAGAAAGGGTGTAATTTTTTCTCCTTTCAAAGATCCTAAGTGGAGGTTATTGCTCTGCCTTTATTGTTTGTTGCATTCTCAGCACTGCCTCACTCCTGCTAGTTTGTGTAAGAGCCCGATAGGGGGCTTTCATTATCTTTTATCTAAGTGTCGCCTTCCTTGCTTTTCCCCTTGTTTTCTTTCTTTCTGCCAATATCTTCATTTTCTTTTTGCTAGGATGTTTCTTTGAAAAGGGAGAAAGTAGTATACTTCTTTAAAAGCATACCTCATTCAAAACATAGAGAAGAGAGAGATTAATAAATTGAGAAGAAGGGCATGAATTGAGAAAGTTACAACTCCAAAAACTGCAATTGTGGGAGAGAAAAAGTGTGAAGGAACAGTAGATAGTGTGAAACAATCTAAGGCAGAACACTGAAAACCTCTATTCAGAAATGCAACAAATTAGACATTCCCTTTTGCTTGTCAATCTCCTATTCTCAATTCTTATACACCATCTCTTTTTCCTGATGCTCAGTCTGAAGTATTTCCTCTCATGAAAAGAATAGAGTTTTTCAAACTGAAGAGTCTAATTAGGAACAAGGTTTTCCATCCTTTCACTATTGTGTTGTAAGTTCAGCTTCTCTTTTCTGTACTGTTTACAATGGAAGCATTTATAATAACGGATATCACAGTAGGATACCGCCATTATTGGTAGTATCGAAATGAGAACTGTGGGGAGAAAATAGACATGAGTTCAAGTACTGCAGTGTCCATTCTTTGTAAGTGTTTTTGTCTAATGCAATAACAAGCAGGCACATACCATATTGGAATTACACTAAGTGGACAGTGAAACACCTCGACAATATCATTAATTCGCTATGACCATATGGATTGAGCCTCAAATTCAGTATTGGAAAAAGGTTGCTCACTTCCCAATTTTGACACCACTCTTAGAGGCTACGTTTGTTTAGCCTTCAGGCAGAAGCAGAACTGGAAATAGAGATGTCAGAGATGGCTGGGAGAAAAGGAAGCATTTTTTTGGGAGGGATGTAGAGAATATTAGTTTTAATCACATGCGACTATACTTTCCAAATTTAGCATGCATGAGAATCAACTGCAGAGCGAGGTTCCTGGTTCTTGTCACAGAAGTTTTGCTAAGAAGCCAAATAATTTGCATTTTCAAGATAATTCCTGGTGATACCAATGCTTCCAGTAAATAAATGGACCACATTTGTGTAGCAAGGACATAAGGCACGATGTTTCAGGGGAGAAAAATCAAAATAGGAGACGTGGGAAATTTTGAAATTATCCTTGACTCTCTCTTGCTCATGTCTTACTCCCCTGAGCTCTCTCACTCTCTGGCACAATTTCCAATCACTTTTAGATTGATCTTACAGATTCTACCCTCAAATTACCTTTTTAGTTTACCCCCATATTTGCACTCCCCACTCTAATTCAAACCCTTTTTGCCTGAATCTTTAATGGTATCTTGAGTGATCTCCCATCCTCAAGTCTTGTCTCAATTTATTCTAGCCTCCATGTAACTTTCTTTTTTAAAAAAATCTGATCAAATTGTTCTTCTGATTAAAATCCAACAAAGGCCTCCAGTTCTTTACAGAGTGAAGTCCAAGCTTCTTAACGTTGCATATTAGGCTTTCCTGATCTCTCCTTCATCAATCTGTCCAGTTTTCTCTCCAGTGATTCCCCATTCCATCCCCCCTCTGAGCAATGCTTTATTTATCTGACAGCCATGTTGAGCTGCTTATGGTTCCTGAACAGGCAACACTATAGTCTTTCCACCTGAAATATCCTTACTGGGAGGAATCTCCATTCATCCTTCAAAATCCAACCTTTGAAGGCATAACTGCTCTTTGAGATGTTCCATGACTCTTTAGATAGTCCACTGCCTAAAACCCTTTCTCTTCTCTAGCCACTTGTCAACTTGTAGTAGTTACGTGCTTTTTTTCTTCCCCTCTAAAATAGTATGATTACCTTGAAAGCAGGGTTCAAAATGCAAATTTTGAAACATCTAGCACAATGCTGTTTGCTCAGTTAAATTGATTTTAAGAGAGATTAAATCTCATTTGAAGATTTCCATTTTTCAGATATGGAGAGAAGACAGGAAAGATAAAGAAATGTGTCAAAGCCTTTAAAATAGGGCTACAGAGTGATCGTATGTTTTTGCTAAAATGAGACAGTTCAGTCAAATAGGATTTCTGACTTGTTAAGAGGCTTAAGCAGATCACTGTAAGGACCAGGAAACACTTAGAAACCAGTGAGTGTGTCTATATTTATGTTTCAAAGCCTTATGCCTGAAGTGTATTGTTTAAATACTCAGTACAAATATCACCAACTGTATATAGAGCATGCAAATTGCTAATACTTGGGTTATTTTATTCTAGCTGTGATGTGCTTTGAAAAACTATCCAATATCCTTTACCTCATTAAACACTGAAGCCTACAGCAAGTCTGAAGATTTACAAAGTATCTCTTTTCCTATAAACGAAGAGGGAAGAAATAAACTTTGTAAAGTACAACATAACAGAACACTTTCCCCCTGCTTCCTCTCCTGTTCTGTTTGTATACACCAACCAGAGTTATGGAAACGCCGGTTGCCCTAAAGTTACAATACATTCTTTCATATCTCTCAGGCCAGGGGTAACTCTTAAAAATTTCAACTTTATGAGGGAATACGAATTATAAAACCAAACAATCCTGTCCCCCAATACTACATGAATACACCAAGGAAAATTCACTGGGGTGGATAACATAGACTTAGGATGGTAGAAGTAGATAGAAAACCAGAGCCCCAAGGCAGGTGGTGCTTTGATAAATGTTAGTTTCTGAAATGTGTGACCAAGAGTTTTGGTTCTCCATATGGCTCCAAGGCAATCTAGGGAGAGTCTCCTAGCACACATGCTACATTTTTCTTTTTCCTAGCCTAAATTCTCATAGAAGAGTGACTCACTTAACCTCTCCAGCTGGCTTCAGTCTATTAAAACACTCTGCTTTCAACATGGGCTCTGGTCTGGGAGGGACAGAAAGGAAGAAGGAGGTTGTTGAGCTGATTCTGGGCTCTAATTTGATAAGAAGCTCAGATATGTGCTAGCCGTGATGTCACTGCGCAGTAGAGTTAGAGGAGTATCCTATTTTCTCTGCTTCATTTGACCCTACACCCTCTTTCTAAACCTCCGTCTCCTAATCTTTACTATTATTTGACTCAGGGTCAAACTCATACCTCCTGGGGCATTTTTGACCCAGAAGAGTCCTTAGGATAGCCTGCTCTTCCCCTTGGAGAATTGTAACCTTTGAGAGCATACTGAGGTCATGGTTGCCAAGGAAATCAAGAAAACGGAGCACAACTGTTTCAATTTTACTGTCTGTTTCAGGAACTATAGCCTCCAGATAAAGAAGATAGAATACAGCCTGTGGGTCATTTATGTGATAGTTTTATTCTTTCTCCCTCCCAAATTCTCACTTCTATGTTTGAAGACTGTCTGAATCATCTTTGGGAAGTAACCACCTGATTACTCTCTTCTGAATATTTCCCAATTTAAAAATTTATTACATCGTATGCAATTATGTAAACTTTTATGTTAATTTAATCTTTAATGATTAAAGTCTGATTTTTTTAATTGGTAAAATATATAAAAGTTTATAGTTTAACAACATTAAAAATTTTCCAAAGAGAATAAGGTATAAAATTTTAGTGTATATATGTGTGTATATAAAAAATGTAAATACATGTATGAATTGTTGGGCCCTGAATGGGAGAAGTGTCTTGAGTGCCACAGAGCAAGATTTTCACTTCTCATGTTTTAGATAGTTTTATGCAGCATAAAACGATCAAAGCCTTAAGCTAGAGTTTATAGCATATTGTTGTGTATTAGGTTTACCCTGAAAGGAAGACCCCGGGGTTGTTTATACCTTATATTTGGGTTCTGTGTTTTTGATCCTAATGTAAGACTTTACATAATCTATGTCTATCGTTTTAGTATCATTTGAATCTGCTACTTTTCATTAGCGTGCTGGTGACTTTGCTGGTGCTGGTGACTCATGATACTACTATTATCATGGAAGAGATTTCAATAGCTGACAATACAGCGTGTGAGGATGCAGAGCAACTGCAACTTGCATAATTTGCTGTTGAGAAGGCAAGTTACTACATTAACTGTGGAAAAAAGATTGTTGACATCTGAAATAGTTAAATATTCACTTACCACCTGTCATTCCTGGGAATACACTGAAGTGAAACAAATACCTTTTTAATGCAAAAATTATATGCAAATATTTGTAACAACTTTATTCATAATTGACAAGGACTGAAAGTAACAGAAATGTCCATTAACAGGTAAATGGATAAACCGTGTTGCATCATACTATGGAATACTACTCAGCAATACAAAGGAACAAACTATTAATACCACAGCAATGTGGCTAAATCTCAAATGCATTATTGTAAATGAATGAAGCTAACCCCCAAAGTCTACATACTGTATGATTCAATATACATGATATCCTGAAAAAACGAAACTATAGACACAGAAAATGGATCAATTATTGTCAGAGCCTGGACTAAGAGAGAAGGATGACTCCAAAGGTGAATAGGGGAAATTTTTGAGATAATATAATTTTTCTGTATTTTGATTTTGGTAGTAGTTATATGACTATGCATTTGCAAAACTCAAAATACTATATATGAAAAAAAACTATATATGAATTTTACTCTGTGACATATACCTTTATAAAAATAATTGATAAAAGAACATTAAAAAAGAAACAAGTCAAGTTACACAGTAGTAAGTTCCAGCCCAGATGATGTAGATTAGAAATGTCATAGGATTTTAGGAGCAAATCATCAGAAACTAGAAGGTCAAGGAAGTTCTGATAGAGGAGAATATGGTATTTTATTTAGATCTTGAAAAAAATCCATTAGTGAAAGAGAGACAAAAAGGCAAATTTAGAATGGTGAGGGGAACTTATTAAAACAAAATTGTGGTTGCTTTGTGCCATAATGATTTATTTTCATTTTTATCTAAAGACTTGGGAAAGTCAACTAAATGTAAGAAAAGATTAAAATCTGGGTTTATATCTTCTGCTTTATTATGAACCAGCTATAAGATCTTGGATAAGTTATTCAAAATATTTGATGCTTCATTTTGATACTCTTATAAGAGGAATAACAATTCCTATCTTAAGATTCAGTGACATTTACTTAGCCCCTAAATAATTCTAAAGTTGACTGGTAATTTCCAGTTTAGGGACCAGGTGTAAGTTACTTAGCTTCTTTGAACCTCTTTTCTTTTCTCCAAAAAGAGAATGATGATGATACTCATATGCTAGATTTTTTGAGAAGATAGAATAGGATCGTGTGGTCAGTGAGTGCTCATCTTGTTTGTACTTATTCTAGATCAAATATAAAATGAAGTAGTCACAGCCTAGGCAGACAGAACACGATATTCAAAGCCAAGAGACTAAGAGAATATCTAGTGTATCTGGGAAACTTAAAATAGTTGATGTGGTTGATATTAAAGGCTAAAGGGAGAAAAGCAGTGAGAGAAAAGATGGGCAGTAGCTAAATCATGAACTATGTGCGTTTTGGCCTTCATTTTATCCCTAATTATGAGAATAGCAATGGAGAAGTGTTGACTGATTTGAGATATATTTGGGAGGCAGAATTTACAGGGTTTAATGACAAATTGGGATGGGAAATGAGAGAGAAGAAGGAATCTAGGACAACTCATCAGTTTCTGGCTTAAGTGACTAAGTGACTAGGATGTTTGTAGTGTCAGTACCTACTTAGGAAATGAAGGGCTAAAAAGAAGTGTGTGTGTGTGTGTGTGTGTGTGTGTGTGTGTTTGTGTAAGGTTAGTGGGTGAGAATGGTTGATGAGTTTGATTTTCAAAATGTTGGGTTTGAAGAGGTAATGAATATCAAGTGGAAATTTTCATTAAGCCCCTGTATATTTGGTTCAAAATGTGACCCTGAAGGAGACTTGTGAACTTTAAGAATGTAAGTGATAGTTGCGGGTATGGAAATGAAAGAAATTAAATAAATTAAATTTATAAATTAGGCAGAGAAGAGACAGAAAGACAACTCCAGGAAATACAATTACTTCATGTCTAGAATGAGGAATTGAGTTCGAGATGGAAAGAAACTTAGAGGGAGAGACTAGATGATTCTGACAATAAAAATGGTAAGGGCTAGATAATATTAATTGAATGCTTATTGTATAATAGACACCATGCTGAGTTGTATATAATTATTATCTCATTTTATATAAAGGGAAATGAAGGCTTAGGGATAATAAATGATGTCCCAAGGCACACATTTGTAAGTATTTGGATCTGGGTTTGAAGTCAGGAAGCCTGACTGCAGAGCTTGAATTCTTATAAATTCAGGTTGGAGAGATGTCAGCAAAGGCATGGGAAAAGAGGAATGCCAGAAGGGAGAGTTTAACTGTGTTAAGCAAACGTTGTACATTTTGCATTGAATGTAACAATTAGGAAGAGAAGTCATAAGTGATCTTGAAAAGAGACTTTCCATGTATATGGCAGAAGGCAAAGCCAAATTACAGAACATGGAGCAGGTATAACAAAGACAGTAGCAAGTATGAACTTATTGGTGATGCCAAGATCACATTTCCAGTGGTCATAACCCTTTGGGTTTCTGGAATAGCTCTATGAAGACAAAGACCTAACTGGTTTTTAGAAATTTGAAGATTTTTAACTATTATGCATTTGCCACATGAAGGCTAATAAGGGAAGTAAAACTCTCATGGCAAATAGGTAGGACTGCTTATTTAACAACAGCAACAATGACAACACATACTCCCTCGTAGCCCCTGCTGTCCATTCAAACCCAATTTATGGGACTGGTTCTTCCTGTCCACCTGAATCAGCAAACTAGGTCAGGGCTGATGAATCCTTTGCTCATTCTCAGATAATGAAAGAGTCTTTGTAACTTCTATCCACAAAGGAGTCTCAATTCAATCATAATTTTGTATATTACAGTGTAATAATCAAAACCGTAAAACTTTGTTTGAAGGCAGTTTTCCCGTCCCATCTCTTAGCCGGAACCTGATCCAAACTGATGGCATGCAGGGGTAAGAGTGAGGCTTTATAGGTTGCTTCCCTCTTCCCACTACCAGCACTTTTGCTCTTCCTCCATCATCTTGCTAATAGATTTCTGACCAGTGGAATTGGGAAATTTTCAGCAGTGGAGAAAAGAGAGATATAACAAGCAAGAAAATATTTTCATTCCAAAAAAATGTGAGTAAACTGGGTTTGATGCTCTCTGAGTCTAGGAAGTACTTGAAGTTGATTGATTCATTCTTTAAGTTTCCTGGATTCTTATGAGACCCTCTTCCCATCTTTGGGAACTCTCTAATCCTCTAAATGGACAAGCGTTTTAATGTTATTGCCTGGTCATTTATGATTTCTTCCTAAGCTTCTAGATGACAGAAAATACAATTCTAGTTTTCAAGGTTTCCAAGATCCCTGTCTATCTACACTTGGAAGAATGAGAAGCTGTCATTCCATTTCACACTCTCATTCATAGTCTACTAGTAGTTCATGGGAACCAGTTCATAGGCAGTGTCATTACTCCCCAAACTGCTGTTGCTATGATGCTATTTCAAGTGGTCTCTTTAGTCAATCTATCCCTCTTCAGATTTTCCAAGGCAAGAAACAGAAGTGAGTCCACTTTGCTTCTCAAGTCTCCGGAACACATAATAAGCACCCTGAGTGTCCATATGAAGCCCTTTCCCAAGGTTTGAGGTGGGGCGTAGGAACTCTCATCCCTGACCTCTTGGGTATAGTAGTACTTATAGAACCCCAATGGATTTCCCTAAAATTTCTCCTTAACCTCTAACTCCTCAACATTCTGTACTTTATATGTGAAGTGTTGAAAACTGTGAATTAGTTTTGTTATAAAATCCCAGGTAGTCTTGAACTCCAATCTGGAATGTGTCTGAGTTCTTTAGATCTTTGCTAAATTGATTGTAAAATGATTCATTTACATGGATTATTACTTGGAACTGAGAGGATTTTTGTTCTCATCTGCCTGAAATTTCTGTCTGAAAAGAAGAGCATGCTGAAGAGTTCAGAGTGCTGACCCATGCCTGGAATTGCTGGTGGTGGTATCTCTGAATGAATAAATTCAGTTAAGCATTAATTAAAATAGCAACACAACAAATTAACACAACTTCCCTGTGCAACATAATGATCAATAAAGGAAAGACATAGGTGCCTTAGAGAAAAATTTAATCTAAGTGCAAATCTTTTATTCATAAGTATCAAATTAAATCTGCTTGACTTTTAAAAGCGCCATTCAAACATTAATAAATGTTTTTGTAGCAAAGGGGGAAAATGCCACACTCTTTTGTAAACTAAAATGCATATGATTTTACATATTCCTAAATGGAAAACATGAACTAAGCACAATGTATAAATGAGAAAAAGAGTTTAAAATGAGTTTATCATAAGCAAAATTTCCAGTGTAAGTTATGTCCACAAGTGTACCTTGGACTTATGGACAATAATATTGTCACCTATTTATGTTTGTCAAACAGGAAGAGTATTCTTGACTAAAGAATTCAATTTATATTAGGTTGAGGAATTAAAGCATTTTATTATCATAACTGCTGAACAGCTCTCTGTGAAGATCTTCGCTATTAAGACTCAGGGAAAAAACAAAAGAAGATCAACCACTCTTGTTATGAACAATAAATGCTAATAGAGCTAACTTGAGGATGGTCCAAAGAGACCCAGCACAGGCCAGCACATTCACAGTTATTTTCAAAGTTTAAAGCATTATGCCTTGTGGAGAGATAAAATAGAACCAGGCTCTTTGGCTCATGGTACTTGGAACATTTGATTTTATTCTGTGAGGGCAAAGGGCCTTAGTTAAGACCATAGTCAAAATATTCTGTGAATATTTTGCAAAAGTATTCTGTGAAGACTTCTCACTGAAAAATAAATATAGAACACTGAAGAAATAAGAATAAAATTACCAAAGACAGCTCCAGTTTGGGAACCAGTATAAATTCTGGTTCTCAATTTGGATTGTTTTAGAGATGTGCAGATTAATTTATTGGACTCCTGGTGAATCAACAGTATTCTCTTAAGTTAAGATCACATTAATATCATGGGATGAAAGCAGAAAATAAAGTGACATAAAATAAAGTCTCTAATGATTTATAGGGTCCTCCCCTCTTCCCACTATCACAAGGGAAATGGTAGTACTACAGGGGTGTTTATAATAGATTTGATTATGAACTAACTGGATGGTGGTTAATAGTGTGAGTTTTTGGAGTCAAATAACCGGTATTCTAGTTCTGGATTTACAGTTAGTGCATTTAATTGCAGGCTAAAAATGGAGGATGATGGTGGAAGCTGATTCCTGCACAGGGAATTCTTACACAGAAACCCAAAGATGAGGGAGCTTATGGTGTAGCTGAAATTCTAAACTTATTTCCTGACACATTTCCCCTTTTGCTTCCATTGTGTGAGATTACATATCCTAAAATAGTACTTTGATCTGCTCATGGTCAGTTCAGGAATTTACAACATTTCACTGCTGCTCCCCCATCCCTATCACCGCCTCCACCAAAAAAAAATAATTTCGTAAACTCAAGGTTCAAAACCTTAAATAACGTACTTCAATCTACTTTGCAAGATCTTTTAACATATTAACGTAAAGCTTCCCTGTCTATCAAACTAGGTATTTTACTTTCCTACAGAGAATCTTAAACATTATTGCTTTTACTATTCTTGTTTCTGCCTAATATTCATGCTTATCTTGATTTGGAATCTTGTGTGTTCTCCTTCTCATAAATAACCACCTCGCATCCTAAAATCTCACCTCTAGAAAGCTGTTTATGAAATTTCACATTGAAATAACCTTTTTTTTTTTTAAATGTTGGCAGTGTATCCTAAATACCTTTTGATGTATTTATGTATCTACCTCTAGTACACTGGAAGTGCTGGACCTAGAAGTGCAAGCAGAAAATGACTGACTTCTATCTTTGTCACTCACTTTGCTACATCATTCCTCCCCTTCCCAATCCAATACTGGAACTAATCCCATAGCTTTTCTGGTCCTTTTCATGTATAAACAAAGTCTCATTTCTAGATATCTTTAAAAGTCCAGTCAAGCCTAAATTAAGACTACAACCTCTGATCTTTTCAGTCTTCTTAGCTCCTGCTGTTCCTGCTGGGGCCCCAAAGCTGGCAGACAGCCCTATTGGTTGTATTATTTTAAGAGGATTCTAACTCAACTCTCTTTGCCCTTTGGTAAAACTTGAAGGCTTTTCTGTCTTTGCAATGCAATTCCAAGCAGCTCCAGCCAAGTTTTAGATGTAAGCTTTTTGAAGAGAACATCCAACACCAAATCTCTTTGCCTTCCCAAGGATGATAGTCAAAGAAATCATTCAATATGCTCTGACCCAGTAACAGAACAGGATGCGTCTTTGAAATTCTATAGCTCAACAAATAAAAGCCTGATGTCAGTGTTCCTTCTGACAAGCACAAAAATCTCTCTGAGGATTACCTTTCTTGCTTTCTATATTTCAGGTGAGCTGGGGAAACATAATAAGTAGCATTGGGGGGAAAACCAACATGGCATCCACTCCTCAGCTCCTTCCCTGGGGCAGAGAGTAAAGAGTGGTATCAATCAATATCATACACCACATTCACAGAATGAAGGGGAAAAGAACTCCCGTATGATCCTCTCATTGATGCAGAGAAAGCATTTGACAAAAGTCAGCACCCTTAATAGAAATACTCAACAAACCAGAAACAGAATGACACTATCTCAACAGAATAAAGACCTTATATGAAAACCCATAGCTAACATCATACTCAATGGTGAAAAACTGAAAGCTTGTCCTCTAAGATCAGGAAATGCCTACTAAAAGGAGTTCCTGGACCCTATTCCGACATGTGTATGTTGAAACTTCCCTACACCAACGAGCAATTCTCCTTCGCCAGCAGGGTATGCAAAAATTCAACTCAATTCTGATACTATCTACCTGGAGATAGAATCATATTCCACAGGTAAAGGGCTCGGTTGCAGAAGACTCCACTTCAGATGCCAGTCACAAGTCTAGGTTCTTACCTGGTCTTCTGATCTACTGGCTATAAATCAGAGGTTCCCACATTCCCTTCCTTGAGTTTGATTAATTTGCTAAAATGGCTCATAGACCTCAGGAAATCTTGTTTACTTACTAGATTACCGATTTATTATAGAAGGATATTAAAGGATGTAAATCAGCAGTCAGATGAAGAGATACATAGGGAGAGCTCCCAAAGAAAAGGGCTTCTGTCCTTGTGGAGGTTGGGGCCTGGCACCTTGACATGTGGAAGCATTCCATTTCCTGACATAGAAGTTTCTTGAAAGAGGGACAAAAACCATCCTTTTGGACTTTTATGGAGGCTTCATTACCTAGTTATGATTGGCTAAATCTTTGGCCAGTGGTGATTGAGTCAACCTCTACGCTCCCAGGAAATCAGGTTGTGAGACTGAAGGTTCCAACCCTCTAATCACACGTTTGGTTCTCTGGCAGCCAGCCCCCACACTTGGATGGCATCCAAAAGTCACTTTCCCTGAAGCATTTTCAGGAACTGAGGACTAGATAACTAACATCCTATTGCTCTTATAACTCAGGAAATTCCATGTTTGAGGAGGTGTAAGCCAGGAACTGTGGATGGAGAAAAAATACATATAAGAAACACATATTTGGTTGTTTGAATGACCATAAATTATAAATTACAAGAAACCTGCTTTTGTCACTTTTCTTCACTGGTACTGGATGCCCTAGTCAGAGCAATTAGATAAGACAATGAAATAAAAATGAATCCAAACTGGAATGGAAGAAGTAACGTTATTTCTGTTTGCAGCAACATGATCTTATAGGTTGAAAGCCCTAACACACACTCTCTGTTAGAATTAATAAAATAATTCAGCAAAGTTGTAAGATAAAAAATCAAGACACAAAAATCAATTGCATTTCTACACACTATATATTATGCTATACACTAATGGTGAACAATCTGAAGAGGAAATTAAGAAAACAGTTCCATTTACAATAGCATCAAAAAGAATGAAATACCTAGGAATAAATTTAACCAATGAGGCAAAAGATATGTACACTGAAAACTACAAAATGTTGCTAAAGAAATTAAGGAAGACACAGATAAATTGAAAAACATCCCATGTTGATGAACTGGAAGGCTCAATATTGTTAAAATGTCAATACTACCTAAAGCAATTTACAGATTTAATAAAATTCATATCAAAATCTCATGAGCATATTTTGCAAATAGAATTTCAAAATCTATCCTAAAATTTACATGGAATTTCAAGGGACTCCGAAAGGCCAAAACAATCTTGAAAAAGAATAAAGATGGAGGTCTCACGTTTCAATTTCAAAACTTATTAGTAAGCTAAAGTAATCAAAACAGTGTGGGTTACTTGTTAAAACCATTCATATTGACCAATAGAATAGAATAAAAAGCCCAGAAATAAGACCTCACATATATGATCAAATAATCTTCAGCAAGCATGACAAAACCATTTAATGAGAATATGACAGTCTTTTGAACGATTGGTGATGGAAAAGCTGGACACTTTTCCAAAGAAGATATGCAAATGGCCAAGAAAGACATGAAAAGATGAAATAAGTGAATAAGTTAGTCATAAAATGACAAACACTGTATGATTCTACCTATATGAAATACCCGAATAGTTAAATTCGTAGAGACAAAGTAGAATGGTGGTTACTGTTGGCTGTGGGGAGGAGAAACTGAGGGGTTATTTCATGGGTATAAATTTTCAGTTTTGCAAGATGAAAAAGTTCTCTAAATTGGTTAAATGACCATGTGAATGTATTGACGCTACTGAACTGTACATTTAAAAATGGTTAAGATGGTAAATTTTACGTTACATCTATCTTATCTCAATTAAAAATAAATTTAAAAATTCTTCAGCAGTGGGCCCACTTCTCATTGCTGTCCATCACCAAGTGGATGTTAGAGAAGTTTGAGCCTTAGAACAACTACTTTGAAAGCCATCAATGTGACCTACATTAAAATTTATTGTATTGAAATATATTTACTATAACTAAATCTTACAAAATCTGTCAGCTTTTTAAAAAATTAAAATCTGTTGAAATATACTTAAATAAAATATTTAATGAATGGAATCCATGAAGCTTCAGATTTTGACAGGTTTATTGAATTACAATTATTGAAAACAAAGCTTGAAAATGAGAAGGCATTGGCACTAATCACACCAAAATCAAAGCAGGAGTTTAACAAATTAAAGAATGAGAACTCAAATAACTTATAAAGTATAATTTTGAAATTCCCTAATTTGTGCTTTGGAACACCTTGACTTGGAAAAATATATTCATTAGAGTTGTTAACTTGGTTAAATTTATATTTAATAACATAATGAAATGAAATTGATGAGGCCTAATTTTGCAGCATCTAATTTTGAAACATTAACAAATATGAATAGAGAAATTATTTGATGAATTTTGCTGCGTCAAAATATTTGTTGAAGAAACCCATTCTTGATGGAAAAAAAAATACCTGTGAGAATATTTGAGTTCCAGTTTATACAGTTTAACACAGAAAAAATGGAAATGAGAATATTTTTAATTTAGCAGAATTTTCTCTTGAGTTTACCAGTTATATCAGCACCTATAGAAAGAATAGTCTCTCAAATGCGAATATTATGGTCTATAGAGAAGCATCAAAGATGTCAACAATTTCAAATTCATGAGCCTTCAAAAGTAACTTTGAGACAAATTTCAGGCACATCCTCTCCAATAGTTAGCATTTTTGGATTTTAATTTTTAATATTCTCAGTGTGTTAAATGGTATCTCAAGAGGAGAAAATATACATTCTCGAAGATTTATTTCTATTTTTTCATATTGTTAAGTCATATCATTTGAAAAGGGAAGGGGGAAAGGACAAATTCGTGGTATGGAATTAATAGATAAAAACTACTATAAATAGTAGCTATATAAAATAGATAAGCAACAAGGATATACTGCATAGCACAGGAAATTATAGCCATTATCTTACAATAGCCTATAATGGAGTATAATCTGTCAAAATACTGAATCACTATGCTGTACTCCTGAAACTAATACAATATTGTAAGTCAACTCATTTCAATTAAAAATTCTGATTATTTACTGCTGGTATGTATTTTTTAAAACTTGGAGTAGACATAAGATTCTTGGATTGCAGATCTTTTTCCACGGTAAAATGTAAATGTTAGTTCAGGCTTTCTGGTTGTGAAATTGCATTGCAGAAGTCACAGTTGGGCAAGAAATTATCAAATTTCCCTGAATGGATCACCTGGATCCCTTGTGTATTCCTTTCTGCTTCCATTTTGTAACAGTAGTCCAACTTCATTTTGATAATCTATCAATTACCCCTGCCAAGATGGTGATTCCTTTCCTTCCCTGCTGGTCTCTTGGAAGAAGTGTCCCAGAATGCCCAGGCACTTGTCCAGCTAATGGTTACATGGGACATTTTCTGTGTCTCCGGGTGAAACTATGCTCTCTTTGGGTGACAGAGGCTGGTAATATGCCACCTACTACAGGTGGGAAACTCATTGCCAGCTGGGCAGCAAGCAATCCATTTCCAAAACCCCTCATAGCACCTGCTTTCTCAGATCACTTTCAATACCATTGCTATAGTTTGGCATCTCTGGATGTAGTTACTGAGATGGAGTTTAGTCTGCAGGTTATTTACTGGGAATTTACTCCCTTGGATGAGAAGGAAAGAAAACAAGATTGGGTAGAAAAATGTGTTGAATTGTGTCAAAGGTCTGGCAAAGCGTCTTCCAGATCCACAGGGAGCTCTGGAACAAACAGGGTCTATCAGAGTTGTACAAAGTTGGACCTTTATACACAAGTATTGATCAGTCATTTGATGTGGACAACACTAGGAAGGGTGTGCCCTAGATCTCTGCAGCTTAACAAACCTGAAGTGACTTACAGCTGGAACAATCGAAGGGGGAATCTAAGTGGACTATCTGTGTTTCTACACAGGCTTCAAATTTCTCCTCTTTGTCTTCAGTATTTCAGGTTTTTATATTTTGCTCTGTGCTTTTTGATGTTTCACTCACTCTTCTAGGTCAAAAATAAAGCTCTCGACAAGAATCTATGGAATTGCTTAATGGGAAAATCATGGTTTTTTTCTAACTCTATAATGTATTTGGGGAGATACTTTTCTCTTAAGTGCTCTTATATTTTTACTCAGGTTTTCATCTAAAGCCTTGGCTGTCCTTTTTCATTGGGTCAATGTTGTGATCACTCTACATGGTTTTCTGCTTCCTGAGTGCTTAATCTCTGAAGAATTGGTGATTTTTCTTTGGCAGCTTATGGGGCATCCAGACTGGTTACTTCTATATCCTAAAATGTGCTGAGGAAGGGGCTCTCTTCCCCTGTGGGGCAGGAGACAGTGTGCAAGAAGTGGTCCTGCCTCCCCTGACCAGGAGCTAGAAAGATGCTCTCTCTCCTGTCTTGGCTCCCTGGATTTTTAGAGTCAGGACTCTGTCAATTTATTCAAATTGCAGTTTCCGTCTTGTCCATTGTCTAAAACTGTTTGATGATCATCACCTTTCTCTGATTAAAAGAAAGGTACAAAATACTCGTTCTACTTCTTTCCATTCATTTTCAGTTTTCCTTGCAGTGGCAATGCGTGGAGAAATTGTAAGTATTCTTCTGAAATTTCTTTTGACTCTCTGAGACTCAGTTTCCTCTTCTAAGATTTTTACTTCTTGAGGAAATCATTTCTTTAATTCTGATTATTTCTGGAATACCCTACACAGAACTGCCTATACAGGAAAAAGCAGACCTGATAGAAAACTATAGCACATCATTGTTAGAGGAAGAAAGTTTCTAGAATCTGATTTGAACTTGAATCTCAAATGTGTCATTTACTTTATTTAAATCCCAGACAAATGATTTAGTTAAAACAACTCAATACATTCTCCTTAAATAATGTTTTTAAAATAACCCTGAAATTTAGTAGTGTTGCTTAAGAAATTATTTACATATACTATTTATTTGGTGGGGTTTGAACTTAGGACTGGCTGATTCTAAGCATACTTTTTTTTTCTTACTACATATGCAGACTTATTTATTGTACTGTAACTTCCAGCTTGTATTCCAGGAAATTATATATCATCACAGAAACTTGGATTTAATATAATTTTCACATGACACGAAGTATTATTCCTTTAAAAAATTTTTTCTGCCATTTAAAAATGTAGCAAATATAGGCCATCAAAAGGTATTGCTAAATTCTACTGCATTATAACTGGATTGGAACTGAGGGATGAATGGGAATAAAAGAAAGATAATAAATGTTGGGTGGGGAAGTGAGAGGGACATAGAGATAGAGATGGAGGTAAAGACAGAGATACATGAGAGAGAAAGAGTGACAGAGTCACATACAAACAAGGGAGAAAAGAGAGAGAGAGACAAAATATTTGGCCTTTGACTTTCCACCTTGTGGAATAGTAGTAGTTCAAGCCAATTAGATATAAAGGCAAGATAAGATAACTCTAGCTGACACATTTGGATATGCATACACACAAAAAGAATTGATCCCTTAATTCTGGCACTAACTAGTTAGTTTATAATAGGTGTCAGCAAACTACAAACCATGGACCAAATCCAGCTTGACACCTGTTTTTTTATGGCCTACAAGATAAGAATATTTTAATAATTTTAAATTGTTAAAAAAAACACAAAAGAAGAATAATATTTTGTGCTGTGTGTAAATTAAATGAAATTAAAATTTTCATGATTATATTAACTAAACTTTTATTGAAACACAGACATACCAATTTGTTTGCATGTTGTTTTTGGCTGCTTTTGTGCTTGCTGCAAGACAGAGTTAAGCAGTTACCACAAAGACTGTATGGCCTGCAAAGCCTAAATTATATACAGTCTGGCCCTCGTGCTCAGTGTCTCCTGGTCTATAGCCATACTTGTTATAGGGATCCAAATTTTGGTTTATAATTTTTACAAACTTTGGACTCATGTGACCTATTCTGAGTGTTCAAGGGAAGACTTTGATGGAATGTGCTGACACTCCTTCTTAAGAAGTGACATGAATAAAGTTGTTTCAGAGTCAGCAGGTCTAGAAACACACAATATCCTGCCTGCCAAATAGGTCATATTAATAAACATCAAAATAGGTTACACGGTATGTCTTACTTTGTGCTAGAACATCTTGGTAATTATCAAATGGCTTCATTGAGCACACTCATTCCCTATCATATACTTCCAGCTCCTTTTAATTGCGTTTTCACTATTCTCCTACAAATAGTTCTGTGGATTTGTCTCCTTATCTTATTATGTTTAAGGTCTTGCTGAACTGTACCTGGAGGTTAACACTTAGTTGAATGGCAGTGTGGGTCAAACCAGAATTTCAACATAAAATTCTCTGACAGTGTTTTTCCAAGGAACTGCGGGGTCTTCATTGAACCCAATGCTATATCCTGAAAAAAACTTTCTATTGCCTTGTTTCTGTTTAAGAATTTGCCCCTTTTACTGATTTCAGCATTCAATTATCCTTTTTGTTTTTTTTTAATTGCTCAACTATTATATATATATATATATATAAAGATACAAATGACTGGATTTTATTGGTATTTATCGTTTCTAATTATAGACCTTATTTTTTTAAAAAAGCATATAATCAAAGCTTTGGATAAAGGTTATATATCCTGTGATCCTTTATTTATTTATTTATTTAACGTTTTTATTGGAGTATAATTGCTTTACAATGGTGAGTTAGTTTCTGCTTTATAACAAAGTGAAACAGCTATACATATACATATATGCCCATATCTCTTCCCTCTTGCATCTTCCTCCCTCCCACCTTCCCTATCCCGCCCTTCTATCTGGTCACAAAGCACCGAGCTGATCTCCCTGTGCTATGAGACTGCTTCCCACTAGCTATCTATTTTACATTTGGTAGTGTATATATGTCCATACCACTCTCTCACATTGTTCCAGCTTGACCTTCCCCCTCCTCGTGTCCTCAAGTCCATTTTCTAGTAGGTCTGCATCTTTATTCCCGTTTTGCCCCTAGGTTCTTCATGACCATTTTTTTTTTTTTAGATTCCATATATATGTGTTAGCATGCGGTATTTGTTTTTCTCTTTCTGACTTACTTCACTCTGTATGACAGACTCTAGGTCCATCCACCTCACTACAAATAACTCAATTTCATTTCTTTTTATGGCTGAGTAATATTCCATTGTATATATGTGCCACATCTTCTTTATCCATTCATCTGTCGATGGACACTTAGGTGGCTTCCATGTCCAGACTATTGTAAATAGAGCTGTAATGAACACTGTGGCACATGACTCTTTTTGAATTATGTTTTTCTCAGGGTATATGCCCAGTAGTGGGATTGCTGGGTCATATGGTAGTTCTACTTTTAGTTTGTTAAGGAATCTCCATAGTGGCTGTATCAATTTACATTCCCACCAACAGTGCAGAGGGTTCCCTTTTCTCCACACCCTCTCCAGCATTTATTGTTTCTAGATATTTTGATGATGGCCATTCTGACTGGTGTGAGGTGATACCTCATTGTACTTTTGATTTGCACTTCTCTAATGATTAGTGATGTTCAGCATCCTTTCGTGTGCTTGTTGGCAATCTACATATCTTCTTTGTAGAAATGTCTATTTAGGTCTTCTGCCCATTTTTGGATTGGGTTGTTTTTTTTGTTTTTTTGTTTTTCTTATATTGAGCTGCATGAGCTGCTTGTAAATTTTGGAGATTAATCCTTTGTCAGTTGCTTCCTTTGCAGATATTTTCTCCCATTCTGAGGGTTGTCTTTTCTTCTTGTTTATGGTTTCCTTTGCGGTGCAAAAGCTGTGAAGTTTCATTAGGTCCCTTTTGTTTACTTTTGTTTTTATTTCCATTTCTCTAGGAGGTGGGTCAAAAAGGATCTTGCTGTGATTTATGTCCTAGAGTGTTCTGCCTATATTTTCCTCTAAGAGTTTGATAGTGTCTAGCCTTACATTTAGGTTTTTAATCCATTTTGAGTTTATTTTTGTGTATGGTTTTAGGGAGTGTTCTAATTTCATTCTTTTACATGTAGCTGTCCAGTTTTCCCAGCACCACTTATTGAAGAGGCTGTCTTTTCTCCATTGTATATTCTTGCCACCTTTATCAAAGATAAGGTGACCATATGTGTGTGGGTTTATCTCTGGGCTTTCTATCCTGTTCCATTGATCTATATTTCTGTTTTTATGCAAGTACCATACTGTCTTGATTACTGTACCTTTGTAGTAAGGTCTGAAGTCAGGGAGCCTGATTCCTCCAGCTCCGTTTTTCATTCTCAGGATTGCTTTGGCTATTCAGGGTCTTTTGTGTTTCAATACAAATTGTGAAATTCTTTGTTCTAGTTCTGTGAAAAATGCCTGTGTAATTTGACAGGGATTGCATTGAATCTGTAGATTGCTTTGGGTAGTAGAGTCATTTTCACAATGTTGATTCTTCCAATCCAAGAACATGGTATATCTCTCCATCTGTTTGTGTCATCTTTAATTTCTTTCATCCGTGTCTTATAATTTTCTGCATACAGGTCTTTTGTCTCCTTCAGTAGGTTACTCCTAAGTATTTTATTCTTTTTGTTGCAATGGTAAAGGGGAGTGTTTTCTTAATTTCAGTTTCAGATGTTTCATCATTAGTGTATAGGAATGCAAGAGATTTCTGTGCATTAGTTTTGTATCTTGCTACTTTACCAAATTCATTGATTAGCTCTAGTAATTTTCTAGTAGCATCTTTAGGATTCTCTGTGTATAGTATCATGTCATCTGCAAACAGTAACAGCTTTACTTCTTCTTTTCCGATTTGGATTCCTTTTATTTCTTTTTCTTCTCTGATTGCTGTGACCAAAACTTCCAAAGCTATGTTGAATAATAGTGGTGAGAGTGGGCAACCTTGTCTTGTTCCTGATCTTAGTTGAAATGGTTTCAGTTTTTCACCATTGAGGATGATTTTGGCTGTGGGTTTGTTGTATATGGCCTTTATTATGTTGAGGTAAGCTCCCTATATGCCTACTTTCTAGAGGGTTTTTTTCATAAATGGGTATTGAATTTTGTCGAAAGCTTTTTCTACATCTATTGAGATGGTCATATGGTTTTTCTCCTTCAATTTGTTAATATGGTTTATCACATTGTTTGATTTGCGTATATTGAAGAATACTTGTATTCCTGGGATAAACCCCACTTGATCATGGTGTATGATCCTTTTAATGTGCTGTTGGATTCTGTTTGCTAGTATTTTGTGGAGGATTTTTGCATCCATGTTCATCAGTGCTACTGGCCTGTAGTTTTCTTTCTTTGTGACATCTTTGTCTGGTTTGGTATCAGGGTGATGGAGGCCCTGTACAATGAGTTTGGGAGTGTTCCTCCCTCTGCTATATTTTGGAAGAGTTTGCAAAGGATAGGTGTTAGCTTTTCTCTAAATGTTTGATAGGATTCGTCTGTGAAGCCATTTGGTCCTGGGCTTTTGTTTGTTGGCAGATTTTTAATCACAGTGTCAATTTCAGTGCTTGTGATTGGTCTATTCATATTTTCTATTTCTTCCTGGTTCAGTCTCAGAAGGTTGTGGATTTCTAAGAATTTTTCCATTTTTTCCAGGTTGTCCATTTTATTGGCATATAGTTGCTTGAAGCAATCTCTCATGATCCTTTGTATTTTTGCAGTGTCAGTTTTTACTTCCCCTTTTTCTTTTCTAATTCTATTGATTTGAGTCTTCTGCCTTGTTTTCTTGATGAGTCTGGCTAATGTTTTATCAATTTTGTTTATCTTCTCAAAGAACCAGGTTTTCATTTCATTGATCTTTGCTATCATTTCCTTCATTTCGTTTTCATTTATTTGTGATCTGATCTTTATGGTTTCTTTCCTTCTGCTAAATTTGCCGCTTTTTTGTTCTTCTTTCTCTAATTGCTTTAGGTGTAAGGTTAGGTTGTTTATTTGAGATGTTTCCTGTTTTTAAGGTAGGATTATATTGCTATAAACTTCCTTCTTACAACTGCTTTTGCTGCATCCCATAGATTTTGGGTCATCGTGTTTTCATTGTCATTTGTTTCCAAGTATGTTCTGATTTCCCATTTGATTTCTTCAGTGATCTCTTGGTTATTAAGTAGTGTATTGTTTAGCCTCCATGTGTTTGTATTATTTACAGATTTTTTCCTGTAATTGATATCTAGTCTCATAGCGTTGTGGTCAGCAAAGATACTTGTTTTGATTTCAATTTTCTTATATTTACCAAGGCTTGACTTGTAACCCAAGATATGATCTGTCCTGGAGAATGTTCCATGACTACTTGAGAAGAAAGCGTATTCTGTTGTTTTTGGATGGAATGTCCTATAAATATCAGTTAACTCCATCTTGTTTAATGTATCATTTAAAGCTTGTGTTTCCTTATTTATTTTCATTTTGGGTGATCTGTCCATTGGTGAAAGTGGGGTGTTAAAGTCCCCGACTATGAATGTGTTACTGTCTATTTCCCCTTTTATGGCTGTTAGTATTTGCCTTATGTATTGAGGTGCTCCTACGTTGTGTGCGTAAATATTTATAATTGTTTTATCTTCTTGGAGTGATCCCTTGATCATTATGTAGTGTCCTTCTTTGTCTCTTGTAATAGTCTTTGTTTTAAAGTCCATTTTATCTGATATGAGAATTGCTACTCCAGCCTTCTTTTGATATCCATTTGCATGGAATATCTTTTTCCATCCCCTCACTTTCAGTCTGTATGTGTCCCTAGGTCTGAAGTGGGTCTCTTTTAGGCAGCATATATATGGATCTTGTTTCTGTATCCATTTAGCCTGTCTATGTCTTTTGGTTGGAGCATTTAATCATCTACATTTAAGGTAATTATCGATATGTATGTTCCTATTACCATTTTCTTAATTGTTTTGGGTTTGTTATTGTAGGTCTTTTCCTTCTCTTGTGTTTCCTGCCTGGAGAAGTTCCTTTAGCATTTGCTATAAAGTTGGTTTTGTTGTGCTGAATTCTCATAGCCTTTGCTTGTCTGTAAAGGTTTTAATTTCTCTGTCAAATCTGAATGAGATCCTTGCTGAATAGAGTAATCTTGGTTGTGGCTTTTTCCCTTTCATTACTTTATTTTATTTTATTTATTATTATTATTATTAATTTTTTTTTTTGCGGTATGCGGGCCTCTCACTGTTGTGGCCTCTCCCGTTGCAGAGCACAGGCTCCGGACGTGCAGGCTCAGCGGCCGTGGCTCATGGGCCCAGCTGCTCCGCGGCATGTGGGATCTTCCCAGACCAGGACACTAACCCATGTCCCCTGCATCGACAGGCGGACTCAACCACTGCACCACCAGGGAAGCCTCCTTTCATTACTTTAAATATATCCTGCCACTCCCTTCTGGCTTGCAGAGTTTCTGCTGAAATATCAGCTGTTAACCTCATGGGGATTCCGAATCTTCTATGTTATTTGTTGTTTTTCCCTTGCTGCTTTTAATATTTTTTCTTTGTATTTTATTTTTGATAGTTTGATTAATATGTGCCTTGGTGGATTTATCCTGTCTGGGACTCTCTGTGCTTCCTGGACTTGATTAACTATTTCCTTTCCCATATTAGGGAAATTTTCAACTCTCATCTATTCAAATATTTTCTCAGTCCCTTTCTTTTTCTCTTCTTTTTCTGGGACCACTATAATTCGAATGTTGGTGCGTTTAATGTTGTCCCAGAGGTCTCTGAGACTGTCCTTAATTCTTTTCATTCTTTTTTCTTTATTCTGCTCTGCAGTAGTTATTTCCACTATTTTATATTCCAGGCCACTTATCCATTCTTCTGCCTCAGTTATTCTGCTATTGATTCCTTCTAGAGAATTTCTAATTTCATTTATTGTGTTGTTCATCATTGTTTGTTTGCTCTTTTGTTCTTCTAGGTGCTTGTTAAACTTTTCTTGTATTTTCTCCATTCTATTTCCAAGATTTTGGATCATGTTTACTCTCATTATTCTGAATTATTTTTCAGGTAGACTGCCTATTTTCTCTTCATTTGTTAGGTCTGGTGGGTTTTTACCTTGGTCCTTCATCTGCTGTGTGTTTTTTTGTCTTCTCATTTTGTTTAACTTACTGGGTTTGGGGTCTCCTTTTCCCAGGCTGCAGGTTCATAGTTCCTATTGTGTTTGGTGTCTGCCCCCAATGGGTAAGGTTGGTTCAGTGGCTTGTGTAGGCTTCCTGGTGGAGGGGAGTGGTGCTTGTGTTCTGATGCGTGGGGCTGGATTTTGTCTTTCTGGTGGGTTGTGCTGTGTCTGGTGGTGTGTTTTGGGGTATCTGTGAACTTAGTATGATTTTAGGCAGCCTCTCTCTTAATGGGTGAGGTTCTGTTCCTGTCTTGCTAGTTGTTTGGCATAGGGTGTCCAGTACTGTAGCTTTCTGGTCGTTGAGTGGAGCTGGGTCTTGGCATTGAGATGGAAATCTCTGGGAGATTTTCACTGTTTGATGTTACGTGGAGCTGAGAGGTTTCTCGTAGACCAATGTCCTGAACTTGGCTCTCCCATCTCAGAGGCACAGCCCTGATACCTGGCTGGAGCACCAAGGGTTTGTCATCCACATGGCTCAGAATAAAAGGGAGAAAGAAAAAAAGAAAGAAAGAAAAAGATAAAATAAAATAAGATTAAGAAGTTATTAAAATAAAAAACTAAAGATAATTATTAAAAATAATTTCTAAAGTAATTAAAAAAAAGAAAGAAGAAAACAACCAAACCAAAAAACAAATCCACCAATGATAACAAGCGTTGAAAACGATACTAAAAAAAAACCAAAACAAAACCAAAAAAACAGACAGCACCCTAGGACAAAGGGTAAAAGCAAAGCTATACAGAGAAAATCACACACAGGAGCATACGCATACACATTCACAAAAAGAAAAAGTGAAAAAAATATATATATCGTTGTTCCCAACGTCCACCTCCTCAATTTGGGATGATTCATTGTCTATTCAGGTATTCCACCGATGCACAGTACATCAAGTTGACTGTGGAGATTTTATCCTCTGCTCCTTTGGCTGCTTGGAGAGATTTCCCTTTCTCTTCTTTGTTTGCACAGCTCCTGGGATTCAGCTTTGGATTTGGCCCCGCCTCTCTGTGTAGGTTGCCGGAGGGCGTCTGTTCTTTGCTCAGACAGGATGAGGTTAAAGGAGTGCTTCTGGGGCTCTGGCTCACTCAGGCCGGGGGGAGGGAGGGGTACGGATGCAGGGCGAGCCTGTGGCGGCAGAGGCCGGCGTGACGTTGCAACAGCCTGAGGCGCGCCGTGCGTTCTCCCGGGGACGTTGTTCCTGGATCACGGGACCCTGGCAGTGGCAGGCTGCACAGACTCCCGGGAGGAGAGGTGTGGAGAGTGACCTGTGCTTGCACACAGGCTTCTTGGTGGCGGCAGCAGCAGCCTTAGTGTCTCATGCCCGGCTCTAGGCTCCGCGCTGATAGCTGCGGCTCGCGCCTGTCTCTGGAGCTCCTTTAAGTGGCGCTCTGAATCCCCTCTCCTCGTGCCACAGGAAACAAAAAGGGAAGAAAAAGTCTCTTGCCTCTTTGGCAGCTCTAGACTTTTTCCCGTTCTCCCTCCCGGCTAGCCATGGCGCACTAGCCCCTTCAGGCTTTGTTCACGCCACCAGTCCTCTCCCTGCGATCCGACTGAAGCCCGAGCCTCAGCTCCCAGACCCTGACCGCCCCGGCAGGTGAGCAGACAAGCCTCTCGGGCTGGTGAGTGCTGGTCAGCACCGATCCTCTGTGCGGGAATGTCTATGCTTTGCCCTCCACACCCCTGTTGCTGCGCTCTCCTCCATGGCTTCAAAACTACCCCCTCCGCCACCCGCAGTCTCCATCCGCAAAGGGGCTTCCTAGTGTGTGGAAACCTTTCCTCCTTCATAGCTCACTCCCACTGGTGCAGGTCCCGTCTCTATTCTTTTGTCTTTGTTTTTTCTTTTTTCTTTTGCCCTACCCAGGTACATGGGGAGTTTCTTGCCCTTTGGGAGGTCTGAGGTCTTCTGCCAGCATTCAGTAGGTGTTCTGTAGGAGCTGTTCCACATGTAGATGTATTTTTGATGTATTTGTGGCGAGGAAGGTGATCTCCACGTCTTACTCTTCCACCATCTTGAAGCTCCTCCTCTATTTTTTAACTTTCATTGATGTCCTTGGTTACTGCTTCAGGTATGCCCCTTATTGTTTGCAGCAACAAAAAATAGAGCGGTGAAAAATTGAAAATAATTTTTTTTTGTATTTATTTATTTATGGCTGTGTTGGGTCTTTGTTTGTGTGCATGGGCTTTCTCTAGTTGTGGCAAGCGGGGGCCACTCTTCATCGCAGTGCGCAGACCTCTCACTGTCGTGGCCTCTGTTATTGCAGAGCACAGGCTTCAGATGTGCAGGCTCAGTAATTGTGGCTTATGGGCCCAGTTGCTCCACAGCATGTGGGATCCTCTCAGACCAGGGCTCAAACCCGTGTCCCCTGCATTGGCAGGCAGATTCTGAACCACTGCGCCACCAGGGAAGCCCTGAAAATAATTTTTAACTGACTTCTTTATAACAGCTTTATTGAGGTATAACTGATATACATAGAATTGCACATATTTAATATATACAATTTAATGAATTTTGATATATGCAGACAACCATGATACCATAACCACAATCAATGTAAGAGACATTCAGCATTTCCTTGTGTCCCTTTGTTTTTGCTTTTCTTTTTGTTTGTTTGTTTTTGTCTTTTTTTTTAATGGGGAGTTGTTATTCAATTGATATAAAGTTTTAGTTATGCTAGATGAGTAAGTTCTAGAAAACAGCTGTACAAACATATAGATTTTAGATAACAGTACATTATTGTACACTTCTAAATATGTTTAGAGGGTAGATATCATGTTAAGTGTTCTTATCATACATGCACACACAAAAAACACTCCTGAGATTTCTCATGTTTAAACTCAGCAAGGTGATTAATGTCTATCCTTATCAAACTATTTCAAAAAATTGAAGAGGAAGGCATGCTTCCAAATTTAATCTATAAGGCCAGCATTACCTTGATACCAAACAAGAAAAAGACATTACAAAAAAGAGAAAATTACAGGCCAATATCCCTGATGAACATAGATGGAAAAATCCTCAATAAAATATTAGCAAGCCAAATTCAACAATGTATTAAGGACTGTACACAGTGATTAAGTGGAATTTATTCCAGGGGTGTAAGGATGGTTCAATATCTGCAAATCAATCAATGTAATACCCCACATAACAAAATGAATGATAAAAATCATATGATCATCTTGATGCAGAAAAAGCATTTGACAAAATTTGAGATTAACTATGATAAAAACTCTCAACTAAGTGGGTATAGAAGGAACATATCTCCACATAATGAAAGTCACACATGACAGACCCACAGCTAACATCATACTCAATGGTTAAAAGCTGAAACCATTTCCTCTAAGGAATAAGACAAGGATGCCCACTATCACAACTTTTATTTAACATAGTAGGAAGTCCTAGCCACAGCAATCAGACAAGAAAAAGAAATAAATGATATCTAAATTGGAAAGGAAGAAGTAAAACTGTCACTATTGGCAGATGACGTGATGCTATATATAGAAAACCTTAAAGACTCCACAAAAAACTACTAATAAATGAATTCAGTAAGTTTTCAGGATAAAATAATCAATGTACATAAATCTGTTATATTTGAATACACTAACAATAAACTATCAGAAAAAATTAAGAAGACAATTCCACTTATAATTTCATCAAAAATAAAATACCTAGGAATAAATTTAACAAAGGAAGTGAATGACCTGTGCTCTGAAATCGATAAGATATTGATGGAAGAAATTGAAGACAACAAAATAAATGGAAAGATATACAGTGTTTATGGACTGGAAGAATTAATACTGTTAAAAGTCCATATGACTCAAAGCAATATTTAGATTCAACTCAGTGTTTATCAAAATAGCAATGACATTTTTCACAGAACTGGAACAAATAATCCTAAAATCTGAATGGAACCACAAAAGATCCTGAATAGTCAAAGCAATCTTAAGAAAGAATTGCAAAGCTGATTTCTCTCACTGATTTCAAATTATACTAAAAGCCATAGTAACCAAAACTGTATGTTTTTTACTGGCACAAAAATAGACACATAGATCAATGGAACAGAATAGAGAGCCCCCAAATAAACCTATACTTATATGGTCAATTATTTTACAACAAAGGAGCCAAGAATATACTGTGGAGGAAAAACAGGCTCTTCAATAAATGGTATTGGGCAAAGTGGACAGCTACATGCAAAGGAATGAAATTAGACCATTTTCTCACACCACATACAAAAATAAACTCAATAACCAAAAATCCCAAACAACCCAACTAAAAGTAGGCAGAAGACCTGCGGAGATATTTTCCAAGGAAGGAATACAGGTGGCCAACTGACACATGAAAGGATGCTCAACATCGCTAATCATCAGGGAGATGCAAATCAAAACAACAGTGAGATATCACCTTTAGGATGACTATTATCAAAAAGACCAAAAAAAAAATGTGTTGGTGAGGATGTGGAGAGAAGGGAAATCTCATGCATTGTTGGTAGGAATGTAAGTTGGTGCAGCCACTGTGGAAAACAGTATGAAGTTTCCTCAAAAAATAGAAAATAGAACTATCATATAATCCAACAATTCCACTTCTGGGTATTTATCCAAAGAAGACAAGAACACTAATTCCAAAAGCTATATGTACCCCAATGTTCACTGCAGCATTATTTACAATATCCAAGATATGGAAGCAACCTAAGTGTCTATTTATATATGAATGGATAAAGATACTTTATATATACGATGGAATATTACCTATCCATAAAAAAGAATGAAATCTTTCCATTTGCAACAACCTGGATGGATCTAGAGGATATTATGGTAAGTGAAATGTGTCAGACAGAGAAAGACAAATACCATGTAATTTCACTTATATGTGACATCTAAGAAACAAAAAAATGGAAAAAAACCCAAAACTGAAACAAAATTACAAAATAAGAGAACAAACTGGTGGTTGTCAGAGGGGAGGGAGGTGAAGGAGTTGAGTGAAACAGGTGAAGAGGATTAAGAGGTACCAAATTTTAGTTATAAAATAAATAAGTCACAGGAATGTAATGTATGCATAGAGGATATAGTTAGTAGTATTGTAACAACTTTGTATGGTGACAGAAGGTTACTTGATTTATGGTGATGATCAATTTGTAATGTATATAAATGTTGACTCACTATGTTTTACACCTGAAACTAACATAATATTGTACGTCGACTATATTTCAATTAAAAAAATAACTTCATATTAAAATAATTACAGATAAGTTTAAGCTGAATAGTCATTACTTGCACATATTTACCCCCATTTTTCAATATTTCCAGCTTTCTCCTCTGTAAAAAATTGGGCATTCTACAGAATAAGCTATTATAAGCTTTACAGGAAAACTCAGTAAGTTGAAAGAAAGGGAGCATAGAAGAATCCAATTTTCTATTATAATGTTTGGGATGAACACCTCACTCTCATGGTTATTTGAACTTAAATTCAAATGTTTGTATTTTTGCTTATATATAAGCCCACATTTCTCATTTGCAGGAGGTAGTGTAATGCACTTAGTCAAGGAATCATCTGCATAGCTTACAGTTAAATTGAGACTCAGTATTATGATATATCAAATTAGACAAATCACAGAAAATAATTTTCCTCTGACTAAGCCTCAGCTGCATTTTGTCCTGGTTTAAATTTTTGTGGCTCTGGCTGTCCAAATAAATGTATAACTTCACAAGTTTGCTTGAATTGTGTGAGAAAGAGAGGACTCATCAAGCTGACAGGATCATGAAACACTCTGACATTAGTTGCTTTGACTACTTTCAGCTGCATCAGTTTGTTATATTCTAATATTAGTTGACATCATGTGTGAATATATCATGGGGGGAAATAGTCCACAAGCTGACATAGTCTTGACCCAGAAACTTCTCCAGGAGCAAGAATTCTACTTGAATCCATCTATTGTGAGTTTTCTCAGCCTAAAGAGTAAATGTGTTGGCCTGTGTATGCTTATTCACCTGGTCAATATTTACGGAGCACCAGCGATAAGTAAATTCTCAGATATAAAGGTGAATTGACACATTGTTAATCCCCTCAAGGTATTCAGAGTCTCATACAGAGGCAGACTTGTAAATCATACTACAAAGAGATGTACCACATTCT
The DNA here is from genome assembly GCF_039906515.1 of Pseudorca crassidens. NCBI lineage: Eukaryota > Metazoa > Chordata > Mammalia > Artiodactyla > Delphinidae > Pseudorca > Pseudorca crassidens. Next base: position 45,774,202 of record NC_090299.1, read on the forward strand.
ATGACAGAATTATGTACCTGTGGCGAAAGAAAGACTTCTTAGAGAAGGGAATAGTCATGCTAAGAGCCCAGGGATGTGCAAGAGTAACCAGGACAACAGGGACATCCCATTCCAGAAAGAGAGGGGTGGGTGATAGTTGGTTTCTAAAGATCTCTCCTTCCACCCTCATAAACCTCACCTCACAGTAACCCTGTCTTTGTGGGGTCCCAACCCTTGAATCTGGGCTAGCTCTTGCATTCGCTCTTTGTTGGTAAACTGTGGCAGAATTGTTGCTGTGTGATTTCCAAGGCTAGATATTAAAAAAATCTTACAGCTTCCACCTGGGCCTCTTAGAGTTGCTTTTACAAAGTCCCTGTTGGAACCCATCTCAGAAGTGTACCTGAGCCATGTGGAGAGTCTCAGAGGATGAGACATCACACTGAGGAGAGCCCAGGGAGCCTCATGTCAAGGCACCAGACATGTGCATGAAGAAATTGTCTGAGAAGTGTATCCTTCAGCCCAAGTTACTTTAGCTGAAGCCACTTGGAGCTGGACCATCTCTAAATTCATGCTCTCAAAACTATGAGCAAAATAAAGGATTGTTTTAAGCCACCAAGTTTTGGGGTAGTTTGTTACACAACAGTTAATAACCAGAATAGAGGGTATATGTGCAAAATGCAGAGATATGAAAAGGTTACTTCTAACCTGGGAATAGCAAGTAGTTTAATAGCTTAGTGTGGCTGAAGAAAGAATGGTAGGGGAAATATATTACTGAGAACACTTGCAATTACAAGTGGGGGAACCCTAGCTCAGTCTGAGTCCAGAGGTGAAGCTGATGTCAAGCATGAAAGGGACAAATGATTTAAATGAGGTCTTTAGGTCTATTTCCTCCTCCCCCTCCTCCCCCTCCTCCTCCTCCCCCCTCCTTCTCCTTCTCCTTCTTCTTCTTCTTTCTTCTTCTTTTCTTCTTCTTCTCCTCCTTCTTCTCCTTCTTCTTCTCCTCCTTCTCCTTCTCCTTCTCCTCCTTCTCCTCCTCCTCCTCCTCCTCCTCCTCGTCTCCTTCTCCTTCTCCTCCTTCTTCTCCTTCTTCTTCTCCTCCTTCTTCTCCTTCTTCTTCTCCTCCTTCTCCTTCTCTTCCTCCTCCTCCTCCTTCTCCTTCTCCTCCTTCTCTTTCTCCTTCTCCTTCTTCTTCTTCTTCTTCTTCTTCTTCTCTCTCTCATACACACACACACACCACACACACACAATTTACTTCTCACTCTACTATACTTTGTAATCTTTTACTTCCAGTTCCAAACTGAATAATCTGAGAGGCTCTTATTGACTCAACATGATTCATTTTTCCATCCCTGGACTAAACACAGTGGCCAGTAGTTGTGATTCACTGGGTCAAGATTACATTTTCTGTCCAGGACTGGCAGGCACTGTGGGTAGTGTGTAGACAAGAAAGAAGCTATTTCCCCAAGGAACAGGGGGTGTTAGACAATAGTTGTTTACTACGGAGAGAATCACAGGAAGTCAGCTTATTTCAGCAGTTATTTGGCATGGAAGGTTTTATATTTGGATTGCAGGTATAGCTTGGATTTTGACCAAATAGTGTTATATAGTTATTTTAGTTTGGGTTGATTTGATGTGTTCTCTTGGTTATTTTGTTTGCCAAAAGCTGTGTGCATTTCTTTATTTCTGTATTTAGCCCCTTTTTTGCTTTTATTAAAAATGTGTGATAATGCTTTTCTCTTTGTAGGGAAAATATTGATACCTTATATAGACTGAGTTTTTCTTCCAGCTGTACGGATGGCTTTGTGTGTCAAGAACAATATTCTCCCATTTAATCCCTTTGTTATTCATCCATGACATATCATTTCAAGATACTTAGTAAGGGGGTTTAGGCTATAGCTATGGTATCAATTACTGAATTAATTCACTCATTCTCTAAGTATTTAATAATATGTTCCTTTCCTGGACTAGTCTGAGAGATAGCTTGATAGATAAATAAATGACAGATAGAATTGGCCTTGAGTTTTCCATTGACCGAAAACAAATAAAGATGCATGCAAAGACAGGGAGTTACAACAGTTTTGATTTTCTACAAAAGAAAACATAAAATTGCAGATTTTTCTGGCAATTAAAAAAAGAAATTTCTCGTAGGAAGCTTCATATAGAAGACTCAAAAAGCAAGAAAGAGACACTTAGCCGTGTCTTTAATTATACCTTTCTTACAGAAAAAAAAATTCCTGAAATTTTCTGAAACAAATAAGAGACAGCCCCTACCCTCTATCACTTACATAATAGTATAAGAAAGAGGCATAATCATGAAGAATGGCTGTCTCAACGAGATAATTGTTCTGAAGTGGTCAGTTTGAGGTGCTATTGAAACAAAGAGGGTATGTTGTTAGCACAGCCACGTCCTAATGGGTTTAGTTCTCCCTATGGACACACACATGCTATGGAGGTTCATCCACTCTGCTGTGGAATATGATGGATACAACTCGAGAGCATATATAGACTAAGTCATCAAAGCTATTAAGACGTTTATTTAATGGCTCTGGATAGGGTTATGGGAGCAGGACAAAGAAAGTCTTGTGGGAACATAGGATATGGCCTAACTTAGAATGCCTTAAAAAAGCTGAATTCTACCCAGCTATCTTGGCCTGCCTATTTAAATACAAAGTCAGGGAGATGAGATAAAATGTTATTTTAAGGATTTCCCCTGCAAAGAAGAAACTGACATTTTCTTCCATTTTAATTGGTTACTCTCTTTGACAGCTATCAGAAATATTATTCAGTGTTGCTACACTGTATTGTAAAGATAGGAAAAGCAAAAGGAATACTAGTCTTTTCTGACACTAGTAAAGGAGGGCTAATTAAGATATGCATGAGGGAGTGTCTAGGGTGGTAGTTAGGAGAACAAACTCTGAAGATGGATTCAGTGGCCGTGAATCCTGACACCACTAGTTACTAACTCTATGACCTTGAATGAGTTACTTAATCACTGTGCCTCAGCATCTTCATTTGTATAATGGGGATAATCTATATACATATAGATTGCCATTATTAACATGTTAATAATAGCAGTGACATTAGATAACTTTTCTTATGATCTATCTATATCTATCTAGCTATCTAAACTATCTACTTATCCTTAGACATAGATATATAATCTTCCTCATCTCACAGCTGGGAAAATTGAGGTACAAAGAAGTCTCAGCATCTTTGCCTGAGGATCTGGTTGTATTTTTAACTGAAAATACTGGTCCAGACTAATATCAATCAGGTGAGGTTAATTTCACTGAGCCAGAAGACACAGGCTAAATGTGTCATGAGATATGTTTTAAAAAAATCGGTCTTTCTAATATCATCAGCAGCCCCCTTGCTCACTGGTCTGTTCTTTTAAAAGTTGCACCTTTCATTCTGAAGGACTTGAGCCCACGGAGTTCACAAACACTCCATGTATTCTTTGTTGTATCATGTCAAGCAGTGCTTCTTCATAAAGCTGGGAAAAGAGAAATCAAAATCACTTATGGAATGTTTTCAGTCTGTACAAATCAAGCACCTGAAACCTGCAAGTTATGAAACACAATCCTATTGGCACATTTGTTAAGAGCCCAGGGTCTGTAGTCAGGCTGCCTAGGAAGGAATCTGGTTTAGAGATGTCCTGGTTGTATGATCTTCAGCAAGTTAACTAATCACTCTTTTTGAGATTCCTCATCTGCAAAATGGGATAATAATAGATCCCACCTCATAGGGTTGTTGTGAGGACTAAATAAATTAATATACAAAACACATGCAGGACAGCACCTGGCAAATAATAAGATCTCAGTTAATATTTGCTATAATATTTTTGCTTAATTTATTTTCTATCACTGAAGTTAAATAATGGATAATCTTTTAGCCAGGTACTCCAAGGTCACAGCTCCCACCAGGCTCATTTTTTCCCTTTCTCCATCTCACTCCTTTTTACCAGTCACACTAAATTCTTTCTTAGGTTCTCCAACATGCAGACTACTTTCTTTCTGATGATTTTAGTGTTGGTTGTTTTCATTGCTTGGACATCTCTTTCCCTGGTCTCCTTATCCTTCAGGTCTAGGTCTCAGTTTAATGTCAACAGCTCAAAGTAGAGGTCCCTGACCATCCCCCTTCCCAAGCTCTCCTTCACCTGGACACTGTGATTCCTGACTTCAGCGCCCTCTTTCCTTCATACCGTGTATCACAACATACAGTTTTTTCATTATTTGTTGTTCTATTTCTTCTGTCTCTCCACTAAATTGTAAGCTCCAGGAAGACAGAAATCCTATCTATCCTTTTCACTGCTTTTCAAAGATGAGTGGATGAAGTCCAAGTATAAACCACATAGTGGCACAGAACCTGACTATATTCCTTTTCCCTTGAGGTTTACTGTCAGATTTCTAGATCTTGACATTATATAGTTTTTAATCTGTTGTCCAGAAGGGTATATGTAATAGTGGTGTAACTCACCTCAGGATCTCTGATTGCATCAATTTAGATGCATGATGTACAGTTTCATAAGATCTTAGAGATAAAAGATATCTTTGAAGTCTTATAGCTCAGTATGATCACATTAGTAATGAAAGAGTGAGGTTCTGGAGCAGAGGAATGACTTGTCCAATGCTGTAGATAATCAGAGAAAGAGTTGTTGGATCTGCTTTCTCCTCATTTAGTACTTTTTCCAAACCAGCACAGTGTCTTTTTCTATTTTCACAGGTAATTGTCTTTTATTACTTCAAGCCAGAATCACTTCACTAGCTGCCTAACCTATTTACCCAACCATTACACTCTAGAGATTAGAGAGATTCCTACTCTTGAGAAACACACATTTGATAGAAACACAATTCTGTATGATAATCACAATTAACCAGAGACAGCTATGCAAGGTCAAAGGCACAGCTCTCTGTCCAGTGCTTACTGTGGGCTCAGTTCTCAGTGTGTTATGTGAGTTAACCGGTGAAATTTTCACAACTCTCTGTGTTAGGTGCTATCATCATGCCCATTTCACAAATGTGGAATCTGAGGCACTGCTTGAGTTACACTGCCAACGTTCTTCAGTAGCACAGGAGTATAAACCTAGCTGAGTGTTCACCTAATTACAGTATTGTCCTGCCCTACTCAAAGCAGAATAGGATGGAGCTGGGGAAAAGGATACCTTTTAGAGGAGATTGCACTGGACTGGGCCTTGAAGGACCTGGAATTCTTGGAATTTCTGATGTGTGCAGTATTTCCCTTCCAATGACATCTGTAGGAGCTCATTCTGGCTAGAAATTTCCCTTTTCTTTTTTTTTACACACACTCATGCTTATGTTTAGCATATTTAGAGTTGCCTCCTCCTCTCTGTTCAATCCTTCACTTCTCACCTCAGGTAGAGTTTTAAGGTGACAGATCAAAACACTTCTTGAGTATAAGAGTTTTGCATCAGAGTGTGCCCATGACTTCTCTGATTTCTCCTATGGGACCATGTTTCTCCATTATACTTAACAACTAACTCATGACCATGGTCACGGTTCTATTCAGCCCTCGGTTTTCATGGTGGTCCCCAATGATGGTTGGAGAGCCAAGCTAGATCCTATATTCCTGTACCCCATTACATGGAGGACACACATTGTCCAGTGCATATGAACTCCTGGGACCTTCTTCCTGTTTTAGATCTCAAACACAAACCTAAACACGAGCTCTTGCTTACCTCTATGTGTTTCTATTCCTTTTTAGTGTTCTTTGAGATGCTTATCATCACAAACTTACTTTCTTTTTAACATCTCTTAAAACTTTTTATATGTTTGCAATGGAGCCAGATTTCTCCATAATCACATTCTGCCATCTTGGCTGAAATTTGCTCAATTGTGATTTGCATCATACAATGCTTTTTTCTCAGACTTGATCTCAGTTAATCATAAAAACCTGTGAGATTAAATATTACAGTTTTTGACTTACAGATGGAGAAACAAACTCAGATGTTTTATAATTAAGCCTGCAGAATGGTATGGCTGGGGCTTGAACATGTGTTGGTTAACAATTATATTTAAGTTAGAGCAGTCAGGAGCAAGGGATAGGAGTTCAGATAATGGGGGATTGCATTCAGACTCTACTGCTTATTAGTTGTGAGATCATGAACATTCCTACATAAAACCTCAGTTTTTTCATCTGTGAAATGGAATAATAATTCCTATGACAAACCATTGCTTATATGAAACATAGCACAGTCAGTGCTAGGCAATTTGTAAATGCTTTCCAAATGGTCATTATGATTAGTTTCTGTAGTCAGCTACCTCTCTACTGTGTATAGGTAGATAAATTTCCAATTCAACCTGGAATTAAAGTATGTTAATCTGGAATGACAAATGTGAAATGCTATTAAAATTAATATCTATCTATTTCTTTTCATTATTCCAGCACTGAGTAAATTTCCCTCTGAGTTTCATTGGGTCTAAAATACTGATATTTTTTTCTTGATCTTCAGAAATGCAGATTTACATCAGGATTGGATTTGGGGTCCTAAGAAGTTACTTTATGATCAATGGTGGCATCTACCTCTCCCTTGCTTTCCCAAATAATTTGTTGGAATCTGATCATATTTTATATTACTAATAAATCTTCAACTTACCATGTGGGACAGATTTGAAAAGAGTGGTCTAATATTGCATGTTTTCATGTAAATTCCTCTTATTTCTTAACTAACAGTGCTGAAAAATCCTACTGTATACTTCTGGTGGTCATTTATGGTACTTACTCCTGTGCTCTTAAAAGGTTTCCTCTAGACCAGAGCAGTGCATCTTAATTTTGACATAGGAATCACTTGGGGGATCTTGTGAAATTGCAGATTCTGATTTTGTAAGTTTGCAATAAAATTCTACATTTTTAACAAGTACCCAACTTTGAGTAACAAGGTTCTGAGAATTCCCTCAACTAATTAAGGAATTTTATAATATATGTATTCCTGGGGTCTATTCTCAGTGATTCTGGTTCAATAAGAATGAAATTAGATGTCTATATATTTGAATATCTACATAGGTAATTCTGATAATATATGACCTGCTTTGTAACTGCCAAAATATATTCCAATTATGAATGTTTTGATTAATTGGGGTCCAGTCTATCTTTGAAGTCTATCCTTCTATGGTCTGTTCTTTGTCTGTGCTGCAGTCCCATTAAATTACAATTTTATGAATATGCTATCTCTTCATGTGCTGTTTCCTTTGCTTAAAAAAATATTTTTTCATTCTGTTTATTGAGGAAATGACTACTCATCCTTAAAGATCTAGCTCTAGTACAACCCCCTCTAGGTAAGCTTCTTTGACGTTCTAGTTTGGTGGTTCTCAAATGTGATTTTTGTCTCCCTCTTCCCTTAGGGACACTGATAAAGTCTAGAGACATTTTTGGTTGCCACAACTTGGGAGGATGGGCAGGTTGCTACTGGCATCTAGTAGGTAGAGGTCAGGGATGTGGCTAAACATTCTACAATACCTAGAACAGTCCCTACAACAAATAATTATCTAGTCCAAAATATCTGTAGTGCTGAGATTGAGAACCCTGCTCTAGGCTCTTAGATGTCCCTCTTTTATTTTCCTCCTGATTGCTTCTATATTACTACTTATCACAATTTTTATTGTCTATTTTTCTTTCTCCTGAGGAGTCTGTTATGTTCTTGGACAAGGAATTGTCCCTTTCATCTCTGTTTCCTCACAACCAGTGGATTGTGTGTGTGTGTATGTGTGTGTATTCATTCCATAAATATTGAATAAAATAAATGGCTAAATATCTCCTTGAATATATAACTGAACTTAAAAATAAACTCATATGCAGTGTTTTGTGGTGGACAGATGGGATAACCCAAGATCTAGATAGATTCATGGACTTTCACTTGGGGTGAGATGTTACTGCAGCCTGAAGGGCATAATATCAAATCATCAATCACCAACTGTAGGGTCAGCCTCCAGAGGAAAAAAACCTACATATAATGCTTGCCAATTGGAAGGAATACAATTGACTGGAACCAGCTGGTTTTGAACTCTCTAAAAGGCTGCGATCCATTTAATCAGTTTGGAGTGCTTCCATAACTTTGAAGATGGATCAGGAAGAATGGCAAATATGGACAAAGTCAGCTAAGACCAGCGATCTCCCCATTTAAAATGTCTGATGTAAGACACAATGATTAAAAAAGAAAAAGCTATGTGCGTAGGGTCAAGGGTAAGGGTAGGAAGATGGGTCATTCTTTATGATTTTGAAAACTGACAAAATGTGTTTAGTTTGGAAAGATCTGAAAAACCTCACATAACTCAGCCTGTACTCCATTTCACCAACAGCGAGGGGAAATAATGAAATCTGCAGTTCCTGCTTTCTATCTGTCATCTAAGTAATTCCAGGGACAGTAATCCTGGGTAGTGTCTTTCAGTTGGAGCCATTTCCCTGGAGAGATGGAGTTATTAATAAGACATTGCAAGCTCATATACTTTCTCCTACCTGTTTTTGATTTTCCCTGTTTCTAGTGCAGTTTCACTGATCTCTTGGAAATGAGACAAACAAGGGATGTTCTTCATGCTCACGCTTTCCAAATGTGCTCCTCAAATTAAAATGCTGTACTATGTGCAAAATTCAGGTCTAGGAAATTGGAAATAATCTCTTACATTTGTATGGGATCCTCCTGAAGAGCACATATTACATTTGCTTTCTTTTAGCCTCACTTTGTCAAACTGATTCACTTGCCTTTCCTTATTTTCAAAACTGGCGACCCCTCCATAATTTTAATTTCAAGGATCATTTTTCTTCTCATGCCTTTAGTGCTTATTCCCATTAATACTCCAATTTAGTATTTCCTGAAGCTCACTAAGATATAGAATCCACTGATACTTCATTTTACTGTCACTTTTCCCCTCATGACCTCACTTAATCATCATTGAGTCTAAGGTCATTATTCATCCCTTTTATCCTCCCTCAGTCCCTCTACCCTTCTTTCCCCCTTATTATATTTGCCTGGCTGAACACCCAACCTGGCTAATTCCAGCTGTCTTCCTCTTATACACACGTACCTGAACAGCTGAAGTTGTCTGAAGAGGATTTTCCTTCCCCACTCCCACCTCCATATATGTACACAGTCACACCCATGTTGACCAGTCTCGCTTCAAACTTACGACTGTTACCTTGTGACTCTTAACACTGCTTCAAAATCCAACTCAATTCTCTCGACCAGGGTTTCATGAATGTTTTCTATAAAGTATCAAATATAGAAAGTATTTTAAGCTTTGGGGGCCATACGGTTTCTGTCACAATTTGGCCATCCTAGCAGGAAAGCAGCCACAGACAGTACAAAAATGAATTGGCATGGTCATCTTCCAACTAAAGTATTTACAAAAATAAACAGTGGGCTGGATTTGGCCCAAAAGCTGTAGTTTGATGACCTTGCTCCAGACCATTCAGTCCTCTACTTACTATCTTAGATGACCATTTTGTTTGTATCTTCTCTCTTTCTCAAACCTTATACAGTTACTCCCTATCCCATACCAAGTCTTTGCTATTAACCTTGCTCCGTTTGATTAAAACATCAAAAGAAAGCAGAAAGGATGAATCACATCTTCCATCCTCTTTGGATGTGAGCCCATTTTACTCTGCATTCCCTTCTATCTCTATGGATGAAATATCCGTGTTTCTCTTTGAGGCGGCTCCACTCTTTGTGCACTGGATCCCACCCTCTCTCCTCTACTTAAGAAAAAGTTCCAGCAGTCCTCTCTTCACTTTCCTGTATATTAATTTTTTCCTCTTTGTTGGATTGTTCAAATCAGCATATAAATATACTGTAATGCCTACCATCTTGAAAGAAGGAAAAGAAGGAAGGAAGGAAGGAAGGAAGGAGAGAGGGAGGGAGGGAGGGAGGGAGGGAGTGAAGGAAGGAAGGAAGGAAGGAAGGAAGGAAGGACCCTATTCCTTGACCTCACATTTCTCTTTAACTACAGCTCCATTTCTCTGCTCTCCTTACAGCAAACCTCAGTGAGTTATTTATATTCATTACCTCCCTTTCCTCTCCTTCCATCCTTTCCTGAACACACTCCCATTAGATTTTATCCCCACCATTCCACTACAGCAACTCATTAGGGTTGACCTACCCCAGTTACCTTCTCTTTGTCAGCTCCAATAATCATTATGTTAGTCCGTGTCTCAGCAACATTTAAGAAAAATAACAATAGTGTCCTTTTAGTTTATGAACTCCACGGGGCTCCTAGGATCCATTCTCTCTTACTGCCTCCTGTATCTGGCTGCTCCTTCTTTGGCTCATGATTTCATGTTCTGCAGGTAAAATTTCACCTTTTTCAGAGACCTTCTCTGATCACCTTCTCTGATGAAAAATTGCACCCCCATCACAGTGTTCCTTAGCCCCATTACCTGCTCTATTTTCCCTGTAGCACTTGGCACCATAAAACTCATTCTATACTTATATAAGTTTGTGTTGATCATCTTTCCCTCACATCATTAGAACATGAGCTCCATGAGTACAGATATATTGTTCTGTTCACTGTTGTATTCCTAACACCTAGACCATTTCTGGCATGTAGTAGATACTCAATGAACAGTCATTGAATGAATGGATGAATCTTTTAAATCCTTCTGCACACACAATCATATAAGATCCTTTAAGTCTCCTCCTGAGTATGTTATCCCCCACGCTTTCTTTTCTGCAGAGAAGATTGACATTCAAAATGGCTAAGTGATCTTAGATGCAAAATCACATCTCAGGTGAGAGCAAGCACCCAGAGAGACACTCCACCACATTTTTTTGAGTGATGGCTATCAAACCTCTGCTTAACCCCCTAGTTATGAGAGCCTAGCAGAAACCTACCCTATTCCACTGCTGAGGGGCTCCATATGCTAAGTTCCAAGCTCCATCTGAAAGTTCCAAGTTAATTTTCTCTCCTTATTCCCCACTTGATAAAGAATTGTATATTTTTGTCACAATTATTCAAATCCACCTTTAGAAAATGCACACCTGAAGTTTTGCAAGGTATTTCTGCTGACTTTATATCCCTTGTCTACTGTAAAACTGTTTCTTTTAATACCTAAAGGATGTTACAACCTTGTTAGAACATTCACCACTTTCCTCAAGTTGTTAATTATTTTCTGTGCTCCCATGGTACTCTCTGAGCCACATCACAGTGTTCAGCACTGCAATTTCTATCTGCCTAATGACAGGGGCATGTCTTACTTATTTTATCTCCTATCAAGCTTGTAACAGAGAAAAAATAATTTTTGTAGAGTTAATCATTATACGTGGCATTTTACTTATATGACTTTATTTAATTTTCACAGTGCTCTGAGGTTAAGTACAAGTACATGCCCATTTTACAGATCAAGAGGATGAGGATAAGAGACTGTAATAGCATCCCCATGGCAACTGAAGCTGTTATGTTTTATTAATTTTCAAAACTTTATTTAGGAAAAATTAACAAATATAACTGTATATATTTACAGTATACAACACAATGATTTGATATACATATACATTATAGAATAATTATCAAGAGCAAGATAATTAACAAAGCCATTACCTCACATAATTAACATAGTTAACTTTTTCTTTTTTGTGTGTGTGGTGAGAATGTTTAAGACCTACTGTTAGCAACTTTCAAGTATACAACACTGTATGTTGTATACTTGTATACCTGTGGTCACCATGTTGTACATCAGATGCTTAGAACTTATTCTTCTTAAAGCTGCAAATTTGGACCCTTTGACATATCACCCCGTGTTACCCTTCCCCCAGCCCCTGGTAACCACCATTCTACTGTTTCTATGAAACCACACCATATTTGTCTTTCCTTGGCTTATTTCACTTAGCATAAAGCCCTCCAGATTTGTCCATGTTGTCACAAATGTCAGGATTTCCTTTTTAACAGTCTAATAATATTCCATTTTTGTACATATATATCTCATATATATATGTTGTGTACGTATATATATATGTATATATATCACAGAACACACATTTTTCTAAAGAAGATATACAAATGGCCAATAGATATATGAAAAAGTGCTCAACATCACTAATCTTCAGGGAAATGCAAATCAAAACCACCATGAGATATCACTTCACACCTGTTAGGATGACTATTTTCAAAAAGTTACATGATAATAACGGTTGCAAAGATGTAGAGAAATGGGAACCCTTATATAAGGTCAGTGGCAATGCAAAATGATAGAGCAATCATGGAAAACAGTATGGCCATTTCTCAGAAAATTAAAAATAGAGCTATCCTATGATCCAGCAATCCCATTTCTGGGTATATCTGAAGGAAATGAAATCAGTCTCTTGAAGTGATATCTGCACACCCATGTTCATTGCAGCATTATTCACAGTAGCAAGATATGGAAGCGACCTAAGTGTCCTTTGATAGATGTACAGATAAAGAAAATGTGGCAACTGCAGCTTTTAAACATTAGAGCATGGACCACCCACACCCATGTCTGCTTGACTCTGATGACCGCGCTCTTAATAAACACCTATGTTGTACCCACAATAATTTTGAATGAAGGAAGGAAAAAGCAAAGCAAACAGAAGAATGAATGAAATAGCACATCCAGTTTTCACCATTTGATCTAGACTGGCCTTTTGAGAAACAGAATAATTATGTTCATTCTGTTAATAATGACCTGCCAGTTTTGAAGAGGGCAGCTGTAATCCTACCAGATCTCTTCTAAGAAATTATCTCACTGTCTTGGCCACTGCTGGGCTCCATGACTTCCAATTGGTTAATTTTTCCAGACCTTAGGTGTCCAAAGGGGTGTCTGTGAACTTAGGTGGGTGCTTTGACTACAGTGAGTCTGAGGTTGAAGCGTGTAGTACAGTGGCCAAGAGCCTGGATAGCCTTGAGTGATTCTGGCTCCAGCACCCACTAGCTGCTTTTCACTCAGTGACTTAACCTCCATGTGAATCAGTTTCTTCATCTGTAAAATGGGTTAATAACGTCCCTCAGTTATTAAGAGTATTAAAACTAGTTAAATTTAGTAAAGTGCTTAGAAAAATGCCTGGCACATAGTAAATGCTAATGAATTCTTTTCTAAATAAAACTGATTTCTCCCTGCCTCTCTTGCAACTGACATTAGCAGTTCAGCAAACGTGGCATGGAGCTATGTGGTGAGTGACTTTAACTTTTTCTTGGAAAGAGCACAGAGAAACAATTTAGGCTTTGCCTCCCGGAGGCTGGCATTTTCTTCTGATTGATTTGACCTGTCAATTCATAGAAGAAAAAGAAAAAAACAAAAAAAGGAAAAACTTACCAAACACCTAGTCAGTTCAGTTAAACATAAATTTGGCTGATTATTTTACATGGAGCTGACTGGCAGTTTGCCTGAGGGCATCAGAATGGCTTGTTTTGGCATCACATGTCACAGGCTGAAAGCTGGCAAGTGGTTTTTGAATTGAGGGAGATGGAGCCTGTTTGGATTGTCCAAGACCACGACTATCCCCAAGAGCACGACTGCAGGGTGTGAAGAGGAAATTATCAGACTAGTTAGACTCCTGTTGGTGACCAAACATTATTACTCGTGGATCTGGAGGCTTGAATTGGTTTTGCGTTCTGCACTTTGGCAAAGTGTGCCAGATCTGGGTTTGCGGGGCTGCTACATAGCTGTGTGGACCCAAGGGACGTGATTGCTTTTCTCTATCAGCACCAGTGAGAAAGCTTCCCATATGAACTTGGTCGCCTCGGTTTTCTTTGACTCTTCTCCCCAGTGTGCATTATAAGAGCTCAGGTAATGTTTCTCAGTGAATGCTGAATGGGCTGTGCAATAAACAGGCAGGAAACTAGACCAAGGCTCAGAGGTAGACAAGATTCAACTGAGAGGCAAAGATGATCCACAAACAAACTCATTTTTTGGGGTGAAACAGTCTATTTAAGAAGATCAGAGTTTCTTTTCTTCAGAATTCTTCTTAGAACAAATGACATTACCAACAACTAGGTCCCCCTTATGGAGACATTTGGCAATTTCCAGCCGAGAAATGCTTGACAGGCCAGGTAGGAACCCCCTGAAAAGAGAGACTGAAGTGTGTACATGTGTTTAATGGTTTCTGGACTCAGATCACTATAATTAACTGCCATTAGGTGTTAATGCTGACCAGCCAATTCATCTGTTGATGAAATACTCCAAACCGAGAGGCCTTTATCTTCCCCCAGACTCTAACCACCTCTGAGGCATTACAACCACCGTGTCCTGTGATGATGGGTAGGCCTTCAGCAGCAGAAGGTACTGGAGCCTATGTGGGAGACTTCATCCATTTCCTCTCCTTCTCTCATTTCATGCCTTCCCCTGAGCAAGTCCTTTCTGTGTCTTACTTTTCTATTGATGCAGAAATATCTACAAACTTGCACTCAAAGCATGGTCCCATGAGCAGCAGAATGGCCGTCACCTAGATAATACCTGGTTTCCCAGGAATCAGACTTTATATAATAGTAAGTGACATAGTGATGAGGTTATTCCCTTTCCAATTCTCTTTCAATCCTCCTGCTTAGAGAGAGTCTAAGTTCTAAGCTAGATGCTCTAATACTTCTTTAACACTTTTACCTCTCTCTTTCCACCAAGGAAGTGAAGTCTCAGCAACCTTTGGCAGCCAACAGAATCTAGCTATAATTTAGCAATATTGCTTACTTTTCACTATATTTTTATGCATACTCTCTATTGGTTGCAAATTGAACTGTTTTCTCTTCAGTAGAATTGGTATAAAGTTTAATCCATAAACCAATTTATTTCTGTTAAAATTGTGAATTGGATTCCTATGGAAATTTTAAGTAAATAACAGTAACTGTGATACATGGATAGGGCAAAACTCATAAGGAAGATATTTAAATCACTGTAGTTGAGCAAGCATTGATTTTAAGGGCTGAAATTAGAGTATGAAATAGCAGTGCTTCTAAAACTTAATATACAATTTAACCAACAGGAGATCTAGTTAAAATAAAGATTCTGATTCAACAGACCTGGAATAGGCTACAGGACCTGAGATTCGGTGCTTCTAGCAATTTCCAGGATGGTGCTGGGTGCCAATCCCACTATTACTGTGGACAGTTTGCAAGGCAAGGATCTAAGGGAAAAGAACCCCAAAGGCCTTCAACTGTTGTGTGCAAAACACTTCTTATAGCTTGTCCCGACCCAACCAAGCTCACCAAGGCCTCACACTGTGGCATGGGATCAACAGCGATCATAGTAATTGAGGTGTTCCCTGCCCATATTCTCTATCAGTGGTTCTTAAAGTTTAGTGTTTTTCAAAATCACCTGGAGTATTTGTTAAACTACAAATTACTGGGCCCACTAAGGTATTTTCTGGTTAACAGGTCTCAGAAATGGCTTGAGAAGTTGCATTTCTAACAAGTTTCAGATGGTGATGTTGCTTGTCCAGGGACCAGACTATATATAAACTTTACAAGTGGATGTGTGAGTATCAGGCAGGTGGGAACACAGAAGTACTGGTAAGCACAGCACTTATCCTGACTACTCTGCTGCTTGCGAGTTCTCGGAACATTTCAGGCTTCTTAACAGTTTCAGTAGGAATGCCAAGATATATGGTGGAGACTGGGTGGGGCCCATCATCCCAGGTATTGCCTTCCAGTCATGTGTGTGTGTGTGTGTGTGTGTGTATATATATATATATATATATATATAGAGAGAGAGAGAGAGAGAGAGAGAGAGAGAGAGAGTAGTGTAGTGGTAGGGAGCAGACAGAAGATGTAGTTTCCCAGCCAAATATCACTTTACTTTGACTGAAACCTTGTGACTAACCATTTGTGACAGAATATTGGGCAGTGCGGCAAATGTCAACACATCTATTTGAGAAAGCCTGACTCAGACATAATGCCAGGACGCCTGTGCACCAACCTGGGAAAGTTCTTTTCCTTCTCATGTTTCTCTCACCCAGATCTGTCACATTATCGTATATATTTTTTAATCTATACAATAACAACAATAATAGTAACCAATTTAAAAAGCTGTTGTGAGGATCAAATGAAAAACAATACCTGTAGAGTGTGTTATTACAACCCCACGACCGATAAATATTAAGAGCCAAATAAATAAACTCTATTTGAGGACAGGGAGGACGGTAGTGTGGCTGGAGCTTCATGGATGAAGGGAAGGGAAGAAGAAGAAGTAGCAGATGAGGAAGTCAGGGGCCAGGTCTTACAGAAGCTTGTAGGACAGCACAGTTTAGGTTTTAAGGATAATGAAAAGTAGTAACTGGAGGTGTTGAAGCCAAAGTGCAATATGATCTGATTTACGCTCTAGAACGATCTGTCTGTCTTGCAGAGAGAATGGAGTAGGAGGGGCAAGAGTCAAAGGTGGGAGACTAGTTACAGTGTCCAGGTGCTAGGTGATGGGGCTTGCGCTAGGATTTTAGTGATGATGGTGAGAAGTAGCCAGATGCAGGCCCCATTCTGGCCATAGTGTTGTAGGGATTTGCTGAGAGATTGCTGAGCAGAAAGAGGAATCAAAGGTGACTCTCAGGTCTAAGTGAGTGAGTGAGTGGATAAGGGTGCCATTTATTGAAATGAGGGAACTCTAAAGAAGCAGGCTCGGGGAAGCTACCTGGTATTTTTGTTTAGACATACAATATGTGGAATGTTTTAGATATATGAGAAGAGATATCGAGAAAGTATAGAGTCTGAAGGTCAGAAAGTAGATCAGAGCTTGATTCACATTTAGGAATCATGTGCATTTGGGTGCTACTTAATGCCCTGTACCTGAAGGAGATCTCATAAAATGAAAATACAAATAGAGAAGAGATGGCCTCTCAGTAAATTCCTTCACATGGTGGCATGGAGAAGTGAATGCTACTGGTTTAGCTGAAGATGGGGATTTGTACCCTGTAAGATAGCACCTGAAGATGTGGCAGCACCTGGGAAGAACTGGCCAAGAGGGGCACCTGGGAGGATGTATCCTGTGCCCAGGCCTTCCAGCTCAGTCAAAGATTTCTGCACCAGGCATGGCAGAAGAACCAAACTGATGGAACCATGAAAGAAGAGGCAGTGGGAATTTGAGCCGTAGGGAGTGAGGACATCACCAAAGATGTCCAGCTGATACCTCAGCATTGAGTAAATCCCTGTTCTTGGCACAAACTCAAGGGGTAGAATGTGCCCTTGGCACCTCAAGTATGTGCCAGGAAGAGATGAAATTGCCATGAGCTAGACAAAAAATGGGTCGATTAACCCAATCTAGTTAATCTAAAGAAAATAATAGTATATTTGTTGCCTGTAGCCTGAGATTTGCACTCACTACATCCTGATTCTAATTACTGATGGTATAAATGCAGTTTCCTAACTATAAAGAGACGATTTTTTGCTCATTTTCCCTTCCCCAGGGAATGCTTGCATTTGCCTAATATACCAGTTTTCGAAGAGGATCTTTAAAAAAGGTATTTTCTACATAGGGATGAGCTAAGGAAGCACCTCTCTCTGCCTGGAGTCATGAACCTGACACAGTTAACACAGTGAAATCTGCTGTACTTTTAATCAGAGTAGTTAATTTGATTTTCTAAAATTAAGCAGAGCATCAGTTTGTCATTAGGCCTGAGAATTACTGGGTTTCAGAAGTCACTCTGTGTACCCCAAAAGGGCTTTATTGGATATGAATAATAACAGCCTACAAATATATTGAGGATAATGAGCATCTAAGTGTTCTGTAAGGAAAAACAGAAAAAAAAAAATCCCCGACAAACATGACTGGTGACTCATGGTGGCCAGAATTTTTAAAATTTATGGTCATTACAACATGAAAAAATAATCATGAATAATAAAAATCTGTTACAGTAATTAGCTGTAATGAATGCTCATGGTGAGCTAAATGAACTGGAGCAATTTAAGGTAATATCACATAATTTGTATTTTGTGCTATGTCAGATCATTTTATCATTAGAGGGAAAGAGGGAGAAGTAGAAAGATAAAGAGACAAAGGAGACAAAAAGGGAGCTGATGAAGAGAAAGTAAAATAAACCATTCAGCTTCCTATATTCTTGTTTTCTCAAAAAAAGTGAAAAATGCTGCAGGTTGCATTTTTTATACTTTAGTTTTTGCATCCATTCCAAGTTCTTTGAGGGTGTCAACAATGTGAGAAAGATAATCAGTGTAGCAGACATCTGAATCTGACAAAGTTGGGTTTGAACCTCTACTTGTCTTTTTATATGTTATGTAATGGAGGCAGCTTCCTTATCTGACTTAAGTCTCAGTTACATTCAGGATACTAATAGATGTTGCCTGAAGTTGTGGTGAGGAGTGAATTTCACATTAACAGCTAACTCTTAGTAAATGCTTATTATGCACCTGGCATTCTCTGAGATACCTTCACATGAACCACGTCATTTAGTCCTCCTGACAACCCTAATCAGGAAGAGCTATAGTTATCTCTTTTATAGATGAGAAAACAACACCTAAAATGATGGAATACAAAAAGTAAGTGACGGAGTGGTATTTGGTACCCAGGCTCTTAGTTTCAAGAGTTCACATGCCTTGCTGTTCCTCTAAGAAGCCCCTGCTAGCCAGCAGCAGGACAGTGCCTGGGATCACACTTCAATAAAGATCAGGTGTTGCTATTTTTCATATCATCTTTGTGTAAGCAAAATAGAGCATGCATTTACATTTGTGAGCAGGCCTTATTGTAATTAATTCAACTCTATAACATAAACGGCAACATTTAGGGTTGGCTTTGAAATTCTCCTAGTGTAACCAGTTCTATCCAGTAGAAACCCTGCATTGTGAGATGACGAGGTTACTGCAGGTGACTTTCTCAGTTGGAGGGTGATGGGCAGCTCCCAGAGATAGGCTTTTCCTGACATTGAGCAGGATGGAAGAGCTGATGGCCTTGATCTCACCAACTTGTCATCCAGGGCACTTGAGATAAGCCCCACTCCACAGACCCTGACAAAGAGCTCTCTGTGACTTAGCTGGTTGAGATTTCCCTGGTACCTGGATTCAGAGCCTTTCTGGGTGGGGCTTAGTATGGTAGTGAGGGGTGGAGGGAGGTTAGTTCTGTGGCCTGGAGCACGGAAAACAGGATACTTAACTGCCCAAGTCTCCTTTTATCTCTTTGGGCATTATTTGTAAATGCAGTTAAACACACACTCCCAATCTGTGTCTACCTAGATAATATTGGAAAAGGTGTTCATTACATCACTTTAATTATTAAACGTGAGCATTGAAAATACAGCCCCATTTTCTTCACTCGATTTTGTTATTTCTTCATTTCATTGTATATCAGGAACCTTATCAAATGGGAATGTCTTGGACTTTCCTTGTCCAGTAAGAAAGCTGGCATGCTTTACACTGAGTTAAAAGTCTACAAACTGTCAGGATGCAGATGGGCTGCTGCAGATGGGCTGACCCTCTCCATTGTACTGAGACATAAAATAAATACAAAACCGAATCAGGGAATAAGCAAACATGAAGTGGGATTCCTCATCCTGTAGGTTGGCCCCCTTTCCCGAATGTTTGCTATTTTTCTTTCAAAAGAAATGCAGTGACGGGACCCCCAACCCAGGACCTTCCTCTCCTGTCTCCATAGCCCAACTCTTTCCTTTCTTCCCTCAGGTCCCCCTGCTTACCAGCTCCCAAGCTTCTGTTTGCTCTTAGGTAGTCTGCCTGTGGGAGGTTATCAAATGACCCAGCTGGAGCTTCCCCTCCTACCCTCCAGTGGGCAAGGGGGGGAGTGGTTTATTTTGCTCTTTCTCTCTTTGGAGGATATGCCTTCGCTAGTCAGATAAATACCTCCTGGCTGAACAGGAGTCGGCAGGAATTTACTTTAAAACGAAAGAAGAAAGAAAAGAGGGAGGAGAGCTCTCTTTAGGCAGCATTTCTCCTTTGAGCAAACAACGCCAGCTCGAAGTTCCTTGGGCGAGCCACAGGGCTGAGTTTAAGGCATCATTTTCATCTATGGATATCAAGTCGGTTAGGAAACTTGTCTGAGATTTGGATGGTCTCATTGACTGAAAGGGCATATTTGTTACCCAGTGGTTGCTAAAATCTCACATATGAAATATTATTTTTGTTTGTTTATAATCAGAAAGGATTGGGTTTCTTTAGTATGCATGGGGGTCCTTACTCACAGTCAGAGTTCGCTTCAGGCAAAACAGAAATATGGGAAAAGAAAACAGCACTAGGTTGCTACTGATTTCAGGTCTGTAACAAGAATTGTTTTCCTCTCATTTTCTCATCAATTGCTTTGTTAAAGGAAAGAGGGAGGGAAGCGGGGGGGCGGGGGGGGAGAGAGAATGATTTACTTAATTGCTTAATTTTTTTAGTCAAGCGATGAGGGTATTTATCTTTGCTGAAACAATGGATTTTAGTGGTCTTCCAGGGACCAAAAGAATACTCAAGATTCAACTTCCAGTGTTGCCATTTTCTTAGAGGACTTAGTGAAACAATTTTATTCCCAGTTTACAAATTGGAGTTTCTTTTAAAAAAGTAGTATATGGTCAGGTTTTTTGAACTGACTTTAATCAAATAGTTCAAAGTCCCCTATTCCAAGGGCTAGATTTGTTGTTTTTACATTAATTGTGTGTGTTTGTCATTTCTGGGTCAAAATAAATTTTTGTCTAAACCAAATACTTTCATATAAGACAAGGACAGTTGGACATCAAAATCATCCCCCAGGAATGGCTTCAAACTACTTCTTTTGATAACATTCTGCCTGACATGTTCAGTGCACCCATCACATCAAAGTTGATTCTGTTTTTTAAAAAAAAGACAAGGAAGAAACTCTTTCATTTTGCTTTTCTTAGAAAATGCATGTTTCAGTTTTCTTTCCGTATATATTTTTAAAACCATTGATGCACTTTCAAAAGAGGATTTTCAATAACCTTGAGTAGAGATGTAGAATGCACAATGCTTATTTTGAACACATAGAACCTGACAGATATAGGAAAATTTGATAGAGGAGGTCACTCTGGGGCAGTGCTATAGAATGTTTAATGCTGACCTCAGTGACCATGAACAGAATGAAAGCCTTCGAATTACCTTCTCTTCTTGGTTGGTGATAAGTTGACACAGTGTTTAAAGTACACCATCTTTTCTGTTGTCACTGCCTAACTCCTGGATTCAGGCTTTCTGATGCACCCAAGCCTTCACATGAAGTCTCCTATTGCATGAGAGATGCATGGCTGAGATCAGGAGCAAATGACTTTTTTGGAAGCATCCATAAAGTACTGATTAAAATGTTATCATTGATGGAAGCACATTATGGAAGAAAAATACATAAGCTGAATGTCGATTTATGGCCCTTCATACTTTGTCTAAAATGCCTTTTTAGAAAGATAGCTTGGAAATGGGATTTTAAGGGCTACTGAAATATTTGTACTTCAACGGAACTAGTGATAATAGCTACGGTAAAATATACGTTTCTAAGATTTCATGTACTTATTTATTTAATGAAGTTTCTTTTCTTTTTTTTTTTTTTGAGGTAGGTAATGCATTTATTCTTAGTTTATAGGTACAAAAACAGAATGTTCAGTAGCCAATCCAAAGCCACTACACAGTGGCTTAGCCTTCAGAGAGACCAAGAATGTATGTGTATACGTGTGATTTAGGGAAGTGGAGATTTAGGTGTGTTTTGTGTGCAATACATATATATGATATATATCTATATATGTATTCTCTCTTTAAGGCTTTCTTTGGTCTACCTGGACATGCAGATAGGCAGAAGCAGTTAGGGGCTGCAGAGAACTGAGCACTCCACACAAGGACAGGGAGAGAATTTGATGCATATGTTTCTTAAAGGGAAAGTATGTTCAATGCATTTGACATTGTCTGGCAGATTCTGTGTGGTTCTAGAAAGGAAAACAGGCTGGACAGCATAGTGACTATGAGCCTGGGTTTGAAGCCTGATACTGCCCTGGGCCAGCTGTGAGACTTCATGAAATTTCTTAAGTGCCCAGTAAATGCCAGGTGAATAGTGGGGATATGTATATAAATGCTATAGTTACTTTTCCTGTGGTACAAAAAACCTACTAGAACAGACAGGAAATTCTCAACTGTTCTGTCAGAGATCCATGCCCAAAGGATGAGCACCTAAGTAAGAGAAGTGTAATCAGTAATAGCTTCAAGGAAGGGGACACTGTTGAGTTTATTTTTACCTATTAGGTTCTTTGGGGAAAATAACATACTGGAAACTCAAGAAAGTTGGTCAATGTCAGTAAGTTTGCTCAGCAAGCTCAGTTCTTTCGCCCTTTTAGCTAAAACTGCCCTCACCGTAGAATGAAATCTTGGAAAGAGGCTTGATCTTTCTGTGGTGTGCACTATTTGGACCAGGATGTGCACAGGACTCATGACCTCTCTAATTGTTGAAAAGTTTCTCAGCTTGATCCTGAGCTCCCTTCTCTTCTGTCTCTCTGTTGTCTGCCCAGGATACCTGTTGTACAGCAGTGCCTTTAGTTGTTGGCTGTATCCAATGACACAAATTGTATCACCAGCTCTCACTTTTCCTCTGAGTTCCAGACTTACATAGTCTAGAATCTTGTCCACATTTCTTCTCTAGAAAGTCTTGGAGAAATCTTTGAAATCAAGCAGGACTCATTTTGAAGGGTGTCACTATCCTTCAATTAGAGTTAACCGGAAGCTCCATGTTTTTACTTAACCCATTCATTCCTAAGCTCCCTCCACATCCAATCCATCACTAAATTCTGCTGATTTTACTTTTTAAACTTCTCTGGAATCTGGCAATATTCCTCTGTATCTATCACCAGAAACTACTACAAACTACAATAAACCCTTACTGGTTCAATTACAGAATTATTTTTTGTCCTCTATATCAGTCAGGTTGTTAGAATTCTCTAGAGGGAATATATATGTGTGTGTGTGTGTGTGTGTGTGTGTGTGTGTGTGTGTGTGTGTATATATATAATTTATTTTAAGGAATTGACTTACACAATTGCTGAGGCTGGCAAGTCTTAAAACTATTGTGGGGGAAGGCCAGTTGGAAGAAGGCTGAAAACTCAAGCAGTCTCAAGTGTGAAATTTGTAGGGCTGGCAATAAGGCTAGAAACTCAAGCAGTATTTCTATGTTACAGTCTTGAGGCAGAATTTCTTTTTTTCTAGGAAACCTCACTTTTGCCTCTTAAGAATTTCAACTGATTAGATGGGATCCACCCACATTGTGGATGGTAATTTCCTTTGCTTAAAGTCAATTGATTGTAGATGTTAATCATGTCTACAAAATACCTTCACAGTAACATCTATACTAGTGTTTGACCAAATAACTGGATACCATATCCTAGCCAATTTGACACAGCAAATTTAACCATCACACCTCCAATCCCTTCTAATTTCTTCTTAGTACTATAGCCAGAGTTATGTTTTCAAAGCAGAAATTGGATGGTATACTTGTTCACTCACATCTTAAAAACTTTAAGTGTCTTCCCATCGTGCTACCTGGCTTACAAAGTACAGTGTAGCTAAGTCTAGATGAGGTATAACTTCATTTCTCACATGCTTACACTCTGTGGACCATCTGCAGTGGCTTCCTTATATTTCTTTGGCTGAACCCCTTTCTCCTGCTGCAGGGATTTTGCAGACTTTTCTTCCTTCTACGTGGAATGTTCTTCCTTCCTCTCCTTGTTAGGTTCCTCCTATGCATCCGTATTTCAGCTCAATTGTCCCATGTTCAATGAAATTGACTTTTCAGTGACTTTCTTGACAAGGCCGAGTGTGTTAGATGCTCTTAGAGTACAATGAACTCCTCCATTATAATATGTTCTAATCTATGTTAATATTTGTGTGATTACTTGATTAAAGTCTGACCCACCTTGAACCAGTAAACTTTAGAAGTTCCCTAAGAACAAAAACTGTGTTTGTTTCTATTTGTGTTGGTATCTTCTGCATGCAGTACACTGCTAGGTTCATAGTGCATACCCAATAAATACTTGTTGAAGGAAGAAATTAATATGAATAATTTATTGGGCGACTCTTTATAAACATTGAGTTCTTTGTGAGCTGAGACCCTCTCTTGTTATGCTGTTTTATCACCATGGAGACAGTAATCATTAAATGGCTGGCCCTAAGACTGAGAGTTCAGTGAGTAGGGATGTAATTGTTGGTCATGTATTGTCTCTAACAAGGTGATAAAATAAGCAGAGGCAGCTGTTGGAAAGAGAAATGAGCCGACTAGGCAACATGAAAGAGATCACGTGGCCCTAAAGAGGTGAAGAGAGTGTCCTCAGTTGTTAAATTTCTGTGCTTTATTTTTCTGCTTGAAGTCAGGACATACCTTTATTTCAATCTTTGGAGTCTAAGAAATTTGTTTCCCTATAAGAAATCTCAACCTCGTTCTTGCCTTTTAATATTTAGGTTATTGATAAGATCTTTTACTCCTTGTAGCCCAAAGAACTCGGAATTAAACAACATGGTTCTAGGGATGCTCTGACAGCATAGTCATTATCCTACCATTTTTCACCCTTTCCTCCTGCCCCTTTTCTCCTTTCTCTGTTTCCTCACTATCTCAAGTGTTTATAAAAAATACCAGTGGAGGGCAAATTTTGCCGATGTGGTCTAAGAGTGAATCCAAATTCTAGGGAATTTGACTAGATTTAAGTGAAAGCGTAATGGGCTTAAAAATCCAGAAGACAAGTACAACAGCAATAACATTTACTACTATTTATCATTTACTGGTTCCTTAGATTGTGCCAGATACTCTGCTAGGTTCTTCTGAAAACTTTCCTGACTGTGGCCCCCCCTCTGCCCCTGGTTGGGTTAGGTGCCCCTCCTTAGTCTTTGTTTGCATCTTTGTTAGCATACTTACCACATTGTTGTATAATTTCTCTGATCGGTCTTTCTCACCATGTGGTGAACTGTTTTGAATTTGAAGATCCTAACACAATAATTTAAAATCAAAGATGTCGAGGGACTTGCCTGGCAGTCCAGTGGTTAGGACTCTGCACTTTTACAGCAGGGGATGCGGGTTTAATCCCTGGTTGGGGAACTAAGACCCCACATGCCATGTGGCATGGCTAAACATAAAATAAAATTAAATTAAAAAAATAAAATCAAAGATGTTGAATCTGTATCTTCTATATGAATTTACAGAAACAGGCAAAAACACATTATCTTAAATAATTTCGACATAGCTAACATGTATTTAGTGCTTATTAACTGCCAGTTGATTTTCTAAATGCTTTCAATCTTTTAAATTCATTTATAGTGTCTTTTTTTGGAATTACAATCTAGGAGTTTCTGGATTCCTAAAATGGTAGTCTTTACACCAAGTTTTGTCTCCTCAGGGAAGCTGGGTTTAAATTCTGGCCCTGTGCTTTATTCATTTTGATATTATGTATTTTAGGGTTCTTCAGAGAAACAGAACCAACAGGATATATATAAATATATAGAGAAAGATTTATTATGAGGGATTGACTCATGTGATTGTGGAAGCTGAAGAGTCCCACAGTCTGCCATTTGCAAGCTGAGGCTCAGGGCAGAGGGTGGTATAGTTTCAGTTCAAACCCAAAGACCCAAGAGTCAAGAGTGCCAGTGTCTGAGGGCAGGAGAAGATGGACATCCCAGGTAAAGCAAGAGCAAATTCACCCTTTCTCTGCCTTTTGGTTCTATTCAGTCCCTCAATGGATTTGATGATGTCTACTTATATTAGTGAGGGTGATCTTCTTTACTCAGTCTACCAATCAAATGCTAATTTCTTCTGGAAACACCCTCACAGACCTACCCAGAAATAATGTTTTACCAGCTTTCTGGGCATTCCTTAGCCCATCAAGTTGACACATAAAATTAACCATCACATTGAGCAAGACACTTAATCCCATGGGGATCAGTTTTCTGTTGTATAAAAGAAGGATTGAGTCACCCACTTCTCAGCATGCTAGCAAGATGGAATCACATTTTCTTAGCTCTCTGTGCCAGTGGGGTATATAATAAACTCTTATTATCTTTCACCTTCATTTCTCAGATTAATGTAGCCATACGATGAAGGAAGAAAGACACGAGGGAGTTCAGGGTATAGAAAAGATAATGACTATAATTGTTGAGCACTTCAAGGTGAAAAAAGAGAAGGAGTAGGATCAATGTATTTTAGGTCATGGTGCTACAAAAAGATGGGTGGAGTTGGACTAAAAGAGTGAATAAACTGGAAAGAAAGGAAATGCTGGCCAATGAGAGGTGTACGTGCAATGAAGATGTGGAACAACCACCATAGTTGGAAAAGACAACATTGAGGTAGAGCCATGGGAGTGAGTGACTGTGGTAGGTGAGTTGGCATCAACACTGGAGGAGAGGTATACAAGGAACTGAGAGGCCAGTATGGGGACAAATAACCTACACAAATATATTGGAATTTTCTAGAACATAAGACAGATATAGTGTGTTAGAGAGAGAATAAGTGGCCTAAGAGTTAAAGTGGTTAAAAAATGATCTACATGTTCCAACTAGAAAACTACCTTACTACACTGCTAGCTACTAGTGATATAATACTGTGAAATTTCTTTTTTTGAGTGTTAAATTTCTCATTTTCAAAAGGAGTATAAGAACTTTCCTGTATTACTGACATATTTTTTGAGATGATCATAAGTAATAATGCATATAAAAATTATCTATTGTAATGCATGGCGACTGTGAGATGGGTGGGGTATCATCTTGAAATTTACATCTCAACCTTTATTTTTCACGTCAATGGAACAGTTATTAATTTCATCCAATACTTGGGGCACACAGTCTGTGGTATAGAAAAGTAAGGGGACACCTATGGTTTTTTTTAACTCTTTTAAAAACTGGAGACTGAGTGACAGTTGGGACTGCTTTTTCATTCACTTCCCTATATTTATCATCTATTTTCAAATACCTAACTCTGATCAATATACATGGTAGATGATTTCATTCAATAAATATTTACAGAGTATCTGTTGGATGCCAAGCACATATTCACCATATGAGATACTTTACATTTTCCCCCCAATACATCTCAGTTCACTTTACAGTGAACTTCCATTTTTAGATATTTTTCTGCTAGGTTCAGGAAAATACACCAGTTTTCTTACAACCTAGATAAATTTTCATTTACAGAAAAATTCTGTAGTGACCCAGGTGCACACCATACCCTGTTCCCCAACCACAAAACTCTGGTGGAGTTGATTAACTGAAGTGGAAGAAAGCAAGCAAGCGAGCAAGCCAAGCCGGTAAGCACACAAACAAAACAAAAATAAACTAGAAGATTTGAACCTGTGTATGTACTTACAACTAACTATAAAAGACCTTAAGTTGTGTACAACATTATAATTGTATACTTTGAGTTAAAGATCAATGGAATTATTCTTGCTTTTGAAATAATAATTATTAATAGTTTGAACACTTTTAGAGATGGAACCAAATATAAAATGACTCTGCTTTTATATCTACAGTCTCTAACTTGTCTGTATTTGGCAATAGACTTTAAATTCTTAGAAAGTAAGGGGCATGTTATCTTTGTATTTTTGTTCCTAAGGCCTAGCACACAGTAGGTTCTCATTAAATGTTAATTGCTTTTAATTAGATTAAAGACAGATGGGATTTATATAGAAGAAAATAATCTTTAAAATGAATTATAAACCTCAAACCAAAACAAGCTAACATTTTCAAGTGTGAAAATAAGTATTATTTCTAAATGAATCTCATATGTCATGAATCGAAACTGTAGTATCTCAAATATTTTTACCTTTAGATTTGAAGCAAGCAACAGCTATGCAAAATGCTTCTAAATGTTAAGAACATGTTTGTGTAGGATAATTTACCACGTGACTTTGAACGGTAGTTTAACTCACCCCTCCACCCTTCAAACATCTGGTATGTTTCCAATAAATAAGGCAGCAGAAAAGGTAATATAGAAGAAAAACTTGCTCAGGGGTTTAGGGATATAAGTTTGTTAGGCTGTGGGATTATGGATGTATATGCTTTTAATCATGGAAGATTATGTGCATACAATCAGAATTTTTATTAAAAAATATAAATAGCTTCTGAACAACTGTTGAAATTTAAAATGGAAGCAGTGAGCTCCAAGGGCAATGTAATTTTCTTAACAATTACAGCTTCCATTCCATGAGAATTTTCATTTTGCCAGCCATGGCAATGGGCAAACTGAGTTCATTACCTTTTGTCCTTAAAACCATCTTAAAAGATAGGTATGATCTTCAGTTTAATTATGAAGGAACTGAAGTGCAAAGAGTTGAACAAAGTAGCTGCAGTTCACAAAATAGAAACCAGCAGAACAAGATTTGACTTTGGGTCTCACAGGTGCGAAGGCACATGCTCTTTTTGCTACCTATCTCCTATAGTTCTTGTGAAACTAAGGTAATGATAATGTAAACACTTTACATAAATTAACATATTTAATCCTTACAGCAAAACTATGGGAGAATTGAGGAGACAAGTTATATGAATTGACCAAGGGCAAATAGCTGACATGTGAGAACAGGCTCTTAAGCACAAACTACACTGTTTTCTTTATATAAGAGAAATTATGGACAGCTCCTAGCTCAAAGCATGACGTGTATTGGGCACCAAGTAAATGTAAACTCCTTTCTCTACATATTCTCAATGATTTCCGTAAAGTGAACACTTAACACGTTTGTTGACTAAATCGTGGAAATGATAATACTTGTATTATATAGGTATATTAAAAAAGCAGAACAAATACTAGATACCCCCTCAGACTGTTGTTTTATATGGCATTTCAGTCCTCCCATTTATAGGAGAAATACGATTTTCTATATTTAGGTTTATAGAAATATCTGGCACGGTCATCCCTTTTGGGTTATGTCTGTTTCATAGACTCCTGTAGTCGGGGCATTTTCATCTAAATGCCAGGCAATTTGTGATTACTCTTTGTTTTATGACCTTTCAGTTAGTATGCAATCTATTTGACAGCACTCATCTAACACCTACAGCAATTTTGCCTAATATGAGAGCTAGTTTTCCTGAGACACTAACTTGGGCCTGAATAAATCAAATATGTCCCAATACTTCTACAATCCTTCCTTAATCAACTTATCTTCAAATGGTATGACAAAAAGAATCATGTTTGCTGGCATGATTTGTTTCTTTGGAAATCTGTGCTAATTCCAGTTTATAGTCTATTGCTTTTTCTTAACTAGACTATTTTTATGAATAGGTAGTTCATCATTCCAGTGAAGCTAGAAATGAATATGCTTAAGGAGAGAAGAGGTTTTATACCACCATCATATGGCAGATCATTGAACTTTATCATTTGCCTTCATTTTATTTAAATAAATAAAATTGGTAGGGAGACCTTTTGAGGGATATTTATTTGGTTTATGGTCATTTCATGCCTCTGTCCCCCCTTCCACCCCGCCACACACACACATACAGTTGAGCATTCATGTCTGTATTCTTTGCTCCCTCTAAATAGAATATCTGTTTTGGGGGCGACAGAAGTAACGATTTTTATAGCTATTTTGTTACCTTCCATCCCTATCAAAATAAGCACATAGTAGGTGATCAACAATTCTAGCTGGTTCATATTCTCAGTCAACTGAGAAGGGGTATAAAGTTGTGGTTGACAAACTTTAGATTTAATCTTCTTTGATTCCTACTGGCTGTGTAATTTTGGGAAAGTTATTTAAACCTCAGCTTTTCATCTGTGCATTGGGGCTGATAACAGTCCTTACCACATGGGGTCAAATGAGATAAATAGCACTGTGGTGGGCGCATTGTAAAGACTGAAAATATTATTCTCTTTAGTTGTTTATTTAAAAATATTTATTGAACACCTACTATAAGCCAATTGTGGCCTGAGCTAAGGGGTAGGAAAGTCAAATTGTTTTTGACTTGGAGGAGACTGAGAAATGGCGAGATACACAACAGAATGTAATAAGTATTACAATCCATTTTGTGAAAATATGGCTTAGCAAATGTCTAAATGCCTGAGAATCAAGGAAGAATTCAGAGAGAAAATAGTGTTTGAACTGATATCTAAAGATGAACCAGATCAAAAGCAAGGAAATTGCAGGCATTTAAATATATGATTAAATTGCTTTTCTGTGTGACAAGTTCTTTCGTGAAATGTGCTGTGTACAAGTATACTAGTGTTCTCCAGACAAACAGAACTAGTAGGATCTATATATATGTATATCTATATCTAATCTATATCTATATCATATGGATATATAAAAGATTTGTTATGAGGAATCGGCTCACACAATTATGGAGGCTGAGAATTTTCACACCCTTTCCTCTGCAAGCTGTAGACCCAGGAAAGTTGGTGGTATAATTCAGGTGAAATTCGAAGACTTGAGAACAAGAAGAGCCAATGGTATAAATCCCAGTCTGAGGTCCAGAGACCATGAGATGAGATGAGATGACCCAGCTCATCCAGTGAGGCAGGAAAGAAGAGGCATATTTCTTTTTCCTCCACTTTTTTTTTTAACATCTTTATTAGTATAATTGCTTTACAATGGTGTATTAGTTTCTGCTTTATAACAAAGTGAATCAGTTATACATATACATATGTCCCCATATCTCTTCCCTCTTGCATCTCCCTCCCTCCCACCCTCCCTATCCCACCCCTCTAGGTGGTCACAAAGTACAGAGCTGATCTCCCTGTGCTATGCAGCTGCTTCCCACTAGCTATCGGTTTTACATTTGGTAGTGTATATATGTACATGCCATTCTCTCACTTTGTCCCAGCTTACCTTTTCCCCTCCCTGTGTCCTCAGGTCCATTCTCTAGTAGGTCTGCGTCTTTATTCCCATCCTGCCCCTAGGTTCTTCATGACCATTTTTTTTTTTAGATTCCATATATATGTGTTAGCATATGGTATTTGTTTTTCTCTTTCTGAATTACTTCACTCTGTATGACAGACTCTAGGTCCATCCACCTCACTACAAATAACTCAATTTCATTTCCTTTTATGGCTGAGTAATATTCCATTGTATATATGTGCCACATCTTCTTTATCCATTCATCTGTCGATGGACACGTAGGTTGCGTCCATGTCCTGGCTATTGTAAATAGAGCTGCAATGAACATTGTACCACAGTGTTCATTTCCTCCACTTTTTGTTCTATTCAGGCCTTCAGGAAATTGGATGATGCTTACCACATTGGGGAAAGCAATCTATGATTCAAATGCTAATCTCATCCAGAAACACTTCACAGATGTACCCGGAAATAATGTTATATTTGGGTACCCCCATGGCCAGCCAAGTTGACACATAAAATTAACCATCACAACAGGCAATACACTCACTGAGTATTTTTATATAATTTGCTTCAAATGGAGCGAGGTCCTTCTTTTCAACACGCACTATGCAATATACCTCTCTAATTATCATCCCAACAATATACACTTAAAACATTTTCTGTTGGAGAAGTATGTTTACGTGTGTGTATGTGTGTGTGTTTAATTTAACAATTTAACAGTTTCTTCACGGTGATAGTGGAAAAGTAACTTAACCTGTTTTGAATCCTAGGGTACTCATCTATAACATGGGACAGCTACTCCTGACTCACAAACAATTAATGTGTAGAACCCTGGTGACTTTTCAGTTTAGGTTCTTGCCGTGGATCATAGTGTGACTTTAATATGCAAGGAATTTTTGTGTTTGGGAAATAACATGACTTCCTGCATTGCTGCATGGTTTATTCATTGGATAACTTAGGGTTTTGGAAAGGGTCTTTTCTTTCTCATGTATAATTTCACTAAAATAAGTAGGTCAGTGTTTCAACTCCATGAGATTTCTTAAGTACCCATATTCTTTTTCTTTCGTTTCTCTGTCACTCCCTGTGGTGTTTTCTTGTGTGCTTGCAAAGTTTTTTCACCATCTCAATGTACACATCCCAGCCTATGGGAAGGGAGAAAGAGGACAGAGAAAAAAAGAAACTTCCTTATAAGGACACCATGCAGAACTTGAACACATCAGTCCCATCAGATTTGCTGGACAGAATTTAGTCGAGGGGTTTTAACTGGTTGCGAGGGTGTCTGGGATATATAGTCTTTAACCAGGAGACTATGTGCTCAGCTGAAACCCAGAGGTTTAATTATTAAAAGACAGAAAGGAAGAATGGATACTAAGGAATAATTAGCAATCTGTACCATGTGCACACCATTGCAACAATTCTTTAAGGGTGATCTTTTTGTCCATATTCAATGGATAAGATAGTTGAAATTCAGAGAGAGGAAATTACTTGTCAAAGTCACATAAATGTGCAGATCAAATAAGAACGGCAATTACAATCAAGACAGCGCTACACTAGGTTCTCCGCTATAAAAGAAAAGGAAAAAAATAGCTACTTAATGTTGTTTTGCCACCGAACAGAAAACAGGCAGCTACAGTGTTCATGTGCCATTGACAAGGCTATGTTTTGCAGGCAATCTTGTGGGAGCTGACATATCAGGAAGAAAATTAAATCATTGAAAGTAGTAGCTAGAGTTAAGCCCTTGGGAGAGAAAAAAAAAAAAAAAAGCATGACTTGTTTTCAATTACATGATTACACAGGTCTCAAAGATTCTCCTGTATGTCCCAGGTAGTTAAAATCTCCCTTCTTTTTAACCATCAGCTTTTAGTTGAATTTTTAGTTTGAGAGAACAGCCCTGAGAACACAAGTAATATACATTTACAGGTAAAACAAATTCAACCCTGAAAATATGGGGATAACAAGATAATAAAAAATGTGGGAGCAAAAACATTGGACAAGGCCTATCAATTTGCCAAAATTTTGAGGTCCGATGTCCACGAGCCATGAAATTGTTTAAAACTTGCTCTGGATAAATAAATATATGTTTGGAAGAATTGCTTACACAGTGATTTTTGAGCTTTCTATTTAGGAAAATGATAAGAAAAGTGAGAGAAAAAATTTCTTAGGGCCAGTGACAACATGAATACTAGGGAATATATCCATGCAGAAAGATGACCTATTCAGCAGTATATAATCACTGACCCTACTCTGCCTCATTCATGAGAAGAAGTTTCTAAGCAGCTTCAATTATTCTATAGTCTTCAGTACTTCTTTCAGGCATTAAAAATTTTCAATCAGCTATCTAATTTTATTTTGGAGTTCTTACCTTTTAAAATTCTTTTACTTTTTTTCATTATGTTAGAAAAACTCAATTAGATTCCACTGGTTTTAATACTCTTCCTTTACCCTACCAATTTCCCTTAAAGATGGGTTGCCTATAGGCTTTGTTGGTAGGTAAATTTGGAGGAAAGTAGGGAAGTTTTGGTAGAAAGCAAAAAATATTCCACACTGAGAAGCTAGAATTTGAAAATAGAAGCTGTTCCTATATGTTGAACATCATGGTTAAAAAGAGAATCTCAGTTGATTTCTTTGATAGAATTAATTGATTAATAGCAATGACAAAAAAAATGTTATGATCCCAGCATCTCACATTACACTTGTCACCTCTAAGATTCCTTCTCATCCTCTAATGCCACCACTCACCAAAAACTGATGAGTAAATTCAGAATCCTTGGCTAAGTAGCCTTTGGAAAATTTTCTCTCCTTGGTTATCAGTCAATATTTGAGGAATAAACAGTAAGCCCTGTAATACAGTAACTTTCTAGTGTGCAGAATTAAGTAAAACATTAACTGTGATGATGGAAGAATGGAATTAGATGCTGTGTAGATTGATTTTAGTAGTTTACAAAATCCAAATATTTGTTTGGTCTATTTATCTTGTCTTTGAGGAGGTCTGAAATTCTCACTATTTTATCCAGTCCTTTGAGTAAGGCTGTGTATTAGGCTGATCAGGCTGACATGACAGAACACCACAAACTGGCTTGCTTCAACAATAGAAATTTATTTGCCATAGTCCTGGAGGCCGGAAGTCCAATATCAATGTTCTGGCAAGGTCAGTGTCTGGTAAGATCTCTCTCCTTGGATTGCAGATGGCTGCCTTCTTACCATGTCATCATATAGCATTTCCTCTTATGAGCACATGAAGAGAAAGAGAGAGAGAAAAAGAGAAAGGGAGAGAGAGAGCAAGAGAAAAAGAAGAGATCCCTGATGTCTCTTCATCTTCTTATAAGGACACTAGTTCTATCATGTTAGGGTCCTACCCTTATGACTGCATTGAATCTTGACTAAAGTTTAAATGCCCTATCTTGAAAAACAGCCACCTTTGGGGGTAGGGCTCCAACACATGGCTTTTGAGGAGACTTAATTCAGTATATAAGAGATTTTGTCACCCCAAAGCACTATGAGAAAACAAATCTATATCCTGAGTGAAGAAGGAGGCCAAAGGCTTAAGATGCTCCTTACCATGGACAGCTCTGGCATATTTATTAGCTGTCATTTTAGAAATCATGAATAGGATTTTGGTAGTTTAGGACATGGGACAAAGGATTTTTCATGGAGAGGGTAAAATGGCCTAAGAAAAGACAATACACCATTTGCAGGTAGGAACGCTCTCTTAGGGACACAGGTAGTTGAAAGTTGAAGTGAGGGGCAGGGATGCAGAAATGAGCAAGAACCGTATTTGTCTCATTCTTGCTCCTTTGCCATAACCCACCTGCTTTTCTACTCCTTGGCTAACATGCATAAAGTAAATTCCTAGTAGACTCTATCATGATTTACTGTCACTGTCTTGATCCTCCTCTTGGGTCTCTTTGTCCAGTTGCCTAGTCTCAGTTTCTTACATTTGATTATAATCAGCATTGTTCTCATTCCTTGGACAATTTGACTGAAACTGTCATTAGATATAGCATTAAAAACAATAACATGCTTATCTAAGTAAAAGATGGATACTGTTCTTACAAAACTTATCTATAAAAATTTTAGCCACCATTGTCTGAAACTTATAATGTAAGTTCTTTACATTCATCTCTTCATTGTATACCTGTAACACCCCTAAAAATTATGTTCTTTATTATTTCCATGCATTTCTGGTATTGAACCTGGACCTCTTACATTTTGCTAGTATCCCTTGTTAGTTTTCCATGTTCTTGTCTCAGATTAAGAGGTTGCACCTATCCTTTAGGATATAACCTAGGATATAAAATTGCAGAGACACAGCATGGAAGATTACTTCAAATCTGAGCCCCCAAGACACAAGGGCATTGGGGCAGGTGGCCAATTCAATGCTAAACATCCATCAGAACCACTGGCTTGTGTTGATTAATGAAGATGACTGCTTTATGGGGTGGGTTTTCCACTTGACAGTAGGTTATTGTGTTTGACACTATAAGGAAGAATGTACATGAATGTTTCTGCAGACATGTCACCTCCCTTAAAGGCACCTCTCACCTACATAGTGCAGTCTGCTCATCTGTCTTATTGTGGCTGCATATCAAGGGCTCCCTTTTCCCTGAGTACCCAGGAATTTTACTGATAAACATACTGCTTGGAATTAAAGAGTACTTTAGACAGATAATTGTGCTTTCAGATTCTTAATCTCTTTTGGACATATTTCATTACTCATTTAATGTAGCTTGAATTAGATTATTTTAAAATCGATTCAATTAAATGTAATCTACAAATCATTTAAAGGCACTATCATATTGCATTATCAATGTGCGACAGTTATGTTGAGTGAGTGCCTAATATGTGCCTGGCATTATACTATAATACTAACAACAATCTGAATGTTAAATATTTGTCACCTCCATTTAAAGATGCAGAAACTGAGACATATGTTTAACAGAGAGGTTAAATATCTTTTCCAGTGCTACAGAACATATAACAGCAGACGGAGCTGGGATTTGAAGCCATGGCTGGTAAACAGCAATTCTGTTGCGGTTTTACCATTTTTCTATGGTTTCTCAAATGATTTTGACTTTTCCACAGGTGATCGCAGTCACTACGTTTAGACTCTATTCCAGTGTATATAAAAGGTGTGTTTATTTGCTCTCATCACTATTTGCTCTATTTTCTAAGACTGGGCCCAAATAGTTCTATATATTTGTGATATAATTAAAAATTATGTCTTCTTTGTATATATTAGAAGTTTTCCTTGTCTTGAATAAAAGAACACCAGAGAAAAACTCAGATTAGAGTTTTCTTGAACCATGTTAAAGAAAAAGTAGAAGTTATTAATTTCCGTTTGGCATTTTAAAGACATATTAAATGTCTGGAAGGTTAGGGATTTGGCTTAAACACTTGGCCCTGCTTTTTATCCACAGGCTTTTCTGTGACCTCAGAATCACTGTGCAGATTGCATGAATGGGCATATTTGGGTGTTTTTTGGAGTATTTTTTTCTGTCTTTGGGCTTCATATTTGTGTTTCCAAATGAGTGTGCATTTCTGTATGAGTAAGCACGAGTCTACTCTTTTTTCCACAGAGATGATTTTATTTCCAATGAGGTCTGTAATGGAGTTAGGGTAGCTTCTGATATGTAAGAGAATTAAAATCCTGCTTCAAGAGAAATCAACATTAACCCTTCTATTTGTTAATATTCTATCATCCTCAGGTCTCTCTGCCCACTTATTTTCTGACTAAATAATAAGCACTCTCAGAGCCAGTTTTCAAAAATTTACTTTGAAATTTTCATTTGATCAGCAGCCTCAAGATCTGAAGGGGATTACATTTTCCCCCTTTTCTTGTTTCTTGAACTAGCATAAATAATCCTCTTTGTGATAATACCCTGTCTCCCAGCGTGCTTGTTTATCATAAGAGGACTCTTGTTTCCATGGACTAATGCACTCAGAAGCTTGGCTGACTTTCTGATGTAAATGTCAGACAGGAACCATGTCTTTGCTTTTCCAGCCAAATTGCCTCGTTTTTACAACACTATGCTTGATTTATAGGGGTCTTTGAAATATTGAAATTGCCCCCTGCACTAAAAGAAATGCATCGTGTAGGCATTTTAGTATAGAAACATTAATAAGAATAATTTATAGGGGAAATGGGTTGCAGCGTTCTGGAAAATACTCAACTCTTTGAGCAAAATATGGCAGTGTCAATGAACAACACTGACATTCTAAAGGGAGGTACATATATTGAAGGATAACCAGAGTCAATCCCAAAAGAATGTCATAATTTCTTAGTTTGGATTTAAATAACCCTTATAGAAATAATAATTAAAAAAGGAACATAAGAAATTGATTCATTTT
Organism: Pseudorca crassidens; assembly: GCF_039906515.1. Lineage (NCBI taxonomy): Eukaryota > Metazoa > Chordata > Mammalia > Artiodactyla > Delphinidae > Pseudorca > Pseudorca crassidens. Next base: position 45,811,184 of record NC_090299.1, read on the forward strand.
TGTTTTTCTTATAGTATGCTTCATTTCTTTATTGATAAATGGTCCATAATGATCGTCAACCACATGCTTACTGAAAAATAGGATTTCTATCTCAGTCAGGTATTTAACTGGGGAACATAGCTGTGTCTATATAGGAAATGGGGAGAATGGAGAAAGAAACTAATTTATTGTACACATTCAACATGCCAGAAACAGGGACAGGCAGCTTATATGTCTTTTTAAATTTCAGTCCTTCCATATAACATGAGAAATTGGTGTTAGTGTTCACATGTCATTGCTAAAAGTCAGAGAGGTAAAGTGACATGCCTTAAGTCTCATGGTTAGTAAATCTTGGGTCAAATATGCAATTCAGAGAATGCTTTGGTGAGGGGAAGAGAATAGAATAAAATTATAAAATAAAATAAATTATATAATTTATTTTGTATATAGTTCATTAAATACCAAAATACTACTATATCCAGTGAGTCAAAATTATGTTTTTCCAAATACATGATATTACTTCAACACCAGTTAGTATGTTGTATTGTGGGAATGGGGAGTGGGTTCTGGCAACATAACGTTTATCTGTCTTTAGAGTAGTTTCATAATGGTTTTGTGTATTAATTAAATATGACTATTCTATATGACTATTTTATGACTGTTATAAAATATGACTATTTTATGACTATTCAAAGGTCAGAGAGAGTCTTTCAGAATGCTTTAAACAAGAACAATATTTGACAATAGACACATGGCAATAAAAATTAAAACAGTAGGTAGAAGAGAGAGTAAGAAAAAAGTAGAAATGTAATGGAAAAACAAAGAAAATGGAAAAATTGAGGGAGAAGAGGGGAAAATCTTGATTAAATCCAATGCCTTTAGGATATGGATTGCTTCTAGATAGTTTTATTTGTTCGTGTTTGATCATTTTGAGGGGTCATTATTTTTTTAACACTGGCTATGTACCAGCCTTTGTTCTGGACAATAAAGCTACAGAGTTCCATGACGTTACAAACTCCTGGGTATGACAACAAAAGAGATGTGTAATGGTGTAATGGTGTCAAGATGGGGATAATTGGGAGTCACCGTGAGAGAACAACAAAGGGCATTTAACCCAAATTTTAAATGTCAGGAAAGATTTTTTGAAGGAAGTGATAGTTAAACTGGGCTGAGACTAGAGAGGTAAGGACGAGTTAGGCAAAGATAGGGAGTTTAGGCAGGGGACAGAAAAGTATTCCAGGCACATTCTTTTATGTGCAGTATCCCATAAGAAGGAGTGAAATGGCACAGTCTAGGAGATTTAAGTAGTTTGGAATTCTTGGAGTGGAGAGTGAGAAGATGCAGGAAGTAGGACTAATGGACAGACTAAGAGTTATCCATTCTTTATTTCATTAAAGCAAACATCATTTTCACCATTGCCATCATTATGTCATTCATCTATTTACTATTCACAAGCATTTATTATATAGCAAGTGCTCTGACATTTAATGTGAATGTTTTACAATGGAAAATATTATTATATAAGTTCCTAGCAGAGTTTGGGAAAACACTCCTGTGTTTCTCTTTTGCTCACACACTCATAATACTTCTGACACCAAATATATATATTTTTTTCACACAATTAATTCTGTGTGACCCTAGCTGGGTGTCCCATAATTCAATTCAATTCTGACACTGTCTACTTGGAATTATCATCAGATCCTACAAGTTACGTGCTCAGTTCCACAACACTGCCCCCAATTCACAAACCAGTTGCAGGTTCCAGATTGTCTGCAACCTGTACTTCTGACTGGCTGTAAATTGGAGTTTCCATGACACCCTTCTTGGATTCAGCAATTTACTGGAATGACTCACAGAACTCAGAGAAACATTTACTTACATTTACCAGTTTACTATAAAGAATATAAGAAAGAGTACAGATGAACAGTCAAATGAAGAGATACACAGGGCAAGGTCCAAAAGAGAATAGTTCAAGAGCTCTGTCCCCATGCACCACTAGGCGGGGCACCACTTTCCTAGTATGTGTGGTTGTGTTCACCAACCCAGAGGCTCTTCAAACCCCATACTTCGGGATTTCTATGGAGGATTTATCAAGCAGTTATGACCAATCATTAACTCAGTCTCCTGTCCCTCTTTCCTTTTCCTGGAGAGTGGGGACCAGCTGCCATCCTGAAGCTATGCAGGAGTCCAGTAAGATTTACCTCATTAGAACAAAACACACTCCTATCATCCAGGAAGTTCCAAGGGATTTAGGAGCCTTGTATTCAGGAACTAGGGCCAAAGGCCAAATATTAGAACAAAAGATGTTTCTGGTGTTCTTATCACTTAGGAAATTACAAAGGTTTTAGGAGCTCTGTTCAAGGAATGGGGGCAGAGACCAATACATATATTTTCTATTACTTCACACCAGAGGACAAGGACAGTGTTTTATTCATCCTGTATTCTCCATGATAGCCTGAAAATTTCATTGTGAATAAAAGTTACTAGTACATATATATTTTAGATATGTGTTAAACTGCCTTGATGTTATAATTGATTCTAGATAGCAGCCAGGGGTCAGAAAATGTTTAAAACTCATGGGGAAATTAAGAAAAGAATTCCATTTACAATAGCATCAAAAATAAGTTAATTACAATAAATTTAACAAGTGTAGCACTTGTATATTGAAAAGTATGGAACATCATTGAAAGAAGTTTAAAATGACCTAAATAAGTGGAAAGACGTTATATTCATGGGTTGGAAGATTTAATATCATTAGGATGGTAATACTCCCAAATTAATCTACAGATTCAAAGTATTTTCTATCAAAATCCTAGCGGCCTTTTTTTTTTCTTTTTTTTGCAGAACTTGATCACCTATTCTAAAATTCATGGAAATGTGAGGGACCCAGAATAGCCAAAACAATTGTGTAAAAAGAAACAAAGTCAGAGGACTAACACTTTCCAATTTAAAAATTTATTACAAAGCTCCAGCAATCAATACATTGTGGTACTGGCATGAGGATAGACATATAGATCGATGGAATAGAATTGAGTCCAGAAATAAACCGTTACATTCGTGGTCAATTGATTTTTGACATTGGTGCCAGGGAAATCCAACAGGAGAAAGAATAGTTTTCAACAAATGTTCTAAGACAACTGGATATCTAGGTGCAAAAGAATAAAATTGGACCCTCACCTCATACAATATACAAATATTAACTCGATGTGGATCAAAGGCCTAAATGTAAAAGATAAAACTATAAAACTCTTAGAAGAAAACAAGGTAGTATATCTTTGTGATTTTGAATTAGGCAACAATTTCTTAAATATTACACCAAAAGTAAAAATAGATAAATTGGACTTAATTAAAATTTAAAACACATGCTTCAAAGGACAAAACCAAGAAAATGAAAAAACAACCTACATATGGGTGAAAAAATGAAAAAACAACCTACATATGGGTGAAAATATTTCAAATCATATGTATGGGTCCTGATAAATCATATGTATGGGTCCTATAAGGGACCCATACATAGAATATATGTATATATTCTTTTACAACCAATTATAAAAATACACATAACCTAAGCAAAAATTAGCAAAAGACTTAAATAGATATTTCTCCAAAGAAGATATCCAAATGATAATAAGCACATGAGAAGAAGCTAAGCATTGTTAATCACCAGGGAAGTGCAAATCAAAACCACAATGAGATACCACTATTACCCACTAGGATGGCTGTAATCAAAAAGACCAATAATAACAAGGGTTGATAAGGATGTAGAAAAATCAGAACCCACATAAACTTTACTTGGGAATGTAAAATGGCACAGCTACTTTGGACAGCAGTCTATAAAATGGTATAGCTACTTTGGACAATATTCTGGCAGTTCCTCAAACAGTGAAACATAGTTACCATACGTTCCAGTAATTCCATTCCAAGAGAAATGGAAACATGTCCAGAAAAAAACTTCTACATAAATGTTCATAGAAGAATGATTTATATTAGAGAAAGAGTGGAAATACTCTAGATGTTCATCAATGGATAAACAAAATGTAGTATAACCATACAATGATTATCATTTGACCATATAAAGGAATAAAGTACTGATATATGCAATAAGACGGATGATTATTGAGAGTGCTATGCTAAATGAAAGAAGCCAGATACAAAAGGCTACATATTATAGAATTTCATTATATGAAATATCAGAATAGACAGATCCATAAAGACAGAAAATAGATTAGTTAAGAAAAATACATGAGGATGATTTGAAAGTCTCTTCTTTCTGTCCCTTGCAATAGGGTTGAGTTATCCAAAAGCCACATTACACGCAATGCATAGGGTCCATGATAATATTTACTACAGTTTCACTGCAGAATATAATTTTGATATTTATTTTTATACAAATGCAGTAATAAAATGTAATTTTTTAATGGAGAAAGGGTCAACAAGGGCAATGTAGGTAAGTCGTACCAAAGTCATCATCAAATCCTATGCACTTCAACTGAAGGCCTCCCTGCCACCTCCCACCCCTAAGGTAGAAAGCCTTGGGATGAAACAGAAGCTATATGTATCATGGTAAATTGCAAAAGTGGCCATGATACTCTGCAGTGCTTCCTATTAAGCAGTGGGTTCAAGTTCCCCATGCCTCGTATGTCTCACCTTTGATCAGGAGGATGTGGCAAATGTGACATGTGAGGCTTCCAAGCCTAGATCACAGCAGGTCTTGCAGTTTTCAATCTCATGCCTTTGGGACTGGGCATGTGGACAATCCTTGTCTAGCCTGATGGAAGATGATAGACCAGGTAGAGAGAGGATCCAGTCATCACACCAGTCCCAGGAAGCCAATCTAAAACCAGCATGCTTAACCTGCCTGACAGCTGATGGCAGGCACGAGAGCAGAGATCACCGGAGCATGGTTTCTCATTTAACGTTGAACACAGCCTAACACAATCACTTACATTTTCATGTTTAACTCCAAATTCGATATACTAGCTCATAAAAACTTCTTTAAAAATCTCAGTTTTCAAGAGTTTATTTTTGAGATCGATCTAGTTGGAATGTCATTACCTGTTTTCTCCAGTGGTTTTAGAAGATTATGCCCTATGCTTGATTTCAGAAGGAGGAGCAGTTAACACTGTCTGTGTTGGGAAGCAAAGTGGTCTCCAGAATAAAATATGTGATCTTGGCAGGAGGAGGGTGTTGAAATATAATTTCTGACTCTTGGATCAACCTCAAACATCACACGCAGGCATTTTCTTACAAAACAACATGATGATTTACTTTATTTAATTATTTAAAAGTGCTAACAAGAATAAACAGTAACAGCATACAAAACATTGGGTTTTGAATGCATAGCCTCAGGGTCCAGGTAATGGTGATTTTCATAACTTAAAATAAAAACACAATTAAAAAAAAAATGAAACATGCTGTTTACTTTCATTCTGAAGTTAGGTGGTCAAAAAAATAAAGGCTTTTCCTCTGAGTTTGACCCTAAAACAAACTGGTTATTGTTTTCTCTCCAACAGAAGTAATTATAAGCCTTAAGTTACAGCACACCACAACACAAACCCCAGATAATTGTAGGATTACATAAAAGGATGAAAAAGATATAAATATATTTTATCTGTAAGATGGGATTGGAAAACTTTCTAACCATAAAAGCAATGGGAAAAATCACAAAAGGATATATCAGATTCGATGCTTTTAATTATTTTTTGTCTGCAAAAAGACCATAATATTAAAATGCAAATAGAAAACTAGAAAAATATTACATGCAAATTACATGACACATTAAAAGTTAATATCATTTATACATAAAGAGTTCATACAAATCAAAAAGGAAACATTTCCATAATTCACCAGGATGAAATTAGATGTTTTATCAACTTAAAAAAATCAGTTTTAATCAAAGAAACTCAAACTAAATAAGAATTTTATTTTCACCCATGAATAATTCAGCAAACAAACTTAAATTCTGCTTTTGCTGGATACCATTTTGAGGTGTTACTCTTACCAAACTAAATAATCATACTTTTCAGTTTCGTGAGAAAAAAATAGATCAATAGGCCCACAATGTATGGTCATGCAGGTTGTGCACTGCATAAAGTGCTCAGTTTAAGATGCAGGTGGGCTCCTGAAAACCATGCTTTCCTCCACCTATCAAGCCATAAACCCTGATAAGAGCTACATCTATTTGGTAAAATTAGGTATTACAAATATTTTATATAGGCTAGTGGAGGCTCAATGTGCATGTATACAACATATATACACACATAAAATAGAAAAGGCGGTGAAATATGATAACTACTATGGGGAATTTTTAGAGTTTTATGAGAGTTTATTCTGGTGTTTAAGGGTGGGATTCTGGGAGGAGATGTCATGAGCAGCGTTCTGAAAAATAAACTGGAATTGATGTCACAAATAAATATTCACAGAGAACAGAAGATGTAATGTTCTAGAAGTGAAAGAATGCATGGTCCATTTAGCATGGCCAGACTTTAGTGTGTGGAGTGTGTCGTCAATGACTGAGAAGGAAAAAGATAGAAAGGGCTTTATATGACATAGTAGGAGTTTGGTGTATCCTGAAGTTAATAAAATCATAGATGAGTTTTCAAGCAGAAAAATGACAAAAAGATTTGAGTTTTAGGGAAATTGATCTGGCTACACTAAGCAGAATATATTGATAATGGTCTTGGAAAGGGATTAAACGTCTGACACGTTTCTCTGTTCCTCTGGGTATATGATCGCCAGGTCTTGCAGTGCCTTGCTATGATGTTAGACCTGAGTTCTTTGAGACACATGCAAACCTGAATTAGATATTCTTTCCCCACCCCACTCCTGCTTCTTCCACCCTATGTAATGCAACAGTTCCAAAATTAAGGGATGTGTTTGTCATAGAATTTGAGACTGACCCAGGTGACTATTATTCTGAACTCCAAATTCCTGGAAGAGGGAACCTGGTCAGTTTAGAGAGTGCTGGGTGATTTGTCAGGTCCAACAACCATGGCTAGTTACAAAGCTGCCTTACTGCCCCTCCTTGCTTCAATGAATGAAGATAGGACAATTCCTAAGGAAAAGGAAGTGTTTGGATTCATTTTGACACAACTAAAATATATTGTGTTCAATCAGGCTGGGAAAGTCAGCCATAAAAGAGAGAGATGGAAGGGAATGGGAGGAACATCAGGAGAATGGCTGATATAGTTAAGAAATATAGTTACAAAAATGATCTTAAATATATCAAGACTTTTAATGTTATTTGTACACTTGACCCTGCTATTTCCTTTCTAGGTACTCTGGATACATCACAGGTCTCAAGGTACTGGAGTCTATCTCCTCTCCTCATTTCTTCTAGATAAATCTTCTTGCTCTACTCTCTATGTTCCAACACCATTAATATGTTTGAAAATTGTCTGCTCCTAATTTGCAGTTTTTGAGTTCTGAGCTTATTCTTCTGAGTTTTCTTTGTTGCCTAAAATATCTCTCCCTGACTTTCTATACCTTAAAGGGCTTTGGCTCATCATTTTAAGGAGTCAACCCAGGCATCAACTACTGCAGGAATATTTACATTTCAGGGTAATGGAGTATTCTTCTCCTGAGACATTGTCCATACTGCTGTCATTTCACTTCCTTCTGGATGTAGAAAAGATCCTTTTGTATATCCCACAAGACTTCTTTCTTAGGATAAGGACTATGTCTTATTCATCTTCATAACCTGAAAGGATATTAAGGTACTTTTTTCATAGTTAGCACTCAATAAATGTCTGTTGAGTGAATTAAATGAAAGGGTGATTACAATCAAAGATAACGAGGAGCAGGGTAAAGATATTGATTGATTGTATATTTGTTAAGAAAAGTTGACATGCTAAGTCTGGAGGTAAAATGAGGAAATAAAAGGTATAATTTCTGATCTTATAAAAGGGGAAGGAAGTAATGAGAAGAAAAAGAAAAGGAAACATATATTCAAATGCTTGCTCAAAGAGAGGAAGAATAAAGAATCATAGAACATGTGGCATAAGTACAAAGCAAAACAAGAGAATAGAATTAAATCCAGATGTATCAGTAGTCAAAATGAATGTAATCACCAGTTAAAAGACAATGATATTGAGCAAGATCTTCAAAAATGTCAAGCTCTAGGGTGATTACAAGAGGCATAGAAAGTGGAAACTTGAAAGTAAAAGAATTGAAAGCAACACTAAACAAATATGTTTTAATACTTAAAAAAATTTTAATAACTTTTAATATTTGTAGCTTAACATTATTTGTAAGAGCAGTTGCAATAATAGAAACCTGGGGAAAACCAAATTTCTTTGAGAGCAAATTGAATAAATAACTTACAATAAAATAATACATACCAAACAAGAGGGAAAACAAATGAACTTTAGGCACATATAGCAACATGAATTATTCTCAAAAGCATGAGACCAAGTCTAAAAGCAAATCCAAGGAAAAAAAGTTTTTTAATATAAAATTTAAAACACGCAAATCTAAGCAATCCGTTGCTTAGGAAATATAAGCATATGGAAAAGACAATAAGAAAGGACGAATGATAGTAAACAAAGAATTCATGCCAGAGGTTCTCTCTCATATGAAGGAAGGAGACTGGGATCAGGCATACAGTGGACTTCAAATACACTGGTAATTTTCTATTTGGTGGGTGCACTAGCAGTCCATTCGACACCATTCTTTAAACCAGCTGACATACTTTAAATGTATATGCATGTATGTTTATAAAAATATGCATATTTATATTTATACATATATATGTATATATATACACTATATATTATATTGTGTTGACATATTTTAAAATTAATGCAAGGCTTGTATTCCTATATACTAATGATGAAAAATCTGAAAGAGAAATTAAGGAAACACTCCCATTTACCATTGCAACAAAAAGAATAAAATACCTAGGAATAAACCTACCTAGGGAGACAAAAGACCTATATGCAGAAAACTATAAGACACTGATGAAAGAAATTAAAGATGATACAAACAGATGGAGAGATACACCATGTTCTTGGATTGGAAGAATGAACATTGTAAAAATGACTATACTACCCAAAGCAATCTACAGATTCAATGCAATCTCTATCAAACTACCAATGGCTTTTTTCAAGGAACTAGAACAAAAAAATTCACAATTTGTATGGAAACACAAAAGACCTCAAATAGCCAAAGCAATCTTGAGAAAGAAAAAGGGAGCTGGAGGAACCAGACTCCCTGACTTCAGATTATACTACAAAGCTACTGTAATCAAGACAGTATGGTACTGGCACAAAAACAGAAATATAGATCAATGGAACAGGATAGAAAGCCCAGAGATAAACCCATGCACATATGGTCACCTTATTTTTGATAAAGGAGGCAAGAATATACAATGGAGAAAAGACAGCCTCTTCAATAAGTGGTGCTGGGAAAACTGGACAGCTACATGTAAAAGAATGAAAGTAGAATGCTCCCTAACACCATAAAAAAAATAAACTCAAAATGGATTAAAGACTTAAATGTAAGGCCAAACACTATAAAACTCTTAGAGGAAAACATAGGCAGAACACTCTAGGACATAAATCACAGCAAGATCCTTTTTGGCCCACCTCCTAGAGAAATGGAAATTAAAACAAAAATTAAAAAATAGACCTAATCAAACTTAAAAGCTTTTGCACAGCAAAGGAAACCATAAACAAGAAGAAAAGACAACCCTCAGAATGGGAGAAAACATTTGCAAATGAAGCAACTGACAAAGGATTAATCTCCAAACTATACAGGCAGCTCATACAGCTCAATATCAAAAAAACAAACAACCCAATCCAAAAATGGGCAGAAGGTCTAAACAGACATTTCTCCAAAAAAGATATAGATTGCCAACAAACACATGAAAGGTTGCTGAACATCATTAATCATTAGAGAAATGTAAATCAAAAGTACAATGAGGTACTACCTCACACCAGTCAGAATGGCCATCATCAAAAAATCTACAAACAATAAATGCTGGAGAGGATGTGGAGAAAAGGGAACCCTTTTTCACTGTTGGTGGGAATGTAAATTGATATAGCCACCATGGAGAACAGTATGGAGGTTCCTTAAAAGACTAAAAATAGAACTACCATATGACCCAGCAATCCCAGTGCTGGGCATATACCCTGAGAAAACCATAATTCAAAAAGAGTCATGTACCACAATGTTCATTGCAGCACTATTTACAATAGCCAGGACATGGAAGCAACCTAAGTGTCCATCAGCAGATGAATGGATAAAGAATATGTGGCACATATATACAATAGAATATTACTCAGCCATAAAAAGAAATGGAATTGAGTTATTTGTAGTGAGGTATATGGACCTAGAGACTGTCATACAGAGTGAAGTAAGTCAGAAAGAGAAAAACAAATACCATATGCTGACACATATGTATGGAATCTAAAAAAAAAAAAGGTTCTGAAGAACCTAGGGGTGGGACAGGAATAAAGATGCAGATATAGAGAATGGACTTGAGGACATGGGGAGGGGAAAGGGTAAGCTGGGACGAAGTGAGAGAGTGGCATTGACATATATACACTACCAAATGTAATGGGAAACAGCCACATAGCACGGGGAGATCAGCTCAGTGCTTTGTGTCCACTTAGAGGGGTGAGATCGGGAGGGTGGGAGGGAGATGCAAGAGGTCGGGGATATGGGGATATATGGTTATGTATAGCTGATTCACTTTGTTATATAGCAGAAACTAACACACATTGTAAAGCAGTTTTACTCCAATAAATATGTTAAGAAATGTGATATAGGATTTTGAGGTTAAATAGAGGTTAAAAATAAAGTATTAATAAAAAGAAACCTCTCAAGATAATTACATGGAATGATGCACTACCTTAAATAGTCTGGGCGCTTCTTCCAATACCATACATATAACACATGGGCGTTATAAAGAATATTGAAACATTTTCTGTAAAGACTTTAAATCCCAAATGAAAATTTTATGTAAATACTGTTATTGTAAAAAAAAAAATTAAATGCAAAGCTTGTAACTGAAAAAAGTTGAAAAACGCCCACATGTCCAAAATTTGATGAGAATCAACAATTTCATATATCTGTGTGATGAAATAGTATGCACTCATTAAATGAATTATAATTAATTTCAATGTCAAGGAAATCATTTATGATTTCATATTTAACTGAAAAATGTTAACAAGCTAGAAAATGCTGAGAATAATATGGTTTTCTTTATGTAAAGAATGAAATATTATTTATTTAAGAAGGCTGGAAAGAATACACAAATATCCTAATAGTGGCTGTTTCCCTGTGGTAGAATTGTAGACATATTATTTTTTTGTCTTGATTCTTTATATATAATTTCTAAACTTTTCTGATGTTGTACATAGAGTACATATTGGGTTTCCCTGAGTGCAGTTGAGCATGTGTTATTTTTATGATTTAAAAACACTATCAGTCATAATCAATAGAAAAAGAATTTTAAGAAAAAATACTAGAAAATGAACAAGCATTTTTTTTACTCTACAGGATTTTGATTAATGAAGCACTTTCTCCTGTTGCTTAGATCATCTGGAAATCTGATAATGGTAAGTTGTTACTATTTATATTTTTACTATTTCTGATTGGTACATGACAAGTGGACTGGGTGCATTAAAAATACATGATGGGAGCCATGCCTTTGGTTCCCTTGAATTCATCCTTATAATTGAGCACATCTTTTGAGGGAACCCTTGGGCTGTAACAAGAGATTGTGAAGAATGAGGCTTCTATGACAAGGTGACTCCCATACCTGTCCAATGTGGATCTTTTTCCTTTATATACCCAATGTGGATACTTTTCCATCTAGAGGGGACAACAAGGATAGGTCCTGTACAGCTCTGAGGTCTGTTACATGTACCTCTGTGAGTATTCTCACTTAAGAGAAATGTCTAATTCTGCTTTGCTGGAAAGATGGATTTCCTATCCTAGATTCTTGAAAGTGAATGTGATGTCAAGTCTGGCCATTGGAGTGACATCGGGTAAACCATTAACGAGCCTTTAATAAATTAAAAGCCAACATTTCTTTGCAATTAAAAATATAATAGTCTTAATCTCTAACAGTGTTTTAAAATAATTACTGACAAATTTAATCCCTATCTCACTTTATCAATAATCTCAAGAATCAGGAATGTTGCCCTTTTCTTGAGCCTTTATTCTAGGTAAAATTGTTGAATAGGTAATAACAATATTCGATGACATCAATTACAACTTCTCATGAAAGTCTTTCTTGTACCAATACTCTCCTGCTCATTTCATATACTTAAAAATTTACTTTAAGTAAAAAATAACAATCAGTTATAATCAATTTTTAGTGTTACACCTTATTTCTGATAGTGAAATATTTCCTTCCTTCCTTCCTCTTTTTTCTTTTTTGTTTTTTACTTCTCAGTTCATCCCTCCCTCATTCCCTTTCTTCCTTTAAACCAAATGGATAAACATGTTAGAGAGATATTTGAGTTGGAAAGAGAGCCTCTTGGAATCTGTGAAATCACAGCTAAAATCAGCATTAGATTTTATACATTCCACCAAATAATTTAGTGCTGACATTTATACCAGTCTTCTTTATATGTACATTTCTTTGGGAGAAATAAAAATACTGACTATTAAATGCCCCCCAAAATGGTTTAAGAAAGCCTATATTTTTTTGGTTGTTGTGGCCTAGGAATTATCTTGGAACTGAATATCATTTTATTTTTTATCCTTTGTCTTCAAGTGGTATAAGTGAGAATCAAAGTTAATAAACAGATTTAAGGTTTTTTGCCTCAGGACACCATTTAGAGGACGTCTGTTAATTCTTTTATTGTGTTTCTGAGTTGAAGCTAAAAGAGTTAATTAACATCAATCCATGAAGAAAATAATTTTCTTTTCTTCCTTTAAGCTTTGTTGGAAAGCTTAGAGTTTAGAAGCTATAGAGAACCTATAAGAACCTACACAGTTTTTATAAGAACCTATAGAGTTTATTATTTCCAAAAGAGTTTATTAAACCTATAGAGTTTATTATTTGTAGGTGGTAGTCTTCCCTGATCTAAATTTAGATGGTTTGAAACAACAAACATAATGAATGTACTCAATGATTAGAATTCAATTATCTTAGGACCCTAACTATGATCTAGAATGGTGATTAAAATTAACATCCCCACGTAGATAAATCTCAATTAAAGTGATTAAATACATATTTCATCTCAACCTATATTCTTCTGAGAATAAATTTATTACTATATCTGGCTTCAGAAGTATATTGAATGGGGGTTTGTACAAGATTACCTTCAGTCACCATAGGTTTTTGAAGTGAAATTATGTTAGCTCTCAAAGGGGAGCAAGTCATTGTTTTAGGACTGAACGCCAACATGTCTTTTGATACTAAGGTAGTTTCCTTTTCCTAGCCAAAACATTGTCAGAAAGTTCTTAAAATGAAAAGGAATTGGTTTAAATCTTTACTTATCTAATTGAAATTTCTATCTATCTATCTATCTATCACATATATGTTTATATGTGTACAGACATACAAATATACATATAGAGTAATAAAGTTTCTTATAATAAACTGTATACTTGAAACTTTGAAATAAAGTTGAATGAATCCATGCCTGGCCTCTTTAACATATTGTCAGTAGAGAAAGAAGCAAGTTTTCCCAGCTGCATCAATTTGTCACTTCTGTTGATAGATTAGGTACAATAAATTTCCATGCAGAAGAAATCACTCAGAGACTCACCTCATCCAGAAAATGTTCACAGTTCTGTCTATACACATGTTTGTCATGACTTGAAGAAGAGATTTTGAACATTTGTATCTTCTACTGAACCCATTTTTCTATTGGCTTTCTTTAGAACAGAGTTGCAGTGAAATAGTAGGAAGAGGGCTGGAGTAACTAAGAAAGTATTAATGTTCTGGTTTGTCTAAGTCTGAATGGGGTAGGGCAAGACATCTACCTTGAAAATAGCAAAAATTGGAGAAGCAGGAGCCTTGCATATCTGGAAACCACATACCTAAGAAAAATCTTTAAGATAATTATGTGTACAATTTGATATGTAAATCAAATATTGGTAACCATCACCTGGTCTTGGCTTTTATCGACTACCAGTTTCCTGAGATAAAGGTAGTGAGCCTGTTTATATATAGAGTAATGATAATGAATACTGAAAAATCTGTGTGAACTAGTAAAATGAACTCAACTTTTGTAAGTGTGTGGAGTGTCAATCTTAGTTGAGGCACACAGGCTAGTATAGTAGACTATGTTTCTAACTGAGTGTCCAAGTTACTCTATACCTTTGAGTGCATGACTTTTGAACTAAGAATATAAGGATTAACTAATGTGCATCACTCTTTTCTACCCATTGCCAAGTTATGAAACTCTCCCAGAAATTATGGATTTGACATCAGGCAAGGTGTTAAGTGGAGTTTTGGTCCAAGTTAAGAACCCTGACCATGATTTTTTTAAATTACATTATTTACACTTTAAAGTTACATAACTTAAAACATTATAATAACCACACTACCTTAAAAAATCATCCATTAACTGTTTTCATGAATATCTTTATCATGATAGGATGTTCATCATATTAAAAAAATGAGCACCTTTTCACCTGGGTCATTATTTTTTTTTTAATTTATTTATTTTGGCTGCGCCCGGTCTTAGTTGTGGCATGCGAGATCTTTTCATTGCAGCATGCATACGGGATCTAGTTCTCCGACCAGGGATTGAACCCGGGCCTCCTGCATTGGGAGTGTGGAGTTTTACCCATTGGACCACAAGGGAAGTCCCTCACCTGGATTTGATCACTAAATTCTGCCTTCAGTAATCAGATTGACTCAAACTGATACTTTCCTCTGGACCTACATTGTGCTTCTTTATTTACAGGGGAAGGTGTTGGATTAAATCATAAAATTGTTTGTCACTTTATTGAGAGGCAGCTGGGTACAGCAGATAGAACAGTCTTCATAGACTATGTTTAAAATTTAAGTTCTTCCCTTTTCTTCTGTGTGACTCTGGGCAGAGTTATTTGACTTCTCTGATCCACAGTTTTTTGTTCTAAGTAAAATATCATATCTACCTTGTTGAGTTCTTTGCAATTTGGAGAATATTTGTCATGCTGCCAGTCTTCAATAGATAGTTTCTATTTTTGATTTTGTATAACATGCTACAGCCAGAAAGAACTTAAAAACTCTTTTTAGATCAATTCAGTGAAACCAAGGGATATGTGTATGATTATTTCATTCTTATAGAATTGGACTCTCAGAGAAGTGAGAGATTTTCTTGAGTTCACAGTTAATTCGAACAGAAGTCAGAACTGAACGTGTATCTTTTGGTGTTTAAATCTTTCAACAAATATGCTGTATTTTCTTAAGGTTCCTCCCAATCTTAAGGTCCATGATTTCTGGAAGCAGATTGCAAAGACTTCTGTCCCAAAATAGATTTATGGGAGATGAAAAGACTGTTTAATCCTGGTTACTATGTTCTTCTTGCATTTACAGTGCAATTTTACATGCACTGTCTCTGAGTTGCATTTATCTATGGCATTATTTCTATATCCAAGTACAATATTGTATGTACCTATTTAAAAAAAATTCCATGGATTTTATGTGTATGTATCTTTGTGTGTATATGTATAAAAATGCCAAATAATAATGTTATCATTATTGCATCATTGTCATTTTATGATGCAGTTAATTTAAACCTTTAATCAGCATAGTATTTGGTGTACACCAAAAGAGAAACACCGTTTTGATCTTACTCAATATGTATCATTTCCTTTGACTTTTGAATATTAAATTTATCTAGAAAATTTATACAAATATCCTTAAACATAGTACTCTCATGGAAATCAGAATTTTTTCAGGTCAATCACAATATCCAATTTTGGCTTCAAGTTTATATATACTTACGTGTATATGTATATGTATATGTATATATATATATATATATATATATATTTTTTTTTTTAATATGGGCGTTTGGTAATAGTTGTCCTTCTAAACATTTGTAAATAGGATTCCAGAGCCACCTAAGCCACTTTTCCTCAAAAGGAACAAAACCTTAATAAAACAACTCTCAAATAGTTATAAAATAACTAAATTTCCTATATGGAATCCATATAAGTTATTTTAGCAGCTAACATGATATATATCCATTATTATAATCAGCCTAGCCCTTAGGTGAAAACTCCTTTCTTAAACAGACAACAAAATGGAATTTTAGGGGGTTAATTTTATTTATTTATTTATTATTTGAAGTATAGTTGATTTATAATGTTTCAGGTGTACAGCAAAGTGAAAAAAAGAAATTTTGAAGTGATAATAATATGAATCATATTGAAATGTTTACATTTCAGGTGTGAGTATTTATTTTTTATTTTGACTTTATTATTTCCATTCTCAAGTTCTTAAATGTTTTTGTACTCATCTTACTGAATAATTTTGACTGATAGTTTTCTTTATATACTGTAGATAGTGTCATAGTTCTCACATTTCTACATACACAGGTCTGAAAATCTGGCAAATATGTAATCTTTGAACCTTGTTTGAATGATTCATGGAATCTAAAGATTCAATTCTACTTGTGGTAGGCTGAATAATATTACTCCAAAGATATCTACATCCTAGTTTCCTGAACCTGTGCTATCTTAGATGACAAAAGGGATTTTGCCATTTTAAGTTAAGAATTTTGAGATATGGTGATTTTCCTTGGTTATCCGAGTGTGTCCAATAGAGTCACAAGTGTCCTTAATAGAAGGAGGCAGAGGGAAATTTGAATAATGAAGAAAATGAGATGATGATGGAAAGAGAGGATGCCTTTTATGATGAAGGAACAGGCCATGAGTCAAGAAATGCAGGAAACCCCTAGAAGCCGGGATAAAACAAAAACAAAAACAAGAAAACAGGTCCTCCTCTGAAACCTTCAGAAGGAGCACAGCCCTGCCAACACTTTGATCTCAGCTTCAGACCTCCATAACTATGAGAATATATTTGTACTGTTTTGAGCCAATATATTTATTGTAACTTGTAACAGTGGCAAATATGAAACTAATACACCACTATGGTGAACAGCTGAAAGTATATATTTTTATTCCTTACCCCTTAAATAAAATATTAGTTGAACAAATGGTAAGTCTGGAATTTGACAATATTCAAAGAAGGCAACTAGGGGATTTTAACATTTTAATAGTTGTGAAGGCTCTGATTTATTGGAATGTGTTAAAGAGAAAGGTGGAGGAGATGCAGTGAGAACATCCTACTGAATTAGAGGTTCCTTAGAATGGAACTGTCTTAACAAATAAGGTGATCATTGCCTCCCTTTGCAAAAGTTATCAACCTCTTCAGCTGTTATTAATAAATGATATTGGTAATGACACTGGATCATTTTTTCATGTACTTCCTAATCTTAACATGCTCTTCGTCTTAGATCTTTTCACTCATTCATGAACACTGCCTAATGCACCAGAACATTGCCTTAAGTGGCTATCTGGCTTTCCATATAAGCATTAAAATAAAAGAGTCATCGGGAAGGGAAAAAAAGAGTATAGTAGAAAGAAAGGCCTTTTGTAAATTGCTTTGCAAGAGCTAGGCATCATTCCAGGAAAATGAAGGGCACATTTCAATGGACTTTAACCTCCCTTTGATGGTATTTAAAATCCTTCCTTGGGACATTATAAAAGCCAATGGTGAATATTTTGCCAGAAATTTTCCATTAAAATTGTAATGACTTAATACTTTGAGGTTAGCCAAAGAGATTATATTATATAGAGAGTGATCTTAAAATTTGCATTTTAAGTTAATTGCTATTAACTGAACAAGGCTGTCAAATATTTTTCCTTCTGGGAATCATCCAACTATATATATATTTTTCCATATATTTGTGCCAAAATATCAAGAATTCCCATTGAGGAAAAAAATAAGTAGTTCTTTTAAGAGGAAAACCTATGTTTTCAATATTATGATTCTGTGGAAAAATAAATATTGCCAACAGGTTAAAAGTGATAGAAATTTGGACATGAGACCCTAAACATTCCATATATCTTGCCCATCATGAGCATTTAAAATTCAACAACATGAAACATGAAAGAAATGTTCAGTGAAATATAGAGATATAAAATATATGATTATATCATACTCACTGACTCTTCCAAGCAGAACCAAATTATGTGTAGGTTACACTATATTCTGTGATCACTATATTCATCTCATTCTTTCTCTAATAACTTAATTTACATGAAATCAGGTTTAGAGAAAAAGAAAGCTTGCATATTTACTATATGCCAGGCACATGTGTGTAGTATATATCTCTTCTACACCATTTGAGTTAACCCCATTTCATAAACTACAGGAGAACAGAAGTCCTGGATTGTACCTTACTAGGATTTTGCAGGTAGCACATGACAGAGGTAAGATAGGGACCTAAGTCTTTTGATGCAAAGACTATGCACTTTCCTCAAAAGGGGGTATTCTGAAAAATGCATGTCAAATGGGAAAAGGGAATGTTCAATTGAAATTTTTCTTGATGGAGTTGATGTAGAAGGGATGGTATTTCAGGGTTTGTTGAATTACCGTATGTCTTTGTTCTTTGTATATATAGCATGCATATAACAACTGGTATCTATCTTCGTCTGTCAGTGGAGAGATTCATACACCAAAACTTCCTTCTTACAATCTCCTGGAATGGTTTTGCCAAGAAGTAATTAAAATAGATCTGTTGATCCAATGAAGATGGATCTATAACCATACCGACAGTCTGATATTTATAGAAACAGAACTGATAAGTAAATTAAACATAGATTATTTTTTCTACTTGCTGTCTGATCTTATCTGGGAGAAAAATCATGTAATTGTCATTTCACAATGGCCAGAAATACTTTTGTTGACCTGTAGAGACAGTATAGTGTACTAAACGTACAGAAATAATGTTATCAATAGAAAACATTTTAAAGGTACTATGTGCCAGATAAAGTTCTAATTTTTTAATGCATGCCAACACAATTCTTACAATTACCTTATGAAATAGGTACTATTGTGGTCTCCATTGTACAGACTGAGGAAATGAAGCTCACAGAGGTAAAATAACTTGTACCAAGTCACTCAGATAGTAAAAGGCACAATTAGGATTCAAATCCAGGTGTCCTGGCTCCAGAGACCATATGCTTAAACATTTAATTTCTAATAGGAGTTGAATAGATGTCTTAAGATATCAAAAAAAAAAAAAAAAAAAAAACCGAAGGGGAAAGAAGTGAAGGAATAGAAAAACAAAACTTCCTAGACTAAATTATGATGTGAATCATCAGTTCAAGAGTCAGCCGAGGACTGAGCAGGATGAATGGAAAATGCCCACTCAGGCATATCTCTCACAAGATTTTGGAACATAAAAGATATTTTAAAAGATTCCAGAAATTTAAAGAGACAAGAAAACTAGCTGGTGACTTGCAAATAAATGAGAATTAAAATGGCATCTGATTTGTCATCAGCAAAACTGAGTATGACAGTGGTGAAAAAAGTTATTCTAAGTTCTAAAGGAAAAGCCTATTCTCTGCCAAAATATCAAGGGCAAGTGCAGGACAGACACGTATTTGGATATACAGGGACTTATAAAGTTTGCCACTCACATCCTAAAGTCATTTTCTAGAATACACTCCAGCAAATTTAAGACAAAGTACAGGAAAGAGGAAGACATGGTATTCAAAATACATCATTTTAAACTTGAGTAAAATTTGAAAACTCAGCTGTTAAATGTGCAGTTGGCTTAGAAAATGAATGAACTAAAGTAGAACACGAAGTCAAAAAGTTTTAAGAAGAAAGACATTAAAGAAAAAAATTGATTCATGTAACAAATAAAATGATGTAGAAGTTAGATGACCTTGGTGCAGTTTTTCTCAATCTTGGCACAATTGACATTTTGGATAAGATAATTCTTTGGTGGGAGAAACCTGTTTCATGAATTTTAAGATGTTTAACAGCAACTGGAAAAACGATGAAATGTAATGATTCTGTGTTGTGTAGCATGTGTTCAATAAATATTTGTTAATTAAAGTAAATTTCCAGAGATAAAAAAGAATAAATGTCAAAAACATTTATGGAAACAGTAATGAATAAAATATAGACATCATCAAAAACCAGGAAATAATATCTTAAGTTGATATGTTATAAAACAAAATTTAAGTAAATATGCAAATCTATACAGATAATGAATAGGGAAGCTGAAAACAAAATTTGGCATAATTTGAGAAGAATGGGGGATATGAAAAGCACAACAGAAAGTAAATGAATCATAAAAATTGTATTTTGTATTAGCAAGACAATATTATAAAAAGTTGAAAATCAAAAACAGATATATGAACACTTCATGCACAGTTTTGAGGAAAATTTCCAGGATAATTAAAAAACAAAAAACAAAATAATTAAAAAATACAAATAAACAAAACAAAATATAATAATGAGACAAGAGTCAACAGGTGGGAGAGTGAATTCATTTGTGTCTTTAACTCTGTTTAATTTATACACTTTAATTGACTGTTTTTGAAACAAAAATTACACGTTTAGGGGAAGAACTTTGGGAGAATGATCTCGCCATGTAATGGGCTAATTGTTTCATATGAAACCTAATATCCTCTTTAGGATCACTGAATGGAGAAAAAGAAATTACTAGAAGAGTAGAGAGGAGATATTCTTATAGAAAATTCCAGACCAAGCAATGGACTAATAAAATTTACATTTTAGAAATAGCAGTTTTATAGCTGAATGAATGATGAGTCAAAGAGGTAATAGAGATAAGAATTCAATTAGGAGATTATTTACAGTTAGGAGGTGAGAAGTACTGATGGCTTGAACCCAGAGACAGCTTGGATTTGGAGAGAGGATTACCAGACTGACTAGAAATTTGGGAAACATGATGGGCAGGAGTTGGGGACAAATTATCATTATGAGATGAAGGAAGAGAGAACATCTAGGATGACATTATGGTGTTCCACTGGAAGACTGGTAGAATGGTGGTGTCACTCACTACAACAGGTAACCTAGGAGAAGAAAGAGTTTTATTTGGGAGAAAACGAAAATGAATTTAATTTTGGAAAGTGTTGACTATGAGAGTTTGTTTTTCATTCATGAAGATGGTGGAAATACAGACTGAAGACTCAGAGGAGTCAATTGGAGACAGAGATTTGTTGAAAATCTTCAGTCTAGTGCTAGTGTCTTCAAGACAATATTATCAGTGTGGGAACTGGTATTCTAGTCAGGTGTCTAGCACTCAGCTGTGTTAGCTTGGAGAAATTGTCCTTCCCACCCCAGTAAGATGGAACAAAAGAAGGGTAAGATGATGGTACCTTGAGACATGGGGAATTTGTCAAACCTACTTGTTGAAATTAGTCTAATATTGATGGTTAGGTTTGTAATATCAAGGTTGTTTTACTAGATACATAAAGACTGAGTTGTATTTTATGTTTCAAAGCAATGTGAATTCTAATCAGCTTCCTGCTGTAGTTGATGTTTTCCAAGAAGCTGGGAAGAAAGTGAATACTGTACTGAGGCAAGGATTTTCACCGCTGCAAGTCTCTGACATGATGTCACCTATTTTTTGTGTTATTATTGTGCTCGTGGATTATATCTCATGTAGTGATGCCAAATATGTTCCTGATTTTAAGCACAACATTTCACTCATTTATTTTTAACCCCTTATAATAATCATAGCTTTGTTCATTAAAAATATATCTTTAGGGAAGCTGATTGGTTGGGAAAGGGATGTACTCTGGTATTCTGGGGGATCTTTCAAAGATAATGCACATGTTTTGGGATAGAGAAATGAAACTTTGACCTGAGTGAATGTTTGTGGTTCAGATTGATGAGATATTGTTCAGTTTATATTTCCTGATTTTTATCCTGATTGTCCAAAACACAGTTTATTTTCCTCCTTATTTCTCTGTGCCTCTCTGTTCTAGAAGGGAAACATGTCTTCTCTAAGCATTTGGGAATTAGCTCGATGTGAAACTCCTTTATCAATCCTATGCACATTTCCCTGGGAAAAATGCCAAAATTAACCACTTATGCTAGATAGGAAAACCTCAGCAAGCTTTCCAAATTTAAGCAGTATGATTTTTCCAACAAAGATATTTGAAACCCAAGATATATGGGGTTTGCATATTTTGGTTTATAGTACTCAAACTGAAATTTGATTCACCTTGTTTTTCATTAAGTACCAAGAAAAGAATAAACCAGGCTTTTCCTAGAATTCAGCATAATCTGCTTCCAACTGTATTCTGTGAATCTAAAAGCATTTCAAATGGTTAAAAAATAACCTTGGATCTGTAATTCAGCCACAGTGTTCATGACCACAGTACAGCTGACTGAAATCACATGTGTTATCTTGTAGATAAATGACCTGTATGGTGAATAGGGAGGTGAGTAGATTTAGAAAGTTGAAGATTAAAAATGAGCAAATTCCAGGTTCTGTTTTAAAGCCTACATTTTTGAAAAATGCCTTCTACTTAATGCTTATTGGCTTATACAGAGAATGGCATGAGTTAATCTAGTTTAAGGATTTATTCTTTAAACTGATAGTCTTATTTTTTAGTAACACAGCTTAATACTGTAGTCCATGTTAGAATCCACATTATTAGTACTATGGGTTAATTGGAAATTAAATATTGCTTTTATCACTCATTGTTAATATCAAGTTTGAAAACTTCACATAACTTCAAAACTGATCACCTTGGGAGAAAGATGGGATTAGTTTGTGATCTCGCCCACAAATTACATGTGATTGAATCATCTTATGTGCACTAGGGAAGCTATTTTAATGAAATCTTGGAAATCCAAAAGAGAAAAGAGCTAATAGACTATTCAGCCTTGTGTTAGATAAACATCAGAATAAGCCCCAGAACCTTGAGTGTTTTTATGGGCAACAAAAATATTCAATTATTAATCTGAATTCACTTATACTTCACAGTTATGAAGTATTTTTAAAAAACAGTTTAGCAAGAGTAACCATCTCTTGAACACAGTAGAGTGCACTATTAAAAGATGTACACATACAGTAAAACTTGGATTTATTGCTTTAAATATATCTTAAAGATAAATAGCATTAGAAAATTATTTTTCTTAAGGGCATATTTCCTTTCACTTTTAATTAAAATTTTATCTGGGTATAGTTACAAATATAAATATCCTGTTTGCATTGCAGTTAATGGCATACTTATTTGAATAGCCCAGAACCTCCTTACCAAAACAGATATAACCACTAAGATAATATATCAGAAATATCACAGGCAACATCTACAATAAAATTATATGAAAAACTATTCCCATCAGTGTGGGGGAAAAACAAAAACAGCAATAAGAATGGTATGGTTTCAACAACTCTACAAAAGAAAGCAGAAATAGCAAATAAATCATCTTCAAATGACTCTGAGAGCTGAAGGATCCAGAAATTGCCACATTTGTTGTAGAAAGCTTGATGGGCAAATCTTGAACAACCCAACTAGGAGGGTGCCAATAGAGGCTTAACTATGTAAGGAAGTTAATGGTTACTAAGGAGATTTCAGACAATGTTGAGGTAGTCCAATCACTATGAATTCTTGCAGTTAATGAAATAGAACTCATTTTAGAATAAAACACCAGACTTCCGTAAAATTGCTGTGAGTGAAATACACACTGAACAGAAAAATGGACTTTTAAGTGCAAAGGATGGAGATAGCTCATATAAAACTCAGCAAAAGAAACAGAACCAGCGCATATCAGAAAATACAAGGCCATGTTTTCAAAATCTTACATGATAACAACAGAGAATATTTCTGTAGAGTCATGTGATTTCATATTTTAGCCTACCCCCTGTTCTAAGAACCTGGGTAAACCTAGTTGACTTACAAACCATCAACTGAAATATATTGCAATAGAACCCTATGTTAAATTTCCATATGAAAAAAGTAAAATGAGTAAAATAAAATACCTATCGACATTTAATTCATTTTAGAAAAACATGCACAAAAGAGATAAAATCTATAAGCTAGTACTTTAAATCGGCCAAAAAGGAATTAAGGAAGCAATAGAAATCAGAATTATAAAAACTTAGTAGTAATTCATTCAACAAATGAGAATATGAATAAAGAACTAACAATATTCATAAAATAATTAGAAATTTTAAAAAGTAATTTTAGAAGTAAAGTTTAAACAAGAAAGAAAACCATAGATAAAGTCATAAGGGACACAGGTAATGAAAAGACAAAAACAAAAGAAAGAAGGAAAGAAAGAACAAAGAAAGAGAAAAACAGAGTTTGAGAGAATCATATAAAAATAGGTAACAGGGCTTCCCTGGTGGCGCAGTGGTTGAGAGTCTGTCTGCCAATGCAGGGGACACGGGTTCGTGCCCCGGTCTGGGAAGATCCCACATGCCACGGAGCGGCTGGGCCCGTGAGCCATGGCTGCTGAGCCTGCACGTCCAGAGCCTGTGCTCCACAACGGGAGAGGCCACAACAGTGAGAGGCCCGCGTACCGGAAAAAAAAAAAAAGGTAACAATGATGCAACATATGTATAATGGTAGTAACTGCAGAATATGAATAATAAAACAGTAGATGGACCAGATAATAGAAAATAGAATTCAGGTAAGCTTTCTTAGAATAAAAAAGACCTGAAACTACATATTGAAAGAACATACTATATCCTTTTGAAAACTGACCCAGAAAGATTAATTTTTAGCATAATTATGGACTTCAGAGAAATAAAATCTTTCAGGCATCATTCCAAGAAGGTGGAGTCATTTATAAGAAAAGGAATATCAGATTGTCATCAAAATTGATGAAAGTTATATTTTATGTCAGAAGACAATGTAGTATTATATGTAAGGTAATGTAGAAAAGACAATGTAAGCCAACAATTGCATATCTAGCCAAACTGATATTAAAATGTAATGACATTTTACATAACACAGACATACTATTTATTAACATGCATAATGTCAGTGAATATTTCATGAGCCCTTCATAAGAAATACACTAAAGAAGAATTTTAAGAACAAAAAGGCCTAAAAAGACACTTATAATTATGTACAGTAAGCATTAAATATAATGTTATCAATAAAACTAAAATCAGTTTAAGAGGAAGGGAAGAGAAGAGAGGAGGAAAGCAGAATGAGTTTACTGATTGCCTTATGGATATAAACTGGAATTTAAAGTGTGTCTCCTCAACTGAAGTGCAAGGAGAGAGAAGAGAGGAAAAAGAAAAGGTTCTACCTAACAAACTTGCTTATGGTAGAAAACAAATAGACATTATCCAAAAAGAAAAAGAAAAGATTAATTAAGAGTATTATGTAAAGAGATCAGTATAAATGCAACTATTACCAAAAAATATAGGCTTGTCTAAATATTAAAGATAACACAGAGAGAAAAAGAGTGAGAGCAAGGATGAAAAAGGAAAGACAGAGAGAGAGAGAAGAGAGACAGAGTCAGAGACAGCGAGAGTAACCCCATAGTAGAATGACATTTAAAGGTAAATATAATATGAAAAATATCACAGAACTAGGAAGACCAAATCAGATAATCAAGGTTCAGTCAGAAGACTAAAGCCACTCTTCTGTGTTCAGGTATAACTATTTTCATGTAGAAAAGGGGGCTTAAATATCTGTTTTAAGAGCCTGAGGGACAGAGATCAGAGAAGCTACTACTGAAATTCAGAGGGTCTCCTGCAAGTCAGAGGAGTCAACACTCAAGTCTCAACCCAAAGTACCGAGGTGGATAATTCTCAAACTGGAAGCTGCTGCAATTCTCGAGAATATAATTCTCCACCAAATATTTCAACCTGTAGTGAAGAACTAGATAACTCTCAAGAGTTGTCAGAATTTCTTATGTGTCCATATGTACGGCTACAACTTTCCTCAAGAGAAGGATGTCTTTCTTTCATTCTGATCTTTTATGCATGTTCCTCATATTGGCAATCTTTTACCCAGAGCCATACACAGAAGGGGATTCTGGGAAATGCATTGCAATGGAGGGGGATAAAGATGATGCTGATTTGACAGCATATAATCCATCACAGTAAGTGAAGAAAGCCATACAGTATGCTGTATACAAGAAATTTATCTAAAATAAGGAGGTTCTTAAACGTTTAAAATAAAATCGTGGACAAAGGTACACAAGGCAATTTGCAAATTAAAAAGATAAAACAGGTGTCATAATTTTGATATCTGACAAAGTTGAATTTGAGGCCAAGAAACATAAAAAGAGACAAATAACACTTTATAATGTTAAAGTCTGTATTTAATAATAAAGATACTAGTTATTAATATGCATGCATCTAGTAACAGCAACGACTCACATAAAAATAAACTGTAGGACATAAAAGAAAAACAGACAAAATACAAAAATAATATAAATAGCATTCTCTCACCATAGATATTAAAAACAACATAAAAAAGGCACCACATGGATATATCTTAATAAATTTGCTAATAATTTAGGCAAATGTAATATTTTATTGTATTTTAATTGTATATATTTTATACATAAAGTTATAAGTAAATATATTCTTTTAAATTTCTAACTCTGTGAACTGATTGTTTATGCCTTTTGTGCATTTTATCTGTTGGTTTCTTTGCCTTTTTGTAAAAGGTTTATAGGAGATTTTTGATATTGCATATTGATACACTTTGCTGTGGTCCAAGCGTGCTACAAGACTGTATCATGGAATTAGATCAGTTGCATAGGTCCAAGTGCATCTACTAGAGCCACAGATGAATATACTTAACCCCTTCTTATAATTGAGTTCTGACTGCTTTGTAAGAGGGCGACTCCATTTCTACGGCTTCTGGTTGGAATTAATTTTGCAATCTAATGCATTATCCATCCTTTCTAGGAGTCTTTCATTTATCACCATCACTTAATATTTACAACCAAGGTTGCAGCTAATTCCATTCACCCCTTAATTTGATTTAGCCTATGTTTTTACTGCTTCACTGGATTCTTTATTGTTTTCAGATTTTTCTATCTGGCTCTGGGCTTCAATTTTATAGGCATTTTATTGACATTGTTTACTGTATTTCAAAATAATTCCCACACTAGTAAAGACATACTTCTAAACGTATGTACTTCAGTCTCAGAAATATCCTATTATGTGAATCTCATTCTTCATTGATAGTGGAAAAAAGTGTTTATGGGATGGATGAGTTTGGTTATGACAACATTTCTATTTCTCTCCCTTCGGTAAGGAAAATGAGTGAAAAAATAAACTGTGAGTCTCAGTAAAAATGTTCAATTATCGTGTTGACAGGCAGATCCAGGCCTCTCTTTATATACCTGTTTTAAAGAAGTAGAAAATATCACTTCATTGTTAATCAACTATACTCCAATATAAAATAAAAATTAAAAAAAATAAAGAAATAGAAAATACATTGGTTCATACTACCCTTCTTTTCTCTCTCTATTCTCCATCCCCAGGAAGCCAAGTCTTGTCTGGGCTGCACTATACCAGGAATGGATCTCTTGGTTGACAACTTATCTAACAGATTCTAGACTCACTCTGGAAATACTGATACATTTTGATTCTATGTTACTTGGACACTATACCCTTTTGATACAGTTATAATTTTTCAATCATCTTGTCCACCATAGTTAAACATGATTCAGATTGTATGTTATTTCTGTCTTCTCCATTCAACCTCACTAATTTATTCCTCAACTTTCTTTCCATAAGTATTCTATATTTGGCCTAGATATTATGCTTTAATTATCTTATGCTAAATTTTCTGTCTTAGGATATAAGAAGAAAAATCAGCTTTCAAATTTCAAAGGAAAGGGGGATCTTGAAGGATGAGGAAGGTTTAGACATGTGAGGAGAGGGGAGAAAATATTCGGAGAGCATAAAATAGTTTTAAATGAGATATGGGTGAATGCATATATAATATTACATATTATATAATGCATATATAATATTACATTACATATTACATAATTTAATATCTTATTTACTGCCTTTTACCTTCTATTATTACTTGTGGTATAACAATTTAAACTTTTAATGCATGCACATTATAATTGTATTGAACACTTTTTTTACCATAAGGAGTTTTGGGTGAGAATTTCACTGATTCATGATTCATGATTCCCTTTTCTCTTTACCCTTATCTAAAGTTATAAAGATTAGATTAAGAACATAGACCCTAGAAACAGATTATCTGAGTTTGGATTATGTCTCTGCTTTCTTGCACTATAGTTTTGGTGAAGTTACTTAAACTTTTTTTGCTTCATTTGTCTCATCTATGAAAAGGCAATATTAATACCACACCTACCTCCTGCTGGTGTTAAATGAACTTGTATATGTTAATGGCTTACAGTAGTGCCTGTTATCATAAGGAGGGCTATGAAACCAAAAACATAGGAGTCAGATGGCAGACATAGATTAGGGCCATTTCAAATGATTTTTAATGATTAGTTTTTTGTTACTAATTATTACATTTCCATTTCTAGTCCTGCCTCCTACATATGAAGTTGCCTATGTCTTAAAGTAGCAAGAAATTCTAAACTATAAACTAGGAGATGATATTTGCAAATCAAAAGTCTTATCATCTTTTCTTTCTACAGTTCAAAGGAACTGCTGTAGGTTGTGCTCTGAGAGTCTATAGAGCCTCCCTGCAAAACAAACTGTAAAGCAGATAATCAATACACTAATAATTAAACTACCCCATGAAATTTAAGAAAATTTCAGAGGGTTTTAGACTGGTTTAGCAAGGAAGAGATTAAAGACAAGAAATCTTATATTTTGATTAGTGAGTCAAGAAATGATGGGTCAAAATACTCTATTTTCACTCTGCTTGATTCATTATACAAAAGTCTTCAAATATTTAAGTACAGTATTTAGAATAAGATATCAGATTCTTATTCCAGCAATTTTAATATTATATTTATCTTTGTTGAAAGCTATATTTGTGTATAACAACATTTATAGAAATTAAAAAGACTTTTCACATCTTTGAAGACTTATGCTATGTAATCAAGTTAAGAACATTAGGCAGGAATTTAAGTGCCAAAGAGATCTACTATAACTGTTTTCTACTATAGAAAGCAGTTCTGTTATCTGTAGTACTGTGCTCCCAGTCTTATTTTAAGTACTGAAGATAAAACTGATAAAAATGGATGAACAGACCCATAGATCAATGGAATGGAATAGAAAGCCCCAAAATAGCTCCACATAAATATGGCCAATTGATTTTTGACAAAGGTGCAAAAAATTATTGAATAGAGAAAGAATAGCCTTTTTAAAAAATGGTGTTGAAACAATTGGTCAATCATTTGCAAAAGAAGAAAGAAAGAAAGAAAAAGAAAAAGAAAGAAAGACGGAAACTCAACCTGTACCTCTCTCTTCATATCTATGAACTACAAACAATAAGTGCTGGAGAGGGTGTGAGGAAAAGGGAACCCTCCTACACTGTTGCCAGGAATGTGAATTGGTGCAGCCACCATGGAAAACAGTTTGAAGATTCCTTAAAGACTAAAAATAGAGCTTCCATATGATCCAGCAGTCCCACTCCTGGGCATATATCCTGAAAAGATGAAAACTCTAATTTGAAAAGATACATGCACCTCAACGTTCATAGCAGCACTACTTATAGCCAAGAAACTAACATGATATAGTAAATCATATATATATATATATATATATATTTTTTAAGATTATTTTCCATTGTAGGTTATTACAAGATATTGAATATAGTTCCCCATGCTATACAATATACCTTTGTTGCTTCTTTATTTTATGTATAATAGTGTGTGTATCTGTTAATCCCATACTCCTAATTTATCCCTCCCCTGCTCCTTTTCCCCTTTGGTAACCATAAATTTGTTTTCTATGTCTGTGAGTCTGTTTCTGTTGTACATATAGATTCATTTGTATTTTTTTTTAGATTCAACATGTAAGTAATATCATGTAATATTTGTCTTTATCTGACTTACTCAGTATGATATTCTCTAGGTCTATCCATATTGCTGCAGATGATGGCAATATTTCATTCTTTTTTATGGCTGAGTAATATACACATATATTTCACATCTTCTTAAGCCAGTCATCTGTTGATGGGCACTTGGGTTTTTTCCATGTCTTGGCACAATATATATAGTGCTTCTAGAGAGTTAAAAAAGATGAATCATGGATCTAAATGAAAAATGTGAAAATATAAGAATTTTAGAAGGAAACATATGAGAAAATCTTTTTGACCTTGGGTTAGGCAGAGTTTATAGATATTACACCAAAAGCATGATTCATCAAGAAAATTGATATTTACACATCATCAAAATTTATAACTTATGATCTACAAAAGATTTCATTAGGAAAATGAAAGGACAGCTACAAACTAGGAAAAGATACTTGCAAATTTCATACCCAACAAAGACTTGTATCCAGAACATATAAAGAACTCTCAAATTTCAGCAATAAGAGAACTAATGACCCAATACAATTGCAGGAAATATTTGAATTGCCTCTTCACCAAAGAAGATGTATTGATGGTAAGTTAGTATATGGAAAGATTTTCAACATCAAATTAAAGTGCAAATTAAAACATTAAGATACCTTTACACAACTACTAGAATGGCTAAATGAGAAAACAAACAAATAAACAATACTGATTGCTACCTAGGATGTGGCACAACTCAAATTCTTAGCCATTCTAGAAAACAATTTGGACATTTCTAATAAAGTTATACATACATTTACTCTAAGGCCAGCTTACAGTATTTACCCCATAGAAAAGGAAACATGTTTACTTTAAAAACCTGTGTACAAGTGTTTATAGCAGCTTGATTCCTAATTCCCCTAACACTGGAAAGAGTCCATATGTCTTTTTCCCCCCAGCTTGATTGAGATATCATTGACATATAACATTGTGTAACTTTTAGGTGTACAGTGTGTTCATTTGATATACTTGTATACTGCAATATGATTACCACAATAGTGTTATCTGTGTCACATCACATAATTGCCATTTCTTTTTTGTAGTAAGAACATTTAAGATCTACTCTCTTAGCAACTTTCAAGTATATAATACAGTATTATTAACTGTAATCACTATGCTATGTATTAGATACCTAGAGCTTATTCAACTTAAAGGTGGAGCTTATACTCTTTGAGTATTGTGTCTTTCAACCCGCAAATGGATACACAAATTGTGGTAATCTATACAACAAAATATTATTCCATGATAAAAAGGAACAGACGCTTGATGCATACAACATGGCCTAATTTCAGAGGCATTTTGCCAAGGAAAAGAAGCCAGTATCAAAAGGTTATGTACTCTATAACTCCATTTGTATGACATTCTCTCAAAAGCAAATTTATGGGGATAGAAAACAGATCCATGGTTGTCAGGGATTAGAGGTGGGGTTTAACTTCATGGGAAAGGGACAGCATAAGGAAATTTGGGGGAGGTAGGGACTTTTGTATTCCAATTATGACAGAAGATATGCAAATCTATATAGGTGTTAGAATAACTAGAATGGTATACTGAAAAATTAAGTTAATTTTATTATATGCTAGTGTAAGATTATATTTAAATATATGTATATATATACTACTGCAACCTGTAGAACAAATTTGCTAAAATGGTTGGAGAAATCCTTGGGGAGATTTTTAAGACTGTAGAACACAGCTATCTCCTAAGGAAAAGGCCTCTTGTTAGAGCTGTTACCTGGGTCTGTGTGTGTGTGTGTGTGTTTGTGTGTGTGTGTGGTGTGTGTGTTGGGAGTATGTTGCTGCAATCAGTAAAAATATATGACTTCAAACTTGAGAGACCTCAGAATTGTGTTACTTCTTGATAGCTTCTAGTGCAAGAGAGCCCCAAGAGTCTTCATTACGACCCTTGATATTAACTGAAATCCATCCATCTTTGGAGCTACACATATGGATCTAAGAGTGAGAGGTCTTAGAATCTTAAATCCTCCTTTGTCCTGAGGAGAATCTCAGGAAAAATGAGGCTACATGTTCTGTTAGAACAATTTCTATCTCCCAGTCTTAATTCAATCTGTCCTCTCCATCTATTTCTGCTTCTCAGAATCCTTTCCACTCATCTCAAATTCCAGTCTCCAGGAATACATCCACGATCAACACATTCCTCACACTGTTATATATAATTTTTATCTCTTGCCTACTTTTAGTATTTGGATGTAGTCCTTCAGTGACCAGACCTGTTTGCTTTCTCTGCTAGATTGCTGTTTCCTTGAGATTATTATGAACTGTTTACATATGAATTTCGCATTGCATGAAGTTGATAGAGCCTTCATTTATTTACTAATCTTTTTTGTTTCATGCTAATGCACTAGGAACTGGAGTTACAATGAAGAATATTGCAAAGCATATATGAAAAATTTCAACAAGGGCTTATTTATTAATCTGTGGACTTCTTTGTATTTGAGCACAGTCAATACCACCACTCTACTCCTTAGACATGTCTGTAACTGCATCAAAGACTGCCAGGGAGGGGAGATCAAGATGGCAGAGAATAAGGAAGTTGAGCTCACCTCCGTCCACAAAAACATCAAAAATACCTCTACACATGGAGAAACTCTCTCTGAAAACAAACTGGAGACTGGCAGAAAGACTCTTTTACAATCAAGGCTGTAAAGAAAGATCCACATGGGTTTGGGTAGGAAGGGAGGAGAAGTGATCAGGTCTGCACCTGTGCCCCTAGCAGGGGACACAGAAGAGGAGGGGATGTCACTGGCATAGAGATCCTCCATGGGGAGAGAGGGGATCAAGCTATATATTGGGCACCCCAGACCTGGGGTTCAACATTGGAATAGGAGTCCCCTTAGCTAGATTGTAATCCAGTGAGACTTACCAGAGGGCTGTAAGAAACCTAGACTGAACTCATGAAGAGCATGTATACATGCTTGCTTACTCCTGGCAACAAGGCGAATAAAGCATATTGAAAACTCCTTGGCACTCTGACCAGTTCTCCACCAATGCCCCAGTGTGCTCCCCAACTGGCACTGGAATCCTGCTGCCATTCAGCTGCCCACTAGGGTGAAGGTTGCAGTTGCAGAGGAAAGTGCACACTTGGGGAGGAACAGAGCCAACCTGGACCCAGCCCTGCATCTGAACAGGGCAAGGGTGGCTATAGCTGGTGCACGTGGAAGCAGTGGTTTGGGAGCAGCCCAGGGCTCTGACTGGTGTGCCAGGACCTTCCTGGTACATGCTCTGGACTGCTTCAGCCCCTCTTGCTCCAGCTCTGCTCACCTCTGGGGCCAAAGTGCCATTGCTAGGGGAAGTGCACCTACTTAGAGGAAGCAGATACAGCTGGGACTTGGCCAGGGTCTAGAGGGTAGCCAATACCGGTGAACACAAGGAAACAATGAAGTAGAAATGGCCTGGGGCTCTGACTGGCTTGCTGGGACTATCCCAATGTGCACCCCAGTCCATTCCAGGCTCTCACTCCAGTTCCTCTTGCTCCCATGCTGTTCTCCACTAAGGTGTCAGTACCATTGCTGGGGAGAGGAAGAGAGCTCAAACTTAGAAGTAACAGTACCAGCTGGGACCTAAACCTCAAGGTTTCTGCTCTAGCATGTTGGGTCCTGCCCCTGCCCCCAGTAAGGTTGTGGCAGCCATTGAACATAAGAGAAGCCCCAGCTCACACTTAGCTTTGGCTCTAACCCCTCCATCTCCAGCCCTACCTCCCACCAAGGTAATAGCTGCCAACACACCACCAGGGAAGATGTGACCTCTGCTCATTTCAGAACCGGCTCTCTCACTAAAGCCACTGGGCACATGAAGAAGACTACACAGGGACATTCCTACACAAGGACACCACTTCACTTCAAGACCGGGATAGGTAACTCTTTCACCTAATTTCACAGAGACAAAACAAACAAACAAAAAAACAATCAGTTAAACAGAATGAGAAGACAGAAGAATTTGTTTCAAATGAAAGAACAAGAAAAAAATCTATGAAAAAAAATTCTAATGAAACTGAGATAAATAATTTTTCAGATAAGAGTTCAAAGCTTTAGAAATAAGAATGCTAACTGAACGTGGGAAAAGAATAGATGAACACTGTGAGAATGCTAACAAGGAATTAGAAAATATGAAAAAGATCCAGTCGGAGCTGAAGAATTCAATAATTGAAATTAAAAAAAGCACTAGAAGGAATTAATAGCAGACTAAGTGATGCAGAAGAACACATAAGCAATCTGGAAGATAAAACAATAGCAATCACCCAATCAGAAAAGGAAAAAAATTTTAAATGAGCCTAATTTAAGGGACTTCTGGGACAACATCAAGCATACTAACATTTATATTATAGGGGTCCTAGAAAGAGAAGAGAGAGAGAGAGAAATGTTAGAGAATGTATTTGATAATATGGCTGAAAATTTCCCTGGAGATCCACACCAAGACATATCATAATTGAAGTGGCAAAAGTTAAAAATAGAAAATTTTAAAGGCAACAAGAGAAATATATAGTCACATACAAGGGAATCCCCATAAGGCCATCAGCTGATTTCTCTGCAGAAAGTTTACAGGCCAGAAGGGAGTGGCATGATATATTTAAAGTGTTGAAAGTGAAAAACCTACAACCTAGGATGTTCTACCCAGCAAGGTTATCAGGTTATTCAGAATTGAAGAAAGCATAAGGAACTTCTCAGGCTAGCAAAAATGAAAAGAATTAATCAATACTAAACTGACCCTACAGGAAGTGTTAAAAGGTCTTCTCTAAGTGGAAAAGAAAAGGCTATAATAAGAAGTAAGAATTATAAGAAAGGAATAGTCCCACTAGTAAAGGCAAATAGATAGTAAAGGCTGTGGATCAACCACTTAAATAAGTGAGTACAAAGATTAGAAGATGAGGGTGCATTTATATCAGATGCAGTACAAAGATTAGAAGATGGTGGCACAGTGGTTGAGAGTCCACCTGCCGATGCAGGGGACATGGGTTCGTGCCTCGGTCCGGGAAGATCCCACATGCTGCAGAGCGGCTGGACCCGTGAGCCATGGCTGCTGAGCCTGCGCATCTGGAGCCTGTGCTCCGCAATGGGAGACGCCACAACAGTGAGAGGCCCATGTATTGCAAAAAAAAAAAAAAGATTAGAAGATGAAAATTGTACAGTAAAATCAATTATAAATACAAAAAACAATAAAGGGATAGATAAAGATGTAAACTATCATATCAAATATATAAAACATGGAGGAGGGGAGTAAAAATGTAGATCCTTTAGAATGTGTTTTAATTTAAATGATTATCAGTTTAAAGCAAGTAGATATAGTTATAGGTCAACAAATATGAAGCCCGTGGTAACCACAAGTCAAAAACCTATACAATGGAAGACATGGAAGCAACTTAAATGTCCATTGACAGATGAATGGATAAAGAAGATGTGGTATATATACACAGTGGAATATTACTCAGCCATTAAAAAGAATGAAATAATGTAATTTGCAGAAACATGGATAGACCTTGAGATTATCACACTAAGTGAAGTAAGTCAGACAGAGAAAGAGAAGTGTCATATAATATTGCTTATATTCAGAACCTAAAAAAAAATGATACAATTGAACCTATTTACAAAACATAAACAGACCCACAGACTTAGAGAACAAACTTATGGTTAGCAGGAGGGGAAGGATGGGGGGAGAGGGATAGACTGGGAGTTTCGGATTGACATGTACACACTGCTGTATTTAAAATAAAATGCCTTTCCACACACACACACACACACACACACACACAAACACCCTACACAGTAGAATACTACTCAGCCGTAAAAAAGAACAAAAATAATGCCATTTGCAGCAACATGGATTGACCCAGAGATTATCACACTAAGTGAAATAAGTCAGAAAGAGAAAGACATATACCATATGATATCACTTATATGTGGAATCTAAAATATGACACAAATGAACTAATCTATGAAACAGAAACAGAATCACAGACATAGAGAACAGACTGGTGGTTGCCAAGGGAGAAAGGATTGGGGGAAGGATGGAGTGGAAGGTTGGAGTTAGCAGATGTAAGCTTTTAGATACAGAATGGATAAAAAAACAAGGTCCTACTGTATAGCACAGAGAACTATATTCAATATTTTATGATAAACCATAATGGAAAAGAATATTTTAAAAATGTATATATATACATACATATATATATTTATATATAACTGAATCACTTTGCTGTATAGCAGTAATTAACACAACATTGTAAATCAACTATACTTCCATACAAATACTGCAAAATTATAAAAAAGAACTAGAGAGAAAAGAACATAAGCATACCACTAAAGAAAATCATCAAGCTACAAGTGAAGAAACTTGAAGAAGAAAAGAACATAGAAGAATGGCAAAAACAAACAGAAAACAAGACGAAAATAAGTACACATCTATGAATAGTCACTTTAAATGTCTGTGGACTAAATTCTCCAATCAAATAACATCAGTTACCTGATGGATAAAAAAAAAAGTCCCATCTATGTGCTGCCTACAAGAAACTAACTTCAGAACTAAAGACACATGGACTGAAAATGAGGGGATGGTAAAAGATGTTTCATGCAAATGGAAACAAAAAGAAATCTGGGGTAACAGCAGTCATATCAGACAAAGTAGACTCTGAAACAAAGTCTATAACAAAAGGCAAAGAATGGCATTACGTAATGATAAAGGGATCAAAACAAGAAGAGGATACAACATATAAGCATCTGATATAAATGCACCTAAATATACAAAGCAAATATTAACAGACATAAAGGGAGAAATTGACAATAATACAACTGTAGTAGGGACTTTAATGCTGACTTACAACAACAGAAAGATCATCCAGACAGAAAATCAATAAAACAAACAGTGGCATTTAATGACATATTATACCAAATGGACTTAATATATACAGGACACTGGATCCCCAAATAGCAAAATGCACATTCTTTTCAAGTGCACATAAAATGTTCTCCAGGTTGGATAACATGCTGGGCCACAAAATTAGTCTCAACAAATTTAAGAGTACAGAAATTATATGAAGCATTTTTTCTGAACATAATTGTATGAAACTAGAAATTAAGTACAGGAAGAAAAATGAGGAAAACAAACAAGTGAAAACTAAACAACATGCTACTAAAAAAACAATGGGTCAATAAAGAAATCAAGGAGGAAATAAGAAAATGCCTTGAGACAAATGAAAACAAAAACACAACTTTACAAAATCTGTGGGG
Source organism: Pseudorca crassidens (assembly GCF_039906515.1). NCBI lineage: Eukaryota > Metazoa > Chordata > Mammalia > Artiodactyla > Delphinidae > Pseudorca > Pseudorca crassidens. Next base: position 45,848,325 of record NC_090299.1, read on the forward strand.
TGGAGCAAAAGCAGTTCTTAGAGGAAACTTTATGCTGATACAGGCCTACCTCAAGAAACAAGAAACAACTCAAATAAAAAACCTAGCCTACCATCTAAAGGAATTAGAAAAAGAAAAACAAAACCCAAAGTCTGAAGAAGAAAGGAAATAATAAAGGTCAGAGTGGAAATAAATAACATAGAGACCAAAATATCAATAGAAAAACACTGGTTGTTTGAAAAGATAAATCAAATTCATAAGCTTTTTTAAAAAAATTATTTTATATTGGAGTATAGGTGATTAACAATGTTGTGTTAGTTTCAGGTATACAGCAAAGTGATTCAGTTATACATATACCTGTATCTATCTTTTTCAAATCTTTTCTCATTTAGGTTAGCCAGGATCATCAAGAAAAAGAGAGGAGCCCAATAAACAAAATAAGAAACAAAAGAGGAGAAATAAACCAATATCACAGAGATACAAAAAACCATAAGAAAATACTAAGAACAGTTATATGCCAACAAATTGAACAACCTAGAAGAAATGGATGATCCTAGAAACATACAATCTTCCAAGACTGAATCAGGAAGAAATAGACAATCTGAAAAGACCAATCATTTTTACTGAAATTGAATTTGTAATAAAAAAAAAAATTCCAGCAAACAAAAGTCCAGGACCTGATGACTTCACAGAGGAATTCTACCAAACATATAATGAAGTACTAATGCTTATACTTCTCAAACTATTCCAAAAAATTAAGAAGTAGGGAAACACTACCAAATTTATTCTATGAGGCTACAATTACCCTGATACCAAAACCAGACAAAACACTACAAAAAAAAGAAAATTATGTGCCAATATCTCTGATTAATATAGATGCAAACATCCTCAACAAAATATTTGCAAACCAGATTCAACAATATATAGAAAGTATCATACACCACGATCAAGTAGGATTTATTCCAGGGATGCAAGGATTATTCAATACCTGCAAATCCATCAATGTGATATACTGTGTTAACAAAACAAATGATAAAAATCACATGATCATCTCAAGAGATGCAGAAAAACATCTGACAAAATTCAACATCCATTTGTGATGAAAACTCTCATTAATGTTCGTATAGAGCAGTGGTCCCCAACTTTTTTGGCAACAGGGACTGGTTTCATGGAAGACAATTTTTCCATGGGATAGGGGCGGGGAGATTGTTCAGGCAGTAATGCGAGTGTTGGGGAGCGAAGAGGAGTGGCAGATGAAGCTTTGCTCCCTCACGCCCCCCCACCTCCTGTTGTGTGGCTTAGTGCCTAAGAGGCCGCAGACCGGTACTGGTCCATGGCCCGGTGGTTGGGCACCTGGTATAGAGGGAACATATCTCAACTTACTAAGAGCCATTTTTGACAAATGAACAGCTAACCTTGCACTCAATGATGAAAAGCTAAAAACTTGTACTCTAAAATCAGGAACAAGACAAAGATGACCTCTTAACATAGTATTAGAAGTCCTAGACATAGCAATCAGACAAGAAAAAAAATAACGGGCACCCAAACTAGAAGGGAAGAAGTAAACCTGTCACTATTTGCAAAGTGACATTTATATATTTGTACTATATATAAAAAACCCTAAAATGTCCACCAAAAACTATTGAACTAATCAATAAATTCAGTAAACTTGAAAGATAAAATATTAATATACAGAAGTATGTTGTTTTTCCACACACTAATAATGAACTCTCAGCAATCCTGTTTAAAATTCTATCAAAATGAATAAAATACCTAGAAATAAACTTAATCAAGGAAGTAGACTGATAACTCCAAAAACTATAAAGCATTGATGAAGAACATTGAAGGTGATACCAAAAAAATAGAAAGATATTCGTGTTCATAGATCGGAGAATTAATTTCGTTAAAATGTTCATACTATCCAATATAATCCACAGATCTAATGAAACCCTTAACAAAATACCCATGACATTTTTCACAGAACTAGAGTAAATAATCCTAAAATTTACATGGAACCACAAAAGATCCTGAATAGTCAAAGCAATCTTGAGAATAAAGAACAAAGCTCAAGGCATTATCCTCCCTGACTTCATGGAACTAAAAGCTAAACTAATCTAAATGGTATGGTACTGGCACAAAAGCAGGTGCATGGGTCAATGGAACAGAATGGTGAGCTCAGATATAAAACCATGCACATATGGTCAATTAATCTATGACAAATGAGGCAAAAATTATATAATACAATGTGGGAAAGACAGTCTTTACAACAAGTAGTGCTGGGAAAACAGGACAGCTACATGGAAAAGAATGAAATTAGAACAATTTATCAGACCATATACAAAAATAAACTCAAAATGGGTTAATGATCTAAATGTTAATACCAGAAACCATAAAACTCCTAGAAGAAAACCTAGGTAGGACATTCTTTGACATAAGTTGTAGTCATATTTTCTTTAGATCAGTCTACTCAGGCAAAGGATACAAAGCAAAAATAAACAAATGGAACCTAATTAAACTTGAAAGCTTTTGCACAGCAAAGGAAACTATTGACAAAACCAAAACCAACAAACTAAATGGGAGAAATCATTTGCAAATCATATGTTTGATTAGGGATTAATATCCAAAGTATAGAAACAGCTCATATATCTTAATATCAAAAAAACCAAACAACCTGACTAAAAAAGAGGCAAAAGAACTGACTTTATTTTAAGAAGACCATGGCCAATAGGCACATGTAAAGATGCTCAATATTGCTAATCATCTGGGAAATGCAAATCAAAGCCATGATGAGATGTTGCCTCACACATGTCAGAATGGCTGTTATCAAAAAACCACAAATTAAAAATGTTGGATATGATGTGGAGAGAAGGGAATACTAGTACACTGTTGGAGGCAACATAAACTGGTGCAGCCATTATGGAAAACAATATGGAGTTTTCTCAAAAAACTAAAAATAGGACTACCACATGATCCAGCAATTCCCTCCTGGGTATGTATCTGAAACACTAATTTGAAAAGATATATGCACTCTAATGTTCATAGCAGCATTATAATAGCCAATGTATGGATGCAACCCAAGTGTCCATCAACAGATGAATGAATGAAGAAGATTTTATACACACACACACACACACACAGAGGAATATTACTCAGTCATAAAAATGAATGAAAATTTCCCATTTGCCACAATGTGGTTGGGCCTAGAGAGTATTATGCTTAATGAAATAAGTCAGACAGAGCAACACACATATTGTATGTTATCACTTACATGTGAAATCTGAAAAATAAAACAAATGAATAATTATAACAAAACAGAAACAGACTCACAGACATAGAGAAGAAACTAGTGGTTATCAGTGGGAAAAGGGATGGGGGATCTAGAAGCATAAACTATGTATAAAATAAATAAGATACAAGAATATATTGTACTTCACAGAGAATATAGCCAATATTTCATAACTTTAAATGGAATATAATATATAAAAAAAAATCTGAATCACTATGTTGTACTCCTGATACTAATGTAATATTGTGAATCAACTATACTTTAATTAAAAAGAAAACATGCCAGTTGCCAAAAAAAGAACAAATATCTAATTTTCTTCCTAGGATTAAGATGTAAGAGAAATGGAAGGTAGAATTTGCCAAGCACTGACCCACCTTTCTGCATTACAAGGAGAAGTAATAGGAAGTGCATAGCTGGGTTAGGACTGGTACCTGGCACACTCTAGGAGAAGGAAAAGGCTAGTGTGACAGGAGCAGACTGAGCAGATGGGGGGAGTTTAAGACATGATGTCATACAGTGAGTGGGGACCAGATCAGGTGGTGCCTTCTAGGCTAGTGTAAACATGCTGGCTTTTATTTTGAGTAAGATGGATTGTCATTAGAGAATTTGAGAATTAGAGTGCTAGAATCACTCCACCTTTGGGTAAAAACAGACCGTATTAGGGCAAGCATGTAGCAGAGAGACAAATTAGAAGATTATGGAAAGAATCCAGGTGAGATAAGACAGTGGTTTAAACAAGGTATAATGGCAATGGTGTTGAAGAGTGGTTCAGCTCAGTATGTTTTTAGAAGATATTCACCTTGATGTGGTGTATAAAAGAAATAGAGGATTCAGGGATAATTTGGCCTGACGACTGGAATGTTTGAATTGACATTAAATGAAATGAAAAAGACAGCAGGGGAAGCAAGTCTTCTGTGTAAGGGAGGAGAAATCAGGTTTTGCACTTTTAGAAACATTAGTTTTGAGGTCTTTATTAGTCACCCAAGTAACGGTATCTAGTAGGTAGTTGTTTTTATGAGCCTAGGGTCCTAGGGAGAGGCTTGGACTGAAGACATAAATTTGGGAGTTATCAGACTGTAGTTGACATTTAAAACCTTGGGTTTGGAAGAGATTACTAGAGATTGAGTGTAGATAAAACAGAAATCTTAGTTTTGACACTCACTCAAGACTTTCTATTGCCTAGAAATCAGGATATGTGGAGAAACTAACAAAGCAAAATGAAAAGCTGCCAATGATGTAGAAAGAGAACGAAGTTAGAGAGATATCTCATAAACTACGTGAATAAGTAAGTTTCAAAAAGAAGTTGATTAACTGTGTCAGATATAGCTGGTAGGTGAAGTAAGATGTGAACTTATTATTGAAAAGAGCAGTGTCAGGGGAATGCTGAGTTGAAAGCTTGATCAGATTGGGTTCAAGAGAGACTGCAAGAAAATGGTTTGAGGACATAATGTACAGATACCTGTTTTGAGGAGATTTTCTATGAAGGATAATGGAAGCTGGATGGGGTTATAAGGTCAAAGGAGAATTTCCTTTCCATTGGTTTTTAACTTGAGAGTTATTACAGCATATTTATATGCTAATGAGTATGATCCAATAGAGTAAAAGGTGATGATTTTTGAATGCTCAAACCACCATGACCTTAAGTCAGTGAGAAAAGGTGAATTCTAGTGCACCACAATTGGGATTGGTCTTAGGTCCTTGGACAGGACATTTGTTGTAAGTGGAGGGAAGAAGAACTCTGTAGATGCATAGTACAGCAAATGGGGTACTAGGTATTTTGTAGTATTTTGTAGTAGGTATTTTGGTCAGAGCATGTGTATTTATCTTCTGACTTTTTTTGATTTTGTCAGTGAAATGAATGAAGCTGAGAATGAGGTGTTGAATGTTTGAGGAAAGAGAAGTTGTGAAATAGTGATCTAGGGGATAGGAAAGGGAATAAATCTGTACTGGAGGTTCTGGGCATCCAAGTGGCCTGGGTGAAGTTAAAGTACAGGTATTTAAAGTGAGTCTATTTAGCATGGTTTTATTTAACCAAATTTAGTTGCACAAGTACAGGTGGGGCAAACAGAGAGAGTTAGAGTTTTGCCAAGTAAGTAAAACATAGTGAGAGATGGGCAAGGGAGTTGATGGTGTAAACAAGAGTGTCATTAAAATCATGGACCTTATTTGAAGGCAAATCAGTAAATGCTCCATTGTATGTCCCATCAATCTGAGCTTGATCCATGGGACAAATATTCCAATACAAATGGCACTGACATTGTTATCATTATAAATGAATATGCATTAAAATATACCTATGTCTGTCATTGATAGTCCAACTAGAGAAATATTCATGTTGATTCCTGTTATATTTCACCAGAGGACATCTAGTGATACCTAATGGAGAGTAGACAGTTTACTGACAGATGAGGGAGTTGAAGTGAGAGAGAAATGCCTTGCCCAAGGCCCTAGACAGTGTCTGAGCTGCGATCAGACCTATTGCATCCTTTCACATGAACCTTGTTCTGCCTGCTACACCACACTGCATCAGCCTGTGCCTCAGGTCATAATTTAATTCAATGTGTTAGTTTTTGTTCTGGTTTGGAACAACTTTTATCTGACTTGCAATTTCCTTTGTCCCCATTAGTGAAAAGGTCAAAAGTCTTGACTATAACCAAAACCCACCTCTAGTAAATGGCAGGCCTTCTTTTTCACTTTCCTCAGTCTCAAAGCTGTAGGATACAGAATTGTAAGAAGTCTCTTTTTATGCAACACAAATTAGATATGGCATTAGATGACTGAGAAAGTTTTGGAAACTGAATCTCAAAGGGTAGTTAAATAACTTATTTTTAGGTTCAGTGTTTATTTTCTCATAAAATATGGATCACTCAAGGAAATAACAATTAAGAAAATATCTTTTATCAAAACAGTAAGTGGAAACTTAATTTTAAAAGGAAGAGATTGCTCTGTTTTTCATCATGGAGGCTAAGCTCTGGAGAATTGCTGCGTTGAATCTGTGATGTGTTCCTTATTCATGCAGTACCTCCTAATAAAGAACACAAGTGGAAGCATTTTTCTTCACTTTGCTCATATTAAACCATTTAGAAATAAGTTACTTTGATTTGCAACTACTGTAGTTCAGTCATTAAACTGTTGAGAGTATGCTGTTTGGTAATGTGTTGACATTTTTTACTATGCTAGTGTCTGAACTTTCTCATTCATGCTCACATGGCATTCTGAGAGTGTTGTAAATGATGGCATTTTAAATGTATTGCCATCCAACTTCATACCTGCCATGCAATTGCATGTTCTGTAAGCATCTGAAGTGAAACATTTTAATACTGATCTTATTTTTCTCCCAACTAACAGCACCCTCTCTGGACTTTCCTGTCATTTACTAGAGGGTCCAAGCAAGATATCTGGAATTTATTCTAGGCCCTATGGCCCAATGGATAAGTATTCAGGCTCTGGAGCCAGATGGACATATATTCAAATCTTGACTTTGCATCTTATGAAGGCTGCTCTAAAGTGTTATTTACTTCCCCAGATCCATGTTACTCATCTTTAAAAATAAGAAAATAACGGTGGCTAAACCATAGGGTTATTTTGAAGATTAAATAAGATAATATACTTAACAAATACTTACTGAGCCTCTACCACCCAGCATTGTGTGGATACATTAGTGAGTAAAATATGTAAGATTTATCCTTTAACAGACTAAACATTCTAGTTGGGAAAATGTATTAAATTAACAAAGCAATATGCAAGCATGATTATGTCAAGTAACAAATGCCATGATAGAAATAAAAGTGGATGATGTGAAGGAGATTGTGGAATCAGACTGACAGGAAAAAGGAAGATCTTTGCAGGAAGGTTAACCTAAAAACCTAGCAATGTATAGATCTGGAGGCAGAGGATTTTAGTCCAAGGAAAGGGAGCAATTATTGCAAAAGCACTAAAGTGGGGGTGGTATCCTTGGGACATGCTCAATAATAGAAAATAGGCCAGTATCGTTAAAGAGGAATGAATAAGAAGCAGAAGGGTGCACATGACATCAGACAGGTTGGCAGAGAACAGATATTATAGCATTTGGATACTTTAACATCAATGACAATGAAAAATACGTGTCAAAATTTGTGGGTTCAAGGTAAAGCAATGCTTAGGTAAAATTCATATTTTAAGGGCTTATATTATAAAAGAAGGAAGATATAAAATTAAAGACATAATTTTTCACCTTAAAAAGCTGGAAAAAGAAGAGAAATTTTACCCAAACTATGTAGAAGGAAAACAGTAATAAAAAGCAGAAATCAAAGAAACATAAAGCAGACAAACAATGGAGAAAATTTACAAAGCCAATACGTAGTTATTTTAAAGGATCAAACAAATTGATCAACCAGATATGGAGATATATGTATATGTATAGCTGATTCACTTTGTTATAAAGCAGAAACTAACACACCATTGTAAAGCAATTATTCTCGAATAAAGATGTTAAAAAAATAAATTAAAAAAAAAGAGAGAGATTCCATCTGGTGATGGTAGGGATTTGCCAGGAGAAAAACATCACAAACATCAGGAATAAAAAACAAATTATCATCTCAGATCCTCGGCATTAAGATGATCATAAGAGAATTCTACTAACAAATTTAGGTGAACAAATTTGACAACTTGGGTGATACACAAAAATTTATTGAAAAATACATAATAGCTATACCTTCCTCCTGAAAAATCTGAATAATATCTCTATAACTATTAAATAAATCAGATTTGTTATTTAAAAAATTCTCAAAATTAAATCTTTAGGCCCAGATATTTAACTGGTGTAATTTATCAAACATCCAATGAAGAAATAACATCAATTTTTCACACACATTTTCAGAATGCAGATGAGAAAAGAGTAGTACCCAAATCATTTTATGAGGCCAATGATAACCCTAATATCTGAAAAAAATATTGCAAAAAAATTAAATATCCATCATGAACAGATATGCTAATTTCTTAGGAACATATTACCAAATCAAATCTGACAATAAGAAAGATAATACATCATGAGCAAGTAAGGTTTATCCCAGGTATGTAAGATTGGTTTATCCTTTTGCAAATCAATAAACATAATTCACCACATTAACAAAAATAATCAAAGCTTTTTAAAAAATATAATTGAAATGTGAAAATGAAGTATGATTATTTCAATTGTTGCAGAAAAACCATTTGACAAAATTGAATATCTATTCAAGATAAGAACTATCAGCAAATTAGGAATAGTATAAAATATTCTCAATGATAAAGTGCCTCTATGAAAATTCCAATATTATTCTTACAAATGGAAAATTTAATTTTTTCCTCTTATGATAGGAAAAAGACAGGGATGTTTGTTATTGTCATGACTATTCTACATTATACTGGAGGTGCTAGGTACAGCAATGTCAAGAAAAAGGATAAAAAGTACAAAGATGGGAAAAGAAGATGCTAAGCTCTCCTTATTTGCAGGAATTTGCAGAAAAGAACTTACAAATTATTACTAAGATTAAAAAATAAATTTAGCAAGATTTCAGATACAAGGTTAACATAAAATATAAAGTGGATTTGTATGTACTATAAACAAACAACTGGAAAGTAAAAAGAATTTAAACCCTTTTACAATAACATCAAAATCATAAAATACTTAGGAATATTTCTAAGACAATGTAGCCAAGTCCTTCATACTGAAAACTACAAAATATTAGTAAAATCAAAGAAGACCTATATAAATGTAGAGATATATGCTAATCATGAGTTGGAATGATCATTAGTGTTAAAATGTCAAATTTTAAAATTCTAAGATTCAACGTAATGACAAAGTTTCAGCACCTGAATTTTTTCTTTCATAAGTTGACAAGATTTTATAAATAGATTTTAAAATATATATGTAAATATAAAGAATTTAAAATAGGCAGGACAAATGAAGGCCTTATCATAACTGCGTTACAAATGGATCATGGACTTAATTGTAAATCTAAAAGAATAAAACATCTGAAAGAAAACAAAGAAGAAAAATTTTGATATCCCAATATAGGCAAAGATTTCTTACATACAACACAAAAAGTATGAAGTATAGTATGAAAAAGATAATTAGTTGGATCTAACTAAAATTTTTAAAATTTCCATTGAAATAATTAAAGAGATGAAAATAAAAGCTGCATACTGGTAGAAAATATTCATGACACATATGAGACAAAGGATTGTTCTTAGAATTTATAAAGAATGTTTACAACTCAATAATAAATTGGGTAAAAGATCTGGATACTTTACAAAAGAAAAGATTGAAATGGCAACTAAGCACGTAAAAAGAGACTTAATACCTTTAATTATCAGATGAATGCAAATTAAATCACAGTGAGATACCACTACACACCCATTTCATTTTAGATTTGTTAAAATGAGAGAGAATGAACCTACCATGTAATGGCAAGGATTTGGAGCAACTGGAACTTCATATACTGCTGGTAGGAACACAAAATAGTACAACTACTTAGAAAAATAGTTTGGCTATTTCTTTTTTTTTTTAAATACACAAAGAAAAAATATTTATTATTATCTGTAAATTGTGCACTACATATCTTTTCTATCCATAAAATATACATTAAATGTGTGTGTGTATCCATGTGTGTGTGTCTATATACACACACATTTTTCTTTTCAGAGTGCCAACTGTTAAACGCTTACAGGCACACCACTGTACCTACAGCTCTTGCTCAGGAATAAGTAAGGAATAAGGAAATATGACTAGAGAAATTTAGCCAAAATGATCCCTCAGGAGCCTGTATTCTTAGAGTGACTTCTACCCTTCCCTCTCTTCTTTTTTTTTTGTTCTAATAATAACAATAACCTTTATAATAAAGACAATACAATTTTGAGCACTTAGTATGTGCAAAGCCCTTAGCATTATGACTACTTAATTCAATCCTTACAACTACCTGGAAGTTTGATATTATTATTATATTTTTTAATTAATTTATTTATTTTTCTTAAAACATTAAATGTACACCTATCTTGTGACTCAGGCATTCTCTTTCTGGTTATTTACAATGAGAACGAAAAACACAAAAATATGTACGAATAAAGACTTTTATATGAATATTACTAGTAGTTTTATTTGTAATGGCCCCAAACAGGAAACAACTCAAATGTCCATGAATAGGTGAATGGATACTTAAACTTTAAAAGGAATAAACTATTTATTTATACACAGAAGATGAATCTGAAAATCATTTCTCTGAGTGAAAGAAGCAAGGAAAGAAAGAGTTTACACTTTATGTTCCCATGGATATACAATTCTAGACAGAATAAACTAATTTATATTATCAGAAAGCAAGTCAGTTGTTTCTTGGAGACAGAGTTGGAAAAAAGAATGTATTGCATATGGATGCAAGAAAACTTTTGATGATGACGGAAATATTCATTATCTTGATTCTATGGTTGATTTCATATGCGTATACAAATGTCAAAACCATTCAAATTGTACTATTCAAATATGTGCATTTACTTCAATAATATCTCAATAATGTCATGAAATTTTAAAAAAGCTGACAGTAACAAACATTTGGAGAAATAGGATCATCATCTTCAGCTGCCGGGAATTTAATTAGACACACTTTGAAAGTAACTTGACATATTCTGATAAAATTAGAAATAAATATATCCAAACTCATATATTCCAATTCTGCAAAGGGAATCTTTCTCACATTTGTATAAAAATATCGAGGAGGGTTCTCACTGCAGTACTGTTTATAATATACAAGGTGTTTAGCAAAATATTTTTCAGAAGGTGGATGATTGAATAAAATGTGATATATGGGACAAGATATGACATTCAATACAAATAAAGTAAATGTCTAAATGGAAATATGGGTAGATGTACAAAACATCATAACAGAGAGAAAAGAAACATGACAAAGAATTATATATACAATATGTTATTATTCATAGAAATTAAACATACATCAAAACTATATTTTATGTACATAAAATTAATATTTCATGTACATCTGTGTGCACATTTATACAAAAATGTATATATAGCTAATATATAAACATGAACCAAACTCATTATGTGTTTTTTCCTGAAGTTCCGGATAGTATACAGGGAAATGAAATTGGAGGGCTCTCAGAGAAGAGGAAGTTTTACCTTTTTCTTTAATTCATCATTCCCTGAAAAAATCTTGAACAAATATTGTATTAATAGATATTAATTCTGGGTGTTTGGGATATGGACATTTGTTACATTATTTTTATTTTATTTTACTTTATTTTCTTTTGCGGTATGCGGACCTCTCACTGTTGTGGCCTCTCCCGTTGCGGAGCACAGGCTCGGGACGCACAGGCCCAGCGGCCATGGCTCACGGGCCCAGCCGCTCCGCGGCATGTGGGATCTTCCCGGACCGGGGCACGAACCCGTGTCCCCCGCATTGGCAGGCGGACTCTCAACCACTGCGCCACCAGGGAAGCCCTGTTACATTATTCTCGATCATCTTAAAAGCTTCTCAAACACACACACAACACCTCATACATATATATATTTAGTATGTAAATGTGTGTGTGTGTGTGTGTGTAAATGCATAAAACATAGACCTAAAGGAATATAAACAAAAATTATAATAGATGTTACTTTAGGAGAACGGGATTTAGGATGGACAATTTTCAGTGGTGGGGTGAGGGGTCAGATAGTCAACAGGGTTTTTGCCTTTATCTAAGTTGTTTGTATTTTGACAAGGAAAACATATTTGTGTTTTACTTAAGTATTCAAATAAATACTTTATGAAATGAAATTAATGATAAAATGGCAATACACTGAACCACGTTCTTTGGTAGAGGCAAATATATGCTACCTTCAGAGTGCTAAGAAAGGGTGCTTATGGATGTGGAGAAGGGTTCTCCAAAAGCTTTTTATTTTGAGAAGGTGACTCCTGAATAAAATGTAGAATTTAACCTGGGTGTTTGATCAGGAGTCCATTAGTTTGGGTTGAAAAAAATATAAATCCTTGATTTCATTAGCATCTAACTAAAATTTAGCATTTTCTATTAACTATGAATGAGAGCAACAGAACTCATTGGTTTCCACAGATCTGTAACTTTGTGGCCAATAAAAGTTGTCACATTTTCTTATAGATATTACAGTTATTATTGATGTATCAAAATATCATTTAACTCATCACAAATTGAAAATTATGGTAGCAATTAGATTTCCTGAAAGATCTTGCTATTTAATATGTTAATAAAAGGGATATATACATATATATCTTTATTTTAAATTTGCTATTTTTAAACATTTCAATAACTGGCTTCCTTTATGATCCTATATATGTTTATTATGGTTTTAAACACATTACTCTTTTTTTTTTACGCGGGCCTCTCACCGTTGTGGCCTCTCCCATTGCGGAGCACAGGCTCCGGATGCGCAGGCTCAGAGGCTATGGCTCACGGGCCCAGTCGATCTGTGGCATGTGGGATCTTCCCGGACCGGGGCATGAACCCCTGTCCCCTGCATCGGCAGGCAGACTCTCAACCACTGTGCCACCAGGGAAGCCCTAAACACATTACTCTTAAATGGAGTAAAAAAGCTTCATTAGACTGCCAAGGGAGTCCACAACATACATAAAGCTGTTAAGAACCTCTGTGTAGAAGGATGAACCAAGCAAGGATTGGTGTTGGGCAGGATGGATTAGGAAAGTGGGTGGAGGAGAGGAGCAGAGCAGGCAAAGGAAACTAGATGTGGGGCATAAAAGCAGGAGGGAATATGGCACCATTGAGCTCAGCTCATCAATGACTTTTTATGTTGCAAGTATAATTTTTCTTCCATAGTTACCCTTGGGGAGAAAATTCTATCCTTATCAATCTAATCAGCAGGTGGTTTGGTTCAGGAAGTGAATAACTTTGAAGCATGAAAGCATATCACGAAAAAGAAATACTTCTTAGATTCTATACTTCATGCCACTTTACACAAGAAAGTTGTTATCCTCAGAGTTTTAAACATAAATACATAGTTTATACATAATTAGTTGCCACGAGATGCATTGTTGAAAAAGAATCCTCTGAGATGCCCATGATCAATCTTGGTTTGATTAGCAAATTTGGGTGTCTCCATGTACTAACATCCAAGTGGAAAATAAAAAATACAGACAAACATTGTACATTTTGTCTAGATCAGTAGAATTATTGTCTTCAAATAAAATTTTACTTGGAACGATAATATGTAAAAATAAAAACAAAACTGCTCTTCTTGATAAGCTAATGGGAGAGCAGGGACTCTGACCACTTTTTGTCCACCTTGTCCATTATGGCGGCCCAGGAGGCTACTTTATCACGAATTAAGCCTCCATATACATCACTATTGAGATATTTGGAGCCATCTATAATTTCCCCTGGAATATAACCTCAGCTCTGTGCTTTGAAAATAGTATCATCATCATTATGTATTTTATATTTGTCCGTATAATCTAAAACGTTTGGTTTTCAGTGTTGTCATTGTGATTTCCATCTCATCCAGATAGTGTAGGGACACTATTCAGAAGAGCAGTGAGGCAAAAGTCCTCTCTGTTCCTTCTCCTACTATTCCTTTTACCTTCTGGGTCATTGCCTCTGAAAACGTTCTTAGAGCTCTTTGGTAAGCATATCCTCCATTTTATTTCAATGATATTTTGCTTAGTTTTTTCTTACCATTAATACTTTCAAGTCTTGAACAATCATCCCTTTATGCATTAGAGACTGACAGCTGCAAACTGGGCTTGCTATACCCAGTTCCAACCTGGCTATCGCAAATCACAAGAGAAAAATTAAAAATATTCCATAGTGGTCTTACTTATCACTCAACAGTTCTACTTTGGCGATTTCACAAATTTATATTTAATTATGTAACTTTAATACTAAATTTGATTGTAGTTTGCTTTGTTACTTTATTAAAAAATGATTGGGGAAAAAAACAAGGATTCTTAATGTGTTTAAATTAATATGGTTAAGAATAATTTGTAGCTCTGTCAAAAGTACAGCTCTCATTGTTCTGGATTGGCTGGGTATGCATTGAAGATAAGCCTCTCCATAAAGTTTCAGTTATGATAGAAAGAGTACTTTTTATAAAATAATAGAAATAAATTTTATTATTAAAGATATTGAATTATGAACACAAAACTGCTCCTTATTTCCCACCCTGTAGCATGTGTATCAATCAACTTTGAGAAATTCTATTTCTTCACAAGTTTTAGAGATAGCAAAGTGAGGCGGCTTTCTTTGCAGTTTCTTGCATTGGCGGTCTGCGCACAAGAGTGGTGCTGTCCCCGACGGTGCTTTAAGCTCTGTAACTCTGAGGAAATCACTTAAACCTTCTGAACCTTTTTCCTTATTCTTGAAATGGCAAGGGTTTGACTAGCTTGTCTCTAAAGTCCCTTCCAGAGCCATTGTTATAAGACGGTATTTGCTGGATTGAGGAAAGATACAGTCCTGGCTCTCTCTCTCAGCCATTACATAAACCTGGAATTAATCCACACTTCCAGCCAGCTGTCTGTGATGTCTCATACACATATTTTAGTGTATTGATTGGATAATAACCTTTTCAAAACAAGGCATCAAGTGGGCTGCTCTTTTATATCACAAGTTGTCTTTGATGTTTTCAGAGCCATGTATTCTCTTTAGATAAAGTATAAACTTATTTTATTATATCTGAGAAATTCTGACATTAAAGTAAAAGGGTTCCAGAATAAAATCAATAGACATCAACTTTTCTTCAACACATTGCCTTAAAATTAAATGTCAACTGGTAATTTAGTCCCAAATCTGTTCACGACTTTACCATAACTGAAAGTAGCTTCAGAAGATTTTTTTTCCAGCTAGGAAATTGATCTCATACATTACATCTAAATAGTTTAAATCTGTGCACTATTACTAAACTGGCTAAGGAAGTCTCCAGTCTGTATAATGTTAATTCAGAAAAGCTTAAGATTTGTTAGCACAATAATGAAGTAATAGTTTGTCTAATTTAATCTCTACACAGTGATATGTGACACTTCAATAATAGCTAATGTGACCTTAAAGGTTAATGATGGCATAGCTCATCTGAAGTGACAGACTACTTCAAGTTCTCCTACAGTCGATCTTAATACTTTTTTTTTATTATTAGGTTACTGGTGTAGTAATAAAACTTCAGTGAACTGTTATCTGGAATTGTAAACTCAGCCAAATTAGTTCCAGGGGTCACGTGACAAGGCATTCCATTGTAAAAGCAAATGGCAGCACTGTTAAGGCAGTGCCCACGAAGAGGTAGACACGTTACTGTGCAGATCATAAAATGCAGGATCTCTTCAGATATGCTTCTGTGTATGGATCTTTCTCATCAATCAAGATGGAGTTTTCTCAGGACATTGCAGTATCATTCATCCTCCTCTCTCACTCGGTACAGCAGCCATACATGTTGTTGTTGCCCTATACAAAACACAGTGCTTGGCTACGTGACGAAAACTGAGATGAACTAGAATACGATCCAGGCTGCAAAGAGTTTAAAATCTACTCAAGGAAAGATAACATATAGACAGACAGATCACTGTAATAGAAAGTAATGAGCACAGTTGCCTTACTAGAGAAAAAATGCAGTGCTTTTAGATTCATAGGAGAATGGAAGAAATTTCTCCTACCTAGAGGCCTAAAAAAAGCCATTTCCTGGGTCACCTTCAGAAGCAGGATAATTCAAAAATACTATGATTAAAATACATCTTACTCTTTCTGCAGCTTCCCGCACCTACTGTATCTTCTGTTATTCTACTGTGGTTGATGATAGAGAGAGAGAGAAGGGGGGTAATGAATATGATGAATACAGATACATAGATGAATGGAATGGGGTTCAGAAAAGTGGTGTTTGATCATCAGGATGTAGAAGGACTAGCTTCAAAAATATGACCTTCTAAGGGAACTTGAAAAAGGAAATCTAAGTGAATGATCTTGAATGTTGAGGCAAGTGTATAGATTTCTCTGATCCATACACAGGAAATATAATATATGAGAGAGAACCTCTTCAGTGTGAGAAGCTTAGAAACCCATGGAAAGTTAGATTAATTTTATGCTTCAGATACTCTCTGAGATGATCTCTTTTTGACCTCTCTTATTTTAGGTTTTGAAAATTCAGCCTGTCTCTTCAATGTTAATAAAGCCAAAGAAGGATTGGTCTTGGGTCAGGGGAAAATGCATCTTAAGTCTCCCACTCTATTTGTCAGATTTGGGAAGGCCCTGCCCTAGAGGACAAAGACCCTCATTTACTCATCTTTGGATTCCTCTCACACACACCCCTCCCTCCTCTACAGTCCTGCATAATTGAAAGTACTCATTAAAGTGCTGATTCAAGAGAAATGAATTGATTGAACTGAATTATTTCATATGGCTGCCATGTGACCTTCAAGCCACCTTTGAATGCATTTTTGTAGGAAACTCAATTCATTTATATAATGTATCAGCTCCCCCTTGTGACTATCCAGCAGTCAATTTGACAAAGAGGAAATAAAGGTGCATTTTCCTTATTTACTTCCATTTCCTGAGTAGAGTGATATGGAGAGAGCCATTGCTCAGGGATAGTCACACTTATATGGAAAGAAAAACCCAAGACATCGAAATCAGTGAGACCGGGACCCTTTATGCTGTGACTTAAATGACATGTGCTTACCCACATGATTCATTATGTAAGGGCCCCTTATAATTGTTAGTGGAGTGACTGCCCTACCAACCTGCAGACACTATGTGTATAATGCAGCTCAGATTAAGGCAGGTGAGTTTCAATAAATATTATCTGAAGACCACTGTGACATATTATACATTTTCCAATGCTAATGTCTTTTATAGCCCATTAAGAACATCTCAAGACATTTTCTCTAAAGATCAAATATAAAATAAAATAATAAAGAAGCTGTTCGAATTATCAGCTCTTATTTTGTTTCCCTATCATCTGAATACATCTTTTAAATCATCCATCTCATCTTAATGGACTCTAATCCATTCTATTTCGTTAAATAACTGTAGCTAATTTTGCAGTTTGCGAATCATTTTCTCATGCCTCTTCTCTTTCGCCTCTCATTTTTAGCCTGGGACGGAGATGCTGCTGTCACTCACCTTTGGCACAGGCAGGGGCTGTGCAAGTGGGAATTTCACGGAGGTTCATTTTCAACCAGCAAATGGTGAAACTGAACTTGAGTCCTAGCCTTGAGACCTGATTTTCTGATTCTGGGACCAGACTCTTGTTTACACAAGTGTTTTCAAAGAGTTTAAGTAGCTGTCTGCTACCATCCACATCAAGGTCAGCAGAACACTTGTAAACTGCAGGATCAGATGCCCATACCAGCCTGATTAAATCAGAACCCCTGGCTTCTGATGTTGTCTCTAAGCCATTTGGTTTCTGCACATATTTCTTTTTTATCCACATTTTCATCTCTTTCACTTTCTTTTAAACTCCTTAAACTAAGTTTAGTGCCATTATTAAATATTCATCCATATAACTATGGTATATTTACTGAACTCCTACTATGCGGCACACACAGAGCCCCCAAATGAGGTGACAGATGAATAAGTTGTAATAGCTGACGTCCTAGATTGCATTGTCACTGGGGAAATCAGCCATCAGACTGATTAGTCTTACCATTGGCTTTGGACATGCAGGAGGCATTCAGATTGAGATTAATGATTCAGTCCTTTTCAAAATAGACAGTCTTTTAAGAGAGTCAAAGGAACAAAAGGAAACAACTGGTATTTATCACCCAGTGAGGAGTGCAAGGAAGACCTCAGGTAGTCTTGATACAGTACATAGGGAGACTTAAGTGGAAAGATGACAGGTCAAAAATACACTTAAAACCATCTCACTGTGTATCCAACTACCCGACCCACCCCCTTTAGCCCCCAGTGGTTCCCTTTGAAAGGAATTCACTACATAAGCAGGTGAGGGAATTTGTAACAGAACATGATCAAAAGCAAATTGGGTAAGTGAGGGAAAGCAATTACACAGGGAGATCATTAATTGGAGGGCTTATCTCTTCAGTGAGCTTGGAATGTGTAAGCTGCAGTGTTGTGAATTGAATTTCATGCACTCCTATTGTTTGTGAAGAGCTGGCTGTGTGTGGGAGGTACCGGGTGATTTGCCAAAAATGTTGTTAAGAACACCAGCAATCAAAAAGCCACGAGGCTCTTAAAAAGCCCAGAACTGAGTGAAGGTACAAAGGCATGAAGGCTGAAGTGAATTGGGACTTTTTACTGAAACAGAGCTTGAAACTGTGGAAGTAACAATCAGTAATGCAGGGTAGTGAAGAGGAAGGCAGGGCAGAGGGGATTGGAAAAGGTCTTGCTAAGATCCCGTTTCATCAATCAAATTTAGGCTCCTGCTGGGACAAAATCTACCTGGGCCTGTTGTTAAGGCTCTTTGAATTCATAAAGCTTATAAAGAAGGGTCTGTTAGGAATCATTCACATATCTTGAGGGGAAATAGAAGTCATTTTAAACCATTCATGCATCTGGACAGGACACAGAGAAACATGAGGGAGCAGAAGCCTGGTTACTCTAGATCCTCCTATCCCATTCCTGTCACCCACACACTTACCTGCTCAGACATCTGAACCCTTGTCATTCTTCCAGCAAGCCATGCCACCTCTAACCTCCATTTCCTTTGCCTGGATTTTTTTTTTTTTTCCCCTCCCTAATTCACTGAGACCCAAGTTTCAAATCCTAGCTCTGGTATTACTTTCTCTTTGAAATGAGTTCAGGTTAAGAATACTTCATGATGACAGAATAGCATCTATCACAATACTGCACCAGTCCCCTGACTAAACTCAGCAGCCTAACTTTCTGCTTTTCTACCTTTCCTTCAGTTTCTTCAATTCATGCACCTTCATACTTACTGTGGTGCCTTTCTACGAGTTTGTGAATCCCTCTTCGTACTTTAGAACTTTCTCAAATGTCAATTCCTTCAGGCAACCTTTTCTAATCCTTCAAGTTAAATAGTCTTATAGCAGCCTGCCCCTCTCCTTTGAAACACTGATTATTTGATGTCCGTCTTTCTTATGAAACTGTCATCTCAGTGAGGTTAGGACTGTATCTTTATTGGCCTCTGATGTGTTACAACTTTCGGGCACAGTTCCTGGCATTTGTGAGGCCCCAAAAACTGTGCATTGCCTTTATTATTTCTTCTCAGTGGATTGTGAAATCCTTGGGGTCAAGGATCTTGTCTTTGATTTGTTTTCTTATGTCATAACAAAATACCAGGTGCAAAACAGGTATTAAATAAATGTGTATTAAATGAATAAAACACAAAAGAAAATATCTAGAGCAGAATTTCTCAATCTAGGCACTACTGGCATTTTGGGTCATATGATTCTTTGCTATGGAGGGCCATCAGTAAGATGTTTAGTAGCATCCCTGACCTCTACCCACCAAAAGCCAGTAGCACGCCTCCTAGTTGTGAAAACCAAAATTATCTCCAGACCTTGCTAAATATTTTTGTGCTGGTTGGGACAGTGGGCAGGGGTGTGCAAAATCACCACAAGCTGAGAATCACTGATCTATAGGACACATTTTTAAACTGCTCAAACCGTAAACATGAACTGCTAGCTTTTGCAAAAGAAAAGTGACCAGCGAGCAATGGATAACAATTATAAAATTTATTTAGGATTAGTTGAAGATTTATTTAATTGATGCAGGCTATCATGCAGGCTACTTGGCAAATCAACTTTTACATAGGCAGATACAGGAGTTAATAAATATTCTGAGAATATCCTTATAAGAATTAAATCAGATAATGTACCTAGAAGTATCTTAGATCAGAGCTCATAGTAGCACTTCTGTTATTATATTCTTTCCTTGATCTAATTAAATCATTTGGTATAAAATAGTTGTAGCTAACAAAGATAAATTAGGAAGAGTTTAGTCAAATGAGAACAAAAACACACAGAGGCACACACAATCTATTTAGTTAAATTTTTTTAAGGCAAACATTTTTGATCAGTTGATCCACTGAGTTCTTTGTTGGGGGACTAGAGGGTTGACACAAAGAGTTTGTTAGTTTCTTTCCTGCTGGGGAACACTAAATTACATCCCACCAACTTAAGCTCCCCTGGAATGACTCACACAGTGGTTGACTTTTAGAGTTCACCAGAGGTGAGTGTTCAGGCTATATGAGGTCCGATTTTCTCCATGAAGCAGGACAAACAAAAATTTATAATGCCAGGCTGCTTGATATAATTTCTAAAAGTAGAAAGCCACTGGTTTTACCCTCCCTTAACTCTTTCCTGGAAAGAAAGTATAAGAATTATCCCCAGAGTTGCTGGAAGATGGAGAATTTCTGGGTAAGTAGATTTATTTTTTCATACCCAGTGGGATTGTTGGCTGACTGAGTAGTAAATTTAGTCTCAGTGTTTTAGCTCACAAATAAAGAAGTAATAAGAGAAGCTCTACATGTGTATTGGCTGAAATAGAAAATGGACAACAAGCAACCGGAGTTTTTAAGGAAACACATCCTGCTGGAAAAGTGTTTATTGCTGTTTTAGAAAGAATTGCAAAATTGGGAGGTAGAGGGAAGTGTCGATGTCATGCACTTTAAACTGAGGTAAATGTTAGATACAACAATTTATGAAATGCGATTTGCAAGAACAAACAGTCAACTTAGATTGCAATGTGGCTACAAGCCTGGGAGGAAGTATGAGGATATTGGGGGTCAGGGAGGGAGGTCCGTAGCTAAGTCTGCAGAAAACCTAGGATTATTATTGCTGTAATTTAGTGAGCTTTATTCCTATGTTTGGGTTTTGACTAAAATTGTTTGTTTGGCTATAGCTTCCCTAAGTGAAATACTTTATGTGGTATATAGAAATTCCTCAGTGCATTTTTTGTTTCCTGTGACTTATGCACTGCATTTTCTTCATAATTCTAAATTAAAAACTGAACAAAAGTTTCATACTTTCCTTTTTCCGACTTAAGAATTCCTTTCTTGTAAGACACATGCCCATACATATAATGACTTTAGGTAGCTATATGATCCTAGGAGAGTCATAACCACTTTGGCCTCAGTTTCCATATTTGGAGAAGGATGAATTTGGCAGCTTCAACAAAGTACGAATTCTTCTACTTGATTCCTTTCTGCTTGAGTCCAAATCCATTTTCTCTTGCTTTCTTCAGGTTAAGATGAACTCAGACTAAAAAAAAATGTGTCTTTGGGCTTCCCTGGGATCACCCCAATCTGATTATGACTTGGAATCTAATGAAAGGGCATGGAGTCCTACACTATGAGTAGAAATCTTAGCAATCAATGTAAGCCCACAGTCAGAAGCCTATGAACCAACATCAGGGTTATGGAAACAGGGCCAAACAGGCTAGGAAACTGAAGAATACAAACAAATAAGGAGATGTCTACTTATTAAGTCTACTTAAGTCTAGTACTTATTGGCTCTGTGACCTTGAACTGCTTACTTCTTGTCCTCAGTTTCTTTATCTGTGAAGTGGAGTTTGCCATTTGTTCCATGAAAGTGTTCTAGAAAGACTTAAGAATCTGTTCACAGTGGCCTCAGACCAAGATAAAGGGGAGGAGACCATGAGAAGACTCATAGTGGAAAATGAGGCTGATTAGGATAATTCTTTTTTTTTTCCTCTCTTTTTTTTTTACGGTACACGGGCCTCTCACTGTTGTGGTCTCTCCCGTTGCGGAGCACAGGCTCCGGACGCGCAGGCTCAGCGGCCATGGCTCACGGGCCTAGCCGCTCCGTGGCATGTGGGATCTTCCCGGACAGGGGCACGAACCCGTGTGCCCTGCATTGGCAGGCGGACTCTCAACCACTGCGCCACCAGGGAAGCCCGGATAATTCTTCTTTTGCATCTTGAAATTTCTCAAAGATTTATTTCATCACAATTAGTCTGGTCCACTGGCCAGGTGGCTAACATGTGGGTAAACCAATTTCATCATGATGTGCTGCAGCACTCCCTCTGTAACTTGACTGTTGAATGATACACAAAGTAATCACCACATATCTCCTTACGTGACTGTATTAGTTTGCTCAGGCTGCTATATCAAAATGCCAGATTGGGTGGTTTAAACAACAGAAATTCATTTTAGCACAGTTCTGGAGCCTAGAAGTCCAAGATCAAGGTGACAGCAAAGTTTTCCTGGTGAAGCTGCTCTCCTTTGGTTGTAGATGATAACTTCTTGTGGTGTCCTCATGTGGCCTTTCTTCTGTGCAGGCGCAGAGAGAGAGAGAGAGAGAGAGAGAGAGAGCTCTGGGGTCTTCCTCTTCTTATAAGGATACCATTTCTATCAGATTAGGGCCCCATGCTTTGAACTCATTTAACCTTAATTACCTCCCTAAAGGCCATACTCCAAATACAGTCACATTGGCAGAAGTTCCAATATATGAATTTTGGTTTGGGGGAGATGGTAGTGTGCAATTCAGTCCCTAATACCAACCAACTATTAAGTCTCTTTGGTACTTACGGGATCTAAGGGAGAGATGACTGAGGAAAGGCAGGGTAGCAGGACTTTCTTGTAGATCCCAGGATTGTTTGGATCCCTAGTTTGAAACAGTTTTTTGTTTGTTTGTGTGTTTGTTTTACTAATTCCCACGTATGAATCAATCTACCAAGAATAATAGACATTCCCAACCAGTCATGTGGAAGTAGCACTGTTATATATCTTAATTTTGTTACGTATTCACTCTGTGGCCTTGGAACTTATCTGAGGATCAGTTTTCCCCTCTCTAAATAGGAATCATAAGGTACTATCCCTGCTTGAATATAGACAAACTACTGCTAAATTAACTACTTACCATTTTCACATAGACCCTATACCTTTCTGTTACTCTTTACTTTTTCTAATATTAATTTCCTTATTTTAGGATCAGTTTCTGTTCCACTTCTTCTATGAAGGCTTCCATGATATCCTAAAATACTCTCTCCTATTAGTAATCCAACAAGATTTCCAGGGTATCTCAAATTAATGACTTGTCCTAGAATTCTTTATGAAAACCCCTACCATATTTTGAGACCAGTGGCTCTGTAATTTAAAATTTTATTCCTACTATTTTCTTTCTCTGCACATTTTTTCAGTGCAATTATTGTGTCAAATTAAAAGGACTGAAACTAGTTTAAAAAGCAAATATTGTAGAAAGAAGAAGAAACCAGCTCCAGAAAGCCTTCAAAGATACCCTTGGCTGATTTTTGTGTCTTGTCACTGTGGCATCTATCATAAAATCTAACACATGCTTCTCGCTTCTTTAATCATTCATTTACTTATCTTTCTCCCCACTCTATTCTGAGATCATAGAGGGCAGGGACTCTTGTTCTTTTCTCTGCCACTAGGGGTGTTATTAGATCACAGGTTTTCAATACATTGAAAGGAAAATGTGCAATTGAAAGACAGGGATTTAACTCAACTTTTATATTTTCCCAGCAGTGAAATATTTATTCTTCCAGTACCTTACACCACGGGCCAGTGTCCCTTCAGTGGTTAAATATTTATGGAGTATCCACAGTGTATTAGGGTCTGTAATAGGCAACATGAATTTACAGAGAAGATGGACCCAGCCACTAGCTTCAATATGTCAATCCTGTAGAAGAGGTGCACCCGTAGATAGAAGATTATACCACAGTGTGAGATGCACACTGATAGAAGGCTTCAGAGCCCAGAGGAAGCCCAGCTGTTCCACGCATTTGCTTTTTTTCTCCCTTATACACACCAGGTTCTTTTCCACCTCGAGGTCTCCGCACACTTTCTTGCACCTGCCTAGAACATGCTTTTCCTTCTGTCCATATGATTGGCTCCTACTAACCATTTATTTTTCAGTTTCAATTCTCCTTCAAAGGAAAGACATTCTTGATATTCTAACATTCAGTCAGCCTCTCTTATTCATTTTTACATTATCTTTGTTTCTTTTATAACATTTGTGAAATTCCACTTTGGAATATGTAATTAGTTTATTTGCATGTGTAATGTCTTCTTTCCTCATTAGACTATGCATTCTATGAAGAAGAAACTGTGTCTTTTGTTCAACACTATTTGAAGCACAGAGAACAGTCCCCAGAATAATGTAAGAGCTCAATAAACATCAGATTATTGAATAAAGGCAAGAATGAAATAATGACATTTGCAGCAACATGGATGGACCTAGAGATTATCCTACTTAGTGAAGTAAGCCAGACAGAGAAAGACGAATACCATATGATATCACTTATATATGGAATTTAAAAACTGTTACAAATTAACTTATTTATAAAACAGAAATAGACTCACAGGCATAGAAAACAAACTTATGGTTACCAAAGAGGAAAGCGGGGGGAGGGATAAATTAGGAGTTTGAGATTAACATATACACGCTACTATATATAAAATAGGTAACCAACAATGACCTACTGTATAGCACAGGGAATTATACTCAATATCTTATAATAATCTATAAGGGAAAAGAATATGAAAAAGAAAAAAATATACGTATACACTGAATCACTTTGCTGTACACCTGAAATTAACACAACATGGTAAATCAACTAAATGTCAATTAAAAATAAATATATGAATAAATAAATACAATTAATTTCGAAAATTAAAAGAATGAATGGGCAGAGAATGTTCAGCCCCATGGAAACCAGTGAGAAGAGGGCACAAGAAAAGCTAGCCAGTAATGTTTATTTAGGATTATGCCATGATTCAAGAGCTTTGATCTTACTCTCTGCACATTTGTTATAAGCAAATGTAAGCACTTTGCAGATACGAAATTCCAAAACACAGAGCTAAGTTCCTCTTCCAGAGATAAACAAGTAATACAAGGTGGAATGAATGCTCATAGGTTTATTTTGAACGCAAATCCTCTACTTTTTCATGAACTATGACAGTACCTCAAGCAGGTGCAAGAATGGCTGCTCTCACCATTCATTTCCTTCTGGGGAAGCAAAGACTTCACTGCTCCAAAGTATTTTACAAACACAGCATATCCAGGATTCAGAGAGGTGGATAAAGGAATTTCTATTGTTTCCTTATAAATCCTATAAACTCCTTAATTTTTGCCTCTGGAATCTCTCCTCTTATTTTAATGTTCATTGTATTCTGTTTTACATTACTTTGGTCCTGTTGTCATCTAGATAAGGAATATTAAATTTATCATTACATCTTGCATCTCCATGCACTTTGCGTATTTTGTAGCAATTGCTTTGTTCACTACTAATTCTTTGCTTCACCAGAGTTAATTCTTTTATTAACAACCACAGGTTTTCAATGCTCTGTCTAGTCAACATTTCCTAATTTCTTCTTCTCATTCCCTTTATGTATTATTGAATTTTCTAAGTGAATTATTTAACTCTGCATAGCATTTTGAGATGTGACTTGCATGAAATATGTTGTACAAACTAAAAGCATATCATATTAAAATGTCTATAATAACGTGAAGAAAAAGCCCCCAGGGAATACACTTGCTGTATATAATGACTGTGGGGAAATTTTGAGCTCTTCAGTGACGTGAAGCAAACAAAGAAAGGGACATTGTTACATGTGGAGATTTGACTTGCACTTAAGTAGATAAAATGTGTTTATGTGCCAACTAAGGTTTTTTTGGTTTTATTTAAAACTTTCTTGTTCCCTTTGCCTTTAAAGGTAATCAAAAGAGAAGATAGGACATTTTCTCCTTAATTAATCTCTACAACAATTTTGTGGAGTGAGGAGTATTATCTCCATTTCATAGATAAGTCAAAGATTTACCCGTCATAGAAAGTCAAAGATGTTAATTGACTTAAAGGTCTTTCTGATTCCAAAGTTTCTGGCTTTTCTCTAGATTCCTGCTTAAAGACTATATGGCAGTAGACATAGTGTAATTGAGTGGATTGAATTCTGCCCTTAATGGTTTTTGTCACAGAGCTGAGTAAAGACTGTGTTTGGGGGTTTTAGTGGAACAGTCAGAGTGTTTTCTTCTAGAACATGTCTCCATAACTTGAGCCCAGAAATCAGGACCTTATAATTATATCATCTCTCAAGTGGTGGCAGCTTTGCCTGTTGCCCAAATGCTTATATTCAAACATCTTTGCTTGACTATAAAAGCCCTTGGTAATTTAGACCCACCTATGACAGCAACCGAATACCCATTCTTTCAATTACACTTGTACTTCTAGATAATGGAATGGGTTGGGAAATATTTCTTACCCCCTTTTCTCAGAAGAAGATGGGCAGGGGGAGAAAAAGACCTTATCCAGTAAAGTTGATGCTAGTCTTCAGAGGACAAAAAGATAACCTGGATGGCAAATGTATATTATCTTTGTCTTAGTCAGCTCAGGCTACTATAACAAAATACCACAAACTGGGTGACTTAACAACATAAAGTTATTTCTCACAGTTCTGGAGGCTGGAAAGGCACCAGCAGTTTCCATGCCTGGTAAGGGTCTACTTCTTATTTCTTTTTATTTTTTTTTAAATTTTTATTGGAGTGTAGTTGATTTACAATGTTGTGTTAGTTTCATGTGTACAGCAAAGTGAATTCAGTTATACATATATCCACTCTTTTTTTAGATTCTTTTCCCATACAGGCCATTACAGAGTATTGAGTAGAGTTCCTTGTGCTATACAGGAGGTCCTTGTTAGTTATCTATTTTATATGTAGTAGTGTGTGTATGGCAATCCCAATCTCCCAACTTATCCATCCCCTGATATCACGTATATGTGGAATCTATAAAAGGGTACAAATGAACTTGTTTACAAAACAGAAATAGGGTCACTTCTTAGTTCCTAAATAGCTGTCTTCTTGTTGTGTCCTCAACATAGTGGAGAGAGAAGCAAACTCTCCTGTGACTCTTGTAAGGTCACTAATCTCATTCATGAGGGCTCTACTCTCATGATCTCATCTAATTCTGATTCTTTTCCAAAAGACCCACCTCCTAATACCATCCTATTGGGGGTAGGGTTTCAAAATATGAATTTTAGGGGAACACAAGCATTCAGTCTGTTACAGTGTTTAATTGCCTGTAGACCACAGGATAAATCTCCGCTAATAGAAGGAGTGCTCTTTCATCAATGTGGGATTGAACTGTGTTTGCGCAGAGGAAAATTCATGCTTTTACTAATAGAGTTTGCTCATCTCAGGGAGATATAGTCAGTAGATTTTGGGAGGCTCATATTCAGACCAGTTCATGCTATTAGAACGTGTTTCTTCTCTAGAAACTGGGATGTGAATTGCACAAGCCCAGGTTGTGGTGATGTTTGAATTTGAAAACAAAGAGTCATCAGGGAATGGAAGCTCTTCCTGTCGGGAGAGAAGACATTGAATGTGAGAGAGAGGGGCTTCATCGATCTGAGAAATTTGAACTCAGTTTTGAAGAGACATGTATGAAGTTGAGTGGTGGCAGGGGCGGTGGTGGTAGTGATCTCGAGTAGGGGATGGGTGGAAGGGGAGTTCTTGCACGACAAACCTTTTGCAAAGGCATATGTGAAATAGGCCCTAACCCTGACGCACACACACAGAAGCAGATACAAACACCCATACACAAACACACACACACAGGTAGATTTGTTTAGTCCTTTGTGGATCTGTATCACAAAGAATGTGCATATAAGCATCCTAGATGAGAGTGTTCACTCTGATGGAAGCGTATGACTGAATGGCATGAGGAGGGCCAAGTATGAACGCAAATAAGGAAACATATCTTTATCTTTTAACCTAGGTGGCACACAGAAGATGCCAGGCACTAGAGAAAGCAAAGTTGATTTTTAAACCACTCTGTATAATTTCGTAATATAAATAGAGGTCACCCTTTGGAGACTAAAGTGCAGAGGGTTATAGTTTTTTTTTAAATTGCCACATAAATTATGTGAATTTTCAAAGCCTATGTCAAATCTCAACGTTTCTTAAGTTGGTAGTGCTAATTCTCTCTAGCCATGAATGAGTATTTTGGTATCTTTTAAGTTGGTTATTATTTACATGTGATTTATTGAAGATGTACTTTGTGGCAGCAAATGTGTGAGGCTTTAAATATGCTGAAATGTGCAGGCTGACATGAGCACGTGCATCAGGAGCCACATAGAAAGATGACCATTCTAAGCCTGAAAATAAAAGCCCCTCTGCCCCATCTCCTTGAATAGGTACCTGTCAATTTCCATGCTAGCTTTTTGGTACTTGGTGTGCCAGATGACTTGAGTTTGTTCAATGTAATGCAAAATGTTCTCTTTTTCAAAAATTACGCTCTACTCTTTAAGGCAGAATTTTATAAAATTTAATTTGCCCAATCCATGGAGAAACTGGGTATCATCAGTAATTAATTCTGTTTTGCACAGCTTGGCCCCAAATCTTTATTATGATAGTCATGAATGTTGACATTCAAATACTAATATAAAAATAACATAGGTATTAATTTGTTCTTTCCTTAAGAAACTTTATATTGTAAAAATTGTATTATAAAAGTAATTGTTTTTTTTCCCTGTGGGAGTATGGCTTGAGAGGTTTGGCTTCCCATTTAAAAATCCAGTCTTACTGCAGAGGTTTCAATTTAAAGATTTTTTAATGTAATGTAAATGCTTAGCTAAAAATATCTGAAGATGACTGAAAAATTCAGAATTTGATTACATCTTGCTCTTGACAAATACTAACAATCTCACTATATTTATAATCACTAGCACCATCATTTGTATATTAGTTTTATACATTCACATAATTTAATCATTTTTATCTCCCATTGTTACAATATACAATGCAGAAAGCCACTGGAACCATTGGACATGAGGAATAACTTCTTTGTGATCATGTCACTAGTTTGTGACCATTATCAGCATGATGCAATGCATGTTCTCCAAAACAATGACAGCTCACAGTTGTTAAATGCTTACTCTTTTGCAGATACCTCATAAGCACCTTTACATAAAATATTTAATTTATTGTCACAACAGTCCTATGAGATTGGTACTGATTTTAATTCCACATTAGTAGAGATAAAGTGGCTTCCAAGTTGGTAAATAGCTGCTCTGGGATTTGAACCCTGGTAATGGTATCTTCACAGCTCATGGTCTTAACTAATCCACCTTAATAGTGCCCCTCATTAATCAAATGACATTTTGAAAATGAAAGCTGTAGTAATACCTTACTTTATCAAGACAGTGTATGTGGTAGGGAGAAATGAGTATATTTTGTTATATAATACATTTGGACACAGTATATATAAAATAAATACACATGTTAATTGAGTTCTGTTATAAACTTCCAATTACTTCTTACTCACGTATCAATGACCATTTTGACCCCAGTGTCTTTCATGACTTAAATTGCCTTTCTCTCCTCCACTGATTTTGATCAACTTTTTCAGTTTATTTCACAATTTCTGTGCTGTGTCATCTACTTCTTGCTTTGGTACTCTTTTTACCATCAGCAGAAAAAATACATTTTGTTCATGCACTAGCCCAAATTGTATTCTTTAAATAGCATTTCTTTAGTAGTTGATAGTTGTTTTTTAAGAGTGACTTTGCTTCCTAATAATGGGTAGTTTGCATAGTACTGCATAGTACTGGTAGTTTGCTTGCCTTATTGGGTAAGGAATGCAAACATATGTTGCAATTTTCTCTCTTACCTGAGTACTCCAGGCTAGAATTCTCTATATTGACATCAGATATTTGTTTATTTATTGCCAAAGACTATAGGAGGTGATTTTTTGAAACATTTTTTTAAAAAAGATACAAACATTTTCAATTTGTAGTCTCAGCTAAAAGTGGATTTTCCCATGAGTTAGCACCATGACACTACCTATGCAATAAAATTTAATATTATAGCACTCTCCCAGAGTTGTATCTCAAGCCATGACAACTTAATGTGTATCCAATATCATGTAGACTGTTGTTTAACTTATCATGCAATGGATGAGTATAAGACCTCTGTAATCATACTATGGTTCAATCTGACTGTATTATTGTAAATAAGTTACAAAGCCTCTTTAAATCTCACTTTATATTAACCTGTAAGTTGTGACTTGGATTTAACTAATAGCCCAGTATCTGCAACAGAGTATGAGCTAGCTCTATATAGGTTTGATTCCCTTTATTAAGTGAATCCCTTAATAACTCTCAGGATGATCCCTGAGAGTTTTCATCATGAATAGATGATAAATTTTGTCAATTTTTTTCTGTATCCATTGACATGATCATATGGTTTCTTTTCTTTAGGATGTTAGTATGGCGTACTAGCTGAGGTCCTATACAATCTATACTTTCCAGCTAACCCTCCAATATTGTCCCCTACTATTCTCTCTCTCTCTCTCTCTGCTCCAGGCACATTGCTTCCTTTCTATTTGTTGGCTACTTTGTGCCTTTGGACCTTTTTACTTGCTCCATCTAGCTTTCTGCCAAGACTTCCACATGATTAATATTTTAACTTCCCTAATGTCTCTGCTCAGATTTTATCTCCTTAATGAGTCATACTCTGACCATCCTATTGAACTATGTAAACTGAACCTGGCATTTCTGATCCCCTGCAATCTGGCTTGATTTTTTACATAGCATTTATTACCTTCTAATGCATTATATAACTTACTTTTCATTGTGCTTATTGAATATTTTTTCTATCCCTCTATCCCAACTGTCCCTCTCTTCCTCTAGTTCTCTCCCCTACAAAAATACAAGCTCCATGAGGGCAGTGATTTTTATTTCTTTTGTTTTTTGATGTACCTCAGTACCAAGAACTGGCTCGTGGTAGATATTTTATCCGCATTAGTTGAATGAATGCCTGATTAACAGAGTGAATACTTGAATGGGTTCTGCTTTCCTCTCCATCTGCCTCATTCTCACCTATTACAGGTAGGTTTCCACATGTAACCAAGGGACAAGTGGAGTATGGTCATCGGGAGCTCCATTATTACATCTCATCACCTTAGGGAATCCAGAGGAAAGAGATGTACAATAGATAGATAGATAGATAGGTAGAGAAAAGAATTGTGAGAATTGTGATTGGTGAAGCTTGGCTAGTGTTTTTACACCCATTTACAGGGTAGTATGAGCAAAAGGGTCTCTCTCCAGAATCAGAACCATGTGGATCTTGGGTTAGGGTGGGATCAGGTCATTGATCCAGAGAAAGTAATGTGTTTTACGAGAAGAAAGGGCTGTGAAGATGTTGGGCAAACAAAATCCACAGATGTTCACCACTGTGTTTATTTCAGTGTGACACCTCCATAGCACATCTTTATTTGACGAAAGGGCCCCAAATTATCAGCTATGTCAGTTCACCTTAGATCATCTCGAAGGAGGAGTTACTCAAAAGTTGGCACAAGCTAACTCTTCCAAGTTACTTTGTTAACCATTTAAAATTCAGAAAATTTTGTTTACTTTGCTCTTTGCTTCCAGACCTTTCCAACTAACCACATTGTTAGTTCTTTCTAAATACACATAAAGAGGGTTCTTGGGTAGCCACAAAGTTTATGTTTATTGGCAAAGCTCTCCACAACTTATAGCAATTATGGAAAGGTACAGAGTTGAGGAAGGATGCCACAAATAAAAACAAACTTGAGACTTTATAATGGATGGAAAAAGTAATATCAAGAAAACATTGTAAGAGGGAAAGTTGTTAAAAATATTAAGTTTCCTATAGCATCTTAGCCTCTGTCTGAAAAGTAAAATTTTGTAGAGTGAAACAAAATATCAGTTACGTTATTTTTATTTAATTAATGTCATTTAATTTAAAAATAATGTTATTTATTAATATTAACATTTAATATATTATTTAATTTTCATCACAACACTAACATATGGAATTTGTTATCACATTTTACAGATGAGGAACCAAATTCTCAATAGTTTAAGTAATTTATTTAATCTCATCCATGGCAAAGTGGAGAATCAGACTAACCTAGGATTATCTGATTCTAAGCTTCAATTTTCTACTTTAGACAGCAACAACATTCTCCTAAGAGAAGTAAGACTATTTTCTTCTAAATTATAATATCATACAATTTACTAAGCTGTTATGTGAAGGGGACGGCTGCAATATTGAACCAGGTTCATTAGGTTCAAAAGCTCTGTGCATTATTTTTTATAACTCCAATATCCAAACAATTGAAATGAAGGGAAGTTCATACACTGATTCTTCTGCTTATTATTAACAAAGGCTCAGAGTTAAGAATACAAATCAGTTAGTGAAATGCATAAATGAAAATGCATATTTAAGCCAATCTTTATTATTAGAAGGTTGTATATAGTAAGAATGTCTATAGTAAGAATGTCTATATAGTTGTATATAGTAAGAATTGTCTATAGTAAGAATGATGAATTACTACCCCAAAAGTATTCCAGATGAAAAGCATTTTATTGACTATACCATAACAATAACATCTTGTAGTGATCCTGGGAACTTCTATTATACTGTCTGTTGTAGCAAAGATTTCAAGTCATTAAAAACTCAGTTTATTTCTATAACAATAAAGTGTTTAAGAAGAATGTTATTATTTCCTATTACTTGAACTAAAAATAACACCAGAACCCATGGGGCCCAATAAAGTCAAGGGCAACAGCAGCCTATTATTTTTGAAGAATGGACACCTATTTAATGAAGAAGAAATATTCCTATGGCATCTATCTATATTGTGATATCTAGGAGTACTTTCACCTCTGATGGTAAACAGTACTGGAATTCCAGTTAGATTAATTGTGAGACATCTTGGTGGCTGATGCTTTTCTACTACCTTGTCGGGTGAACTTGGGCAAGTCATTTAAGTTCTATGAGTCATTGTATCTTCATTTAAAACTATGTCAGCTTTACCAATATTTTATTAGAATACAGTAGTAGTTCACACACACACACACACAGAGTAAATTGTAAAATCCTAAACATAAAAGGGATGGTTCTTAATGCATTATTAATTACTCTAAAAATTTCTTTCAGTATTTTTGTCACTGCAGTCATTGGTCAAAAGTTCTTACAACCAAAAACTTGTCTTTATAAACAGAAAGCCAAGGTGGACTGCAAGGGCGGGGGGAAGGGATGCTTTATTTGTACAATATCTTTGAAATGTTTTAGCTAGCTAAAAACTTGAATACTTATCTTTCTAGATGTAACAATTAATGAGAGCATTATATGTCTCTGTGTGTGTGTGTGTGAGCGTGAGTGTATTTTAAGAAAAGAGTTGGTAACAGTAAGAAATGTGTGGCTGTATCATTGGGAATTTTACTATAAAATTACTAACCAGAAAATATGCAACAGTAATTTCTTTCCTGAGTAAACTTTGAAGAGTATATTCAACGTTTATTTAAAGAAATAGTTACCATGGCATCCTTGCAGAAAAATACACCAGCACATGAAAACAAAAATAGCAATTTTAGTATTGTTCTTCAGGATGAAAAACAGCATTTGCAGCTAATATTATAAAAGCATGACTATATATGCTTAAGAGCATATATTCCAATCGGGAGACTTTTCAGGAAAAAAATGAGTTAAATAATTTTTTAATAAACAGTATCACTTTAATTTAAATAGCTATGTAATTACATTTATGTAAATTAAGATGAGATAATTTTTTTCAGAACAAATAAAATTGCATTTCTCTGGATAAACTGCTTACATTTATCTTTATTTCTATGACTCCCCTATAGGCTCTGTGGCCTTTAACTCGCCACATTACTTAACATTTCTCAGAATGTGAACTCCCCCCTTCCCCAAAGGCAAAGTTCTTTCATGTATTTTTGTTCTATACAAAGACTCCATTTGATTGATATTCCATTTCTATATCCCACAACACATTTTCTCAGTGTGTTCTGCTCTATTCTTTAAGATTTAGCTGAAAAGTTTTCATATTTTGAGCTTTCCTCTACTACGTGGTAAAATCAGGAGCTTTTGTGTTTTTATAATTATTTTCATTTACTTCTGTAATAATAATATTATAATAATTCTAGTTTACATGTTTGACTCATCAACCTAACACGAGCTCCTTAAGAGAAAGGTTCACAAAGAAAAAGATTCATAGATTTAGGTTTATTCATTCATTCTTCATTTTAACAAATATTTTTGGAGTATTTGTCTTATGTCAAGTAAGCAATTATCATTGAAAATTCACAGAAGCCTTGCCTTCATCAAATTTATGTGGACCTATCTCCCAGTGGGAATGGAGACTATCAAATAATCTTACAAGAAAGTTCATTAATTATGATCGTTTTAAATTCTGTGAGGTAAGGGTGCTGTGCTAGGATACCTGTGATAAAGAAATTTGGTCTAATTCAGCAGATCAGAAAACGCATCCCTAAGGAAAGACCTTGTGATGGGTTATAGAACCAGTATAAGGCTTTTTCGGCTGAAATAGAGAAAGAGAAGGGATACTGTGTAGGAGGTGAGCTGAGACAGAGGTAAGGACCAGACCTATCTGGAGTTCTGTCTCTATCCCAAAACAAATAGAAACTCGCTAGAAGTTTTAAAGGGAGGCAGCAACATCAGAAAAGAACAAAGTCATATTGTCCTCAGTTTGTGTGAGGCAATTGTCAAATGTCACATGATGCCCAAGTGACAGGTGATGTTAATTGGGACTAGGTGGAGAGAACAAGCCAGATCTGCGCTCTATTCAGCAGGTGACACTAATGAGACTTTAAAAAAATATATATGATTATGAAACAGATCTTGTAAAAATTTTATTGGCATGTAGTTGCTTTACAATGTTGTGTTAGTTTCCACTGTACAGCAAAGTGAATCAGCTATACCTATACATATATCCCTTCTTTTTTGATTTCCTTCCCGTTTAAGGAGTTGGGAGACTGAGGGAGCTTCAGATGCCAGGGACGCTGTCCAGGTTTCTAGCTTGAGTCCGTCCAGCTGACAGTCTTGGTCTGAGAGCTCCTAGAGTGGCTCTGATTCAGCCTTGTGGTTTTTTGTTTTGGTTTGTTTTTTGTTTTTTGCGGTACGTGGGCCTCTCACTGCTGCGGCCTCTCCCGCTGCGGAACACAGGCTCCGGACGCGCAGGCTCAGCGGCCATGGCTCACGGGCCCAGCCGCTCCGCGGCACGTGGGATCCTCCCGAACTGGGGCATGAACCCGCGTCCCCCGCATCGGCAGGCGCACCCCCAACCACTGCGCCACCAGGGAAGCCCCAGCCTTGTGGTTTTTTCATAAGCCTTGTTCTTGCTCAGTGCCTTGGCCATTATACTTAGTGTTTGCTTATTTTTAGTGTTTAAAACAATTACTGTGGTCATGCACTGTATCTGGTAGTTTTTTTTTTTAAAGTAAGGCAGATTCTTTCTCTTAAGAAACGTATTAGGGTTCCGTTAGGTATAGAATTATTACATATATTCTCTCAGTCTCTCATGGTGAAGTATTCTAGGTATGATCATTAAAGATGCTGTATCAGGGAGTGCAGGGGCATAAAAGAGTTACTACAAACAGAAAAATGTGAGGAGAAAAATATAATGGAAGTAATTAAGTTTAATATCTTAAGAGATAAGTATGATTTTGAAAGGCAGCTATGAGTATTCAGCAAAGTGAACATTTTGAACAATGGCATGGAGGTGAGAATAAGGAGGGCCAAAACAAAAGTAATGAAAAGTCTAATTTGGTGGGAGCACAGTGTTTGAAATAAAAAAAGAGAGCACTAGAAAGTTTGATTTGGGTTTTGACTGATGACATGAGGATTGTTTGCTTAATTTAGTTAGTGGAAACTGTTTTGAATCAGATACAACAATTGGTAAGAATTGGAATAGAGGAGACACAAGATACTAGAAGATATTAGATACAAATAAAAATATTTACTTGGTGTGTGGTCAGAATAATTTATGTTTGATGAAATTTGAGGATCAGAGAGGAAGAAAGGTGGACATACTAGTAAAAACGTTGTTAGATTCTGAAACAAATGACCTCCAAATTCCCATCGTTTGATAAAACAGAGCTTTATTTCTCACACAGCTTTCCAAAGCAGATGTTCCTGGCTGCTGGGTATCTTTTCTCCATGTGGTGACTTAGGGACCCCGAATGTGCCATCTTGTGGCTCTGCAATGCCCTAATACCTTGGAATCCCTTCATCCAGTTGGCAGAAGGGGAAATAAAGCATTAAGAAGATGTGCTTTCTAAAAGCTCCAGCCTGAAAATTATACGTATAACTTCCACCCTGCATTGCATTATCTGTTAGTCTCATAACCAAATCTGAATACACGAAGGTGGAGAAATAGAACTGAGTCATGTATGAAGGCAAAGAAGAAGGAAACAGGTTCTAAGAGACAGCTAGCTCTCTCTCTCAAAGATAGTTTCAAAAATTTCCATGACTGTGCATTGGTGTTGGCGTTACTGGTTAACGTAAACGATACACAAGAAGAGTGATGCGAGGATGCTGAATATGCTTAACATGAAGTTGTAGGGCATTTTTTTTTTTTGGAGATTTCCAGCAGAAGTTTGGTTTATAAGTCTGAAACTTGGGGAGCACATTTGGGTTGCCTTTTGAATATGGCGGAGGATTTATAGGCTAAGCTGACTCTTGTAGAATTTATTCAATCAATAATGATATGTTAGTGCTAGAAATAAAGTGATAGATGAAATATGATCCCTTCTCTTTAGTGAAAAAGAAGGGGACTTAGGAAATTGACAAGGGAGCAGTTTAAATCAACACTGTCCAATAGAAGGTTCTGTGATGATGGATATGTTCTATTTCTGTTCTGTTCAATATGGTAACCACTAGCCACATGTAGCTATTGAACACTTGAAATGTGACCAATGGGACTAAGAATACCAATGTGAAATTTTATTTAATTTTTATTAATTTAAATTTAAAATCTAAATAGATTGAAATCCCTAATGGACAGAGACTATATTTTAACTCACGTGAACGATAACAGTCAACAGCAATGATGACAAATACCTCTGGAGCACTTACCACACGCCAAGCGCGATTCAAAACACTTTGTATGTATTAACATACAACCCTGTGAGGTTAGTAATATTATTATAATTATCATTTTTTTCTGTCAAGGGAACTAAGGCACAGGGCTATGAAATCTATTTCCTCCTCTTAGAAACTACACAGTCCAATGCATGAACTCTACAAACAGATCATTCTTTTGCAGTATTGCTAAGAGCAATACAAAGGAACCAGCAAGCCCCTGTAAGAAACTTGGAAGCAAAAGCTGGAATTCACCCAGTGAAAGAGCTGTAGAGGCTAGGATAAAAAAATGGAATATGCTAGGTATGAACTAAGGCAGGACAGCAAAGCTGGCCACACAATAATCTCTTTCATAAACATGTAGTCAGTGTTCTCCATTCCTTTTTTTTTTTTTCCTAGAATTATACAATATTCAGGATACTCATTAACCCATCTGGCAAACACCCAGTTGTTTTTTCTTACTTGAATCCTACGTTGGATTACAGCACATGGAGCCTCTGACAATATGGAAATGCTGAAACATCAAAACTGAAAGTTCTTTACCCTCCTCTGCCCTCTGCCTTCAGTTGATCTACTCGCAGTCTGCTTAAAGCTGGAAGTAGCTACCACAGCCTGGCTGCCCTTTCCTCAGAATAGGTCAACCTGCCTGGAACTGAGCTCAGGCCATTTCCATGCATCATTAAGGCTGGATAATGATTAGCTAAATTATTCCTTCTCTAAGCTTAATGAGCTGTGATGTGATACATTTGTAATTCATTCTAAAACATATAAAAATAGATGAAGTTTTTGTTCAGAAAATCTTCCTCTAGAAGCCATTCACTTGGCTCTTCCTTTGTCATCCTAGAGAAATATGGCCCACATGGTAACCCAAGTCATTTATGAATTGTTGTCAACTTTGAGACAATAACAGGATTTTCTTAGTTACACTATGTATATGTGTGTACATATGTGTGCATTCCTTTTATGAAAATGTGACAATATAGGGTCCTGGAGGTCTCTCAAATGGGATAATATTAAATACCTTTCTTTTTTGTTGTTCTTTTCACTTTCCCTTTGAATTATTCTATTGTTTATGCCTTGCTGATATGTTTAATATAGATTTTTTCTATCTCAATTTATGCAATATAATATTGTTTCGGAAGAGTTACATTCCCATCTTATCTTTGCAAATGAATGGAGAAACCTACTATTTAAAGGAGTTGGGTGTGCATGATCATGTGTGACTCTAAATCTGCATAGACAGAGTTTAACATTATTTAAGAAACTCACAACTGGATTTACCAATGTCACATTTTGTGCCAGAAACTCTGCTTTATGTGTTTGTTAGGGCAGGCTCAGCTATGGAAACAAAAATGTCAGTGGCTTGACGAAATAAAAATGTATTTCTTCCTCATGTAACTATCCTGGGAGGTTGTTCAAATAGAGCAATTCTCCTCCCCTCAGTCATGCTGGTACCTTGTCTCCATCTAGCTTGGGGCTCTGTCATCCCTCAGGGAGAAAGAGGAAAGGAAGTATGAAAGTGGAACACCAACTCTCTTAAGAATTCTAGCCAAGCATTTTCCCACATCATTTCTGCTCACATTCCAATGGAGAGAGACTAGTTTCATGATCTAACGGCAAGGAAGTTTGGGAAGTTAGTCTAGATTTGTATCCAGCTATGATCCCCATTTTGATGTAAGGAGAAATCTGATTTTGATGAGCAGCTGAGTTTCTGCCACATTCTGGATATGTAAAATACTGTACAGATCCACTTGGCATATCTTCTACTTTTTAAAAATAAAAATATAACTTTCATTTTTCAGATGTTCCAGACTTACACTGTCTCATTGTCTCCCCTATTCCCATGGTTTCTTTTGTCTTCTTTATTTATATATATATATTTTTTTTTTTTCATTTATCTGCCCTTGAAATACTTTGACTCCTCCAATTTACCCCAGGCTTCAAACCCCACACACAGAAGTAGATCTCTCTTCGTAATGTTTATCCCATCTTTCTCTTTATTATTATTCTTTCTACCACTACCTTTTAGACTTTGAGTCCATCTCAATTGAATTTTGCTATCACTCTCCCAGGGAGACTTCCCAACTCCTATCTTTTTCTTTTCCAATCCATTCAGTATACTGGTTCTAAATTAAATCCACACAATTCCCCAACCCCCAAATACCTGGTTCAAAATTTCTGATGATTTCTCACCATAGTTCTGAATTTGGACTTGCCTTACCCTAAAAGTCAAGGTGCTTCTCACCATGGTATCAGTCTGCCTTCCATGTACTGCCTTAAATTCTATAGAATACACTGCAATTCAGTCATTTCCCACAATCCATGTTTACTGCTTTTCTATCACTGCTCTAGCAAATCACCCCAAATTTAGTAGCTTAAGACTAGGCAAATTTATTATCTTACAGTTCTGGAGGTCAAACATCAAATGAGTTTCACTAGGATAAAATCAAGGTGTCATCCTCTGTGTTTCTTTCTTAAGGCTAGAGGAGAGAGTCTATTTTCCTGCCTTGTCAGCTTTTAGAGGCTACCCCTATTCCTTAGCTTGTGGTCTCCTTCTTCCATCTTCAAAACCTGCAATTTGCTTCTTTTGTAATCTATTTCTCTGCCTCTCTCTTCTGATTACATTGAGACCAACCTGATTATCTAGGAGAATCTTTCTATCTTAAAGACAGGTGATCAGTAATATTAATTCCATCTACAACCTTAATTCCCTTTTGCCATGTAACCTGACATATTCACATATTCTCGGGATTAGGACATGGACATCTTTTGGAAGGGGCAGTATTCTGCCTACCATGCCACGTTTTCCCTCTTTCTTGATTCCTGCTTATTCTTCTTCAATCTTTCTTCCCTTCCTCCACCTCAGAATGTTCTCTCTAAGACACTTTACATTTTGAAACCTTATACATCCATCCATTCTCAAATTTCACCTCATATTCCTTCCTCTCCAGATTCTACTCACTGGTATAAAATGCATCTCTTTATTTTGTCACTTTTTACACACATAGCCTGTGTTACTTAGAATTTTAACTTTTAAAAAATTGAATGCATTTTGAATTATCACCGTGGGTTGATTGCAGTCTTCTAGGAGGAAAGGCATTATGCTTTGTTCACTTTTCATAGCATTCATAGACTTAAATTTTTTCTTACACATAATAACCACACATGTAATTTTTGTCACATTGAATGGAATTATTTACCACCAGCAACAAAGGGGCACAGTGACATAAGTAATCCTTTAAGAGCAGGCAACCCACAACTAGCTTGCATGTGTTTTAGGAATGCTTCTTATGGGACTTTTGCAAGAGATGTCTAATTAAATTTTTTCTCCTCATACTGATTTTATTTCACATAGCTTCTTTCCTATATGGACTCATGGGTAAACATGAAGATATCATCTTTGACAGCATGCTTACCCACACTGATCACATTTATTGGCCTTCTCCGTAAAATGGAGTCTCTAGAGAAATAGAATTTAGACATTTGTCTGAAGATTTTCTCACAACAAAAATGCTTATAGAGTTTCTCCCTGTGTGAGTTCCCTGATGAATGACAAAGTTGATTTCCAAACTCATTTTTTCTATAAGTATCCAAAGTATAGATTTCTTCCCATGGGGGCCTCTTGGTTGGCCTTTTGGCAAACTAGCTTCTCAGCCTTTCACCCTGATGTGGATTCTCTCTTATACTTTGATCAGATGTTGACCTAGCTTACCTAAATCCTATTTTCAAACACGCTCTAACTATGTTACTTTAGGGATTTCCTATAAATAGGTTATCTATATCTCTCAGTTTTTGAGGCTCTATAACTTCTTTAACTGAAGTTTTACTGAAACTTCTTAAACTCTCTTTAATTCAAGACTAAATTTCACACTTATGTATAATCT
This sequence comes from Pseudorca crassidens, assembly GCF_039906515.1. Classification (NCBI taxonomy): domain Eukaryota; kingdom Metazoa; phylum Chordata; class Mammalia; order Artiodactyla; family Delphinidae; genus Pseudorca; species Pseudorca crassidens. The sequence continues at coordinate 45,889,274 of NC_090299.1, forward strand.
CATTAGAGCATGTGTTTTGTGAACCCTGTTGCTTCCTCTTGTTTTACTGGCATAGGGACTGTGGAATTCATGGTCTAAACAATGTTAACTGGGCTGGATAATTGGCTCTCCAATTTAAGCTTGCATCACATACATCAGAATCACTGGGACCACTTGTCAAATCAGAGAAATCCGGGGCCTTACACCCAGAGTTTCTGGGATTGGCTGAGAATTGGCATTTCTATCAAGTTCTCAGGTAATGCTGATGCTGCTCGTTGGGGACCACACTTTGAGAGACACCAATATAGGTAATATGCCACAGAAAGAGCAATCTAAAGAAGAGTAAGAATATATATTCATTTATGTGTTAATTTTTTTATTCATTCATTCATTCATTTAAGAAGTATTTATTATGTACCTGCTACCTCTGATTCCAGAGTTTATATTCTTTTCTTTATATCCATTCCATCTGTTCAAAAGGAAATATGGAAGTGTCTATATTTTACGTAAATTAATATTTAAGATAATTCATGCAAGTAAATCCATACATTAACATCTAATTTACTATATGCTTTTTACAAAATGTAACTCAATTCAATGATTATTTATTGAGTGCCTGAGTGCCTACATTATACAAGGCCTCGTACTAGCAACACAGAACAAAATAAGAACTTAAAAATATTAGATATATTAAAATGCTTCTCTACTTCTCCGCATTCTCCCATGTATCATGTGTGGATTTGTAAATTTGGCTATTACCTTATTATAATAAAATATAATAATTAGTTTAAACTTGTCATACTGTTGTCATCCATTGTGCTAGTCAAGTTTCATTTGCCTTTCCTTTTAATTTTAGCTTTTGCTCATAGAGCTAAATAGAGAAAAAATACTGCTGGGTGCAGAAATATGAGATGTATAAAAATGCTATGTTAAATGTATATAAATTTAAATAAATTTTGCTGTGTTTACATCTATAGGCTTTTATTTATCATTCAAACATTATAGTAAAATGAAAAAAGAATCTTTGAAAAGAAAATAGATGACTCAAGACCCAAAGTTTAAGTTCATCAATAGCCCTCTGTGTGTGTGTGCGCATGTGTGTTTGTGTGTGTATACACACTTGAATATTGCCTGCTCGCTCTTGTCTGTATGCATATTTCTTTCTTTTAATCTCGAGGTATTCATACTTTTTATTTTGCTTTTTTCACTTATTATATTATAAACTATTTCCCATTTTCTATAGTCTTCATAATTATTTAAATGGCTCCATAAATTTTCATTTAGCTAAAATTGCACAGCATTTCCCTTCATTTTAAGCATATAAATCCTTCTATTTCTCTAATTTAGAAAAAAATTTTGAATAATATTCTCATGAAATATTCCTAGTAGAAAGATTTTGGTCAAATCTATGAATATTTTTATGACTTTTAAATGAGAATCTTATTAATATATAATGTAAACAGTAGTATATGAAGATACTTTTTAAAGGTTTATCTTTCATTGATAATTTATGCTTTTTAGTCATTTGCTAGATATTAAACGTGCTTTTTATTTTTAATTCATGTGCATTTTATTACCAATGAATTTAATCATTATGCTATGTTGATTTATAACTTTTTATTTTTGAATAAACAGGTCATTTGAATCAATAGAATAGGTTTTACTTATTTATCTATTTATTTTCAGAGGATAAGACTGCTTTTCATAATTGTGGATCCTCTTCATAAGCCATAACCTCATTTCAAGTTTCTATAAGTACTTAATAGAAAGTGTGCATTCAACTATAAATTGAAACTACATTTTCAAATGAAAATAAACATTTTTCTCATCAAGTATTTAGATTTTAAAAAGCACAAATATCTATAATGAACCACTCCAAAAAGAGTTCACTTTAGTAGTAATATAAGAAATTAATAAAAAGCTTTTATAAGATATAAAGGCATACAAAATAGCATCATCATGAGGTATTCTATTGTCTGTTAGAAGACTGGATAAAACTACAGCAGGAATGTTTGAAAAAGAAACATTTTTCATTGTATTAATGCTATGGACTGAATTGTATCCCCTAAAATTCGTATGTTGAAGCCCTAATCCCAAGTGTGACTGTATTTGGAGACAGGGTTTTTAGGAACAAATTAAGGTTAGATGAGATCAAAAGGGTGGGGTCTTTATCCAATAGGATTGATGGTCTTATAGGAAAAGGAAGAGCAAGATCTCTCTCTTTGTCTCTGTCTCTCTCTTTCTCCACATGTATGCCCAGAGGAAAAGCCACGTGAAGACACAGTGGAAGGTGGCTACCTGAAAACCAGGAAAAGAGCTCTCACCAGAACTTGACTGCGCTGGCACACTAATCTTAGACTTCCAGCCTCCATAACTGTGAGATACTATATTTCTGTTATTAAAGTCACCCAGTCTATGGTATTGTATTACGGCAACCTGAGCAGACTAAGACATATAATTAACAATAATTATAATTACATATAATAATAACAATACATACACTTATAAGAATACACCTTTTCCTACTCCTCAACTGGAGCCTAATGCAGAACTTTGTTTTGGAACAGCTCAGAAAGTGTGATTTCAAGTTCTGTCAGGACTTCCCCAATTGTGTAATAGAAATGATAATACCTGTCCTATTTTCTTTCCTTTTCCCACAAAGGGTCATTATGTTATTGTACATGAAAGTGGTTTGCAGGACTTCCCTGATGGCGCAGTGGTTAAGAATCCGCCTGCCAATGCAGGGGATACCGGTTCGTTCCCTGGTCTGGGAAGATCTCACGTGCCACAGAGCAACTAAACCCCTGTGCCACCACTACTGCGCCTGCGCTCTAGATCTCACAAGCCACAACCACTGAGCTCATGTGCCACAAGTACGAGCCTGTGCTCTGAAAGGAGAGAAGCCACCACAATGAAGAGTAGCCTCTGCTTGCCACAACTAGAAAAAGCCCGCGTGTAGCAACAAAGACCAAACACAGCCAATAAATAAATAAATAAATAAGGAAAAAAAATAAAGAAGTCCCTTCTGAAAAAAAAAAAAGTGGTTTGCAAGCAGAAAACACTAAGAGATAAAAAAGTGATTATGAAATGATACAATCTATTGGTATCTAATGAGCAACTATTATATTGCCTGGGCCAGAATTTTTTGGTCATAATCTACATCATCAGAATCACCTTCTTTAATGCAAGTTACAAAACAATAAAGAAAAAAAAACTGAATGGATATTGGATACATCCATGGGCAGGTACTTCATGGTCAGAAGTGTCTGAAGTCCTAATCTGGTTCTTAAATTGAGGAATCTGGCATTTTTAACAAGACAGCTTCTGAATATACTTACAGACATGTCATTACCCTTATATCACAGTGTGGGGGAATACTTTCAAAGGGCATCATTTTGGAAAATGATGACTTGTTTGTAATTTGTTCTATTTAGAGGACGAAGGAAGGGTTGGTTATTCTGAATCATCACTTCGCTCTATGCCTGAGGTGGAACCACAGGAACCTTGCAATGCACATGAGTTTTTCACCTTCCCCTCCCTTCATAGCCTCTAAGCATGTGCTGTCAATTCTGCTACATAAATAAATTTAGCAAAGTATGTAATTGCTGGGGAAGATTATTATCTGAGATAAAGAAAAAATTGTCAGCTAAACTAGTGACAAAAATCTTACAGCTTCTAGTCCCAGATTTATGCTCCAGAATCACTACCAAAACCCATTTCATCTGTATTAGGAAGATTTCATATCCTTGGAGGTAAAAGGGTACAATGAATATTTATTATGGCCCAGGGTCTTGTTCTCCTTCTTTTATGCCTGCTTGTTTTTGTTCCTCTTATGTAACTCGGAAAGTTTGCTGGGACAGCCAGGCGAGGACACCGTGCATATGGTGGGGCTCTTAAGACCTATTTGTTGAACTGAATGCATTTTCTTGTTATTAAAACGTCAGATAAAATCCTGGATTTACTTATTTACTAAACTTGTGGCTTTGTACCTGTTACTTTTATTCTCTGAATCTCATCTGACAAATGGGCATAATAATAGGTACCCAGTTTTGATGTAAAGATTAAGTAATTAAGTAAGTATAAAGTAATACTCATAAAGTAGATGACCTGTGTCTGGAATGTATTAGTTACTCCCTTCATGTTAGTTATCCTATCTTACCCCCTCCTATTTTAAAAAGAGAACTAAAAATCTTCTATTGTCATTTATGTTAAATCATCTCATTTAAGAAACTCTCAAGAATCAAAGGTAAATTCCACAAAATTAAAAGATAGGGGCAGTTTTTGATCTCTCATATGTATAAATAATTCAGAAGAAGAATGAATTACATTTTCTTTCTATTACCTGGATAATTGTCTCAGTTAAGAGTTGGTATTTTCAAAAGGCTTCCCACTTTTTAAAGGCACTTTTCCATAAAATATCTTATTTGCTCATCATGGTAAAACTTGTAAGATCGAACAATTATCAGTCCAGTTTTAAAAATTTGAAGATACTAAATACAAGTAAACACTTACCTGTATTTAAACAAGCTCTGTGTTATTCCCCCAACCCTGTTCCTTCTCAGCCTTTACTATTTCAATTAATCATAATTGTGTAATTAATCAAGACTACAACCCAGAAGGTAGTTTCCCTATTTTTCTTCTTCTCTCTCATATCCAATTTCTAGTTCCATTGCCCCTTCTTCTAAGATATATTCTGAATTCATCAAATTTTCACCACTGCACTTTCATTCCTTTAGTCATTGCTACCATTATATGTTATCTTGCACTGTTGTGATAAGATGAATATGGAAAAGATTAACTGAAAAGTTACAAATAAATATAGGTTATTTTTATTATTGAGGTTTTAAGCATTCAATAAATAATACTCCTTTTCTCTCCCTAATGTATATATGTGTATAACGTATACATATTGTTTTCATATTCTTTTCCATTATGGTTTATCACAGGATATTGAATATAGTTCCCTGGACTATACAGTAGGACTTTGTTTCTAAGTTCTTAACTCGTAGGAAGAGAGAAATAAGAATTTGGCAGAGATTGAAGTATCATCTTTATCACTTCCCTGAATACAGTCCAATACTTTCGTTTGTTCATTAACGAAATGTATGACCCTTCTCTGGGTGAATTTGTGGCTCAAGTTTGTAAAATCTCTCTTATTCCACCCATAAGCCCGGGTGTTCTAAATTGGCCTCACCATTTGATTCTCCTTTAAGCCATGAACAACCAGGTTAGAGCTATTCTACTTTATATTAATTGGAGAGCCAACAGCCAATTTAACTTCCAATCCAAGATGGTACCTACCAGTCTTCCTTTGTGTCTTTTTGCCTACTCTCAGACAGGATCTTGCAGCATAACTTCTCTGCCCCACCCAAAGAAACTGCTTTTCTTTCCTGTCTGCTATGTGGATGACTTAAAAGTCAGACTTGCCAGAGATCTTTTCAATTTTACACTTTTTCACCTAAGCATCATCTTACATATAATATCTAATCTATGCCTCACTGGCTTCTGCAGAGGTCAAGCCATGCTCTTGGAGTTCAAGATCATGCTGTATCTTTACATAGTCAAGGCCAACACGAACTGCTCTATAAGGTAGAGCTGTCCAAGTTTGCTAAGGTCCTTGCAAAGCTTGTTTGCTAAAGAGCTATATTTTCTATGAGCTATGCCTGCTAGAAATAGCCCTACCTCTATCAGTGAAGCCACTTGACTGTGAACAAAGCTGCCATAAACCATAATGATCCACCAAGGACAAAATTCCACTTAGGTCTCCCTTACTAAATCCTTAAGAATAAAGCTATGGGCCAATCTCTCTCTGTGGTATTTTGTTCTCCAAAGCTACTTCTTGACTTTTCTCAAGGTTCCTAACCAATACATGCATATATTGGAGTTTGAGAGAACTTAATAAACAACCTTTTTCCTAATCTTAATTCAGAACAAAATGAAATCCAGCAGACAGAGAGATGGTATCCAGTGTATCTGCTTTATTGACATTAAGGTAAATGTAGACCCTGGCTATACATCTCTAGGCAAGTGAGATTGCTAATACTTTACTCCGAAATTGAGCAGACACATCCACCTTGACACAGGCTGTACTGTATGATTGAAGACTTTGTCCAACATGGCAGAGTCCACCCACAAAATTATTTGTTCTATGGAAGAGCAGAATGCAGTTCTCTGAGAGCAGGAAGACCCCAAAGGAAACAGAGGAGGAGACTGAGAAAACAATGCTCATCTTTTCTAACCACACCAATTGGCTGGCTAACTTCTCTCATCTCTGGGAGGAATAAGAGGGGTGGGGACAGAGCCAAGAGACTTTATTTAGCTGAAGTTTCTCCACCTGGAAGCATGAGGAGTGGAGAATTACTGTTCTGCTACCAAAAGCATACCATCATGATTCTGAACTTCATTTCTTAAATGAAGAAATAAGCACGGAGAATTTAAATGATCTGAGAAACTAATGTTCATTAATTGCATGCTAATATCAATGAGAAAAGAGATGCTCTTATAAATATGCAGCTGGTATAATTTTTTTTCTCATTCCACTTATTTTGATGGCAATAATGATGATTCGGATATGCTGGTTGCTTAGGATAATAAACAGAACCTTCCCTATAAAGTATTATCTTTTTAAAATTCTTGGTGCTTTGTTTGGACTAATGCTTCTAAGTGTGTATTAGTAAGGAATATGGTCACATATTGGAATGGGGGGAAGAGGAGGGCTCTTTTCAGACTAAATTACTCAAAGATTCTGATACTTAATGTTACCATCTCCAGTTGAAAATCTCCTCTCAAGTTAGCTACAGAGCAGTGGTTTTGGAGGTCAGCGTGTTTTATTCTTTAGGTTACTGGTCTTGAAAGGATTTGAAGACAGCTGCTTCAGAGTCCTGTTAATTTCACATCACCATGCCCATTTGTGGCCCCTCTAGGCCCTCCATTGGACTGACACTGGAATCCTTAGCTCCTCACTGTATTGTTACCCTCCAACTACCTAAGATTTGCTGCCTCTTATGAATCTTTCCTCCCGTACAGCTCCTTCAGTTCCCTAACCCTGCATGAGGATACTCTTCTCAACCTATTAGAAAAGGTACCTGACTTGTAAACCTTATCACAGAACAAGGCTTTCAAGTGATTAATTCTTTTATACACCCACTTAATCCTAAAATAGTTATGGGCATCTTCATGTGCCAGGCCCTGCCCAAGAGCTCAGGTTACTAAAGTGGGGAAGACACAATGACAATGAAGGACCTTAGGTTGCAGCCAGAACTGTATTTCCCAAAGTATCTTTCTTAAAACCTTGCTATTCAAAGTGTGGTCCCCATGGTATTATGTTAGAAATGCTGAATTTCAGGTCCCACTCCTGATCTATTGAATCAAAATCTTTAAAAAGAATCACAGTTTATGGGTATATGCACTAAACTTTAAGAAGTGTATTGCCTTAAAACACATTCTGTGATATGCTCTGTCTTAGTCTGCCTGGCTACTCTAACAAAATACTGTAGACTGGATGGTTTAAACAACAGACATTTATATCTCATCATTCTGGAGGCTGAGAAGTGGGGTTTGTTTCTGTGAGAACCCTCTTCCTTTCTTGCAGATGGCTGCCTTCTTGCTGTATCCTCACATGGTGGGGAGAAAGAAAGCATGCTCTCTGGTCTCTACTTATAAAGACCACTAATCCCATCATGAGGACCCCACCCTTATGACTTCATCTAAACCCAATTACTTCCCAAAGTTCTCACATTTTAATACTCTCACATTGGGAGTTAGGGCTTTAACATATAAATTTTGGGGGACACAAACATTCCTTCCATATAACTCTACTATTAAAAATATTTAATACTCTATTCAAATTCAAAACTTTTGGGTGAAATGAAATTAAAAAGCTTTTGTATTAAATAATTTTCCAGAGGCTTTCTATGGTAGTTTACCATTTTAATTTCCAAGAAGCACATATAGTACATTGTGTTTCCAAAATTTTTGACCAGGGAACCACATTTAATCCAAAATGTTTAATGGAACTAAAATATTAGAGAGTGCTTTTTGGAAAAAATGGGGGTCACATGATTTTTTTTCCTGTTTTTCTCTTTTAACTTTCATATTTACCATGTCAGTGTCTTGTGTCAGAATGTCAAAATGTATTACATGCATTATCTCACTCAATTCTCCTGTAGACTTCCCCAATAAAATACACAATACTCAGTTACATTTGAATTTCAGACAAATAATGAATGTGTTTTAAGTATGAATATGT